>NC_142106.1:60777500-61377500 GCF_056152115.1 Neolamprologus brichardi | reverse complement strand
GAATGAAGTTGGTTTGGAAACATATTCAGCGATGCTTCATCTCCTGCTTTGCGTTTGTGTAGGCGCCCTGTGCTAGCAGTGTCCAAGCGTTTTTTGTTTTTGTTTTCGTCCCTTTTCATACCGCGCATATCTTTATGCAGACTTTAAACACACAGACATGCACACAGACTGAACACATATTTCTTGTAGAAGTCTTTTACTGGGAATCATGAGCGCTTTATGTCACAGCCAGAAAGCTAGACACAGGTGAATGGACTCAGATGCGAAAACCACTCAGAGACGCAGAGCGTATGAGCGAAGCAAACAGAGTCTGAGAGAAAACACAAAGTGAACAAGAATGCAATAATTACAAAACACAACGATTAAGCGGGAAATAATTCAATAACTTAAACCTTTCTGAGAATTACTGTGAACAACTATAGAACTACTAAAGTGAAAACACAGCCTGACTTCTATGAAGATACTAAGAATGAGCATACCACTGCTATACTGTGAGCTCAGCTTGACTTCTTCAATGAGAACACTAACATGAGAATACAAACACTTTACTGTGAGCGCTACCTCATTTCTATGAGACTACTCAAGTGCCTCTATGACACATTGAACGTAACTTGTATGCTTACAGACAACACAACACAGACTGAGAAACAGGGTGCTTTGTAATCACTGTGTCTAACTGGGAGGTGGGGTCCATGAGGGAGTCTTGGGGCTCTCGCAGACCCGAGTGAGGAACCTGACACCGGGTAACGTCCACTGCAGGAACCGAGAGATGTGGCCAGCGAGGAATTAGGAGGCAGAAAATTCTCAAAGTCACTGCAAGGAGGGAGACAGGGGTTAGCAGGTGTTCCAGCCATTACTGCAGTGAGAAAAGTGTGAATTTGAAAACAGTCTTACTTCTTTGTGGGAGCAGGCGAGGCATGGAGGGGTAAGAGATCTGGGAGAGCAACAGGGAGCGTCCAGAGAGTAAGTCTGTAAGGATCCGGGGGTGGGCAGTGGGGCAGGCAGGTGTTAGCAGTGCTAACGTTCAGAAGCACTTACAGACTGGAGGCAGCTCCTTCTGCACCTCCTCACTCTTCTTTTTAAAGAGAGCTTCTTGTGCCCGTCATTGAAGTGCTGTTGCTGGTTACCAACCACCAGTTTGTTTGACCCAGACCAATCAACACTGACAGTTTACAGGCGCTGACGCTGGACCTGCCAGAGTAGCGCTCTGCTGTGGTTGGGTAGTTGGGTCAGAGGTGGGAGTGTTTATGATGTGATGTTGCTTCAGATAAACTATCAACCCAGATTCCTGAAACATTTCTCCCTTAATAAACATTTCATTTAGTTTTCTAGCGCCTCGCAGAGCCAGTGGGTCTTACTCCAGTCATCTCGAAGTGTCTCGAGAAACTGGTCAGAACTCACACATTCGATCCTCAGTTCACAGGAAGAACAGTTCAGGATGCCATAGCCCTCCATACAACCGTAGCTCACTTAGAACAACAGGACAGTTACATCAGCCTTGTCTTTACTGATTTTAGCTCTGCTTTTAACACCATAATCCCTGCCAGACCGGTAATCAAATTACATGACCTCACCTTTGTGTGTATTATCTCCCTGTTTCTCCTCTCTCCCAGCCACGGGGTTTGTTTACGGAAGTTCACGCTTCCGGGGAGGGCGTGGCTCGGATGGCCTTCCACCCGGAAGCTCCTCCGCACAGCTGTGGTCTCACCTGCACTTGATCGCTCTGCCATCTGCTTCTAATCAGCCTCCATCTTAGAGCTGTGGTATTTTACGGTGTGTTCACACTGAACGCGATAGACGTGATCAAAACGCGCCAGACGCCCCTAACTTGACGTGTGCAAATTTGCACATTGACGCGTGTCCAACGCGAATTCTTCGCGTGTCAAAATATGTCATTTTGACGCGCGTGAACAGGAAATGTGGGAGGAACGTGGGAGGAAGTTGTGCCAGATGGTATCTTTGCTAGATGGCAGCTGTCGAGCTAGCGTTTGAAGAGAGAGTCTCCCTTCTCTATTTACTGTGGAGAGCAGAGCAGCGGCGTAAAGGATGTCCTCGCCGTACCCGCGTTTTGTCTTCATCTGCCTGCCACTTTCGTGCGCCTTTTTCCCTCGCGGTGCAAGTGTCTATTTCCAAATGAAGCGAAATGAATGAACTTACCAGTGTTGAGAATAGATTCCTTAATGTACATCAAAGTTAAAGAGAATATAGTTGTGATTGCTTGCAACATTATAATATTGTGTTAATGGGTGTAAGGATACAAAATAGGCCTCAAAATAGGACAATCAACCCCACCCCCAGGACAGTAGCAAGAGTTACTGAGGCTGAGGAGCAGACAAAGGGCAAACGGGCACTACCATAAATGGAGATGGGGGTCAGGGGCCACCCTTGGCCACTGTACTAGTGTATTTCCATTGTGGGGTTGTTTACTGTAGGGGGGACCAGAAGTTATAACTGTAACTCCTGTGAGGAGTTCTTTAGATCAGCCTTTAGCATAGGACTGCATAAGAATGCAGTGTGCTGATCTCCAGATGCATCTGTGACGCACTGCTGTGACGCGCGTTTCTTGCGTTTTCGCGACGCAAACCTGCTTCCGAATTTTTGCAGGACCTGCAATCACGGGTCATCACGCTTCTACATTGACTTTACATGTAAACCTGACGCTCTGGTTGCGTTGGTGTGAACACACCGTAAGTGCGGTGCAGGGTGTGATTTCAGAAAACAGTCGGCTTGTTGGCAGTCTCCCAGGATTTTTGTTCCCGCCTCTTTACCTTCTGTTTTTGTTCCATTGTAAGGTAAAGACCCTACAATAGTACAAAGAAAACAGAGACAAAGTTGAGTCTCTGGCTATGATTCCCCTCTCCAGTGTGTTGCTCGTGGTGTCCTGAGATAATGTTTTGATGGGACCGCTCCATGGTGCAGATGTGTCCCAGTGAGTGAGAATTTCATCTCCAGCTTTTAAAGAGAGCCCAGTCTGTGGTTATGGAGTCATGGATTTACACACTTTCTGCTTTCTCAGAGTTCAGTGCTCTCCAGATGTGTTGGGGGTGTTCCAGGTCATGTTTTAGATTATGTTGTTGGATATAAACTGCAGTGCAAACACGTCATTCCCTCAGTCCCATTTAAACTGTCTTTTAAAACAAGCCTTTGGTTTTTAAACAACTGAAAATCCACTTCAGCAAACAGGAAGTGATCAGAGCGTCCGTCCACTTCCTGTCAGGCCCTGCAAACATTTCATATTGAAGAAAAGTAGTTGATATCTCACATTTTTACTCCACCACATTCAACCATTTTGACATTTTAGGCCACAGCATGAAACTCTTGTAACATGACTCTTGTTATGTTATAAAGTCATGTGACCACCAGGGAGTGATTTGTATTGTTACGGATTCAAATATTGGGGATGGATACAAGAGGAAAACCAAAATAACAACACTGGTCCGGCCGGGTTGAGTCAAACGATGATTTAATGAACACACGCGTGGGAGATGGACACCATACAGCAGACAGCATCAGATCTCAAAATGGTGGAGCCTTGATCAAACTCTTATAGCCTCTAGTGGCCCCCACCTAATCATAAAAGCCTAAACATTCACATTCTTTCTCTCACACAGCGCCTAAGCTACGATCTTGGCTCCCTGTTTATCTGCTCCTGATGAGATGGGGCAGTATGCTCTGTTCTCTTCTAACCAGACAAATAAGGCGATGACTTTCTGCAAACAGTATTTCTTATAACAGTATAATGCATCATAAAACAATATCATTCATTCACAATACATCAACAGTCTAATGTAATGCAAATCAGTTTACCAAACGTAATAGTTATCACCTTCTTCTAATTCAGGAGAATAATGCAAACTAAAACTACATAATAATTCACAATCTTTAAGTAAGGGTCTAACATGGCATAAAATAATATTATAATCCGACAGTATGTTGGCCAAGATCCTCAGCAGGTTCTACAGCTGCACTGTGGAGAGCACCCTGACCAGCTGCATCACTGCATGGTGCGGCAGCACTACTGCAAACCACAAACGCCTGCAGAGAGTGATAACAACTGTGGAGAAGATCATCAGGACCCCGCTGCCCTCTCTGCAGAGCAGCTACCATCACAGAGTCCAGAGGAGAGACACACCTCTGCCCTCGAGACGAAGGTTCAGAAGTGTGAAATCTAGAACATCCAGACTCAACAACTCCATCTTCCCCACTGCTATCAGACTCCTGAACAGCTGACCGACCTCAAACTGCAGTTTGCACATCAGGTCACTTTGCACACTAAGTTCATTTTGCACATTAAACTCCTTTGTACATCCATGTACATCGACATCTGCAGACCACACGTGTCTTCAGTTACTTATTTGTACTTATTTGCAGTTATTTATGTTTTTATTTTATTTTATTTTTTTAAGTTATTTTTTATCCTTATTTTATCTTTTTATTTATTCTTATCTTGTTCTTTTAACCCTTATCTAACTTGGCATTGTGCACGGTGTGTTTAGATTCAGTTTAAATTCAGGGACATGGAGCCCCTGTTGATCCTCTACCTAATCACACGAGCCAAGGTGTGAAAACGGTTGTGAGTCTCAATCAGCCAAGGTTTTGGGTGAACCCATTGTAAGATCTAGCCCCACGCTATCATGTGATTTCCTGTGATCAAATGTCCCAGGATGTGAGTGGGCGTTAAGACGTCCAAGTCCCTCTTCAAGCAACTTAAAGAAGTCCAGACGCTTTTCTTTCCAAGCTCCTTCAACAACATCATTCATAGAACAACTTCCAGCTTCTTTTGCTCTGCTACAGTTTGGATGGATTTGCATTTAAAGATGCAACAAGACTAAAATGGTTAGGGTCAGGAGGTCAAAGGTCAGAGCTCCTGTGGGTCTGAGGGCGGCCTCACGCTGGAGAAGGATGCAGGAGTCTGACCTGAGCCAGTGTTTGACATGAACACATCAGCGCTGCTGTCAGTGAGCCTAACGACAGCCGTTAGCATCATTTCAGTGTTTCAGTCATAAAAACACTTCCTGTCTCTGTGGTGGTTACAGTGACATCATGCAGTTTGTGCTTTGACCTCCAGAGGGCGACAAATCAGCACAGACAGAGAGCTCCATTCAAACTTTGCTGCCATCAGTAATAATTCTTCAAATATAATCATCAGTGTTTAAGCAGTTATGATATCAGGGACAATCTAGACATGTGTGACAACACTGAACATGTCACATGACACACCTTAAACATCATGTGATCCACTCTCAGTCTGCACTTTCATTCATGACTTCAACAGGTTGAAATGAGCTTTGAAGAAACATTCAGTGAAATAAATCTTTCATGGATTCATGTGAGCAGCAGATGAACTTTCTACCAACAACATCTTCAATAACAGAGTCTGAATGAAGCTCAGGTGTTGATGCTGCTCACTGATTGGACGCTTGGTTTCAGCTCTGCTCTCAGTCTTTCCTGCACAGGTGAAGGTAGAAAGTGTGACTGGATCTATAGACTGGAAACAGAGAAACATGCTGAACATTTGAAGCTTTGCAGCAGAAATGTTCATGTTACAAATACAGCAGAGCTGATCTGGGATCAGTGTGTTCACACCTGCAGCTACAACAAGGTTTCATGTCTCCACACGTCAGCATGTGAACTTTACTCTGACTCAGTCTGAGCAGTCAGACGCATATTTTTAAAGTTAACACATCATCACACACAGAGCTGAGCCCCTCCCACCTGTGCTGAGTTTCAGGTGGGGTCCCGCCTCCTTCCAGGAAGCAGCTCACCTGTGTGTCCTTGTTCAGTGTCCGGGTGTGGAGTGGAGCTTGTTGTTGGTGTGTGAAGAAACTGTAAGTTTGCTTTGTTTCCTCCTTTAACAGTTTGTCTTTAGGAACTTTACTGTTTGTTCAGCTCATGTTTGATTTCTTCACACAACAAACTGTGTGTGTTTGTATTTCCGGTCTCTCTGGTAAAGTCAGTGTGTAATGTTTTCTAACGAGGCCGAGTGTGTCTGCCATTTTTTGTTAGTGTGTGATCAGAGTCTGGGAGTCAGACCAAACACACTGAATGTGTCCTGAGCTCGGCTGGAGACCCTCTGAGCTCCGGATGTTTATATTCACAGGGACAGCGGGAGATTACTTAATATTTAGATATATTTACTTAAATTAATATTTGGTATAGATGTGTGTTAGATATAGATTCAACATGGCGGTCTTAAAAATACTGCGCCACAAATTGTTGGCTCCGCTCCAACAGGAACAAGTGTAACAAAACACACAAACTGTATTGTAGTTCACTAAAACTGAACTCACAACTAAAACTAGAGCTCAAAAAGTTAAAACAGAAATAAAAACTAAACACAAAAATTAAAGCTAAATTATTGATAATAATAAATGAAATTATTTTTGAAAATTAAACAACATTTTATAGGAAATGTCCTGTTAGTGTTTTTTAGTTTGGCTAAAAAAAACAATAAAAATGAAGAACTTGTCTATCAAGGTTGTCTATCAATGTCTATGAGGCATTTATTTAGAGTTTGGATGTGTCTGTGAGTCACAGCTTTCACAGAGTTCAGTTTTTAATATATGCATGAATCTAAATCAGTCCAGTCTCTGACACAGACCCTGAATACATAATAAATAAAAACCAAAATCTAAACTTAAAGAAGCAAACAAAACCTGATTAAACCATAATATAAAGTATAACACCTGTGGTGTCTGTGGATATGTTTTGGGTTTTGGCCATCACAGATGCCTTGTTCATCAGGACTCTGTGCTTTGTTTTTAGCAGTCCTTGGTGGATTTGCTGGTATGCTTTGGTTCATTGTCATGTTGCAGTGTCAAGTTCCTCTTCAGCTTTAATTTTTTAATAGATGGTTTCACGTGGTCTTCAAACACCTTCTGATACACAGTCAGATGATGATCTATGATGGTGAGCTGGCCAGGTGCTGCTGCAGCAAAGCATCCCCAAACTATGATACTACCACCTCCATGCTTCACAGTTGGTATGAGGTTCTTTTCTTTGAAGATTGGATTTGGTTTACGCCAAACATCTTGACTGCTCTGGTGTCCAAATAACTCAGTAATAGACTCATCTCTCCAAAGAACTTTATTCCAGAAGTCGTGGTCTTTGTTTACATTTGGTCTGACTTCAGTCTGGCCTTGATGTTTCTCTCAGAGAGCAACGGGTTTCTCCTTCCACACCTCCTGTGAAAGTCAAACTTGTGTAGTGTCTGTCTGATAGTAGAGTTGTGCACTTTCACATCGACAGTAGAGAGCCTGCTGTAGTTTCTGTGATGACATTTTAGGATTTTTGATGACTTCTTTGAGCATTGGGTGGGGTGAATACGCTTGGACGGCCAGACCTGGGCATGGTGGCAGTTGTTTGGAATGTCCTCTACTTATAAACAATTTTCTGGATGGTGGAAGGGCTGATGTCAAAGTCTTTTGAGATGTTTTGGAATCCTTTACCAGACTCATAAGGGGCCACAATCGTCTTTCTGAGGGCATCACTCTTTAGAGCTCACTATGGCACTCACTTCAACAGTCAGGAGCACAACAGACTCAATCTGAGGTTTAAATTGGGCTCCTTTAAAATGCTGGGTAACAATGTACTGATCACGAGCACCTGACGTGATACACCTGTGTGTGAGTTTAACCAGCTTAAGTGGGATAACGTGGGGATGTCCTCATGTATTCCTCACAAGAAATTGCATTCTTTTTAAATTACGTTTCACATAAAGTTTTAAAAAGGCTTTTCTTATTTTTTAATTGTTTAGTTATGTTATTTGGATCCCTCAATATGATTTAAATTGATATTAAATATCTATATGCCCAAATATATTTTAAAATATACACGCTTTCATAGAGTGTCCTAGTTTTCTCATGTGACTGTACTCCAGTGAGTAATTTAGTCAGTAAATGTTGGATCTACTTCAACAGGGAGTCATTATGACCACCAGTCTATGACACAGGGGTTGTTGCTTCTGTTATTCAGGGTGACGTCTTTAGACCAAACAAAATTATTATATTACTGGAAACATTAACAGATAAATAGATATCAGTTATCAGGTATGTCAACAGGTGAAGTTGATGTTGAGACAGAAGAAAGGTAATAATAATAAACAAATAAATTGTCATAAATTGTGTGAAGCAGGCAGGACTTTAGCTCAAAAACATCTTTATTGCGTGAAGGAAAAATAAACACAACACTCGACCAGGATAAAACACAAAACTAAACTCACAAACGAACACACAGCCATGAGGGAGGTTGCGATGCAGGACAGAGGGAGACACACACATAAATGTGGGCAAATGGCAACACAGCTGAAGGTGATCTAACTTACGAAACAGGCAAACAAACCTGAACATGAAGCACACCAGACAGGAAACTACCAAAGTAAAACAGGAAACACTAAGGCGCAGACTAACACACAAGAGGTTGCTTTTGTGTGGAAAAGACTTTCAGGGAAACCAGATGGATTAGAGAGATAATGGGAGGAGACAACGAGAGCGATGTGGACACAGTTAATGGAGACGAGACACAGAGTGAGGAGAGAGTGAAGCATTAGGAGAGACATGAGAACAAAAAAGGGAACAAACTCACAAGGACATAAACAGAGACACACAGAGACACAAGGGGAACCAAAGAGTAATATTAGAAACTCAAGTCAGACTAACCTAAAGACTGCTAATGTAACTAAAAAAAATTGGTTTAAAAATAAAATTACGAATGACCCGTACTCTAATATAGTGTATTTCTATATGTTAAAACCAAGTAACACTTACTGATTTCTGATTGTACACAGACATGATTTAAGTGAAAAGTGCAGATGTCAGGATTAGGGATGGGTACCGGTATCCGGTGCCATGATGGCACCGGTTCTGACATAAACGGTAGTAACCAGACCGAAAAGCAGCGCACATTTCGGTGCTTTATTTCTGTGCTTCTTTTTCCCCCGAGATGTCGTACACTTTGGATTCTAGCCAATCATTTTACCTTTACAAGCGTAGTAGGCGGGTCCAGGTATGTACGTTCTATTGGAGCAGAGCTAGATTGAAAATGCCCAAGGTGAAACGGTCAAAGTCTGGCTGTACTTCACAGCAAAAGATGCAAACTCAGCAGCCTGCAACAAGTGCTTTAAGCTGATACTGTGATACTGTCAAAGGAGGTAACACCTCGAATCTGATGAAACCTGGCGACGCATAGCGTCTTTTTAAAAGCCGAGAAATGCACCGTATTTGATAGCGTGACACCGTGCACATCTACTGCGGGTGTGGTGCCTGTTATCGGACCCGGAGTTAGCAACATCCCCCAAAAACCCGAAGAGGAGAGTCCTGGCCCCTAGCCCTGCCAGTGTAGCAGAAATGATGAGGATGATGATGCAGCAGCAGCCGTTCTTCTCTGCGTGAGTAGCTTAATGTTGTTCGTGTGTAATTTACATTGAGTATTGATTGATTGAATCTTTATTTTGAACATGTTGAAAAAGTACAAAAACATAGAATTAAAAGAGACAAATAAACAAAGCAAAACAAAAAGAAAACGAGCAACCACAACTACAAATAACTTTCATGTTCAAAAAGGAGCAGGAAGAAGCATGAGCTTATTTAATCCCACCCCTTTTCCACTATCTAGTAATCAATAGACTACAGAAATACCTCCTTGCAATTACATTATATGTCATGTGTATTTTTTTTTATTATTATTCTTTTTTTTAAAAATATATATACATAGAAACATATATCTATCCATACATAAGTATATACACATACGCACATATACACATTTTCAATAACCCCATTAACACCTCAAAGGATACACAACCTACAAATATATATATACCCACACCAACATACCCGTGCACCCGGACACACATGAAAATATTAGACAAGAACACCCTATCAAATTTCTACCTCTTCCCTGTACCCTGTAAAAACCATCTCCTTAAACCGCTTTTTAAACTGTGCCATGCTCGGACATTGCTTTATATCTTTACTTAGTCTGTTCCACAGCTTCACTCCACACACAGAGATGCAAAAACTTTTTAATGTTGTACGGATACGAGGATGTTTTAAATTTAATTCCCCCCTCAAATTGTATCCCCGTTCCCTTTTAGAAAACATTTGTAGAATATTGTCAGGAAGCAGGTTATTTATTGCTTTATATATAATTTGTGCAGTGAGAAAATGAACCAGATCTGTGAATGTTAGAATTTTTGATTTTAAGAATAGTGGATTTGTATGATCTCTGTAACCGGTTTTATGGATTATCCCTATGGCCCTTTTTTGTAATATAAAGATTGATGATAGCGAACATTTGTAAGTATTGCCCCACACCTCTGCACAGTAATTCAAATACGGTGCAATCAGGGAACAGTAGAGAATGTGAAGTGATTTGTGGTCCAGAATGTGTTTTACTTTACTCAGGATTGAGACACTTCTTGAAATTTTGTTATGTATATGATTTATATGAGACTTCCAGTTTAATTTATCATCTATAATCACACCAAGAAACTTATGTTCAAGTACTCTTTCAATTTCCACACCATCTACAGTGGGGCAAAAAAGTATTTAGTCAGCCACCGATTGTGCAAGTTCCCCCACTTAAAATGATGACAGAGGTCAGTAATTTGCACCAGAGGTACACTTCAACTGTGAGAGACAGAATGTTAAAAAAAAATCCATGAATTCACATGGTAGGATTTGTAAAGAATTTATTCGTAAATCAGGGTGGAAAATAAGTATTTGGTCAATAACAAAAATACAACTCAATACTTTGTAACATAACCTTTGTTGGCAATAACAGAGGTCAAACGTTTACTATAGGTCTTTACCAGGTTTGCACACACAGTAGCTGGTATTTTGGCCCATTCCTCCATGCAGATCTTCTCAAGAGCAGTGATGTTTTGGGGCTGTCGCCGAGCAACACGGACTTTCAACTCCCGCCACAGATTTTCTATGGGGTTGAGGTCTGGAGACTGGCTAGGCCACTCCAGGACTTTCAAATGCTTCTTACGGAGCCACTCCTTTGTTGCCCGGGCGGTGTGTTTTGGATCATTGTCATGTTGGAAGACCCAGCCTCGTTCCATCTTCAAAGTTCTCACTGATGGAAGGAGGTTTTGGCTCAAAATCTCACGATACTTGGCCCCATTCATTCTGTCCTTAACACGGATCAGTCGTCCTGTCCCCTTGGCAGAAAAACAGCCCCATAGCATGATGTTTCCACCCCCATGCTTCACAGTAGGTATGGTGTTCTTGGGATGCAACTCAGTATTCTTTTTCCTCCAAACACGACGAGTTGAGTTTATACCAAAAAGTTCTACTTTGGTTTCATCTGACCACATGACATTCTCCCAATCCTCTGCTGTATCATCCATGTGCTCTCTGGCAAACTTCAGACGGGCCTGGACATGCACTGGCTTCAGCAGCGGAACACGTCTGGCACTGCGGGATTTGATTCCCTGCCGTTGTAGTGTGTTACTGATGGTGACCTTTGTTACTTTGGTCCCAGCTCTCTGCAGGTCATTCACCAGGTCCCCCCGTGTGGTTCTGGGATCTTTGCTCACCGTTCTCATGATCATTTTGATCCCACGGGATGAGATCTTGCGTGGAGCCCCAGATCGAGGGAGATTATCAGTGGTCTTGAATGTCTTCCATTTTCTGATGATTGCTCCCACAGTTGATTTTTTTCACACCAAGCTGCTTGCCTATTGTAGATTCACTCTTTCCAGTCTGGTGCAGGTCTACAATTCTTTTCCTGGTGTCCTTCGAAAGCTCTTTGGTCTTGGCCATGGCGGAGTTTGGAGTCTGACTGGTTGAGGCTGTGGACAGGTGTCTTTTATACAGATGATGAGGTCAAACAGGTGCCATTCATACAGGTAACGAGTGGGGGACAGAAAAGCTTCTTACAGAAGACGTTACAGGTCTGTGAGAGCCAGGGATTTTCCTTGTTTGAGGTGACCAAATACTTATTTTCCACCCTGATTTACGAATAAATTCTTTACAAATCCTACCATGTGAATTCATGGATTTTTTTTTCACATTCTGTCTCTCACAGTTGAAGTGTACCTCTGGTGCAAATTACTGACCTCTGTCATCATTTTAAGTGGGGGAACTTGCACAATCGGTGGCTGACTAAATACTTTTTTGCCCCACTGTATATGAATCTGCACTGGTGCATTTCTAAGGGAATTCCCAAATAAGATTATTTTAGTTTTACTTAGATTTAGCGATAGTTTGTTCCTGTTAAACCATTTTTTTATTTTGCACATTTCTGAAGTAATTGCATCCAGCAGCTCCTTTAGATTCCCCCTAGAACAAAAAATATTTGTGTCATCTGCAAATAATACTAATTTTAATATATCAGATGCCTTACAAATATCATTTATATAAATAATAAATAATTTTGGACCCAGTACAGAGCCTTGTGGAACACCACAAGCAATGTCCAAGCATGATGAGGAATGGACACCCAGCTTCACAAATTGTTTCCTGTCAGTTAAATAATTTTTCACCCATTGCAGTACAACCCCCTGATCCCGTACCGTTCCAGTTTATTAATTAATATGTCATGATTGATTGTGTCGAATGCTTTCTTGAGATCCAGAAATACTCCAGCTACATACTGTTTCTGATCTATAGCATTCGTAATCTCCTCAATTGATTCGATTAATGCCAGAGATGTTGATCTTTTTGATCTGAATCCATATTGACTGTCAGAGAGTAATTTATATTTATCTAAGAATTTGTCTAATCGTTTATTAAACAGGTTTTCTAGGATTTTGGAGAATTGTGGTAGTAAAGAAACAGGCCTGTAGTTTGTGAAGTGGCGTCTATCCCCAGATTTATACAGCGGCACAACTTTAGCTATTTTCATTTTGTTTGGCACTTTTCCCGTCTGAAATGATAAGTTGCAAATGTATGTTAGAGGTCCTACAATTCCTTCAATGACCTTCTTGACGATTTTCATGTCAATATCATTACAATCAGTTGATGTTTTATATTTACACATGTGTACAATGTCAATTATTTCTTTTTCCTCCACTGATGTGAGGAACATTGAGTTAGGGTTCCTATCAATCAGGTTTTCACTACAGTCTACTGATGGCAGTGACTCAGGAATTTGTTCTGCCAGTTTTGGTCCAATATTTACAAAATAATGATTAAAGCTGTTAAACCTTATCAGCAGTGTTTTCCATAATATTGCCATTGTCGATAAAGTATTGAGGATAACTTTGCTGTCCAGAATTATTTTTAATGATACCATTTAAAACATCCCATATTCCCTTCATATTATGTTTATTGTTGTTCAATATTTTAGTATAATACTCCTTTCTACATACACGTATAATATTGGTCAACTTATTTTTGTATTTTTTATATTTATTTTCAGCATCTTTTGTTCGTTGTTTTAGGAATTCCCTATAGAGTGTATTTTTCTTTTTACATGCATTTTGTAAACCCTTAGTGATCCATGGTCTGTCTGAATATTTGTGCTTTCTGTTGTATTTTATTGTTGGACAGTTTTTATCGTACAATTCCATTAATATTCTTAAAAATATGCCATATGCAATATCAATATCAGTTTCTTTGTACACATTGTCCCAGTCCTGATTTAATAGATCATTCTTAAGTGCATTCATAGTTTCTTCTGTCCTTACACGTCTGTATCTCAGTTGTTCTTCATGCTGATTTTTCTTATAATTAGTGTCATAAACTGCAAAAACTGGTAGGTGATCACTGATGTCATTAATTAATATTCCGCTCACAATGTTGTTTTCCATATTGGAGCCATATTCCATACAATAAGTGTGGAGCCCTTCCTTCAGAACGTGTCTGCGTAGGTTCTCAGTCATCCAGGTCATGATAGTCCAAGAAGTAACCACAACCTCCCTGCACAACACTTTGCAAAGTGAAATTTGTTTATTGTCCCATCAACAGATTACCTGCAGAATCGGTACAAATATCTTTACTTTGAGGAAGTAACACAGAAAATACAATGTTTCCCTCTGTGACAATGAAAAAGTGCTCATTAATATCAAAGGCTCATCATTATAATGGCCATAATGAATATAAATAACAGCAAACGAAACAAGTACCAGGATTCTCTCTTTGGCTGCGTTCACTCTGCAGGTCTTGATGCTCAATTCAGATTTTTTGATCAAATCAGATTTTTTTGTCTGCTCGTTCACACTACAAATAAAATGTGACAGCAAACGCGCTCTAGTGTGAACGCTCAAAGCAGCCGCATGCGCAAAAGAAGACGTCACACACAACGCGCTCTGTTTAGACCCAGAGCAACAGTATTGTTTGACTGATGGCCCTTAATATAAAGACTTCAGACTTTACGTTTCCCAATTTATGCTTTAAGTTATTTTGTTATTTACATAATAATGTAAATAACCTAATAATGATCCTTATTGCTGTTTTAGAGGAGCGCTGCTTCAAAGGATAGTTGCAGATTTCTGTCAGAATCTGCAGATTATACAGAACAAATAAAATGTTCACGTTTCTCCAACGTTGTCTTCCCAACAGTTTCACTGGATGGACAGGAAGCGTTCACGATGTCTTCTCCGGCGCTGATAATTGTCTGTCTTGTGTCGGTGACGTAAAAGACAGATTTAATGCGACATGACCATCAAACAGCAGTCGCTTTCTAAAACATCAGATATGTATCGGATTCAGTACCACATATGAAAGTGACCCAGATCGGATTTGAAAATATCAGATTTGTGCCGTTCACACTGTCACCATGATGGATTTGGGTCACAGAGGGTCAAAAAAGTCAGATTTGATGTGCTTTCGCCTGCAGTGTGAACGTAGCCTAATATGGAGAACACCAGGTCTGCAGCAGGGTTTGGATTTTTGTCGTTTTATCTTGATGGCATGTGAACAAGGTTTTTGTTTGATTGTTTGTTTGTTTTAAATCAGCTAACTTGTGGAGAAACTAGAAAGAAAAACTTCTAAAGATCCTCAAACACAGTCCGATCAGAAGAAGTGGGTCCTGAGCATTAAAGTCAGCATTAGCTCTCTGCTCTGTCTGACATCATTTTCATGAAAAGATATTATAATGATTTTGGTGTTTTCAGCCAAGGAAACCATGTCCATGAACATTTATAGCACCAAAATAGAAAAACTAGTAGCTGCATGCAGCATAGTTTCAGTTTTCAGAACACCTGATCTCAGTGATGCACCAATGGTAACAACACTCATTTAACAGAGCTGTATAAAGGCTAAGAGACATCAGGGGTTTGATTTAGATCATACATTTGATTTATTTTATGTCATGACATAAAATTAATTTGTTTTATGTCAAGTAAATTAAAATATCTCACTTCCTGTTCTGTTCTATCAACCCACATTAAGAGCATGCTATTCTCTAGTTAATTTAAGATTGGGCTCATTCCTTCTCATTGCCATTTCAAGGTACTAACACTTATTTCATGTGGGAAAGCGCCCTTAACCCCTTCAAAGTTTATACGTCACAGTTCTTTAATACGTCGGCTCAACTGTCAACAACGTTGAGTCCAGATGTGTGGACAGCTTTCGTGCTTCCTCAAACCTTTGTTCAAGTTCAATACAGTGCTCCCTCATTATAACGCGGTTGTACAAAAGGCAGTTGGCAGAACTGACGAACAGAGCCACATCTGCCGAGTAAATATATCAGTATACAGCTGCCAAATAGCCAATGAGCGGGAAGGCAACCCATCCTCTTCACCAATCAGAAGACACAATTCTACCTCATCATTGTGCACACACTTCGACGCAGAGAGTTCGGTCAGAGCTGCAGGTGGGGAGAGTCAGCAGAGGTGTGCGTCCATGAGACTGTAAGTTTCTGTGTTTTATCCTGTTTGTTCTTTGCTGCGGCCATTATCCTCCTTTGTTTAAATCCTTGGTGCACACTTAGTTTACCGAATGTTACTGTCATTTACTGCGAAGCAGCCTCTGCCAGGCGCTCATTATGGGACCGTCACTAATTTCTCATGTTGGCACTTGTGTAAAGTGCCTAGTTAGGATTTATGTAAATAGTTGTGACGGAGTTACACCGTCCTGGGCCGCAGACAGCTGATCTGGGCGCATACACGCACCACCACCATTAGTTTCTACAATTACTGTGAATGACGTGTTTGTACTGCCATTTATATCCAACAACATCAAGCAGTTAAATCAGAGAGTTCATGTTACTAACAGCTCACCTCTCTGCAGCAGACAGAGGCTGGACTTTAAAATCAATGAAGCGATCTTTAGACGCGTCACTCTTTAAGGACACACAGCTGGGTTCAGGTCCAGCAGGTCTCCCATAGATCCTGTTAGAGAAGAAAATGTGTTTTTCATTTGCAGGCACAGAAGCTATTGAAGACTAAGCACACCTTCATTATCCTAAAGAGAAACTGGTTTGCAGGCTCAACATAAGCAGTGTAAGTCTCTGCAATGTAAGAACAGAGATAAACACTGTCATTTACACTGTTCACGATTATGGTCGTACTGTGAGCAGCTGGAGTTTAAATGTATTGTATTATATGTATGTAAGAATTCCTCTGGGTTATTCAAAGAAAAGGCTGAGGATGAGTTGGTTAGAGCACAGAGTTTAAATACATGGACTGAACCATGTGACCTTTACAGACAGCTGGGACCAGAGTCTAGCTTTGCATGAACAGTTTCTAACTGGAAGCTGTAAAATAACAGATCAAAGACCAGTGAGAGTTTGAACTGTTGAAATAGAGACAGAAATAGAAACAAAATTTCCAGTGCACATTAATTTATGCATCACAATCCCAGGATATACAAAAAAAAGCAAAGAGAAATCTCTCTTCCTGTCCAGTTCAGGTTTGGCTTTAATCCGGATCTGCGTCAGCAACATGTATGGCTGGATTATTTTCCTTTAGGGTTAACTTAGATTTTTAAGTTAATCAGTTCTAAGTTATCCACTCAGCTCTAATATCTTAATGTAACTTGGTGCAGTTCAGATTAATGCAACCCTTTCACTCACTGGACCTACAGAGTGATCATTCAGCTGGGACCAGAGTCTAGCTTTGCCCTGAAATCCTCCTTTCATCATGTGTGCTGTCCAAATATCAGCTGCTTCTTTCCTGCTTCATCTCAGTGTCAGCTGAGAGAATGACAAACCCACTACGTGTCAACATTTGATGGATGATGACACAGAAATTAAAATGATATTGACCTAAATCTGTCCTGATGATGATGAGAAGCTTTGATGAGTTGTGACTCTCTGAGGTGTTACTAGGATGTAGAAACACTGGAGCTCAGCCCTGAAATCTTTGCTGTTTTCACTTGATAACAGCAGCTGTTTAAAGTTACTGAGTGTGTTTGACAGTAAAGTGAATGTAAATGTGAGACACTGTGTGCTCACAGCTAAAGGCTGCAGTCAGCTGTGTTAGAGCCTCTTTCACACAATGATCCTTTAATAAACACTCAGAGCTCCATGTTGATGAAGCAGTCATGTGTGAGCTTGTGTGCTGACATGTTGACAGTTTGACTTCAGCTTTTACTGAAGAAAATCCACAGAAGGCTGAAAGTGAAGCATCACTTCCTGTTTGAGGAGAGCCAACAGTCTGTTTACACGTCATGTCTGAGTTACAGCTGGAATAAATGATCATTTGCAAAGTCTGCTGCTCTTTCTGTAACCATCTGACCATCAACTAACTCTGTGCTGCTGCTGCTCTCATTCACAAAGTGCTCAATTACATTTTTAACTCGTGACTTTAAGAGCTCTTAGTGTTAGCTAAGTGTTAGCTTAGCGTTGACTGGAAAATCTAGTCAGACTCACTGCATCTTCTTGTAATGTGGTCGTGTCTGCCAGCTGTTTGAAGAGCATCTCTGGTCTAAACACAATAGGAAGAAGACAGATTAGATTAAGGGCACCGTAGTTGGAAATGGTAACATTAACACGTTAACTTCCTGTGTTCAGTCTGCAGTGGGTGACTCGTGATTCAGGGGTCTTCATCATATAGTCTACAAAACTAAGCACAGCTGTTAACCTGCATGTTTGCTAACATTTGAACTCTTACCGTTGGAAATTCTATCAACAAAACACTAAATATAGTTTAATGCATGAGGCTGTTGCAGGACCTTAAATAGAAATGTGTCCTACCTGAGCTGGTTGAGTTTAACCAGTTTAATGACATCATTCCTCTTCCATCTGGGAACATAATCTAAAGACAGGAAGTAGCTACTGTCAGCTTCCTGAATACCCAATAAGAAACCAATCAGGCCAAATCAACAAACCTTTGGGTCTCGTTTTCAAAACTGCATGTTTGGCAGCTTCTGTCTCTCTTTCCATTCACTGTTGGAGGTCTTGTTCTGAAATAGTCACTTGGACAAACATGGAAGAGAAAATAAAAACTTGCGACTACAAACATATGTTCCATTAAAGTCTCGTTACTCGGGGACTCTTTCAGGATGGCAGAAATCTCCTCCTCAGCAGACTGGTGACCTTCTCCTCTTTGTCCCATCTCTGAAGGAGCTGCACTTCTATCAGTAGGAACTGTCAGCTCTCTCAGTTTGAATCTAAATGAGTCATTTTAACTACTAATACAGAAATATGTATACCTGGATCCGATAACTTCCTCCTCCCATAATGCGATAATGCATCAGTCAGAAGGTCCAGTCGATGTGATGGAGTCATCTGTTTGTGACTCGTGCAGATCTTCTAAGAAAGGACCAGAACCTCTCCATGCCTTCACCATCTATCAGCCCAAACCCAGGAAGCCTTCGTGTGCTCTACATGATTTCTCAGCAGAGACCTGCACTCTAAAGAGAGACGGTGAAACAGCTCAAGGAGAGGCTGTCTGAGGCTCGTCCGCTGTAGCAGGACAAAGATTTGAAGAGAGGACAAGCTTCAGGTTCACAGACACAAAAAGCAACTCTGTAGCTGCAGAGCTGACCTACCAACAAGAGGCAAAGAAGTCATTCAACATTTGTTTTTATGGACCTCCTGAGACCCACTGCCCTCACATGGAGACATGGTGGCTGGGAGGACTTCAGTGAGCCTCCAAACATGGCTGCTGCTTAATTTTCCACACATCTGTACACATCTGTATGTTTCAGCTTTGTCCTTCAGTCACAACATGGTTCATCTTCATCTTAACTTCCTGCTTCTATCATGGTTAAAGCTGATGAATCCTCTGGACATCAAACACTGATGGTGTTATTGGAGCTGAGTGCAGTTTGATGGCTTTATTATCCACACTGTGACACATGGCAGCTGTCAGAGCAGAACACAGGAAGTCAGCAGGCGTGTTTAAATTCAGCCTCTGCTTCCTCTGAAGATTCATGACATCACAGCGAGGCCACGAAGGCCGTCCAGACTCCCACAAACGTGTCCTCCTTCTCCCTGGATTTGAAGGACAGGTGGGCCCACCCTATCCCAGGATGCATTGCAGCGTGGTGGTGGAACATATATCTGGGTCCAGAGATGGAGCAGCGCTCTCTCTCTGAGTCTTTGAGGCTGTTTCTGTTTGAGTCTGGCTTCAGTCTAATTTAGCAGCTGTGACATCAGAGATTGTAGGGGAGGAACAGCCACACCCACAGGTGAGTTTCTCACCCAGAAACAGAGCGTGGACATCACCTCTGTCTGCGCTGTGTTGGTCACAAGCTTTGTTCTGGGCTTTTAACTGGAGGCTGGAGCTTGTGAGTGATGGAAGCTGAGAGCTGTGTTTGCACATGCTCAGTGTGACAGGATGTTGGCTGCTGTGTTTGCACATGCTCAGTGTGACAGGATGTTGGCTGCTGTGTTTGCACATGCTCAGTGTGACAGGATGTTGGCTGCTGTGTTTGCACATGCTCAGTGTGACAGGATGTTAGCTGCTGTGTTTGCACATGCTCAGTGTGACAGGATGTTGGCTGCTGTGTTTGCACATGCTCAGTGTGAAGACAGTCCTCTGAAGTGGGTACTTCAGAGGACTGTCTTCACGAGGGCTTGGGGCCTCTCCGAGGTATATGTCGAGCTCAATGGCAGCACCTGCTGCCAGCGGCTGTGCTGCCTGGGGCTGCTCCTTAGCGATTTCGTCAAATACAGTGTCCAGACTGCTGCTAGTGCTGGCCTGGGCCTCGAGGAACAGTTTAGCAGGAGGTTCTGCAGCTTCTGCCCGACTCCCCTCTGCCTCAGCTCTGGACATCATCTGCAGCTCCTGCTTCAGGTGCAGCTTGGCCTCTGGAGCAGTGTTGTTGGAGAAGAAGCGATCTTTATACCTGCACAAAATTCATAAATGTATTAATATGTGGAAAAATAGGACTGATTTTAGTTTCCCCTAAACCACTGTGACAAATGCCAGCCATTTGACTTTCTGGTAGTAATAAGGGAAATGTATTTCATATTATATATATTGCAGACATTTGTATTTGTGTATTTTAGTTACAAATATATAATATTTCAGATGTAAAATAATCTTACATTTAGTACTGTAGCTATACTCATTGAATACCTATAGCACACAGACTTTACCTTGGGTCAGTATGGTGGAGATGAAGTGCAGTGGGTTGGTCTCGATGTCACTGAAGCGCTTCTTGACAGCTGCCAGTAAGGTTGCTTTCATTGTCTTGACGCCGTGGTCCTCGTCTGTTTCTCTGTTTAGAAGTCTCACTAGCACAGTCACAGCTGGGATGACATCAGAGGCTAGTGCGTCGTAGCTGCTCACTTTTTTAGTTAGTTCCTCAAAGGGGGCGAGGACGGCAACAGTCGTCTCCATAAGAGCCCGTTGGTGAGCGGTGAGATAGTCAGGGAGTTCGTGCTCGGACACGCCCAGCACTCGCTTTTGCTCAATGAGGGACTGGAGCATGTAATACGTGCTGTTCCAGCGCGTCTGTACGTCCTGCTGCAGTCTCTTTATTGGCTGGTTGAGCTGTCCCTGAATGTCCTCGAGGCGGGAGTAGGCTAAGGCGGAATGTTTAAAATGCCCAACTATTTTCCGTCCCACTGCTGTAGCATCAGCTATGCTCCTCTGTGCTAATAAGCGTGGGTAAATAAGCGTGGGTAAATAAGCGTGGGTAAACTCTTTGTGCTCATTGTCGTGTTGGGATTTTGGTGCTTGATTAAATTACTTGTGTTAAATGCGCTACCTTTTACCTTTAGAGCCTCCTTTGGACAATTTCGCTGAGCACAATTTGCAGTCCGCCTTTGTTTTCGCGTCTTCATTCACTTTGAAATAGTTCCACACGGCTGACTTGTCTCGCCTGTCCTTCTCCCAGCTCTGAGCTGCAGCCGGGGCCTGGGGGCGGGCACTCGGGGCCTGGGGGCGGGCACTCGGGGCCTGGGGGCGGGAACTCGGGGCCTGTGATTAACCCCTTACGTGCCGCTCAAACATAGACAGGTCTCAGACCGTGGTATCGGCGGACTTTTAACGAGTACGAATACTTTAGAAAATGTGGTATCGAGGCTGATACCCGATACCGGTATCGGTGCATCACTAATAATAATAATAATCAAATGCTGATTTTCATCCATTCAAACTTTGCTGCCATCAGTAATAATTCTTTAAATATAATCATCAGTGTTTGAGCAGTTATGATATCAGGGACAATCTAGACATGTGTGACAATACTGAACATGTCACATGACACACCTTAAACATCATGTGATCCACTCTCAGTCTGCACTTTCATTCATGACTTCAACAGGTTGAAATGAGATTTGAAGAAACATTCAGTGAAATAAATCTTTCATGGATTCATGTGAGCAGCAGATGAACTTTGTACCAACAACATCTTCAATAACAGAGTCTGAATGAAGCTCAGGTGTTGATGCTGCTCACTGATTGGACGGTTCAGCTCTGCTCTCAGTCTTTACTGCACAGGTGAAGGTAGAAAGTGTGACTGGATCTATAGACTGGAAACAGAGAAACATGCTGAACATTTGAAGCTTTGCAGCAGAAATGTTCATGTTACAAATACAGCAGAGCTGATCTGGGATCAGTGTGTTCACACCTGCAGCTACAACAAGGTTTCATGTCTCCACACGTCAGCATGTGAACTTTACTCTGACTCAGTCTGAGCAGTCAGACGCAGATTTTTAAAGTTAACACATCAGCACACACAGAGCTGAGCCCCTCCCACCTGTGCTGAGTTTCAGGTGGAGCCCCGCCTCCTTCCAGGAAGCAGCTCACCTGTGTGTCCGTGTTTAGTGTCCAGGTGTGGAGTGGAGCTTGTTGTTGGTGTGTGAAGAAACTGTAAGTTTGCTTTGTTTCCTCCTTTAACAGTTTGTCTTTAGGAACTTTACTGTTTGTTCAGCTCATGTTTGATTTCTTCACACAACAAACTGTGTGTGTTTGTATTTCCGGTCTCTCCATTAAAGTCAGTGTGTAATGTTTTCCTGGCTAACATCAGCTGTGTGCAGCTTAGTTCAGCACAAATCTGCCGCTCCATAGTTCACGGTAACGGACTCACAGCTGGACCAACGAGGCCGAGTGTGTCCGCCACTCTGAGCTACGTTCGTGTTTGTGTACTTGTAGTTTGTACTTTGTGAGTTCACTCAGAGCCCACAGAGGACGCAGCGTACGTGATGACGTCACAGCCCTTTACCTCCTTTACTGTCACTGTGATTAATATTTACACACGAGACACCTGCAGAGCTCTGACGCTAAGCTAGCCACACAGCATGCTAACGCTAAGCTAACGCTAAGCTAACGCTAAGCTAACACTAAGCTAACACTAAGCTAACACTAAGAGCTCTTAAAGACACGAGTTAAAAATGTAATTGAGCACTTTGTGAATGAGAGCAGCAGCAGCACAGAGTTAGTTGATGGTCAGATGGTTACAGAAAGAGCAGCAGACTTTGCAAATGATCATTTATTCCAGCTGTAACTCAGACATGACGTGTAAACAGACTGTTGGCTCTCCTCAAACAGGAAGTGATGCTTCACTTTCAGCCTTCTGTGGATTTTCTTCAGTAAAAGCTGAAGTCAAACTGTCAACATGTCAGCACACAAGCTCACACATGACTGCTTCATCAACATGGAGCTCTGAGTGTTTATTAAAGGATCATTGTGTGAAAGAGGCTCTAACACAGCTGACTGCAGCCTTTAGCTGTGAGCACACAGTGTCTCACATTTACATTCACTTTACTGTCAAACACACTCAGTAACTTTAAACAGCTGCTGTTATCAAGTGAAAACAGCAAAGATTTCAGGGCAAAGCTCGACTCTGGTCCCAGCTGTCTGTAAAGGTCACATGGTTCAGTCCATGTATTTAAACTCTGTGCTCTAACCAACTCATCCTCAGCCTTTTCTTTGAATAACCCAGAGGAATTCTTACATACATATAATACAATACATTTAAACTCCAGCTGCTCACAGTACGACCATAATCCTGAACAGTGTAAATGACAGTGTTTATCTCTGTTCTTACATTGCAAAGACTTACACTGCTTATGTTTAGCCTGCAAACCAGTTTCTCTTTAGGATAATGAAGGTGTGCTTAGTCTTCAATAGCTTCTGTGCCTGCAAATGAAAAACACATTTTTCTTCTCTAACAGGATCTATGGGAGACCTGCTGGACCTGAACCCAGCTGTGTGTCCTTAAAGAGTGACGCGTCTAAAGATCGCTTCATTGATTTTAAAGTCCAGCCTCTGTCTGCTGCAGAGAGGTGAGCTGTTAGTAACATGAACTCTCTGATTTAACTGCTTGATGTTGTTGGATATAAATGGCAGTACAAACACGTCATTCACGGTAATTGTAGAAACTAATGGTGGTGGTGCGTGTATGCGCCCAGATCAGCTGTCTGCGGCCCAGGACGGTGTAACTCCGTCACAACTATTTACATAAATCCTAACTAGGCACTTTACACAAGTGCCAACATGAGAAATTAGTGACGGTCCCATAATGAGCGCCTGGCAGAGGCTGCTTCGCAGTAAATGACAGTAACATTCGGTAAACTAAGTGTGCGCCAAGGATTTAAACAAAGGAGGATAATGGCCGCAGCAAAGAACAAACAGGATAAAACACAGAAACTTACAGTCTCATGGACGCACACCTCTGCTGACTCTCCCCACCTGCAGCTCTGACCGAACTCTCTGCGTCGAAGCGTAACGATGAGGTAGAATTGTGTCTTCTGATTGGTGAAGAGGATGGGTTGCCTTCCCGCTCATTGGCTATTTGGCAGCTGTATACTGATATATTTACTCGGCAGATGTGGCTCTGTTCGTCAGTTCTGCCAACTGGCTTTTGTACAACCGCGTTATAATGAGGGAGCACTGTATTGAACTTGAACAAAGGTTTGAGGAAGCACGAAAGCTGTCCACACATCTGGACTCAACGTTGTTGACAGTTGAGCCGACGTATTAAAGAACTGTGACGTATAAACTTTGAAGGGGTTAAGGGCGCTTTCCCACATGAAGTAAGTGTTAGTACCTTGAAATGGCAATGAGAAGGAATGAGCCAAATCTTAAATTAACTAGAGAATAGCATGCTCTTAATGTGAAAATCTGACTCCTGTCCTACTTCAGGTGGAGTCCCGCCTCCTTCAAGGAAGCAGCTCACCTGGGTTTCTGTGTTTGGTGTCCAGCTGTGGAGCTTGTTGTTGGTGTTTGAAGAAACTGTACGTTTGTGTTGTTTCCTCCTTTAACAGTTTGTTTGTTTCTGCTCTGTGATGTTTGGACCAGATGTTCAGCTCTTATTTCAGGACACACTTTGGATCGCTTGTGTTTGAAGACACATGATTATAGATTATTGATTGATTGGAATCCACACTGATTATCAGTCAGTTACTCTGCACTTAAACATTTGTTACTGTGATCAACAGTTTAAATGGTTCTGTGTGTAACTTTAGACCCAACTGACACTAATCAGTATCGTCATGTAACATTGTTTTTCCCTTTAAACAAGGACAAAGAGATCAAATCAGTTTGTTGTTAAGAAGTTGGCATTCAGGTTTTACTGAAGTGAAAAAACACAAAACAAAGCAGCTCAGTTTAGTTCAGGGTCACTGCAAAGTCAACCAGACATAAGATTCATGTTTTAAATGCTGTGTGTGCTGACAATATCTGCATATGGAGTTTGCAAGTTTAAAATACACAAGTTTAAAAATATATTTGGACTCTTCTGCTTTTCTGTGTCTTTCTATTGTGATGAACACATTGATTGCTGCTGTCACACTCTGAGGGTTTTGTGTTTATTGTGTTTTAATCAGGGACCTGAGTCTGACTTCTTTTAGTGTTTGAAGATTTTAATCACTGTTAGTTGGTCACAGTGTGTCTCTTGTGTCTGTGTGTTGCCATCCCATTGAAGTCTTTGCAATTTTTTGTTGAACACTTTGAACTTTGTCCTTTTTGAACTATTTTCAGTCTGAATGAAGAGTCACTTGATTGTATTTAAGTTTGTTGCCCTGAATTTAGCTACAAACCTTTGCCAACGAACCAGGTTACTCTTGTATTAAATACATTTATCCAGTCACTTAATGGTACATTTAGATGAGTTCAATAGTTGAACTGATGCATGTTACGATTCTGTTTGTTGTGATGAATTCTCAGTAAATCATGACTTTAATGTAAGAGCAAAGTCTCACAGCCTCAAACACATATATAAACACAATAACTTTATAACTTAAAGCAAAATTGGGAAACGTAAAGTCTGAAGTCTTTATATTAAGGCCATCAGTCAAACAATACTGTTGCTCTGGGTCTAAACAGAGCGCGTTGTGTGTGACGTCTTCTTTTGCGCATGCGGCCGCTTTGAGCGTTCACACTAGAGCGCGTTTGCTGTCACATTTTATTTGTAGTGTGAACGAGCAGACAAAATAATCAGATTTGATCAAAAAATCTGAATTGAGCATCAAGACCTGCAGAGTGAACGTAGCCTTAGAGAATGGTGAGCTGCTAAATGTGTTTTATGTGGTAGCATCCAGTGAAACAGCATTTATACAGTCTAGCACTGACTCAGTTCACTAACCAGGTTCAAGGAAATAACTGGAAGATTTCCCAAACAGAGGAATCATGCTGGGATCTTTGTTCCTGCTATGAACTCTAATACAGTACAGATCTACATGTCAGGGGAGAAAATATAAGAAACAAAGATTTCCAATAAAACACATAGAAAATCTGTTTTTCAGGTTCAGATTCATTTTCTGAATCTCCGCAGCGACACGTGGAGGAAGTGGTGGCCCTAAGCAGCAGATACTGTTTGTAGAAGTAACAGAGGAGCAATCAGAAGCAAACTGATTTAAAGAGGGGGGGGGGGGGGGAATTAACAGATGAACTGGAATAAAATAAAAATTAATTGAACTTTGAATTACATAAAGTTACTTCACTGACTAAACCCAAAATACATGTGCACTCAAGTAAACCTGAATCAAAAAAGAAACAAAGTTACTCAGCGATTAGGCAGCTCTTCTGTGAAAGAGTAGGTTAAATATTAGGAGCCACCATCAAAACAACTGGAGTGATGTCACCTGGAGTAAATGCAGATATATTTACATGAACTGAATATACCGTCCATTTCACAGATATCTTTAGTTTGGTTAAAGATTTTGATAAACACAGAAATTGATGAATCTGGAGGACAGAAAGTGGAATATCTAAACAAATGTAATAGCTGACTGTCTAAATTGAGTCTAAATTGATGGAAATAACCCAGAGAAGCTGCTGGAATCACTGAGCTTATAACAAAACAGTATAATGATTCATTTATAGCGCAGTAATACAGGTTTAAAAACAACAGGGACTAAAATGTCAATAATTCATAGTCCTTTTATTATTTAATTAACTTCATATTAGGTGGATTTGTGTGAGCGTGGCCGACTGATGACAATAACAGAGAAGCTGGAGGGAAAAAAGCTTT
This sequence comes from Neolamprologus brichardi, assembly GCF_056152115.1. Lineage (NCBI taxonomy): Eukaryota > Metazoa > Chordata > Actinopteri > Cichliformes > Cichlidae > Neolamprologus > Neolamprologus brichardi. Next base: position 61,350,738 of record NC_142106.1, on the reverse strand, counting down.
AAATTAGTTTTTATAGACTCTACACTCAGAAGTCAAAACAAGTGCGATGAATGAAATTCACATGTGCAGCACTGACAATAAGAAAGACCTTTAAAAGTACCAGGAACAAAACAAAAGCATGCAGGAGTTTAACAAACAAACTTGATCTACAAATTCTGTGGATGTTAAAATGCCTGCGTAAACAGAAGTGAATATGATGATGCGATTTTGGATGCTGATCATTTAAAAATGCTGAAACTTGAAAATAATCACAAATCCAACTGAAGACAGGTTTAAGTTCAATATAAAGGTTAATGTTGATAAAACTTTTGTTAAAAAACTGCATAAACAGGCAGGTTTTTGTAAAACGTGGAGGTTATTACACGGGGTTCTAGTGATATGTTAATTTAAGTCTTGTATCCATTAATAAACATTACATTTGTTTCATATTGTCATGATTTTAGCACTGATCTATTTTAAACTTCAAAAGAAAAATCAAAGTGATTACAGATATATTTTTCACAACAAAGCCCCCCCCCCCCAAAAAAAAACCAACCCCAAACAACAAAAAAACCCCAAACAACAAAAAAGCCCAAACAACAAAAAGCCGTCTGTTATTTCTAATACAGATGCTGAAGTTATGAGTTGCAACTAAATGCACAATGCAACCACAGGTTTAACCCTATATAAGCATGTAGGCATATTAGAAGAGAGTGAAGGACAAGTTTTATAGACTTTAATAGACTTTACATGTAATTTCTATCTGATCATTGTTGAATCAGATATTTGTATTTGATGATTTTGTTTTATTGTGAAATGTCCCACAGAACAAACTGAGGTAAATGACCTTTGTGTTATTCAAACACTCTACAGGTCAGGTTGCGGTGCTGTGGATTTACTGTGCTGGAGTGCAGTACAGTGACTGTAGTGTTCATGGTCAGAGTCAGGTTACATCTTAGGGTTCTTCCACCTGCTGAATTCCACTTTATGTCTGACTGTTCTCATTTTTCTGTTTAGGTGCAGAGGCAAGGTCACCCTCTACAATTTAGGCAACAAAATACAGCTTTTCTTACCTTTATGTTTCTCTGCTTGTGACGTACACAACAATGGTCAAGCTGAGTATTGATTAGAATTAAAATTTAGACTGTAACAAAGTTTCTATTCCCATGTGCTAACATTATTTTATTATTATATTAATGTAGCACAAGGTTCAGTTCGCCTTGTTATAGAGGATTTCAGTTGATGTGCACATGAATGATTTGTGTTTCCTCTGCAGGTGAAGGTAGAAAGTGTGTGTGAGCTGATGTGAATTGAGCAGCATGGATCAGTGTGAGGGCAGAGAGGAGGGAGTCCCTCCCTCTAAAAGCACTCTGTGTGGGGAACATGAGAGCCAGACCAAAGCTCAGAGGTGAGATGACCATCTCTAACTGTCCATGACTCTTCTCCATGTCACAGCTCAGCACTCACATCACTGCTCCATCATTATTCACAGGAACCAGCCTGGACCTCCACCCAGCTCTGTGTCCTTACACAGTGACCGGTCTAAAGATGAAGTTATTAACTTTAAATCAGGCGTGTGTTGTCCTGCAGAGAGGTAATGTGTGTGTAAATGTTGTTGTGTGTTTGTGAATAAATCCTCCATCATGTTTAATGTCTGCTCTGTTTCACACACATGTTCATATGTGCAGCGCTGTGTGTTGGAGTGTTTCCACAAACACAGCAGATACTCAGAGATTATTTTTAGGAAGAGGAGATGTTCTCAAACTCTCTGTCCTGAAACTCTTCACTCAGTCTGATCCCCACTTCCTGCTCCTCAGCAGTGCTGCCATCTTCATCAACCAGGACAGAAATGAACTGAACTGTTGTTTCCTCATCAACTTCTTTCTGTCTGCTGAATCTGTAGTGAATCAAAGTGAAACGTGTGAAAATGCAGCTGTTAATGATCCAGTTTGTTAGATGAAGGTGTGAATGTTGCAGTGTGCTGTTAAACAGTAACACAGTAACTGTGACGTGTCCTGATCTGACAGTAGATCATGTTTGTGTTCTTGGTCACATGACACAGGTCAGCTGTTCACACAGAGTTCATCTTTATTTTTTTCAAACGACTGGAGAACTGGACAGGTCTTTCAGGAACTGTACTAAACTGGTTCAAAACATACTTAGAAAACAGGAAATACTTTGTATCAATAGGTAACTTCACATCTGAGCAGACAAGTATCACATGTGGAGTTCCCCAAGGTTCCATCTTGGGACCCCTTCTGTTTAACATTTACATGCTCCCACTGGCACAGATTATAAAGAACAACAAAATAAACTACCATAGCTATGCAGATGACACACAAATATATATCACAATGTCACCAGGAGACCGAGGCCCTGTACAGGCTCTTGGTAAATGCATTGAGGAAATTAATGACTGGTTGTGCCACAATTTTCTCCAGCTAAACAAAAACAAAACTGAGGTAATAGTCTTTGGCGCCAAAGAAAAACGATTACAGGTCACCAGAGAACTTCAGTCTATACACCTAAAAACCACAAACCAGGCGAGAAATTTGGGTGTAGTGATGGATGCAGACCTAAACTTAGAAAAACACATCAAGACAATAACAAAATCAGCTTACTATCACCTCAAGAATATATCAAGGATAAAAGATCTGATGTCTCAACAGGACCTGGAAAAACTAGTCCATGCATTCATCTTTAGTAGGCTTGATTACTGTAACAGCATCTTTACAGGTCTACCTAAAAAATCAGTCAGACAACTACAGCTCATTCAGAACTCTGCTGCTCGAGTCCTCACTAAGACCAAAAAAGTGGACCACATCAGTCCAGCTCTGAGGTCTTTACACTGGCTGCCTGTCCGTCAGAGGATAGACTTTAAAGTTCTGATGCTGGTCTATAAAGCTCTGAATGGTTTAGGACCAAAATACATCAGTGACCTCCTGACCCAGTATGAACCTTCCAGATCCCTCAGGTCATCTGGATCCGGTCTTTTATCAGTTCCCACAGTCAGAACCAGACACGGAGAAGCCGCATTCAGCTTTTATGCTCCTTATATCTGGAACAAACTCCCAGAAAGCCTCCGATCAGCTGAAACACTCAGTTTATTTAAATCCAGGTTGAAGACTCACCTGTTCTCAGCTGCATTTGAATAAAGCACCAAATCCACACTTAGGCTTAAATTTCAAAACTCACATTTTAACTACTGATTTTATCTACTGTTCTGATTTTATCTGTTTTGATTTTATATACTGTTTTGTTTGTTTGTTTGTTTGTTTGTTAATTAGTTAGTTTGTTTGCTTGTTTTAATCAATTTTAAATCATGATTTTTGTTTGTTTTTGTTTCTAATGTCTCTGTAAAGCACTTTGAATCACCTTGTTGTTGAATTGTGCTATACAAATAAACTTGCCTTGCCTTGCCTTGCCTTGCCTTATAGGCTGGACCAGTTTGGAATAATACTGGGAGTAATGGTTCTTATATGGAGCTTTTCTCCTCTGAGCACTTTGATACTCGCCTCATTCACACATGGAAAGCAGTGCAAATAAATGCAAACACGGTTTTCTGGCACTCATCTTTTATCAGGATGATGTCAGTGTGAGCTGTTGTATGAAAAAAACAAGTATGAAAAAAGTGTTTCACAGTTTTACTTTGAAAAACAAACAAACTGTGCTGCAGGTGAACAGTTTGATGGTTGGAATGAACAAACAAACAGACTCAGCAGCGCACAGACGTCCGAGCTTCATATATCGTTGTTAAACTTAACGTAGGAATCACAAACATTCAGAGATGAACTTACACACTTGGCTTTATACGTACTTTGAGTTGAAACGTACTTGATCTGTGAATGATGACGTTTCACAAGTACACACAAGTACATTTACTGAGAAACTGCCTTTGAAACAAAGTTCAGTTAGAAAAACACTGAAGTCATTGAGGGAATTATGATCTTTGTGTTTTTACAGAGTTTAAAACACAACAAAGAAGTGTCAGTGATCAGGATAACAGTGGAAGGACTCTGGAGGATCATTTGTATTATTGATCATTTTGATCTCTGACAGAGAAACTACAAATACAGATGCAACAAGGGAAGCAGCAAAAGTGACTGAACACAGCTTTTAGAGGCTAAATTCACATTTCAATCATCAAAATGTGTGTACGTGTGTGTGTGTGTGTGTGTGTGTGTATGTGTGCGTGTGTGTGCGCGTGTGCGTGTGTGTGTGTGTGTGTGTCCATGGTTCCTCCACAGAGTGGAGCAGCAGAGCTCAGAGGTTCCCAGTGGTCAGTCTGCCCAGCAGCATCAAACACAGCTGGACTCCATATTTATGGTCTGTACATGTACAACAACTACTTTTATTATTATTAATAATACATTTATTTATAGGTCCCTTTCAGAACACCAAGGACTCTGTGGACTAAATGTCCAAAAGAAACAAACTTTGAAATCAGACGGTGCAAATGTGATCACAGGCAATGTTCCCTCTAAGCTGCGCGTGTGCAATTGTGCACTGCTGGCACGTCTCTGCACACAGAAAATCTGCATTGCACACAAAAAAAATCCACCTGAAGTGAAATTAAAGTAAATATGTTAACAATTCTGTTTTGCAGTGTTAGTCAGTGACTGGCTGCTCCCGTATGGGATTACAACGATGCCACCTTATCCCACAGTCCAGCCAATGATGCGATTCACATTCGTATATACGCAGCTGATCAACGTTGTTGACAGGCTATGACAGCGTCCTTATGTGCGACACCGGTGTTTTAGCAAAGCGGCTGATGTGGAGTGAAGCCACGTTAATGACAACGTGTACAACCATTGGAGATGTGAGCAGGACAGACGAACAACTGACAGACAAAGTGTGGACTTTATACCAGTTTTTAAATTGTGTTGATCGGCCACGTAAAACCAGAGTTATGATAAAAATATCTGCAATGTTTGGTTTACTTCCTGAATACTGTCGTTGTTTATATTTACTGCCGGAAGAAACGGTAAAAGCTGCGTTTTATAAGGAAAGCGCTCGAAAGCCTGTGAGTAAAGATGAAACCAAAGCACCCCAACCTTTCCTATTGGTCGAATGCTAAATGCTGAGTGTTACAGGTGTTACAGCAGTGATACATCTGCTGCTGTCAGGCCTGCAGGTATCAGGCTGTTGTTCTCCTTCATCTCATAGTGACAGAAATTATTTTTGGAGCGGCACAAATAATTTGTGTGGCATCAGATTTGATGCAGAACAGCTGATTGTTCTGTAAATAGTTTGAAATGTTTATTTAAAAAAAAACGCCTTGGCTGCATTTTTAGGTAAACAGCTGCAAAAAACTGGGGTGGCTGTAGCTCAGGTGGCAGAGCAGGTCAGCCACTAATCAGAAGGTCGGTGGTTCGATCCTCGCTGCATGCCACATATCCTTGGGCAAGATACTAACCAATGTTTGCCTACTGGTGGTGGTCAGAGGGCCCGGTGGCGCCAGTGTCCGGCAGCCTCGCCTCTGTCAGTGCGCCCCAGGGCAGCTGTGGCTACAATGTAGCTGCCATCACCAGTGTGTGAATGACTGAATGTAGTGTAAAGTGCTTTGGGGTCCTTAGGGACTGAGTAAAGCGCTATACAAATGCAGGCCATTTACTGTTTTACCTTTTTGAAGAAGTAACTACATAATTAATTGCCCAGCACTGGTCAGTATATACTGTATTTTGCATCCAGAGTTACAGACTCTCTCCCAGACCACAGACTCATAATACAAGTCAGAGCTTAATAATAAAAAAATAAATAAATAAAGTTGTTTTCAAAATTGGAGTTCAAGTTATTTTTCCTTCCAATAGTGTTAACATACTACACAGGTCATGAACAAGGTTGTTTTTAATTTTCATTGTAACTGGGCTAAAGCAGTTAATTAAAAGTAGTCTAACATAAATGCTGTAATTTGATTACTTTAATAAACATGTAACTTGGATGGATTCGATGCTGGCGTGACCACAGTGCACACATCTGCTGTTGCTCACAGTGGTCCAAGGGACCGCTCAGGGAGTTCGTGTGTTCAGACACATGAAACATTAGAGGGAACATTGATCACAGGGAAACGTTTTAAACATCGAGGCTTTAAACAAAAACCAAAGCGAAACAGTTTGTAGTTGAGATCAGTGAGAATGAAGCTGAATAACTGTTTCTACAATAACTTTGAGCAATAAATGACAAATATGATGGAAATTAGGAGCATTAACACTTACTAATGATGTGAGTTGACACTCGGCTATATTGAGACGACCACATTAGGTGGTCCTCAACTGTAATGGAAACCAGTGGATCCAGTCCAGTCATGGCGACCTGTGGTGAGTCGATCTGAGCAGCTACTAATGGAAACGGTCCATAGATGTGTTTGTGCTTAATAACAATGAATCACAGGATTTTTACATTACTGTTAAAATCTCATGTTGTTTGTTAAAGTGTTGTTAAAGATGGTGACAGATGTACCCTTAGGCCCCTCCTCCATTCAGAGATGGTCTTTCCCTTTTCACATAAATGGCCTCCTTGACTCCGCCCTCAAACAAGCGTTCACATTTCCTCAGGACCTTCTTGATGTTGTGTAGACTGAAGTTCAGAGTGGACTTACTTTGTAGACCAGTGTATTGTCAGTGTGTCCAACATGGATCTGATGTTTGGCTCCATGATTTCAGTATGATTGGCTCATTCATAAATATTCTGTTTCAGCTGCTGGAGGACAACATCACCACTTTTGTGAAGAACGAGCTGAAGAAGATCCAGAAGGCTCTGAATCCAAATAAGCCCCAGTGCTTGAAGTTTCAGAGGGAGGATGATGAGCAGAGGAGAAACAGCAGAGAGGCATTTGTGAAGATCACAGTGGACTTCCTGAGGAGAATGAAGCAGGAGGAGCTGGCTGACCGTCTGCAGAGCAGTAAGAGGATTTATCTAGAGATTTAAGCTGCTGGATAAATGAGAGACTTGTGACACCAGTGTGTTCAGTCATTTCTCAGTGGGTCAGAAATTGTCATCAGCATTTTGTAAAATGTGATTGTTAAAGTTGTATTTTTATTATTATTATTCAGAACTTCCAGCTGCTGTTTGTCATCGTAAACTTAAATCTGCTCTGAAGAAGAAGTTCCAGTGTGTGTTTGAGGGGATCGCTAAAGCAGGAAAGTCAACCCTTCTGAATCAGATCTACACAGAGCTCTACATCACAGAGGGAGGGACTGCAGAGGTCAATGATGAACATGAGGTCAGACAGATTGAAACAGCATCCAGGAAACGAGACAGACCAGAAACAACAATCAGACAAGAAGACATCTTTAAAGCCTCACCTGGAAGAGATGAACCAATCAGAACAGTGCTGACAAAGGGAGTGGCTGGCATTGGGAAAACAGTCTTAACACAGAAGTTCACCCTGGACTGGGCTGAAGACAAAGCCAACCAGGACATCCAGTTCATGTTTCCATTCACTTTCAGAGAGCTGAATGTGCTGAAAGAGGAAAAGTTCAGCTTGGTGGGACTTGTTCATCGCTTCTTTACTGAAACCAAAGAAGCAGGAATCTGCAGCTTTGAAGACTTCCAGGTTGTGTTCATCTTTGATGGTCTGGATGAGTGTCGACTTCCTCTGGACTTCCACAGAACTACAATCCTAACTGACCCTAGAAAGTCCACCTCAGTGGATGTGCTGCTGATAAACCTCATCAGGGGGAAACTGCTTCCCTCTGCTCACCTCTGGATAACCACACGACCTGCAGCAGCCAATCAGATCCCTCCTGACTGTGTTGGCATGGTGACAGAGGTTAGAGGGTTCACTGACCCACAGAAGGAGGAGTACTTCAGGAAGAGATTCAGAGATGAGGAGCAGGCCAGCAGGATCATCTCCCACATCAAGACATCACGAAGCCTCCACATCATGTGTCACATCCCAGTCTTCTGCTGGATCACTGCTAAAGTTCTGGAAGATGTGCTGGAAACCAGAGAGGGAGGACAGCTGCCCAAGACCCTGACTGAGATGTACATCCACTTCCTGGTGGTTCAGGCCAAAGTGACGAAGGTCAAGTATGATGAAGGAGCTGAGACAGATCCACACTGGAGTCCAGAGAGCAGGAAGATGATTAACTCACTGGGAAAACTGGCTTTTGATCAGCTGCAGAAAGGAAACCTGATCTTCTATGAATCAGACCTGAAACAGTGTAAGATGAATATCAGCACAGCCTCAGTGTACTCAGGAGTGTTCACACAGATCTTTAAAGAGGAGAGAGGACTGTACCAGAAAGAAGACAAGGTGTTCTGCTTCATCCATCTGAGTGTTCAGGAGTTTCTGGCTTCTCTTCATGTCCATCTGACCTTCATCAACTCTGGACTCAATCTGATGGAACAACAACAAACAACCTTTACATGGTCTAAACTATTTAACAAACTAAAACTTCAATCTCTCCACCAGAGTGCTGTGAACAAGGCCTTACAGAGTCCAAATGGACACTTGGACTTGTTCCTCCGCTTCCTCCTGGGTCTTTCACTGCAGACCAATCAGAGTCTCTTACGAGGTCTGCTGACACAGACAGGAAGTAGCTCACTGACCAATCAGGAAACAGTCCCGTACATCAAGGAGAAGCTCAGTGAGAATCTGTCTGAAGAGAAAAGCATCAATCTGTTTCACTGTCTAAATGAACTGAATGATCGTTCTCTAGTGGAGGAGATCCAACAGTCCCTGAGATCAGGAAGTCTCTCCACAGATAAACTGTCTCCTGCTCAGTGGTCAGCTCTGGTCTTCATCTTACTGTCATCAGAAAAAGATCTGGATGTGTTTGACCTGAAGAAATACTCTGCTTCAGAGGAGGCTCTTCTGAGGCTGCTGCCAGTGGTCAAAGCCTCCAACAAATCTCTGTGAGTACATTTGTACTCATGTCTTTACTTTTAACATCCAACTGTGTCAGTAATTTATTTCTCCAGGCTTTCTGTCTTTGTATGAATTTGTATCCTAAAGTTTTGGGATTTCTCCAATACAACTGTAATCTCTTTGATGCCTCCAGAACTCTGTGTACTCGAGACGCTGAATCCACCATAAACTCTGATCATCACTGCTGCTGTTATGTTATCAGTCTTTGTTTAAACACTTAGGCTGCATGTGCCTAATGTTCTGATACTTTATATTCACATGCATGTTCCTAGATACATTTCTACTGCAGGTCTATTTTTAGTCACAAATATTGGTGAAACACTTGCTTTTACATGCATGGTGGGTCCTGCATTAAAGAAAGCATTTGAATTACTCAGTGAATCATGGCAGCCAGAGAAACATCCTTAGTTCCACTTTAAACTAAAGTCTGCTTCGGTCTTCCACAGTGTGTTTGTTGTTTCTTTGTTGTTGTTGGCCTGCTCTCTCCTCTCACTCCAATCTGGCTGCAGCAGATGTTTGTCCCTCCCTGAACCTGCAGACTTTGGTGCAGCACCTCAGTTCATCTTCAGTCTGAAACCAGCTGTTTTAGCTATATCCCCTCAAGCACACCTTCCCTGGTTATCTCTGCTGTGGTTGCTATAAAATTTAATCTTGATTAAAAAAAAAAAAGAACAAAAAAAGTAAACTAAAGTCAGACTTGATGCCATTTATTGGCAGCATGGTGCCTGTTTGTCAGTCTTTGATGATAAACTGCACCACAGTCTAAAGCAAACCTTCTGACTTTATTGACTTTATGCATGTATATATTCTTCCTGTTCACCTTGGACACACAACAGCTCTCTGTTTGTTGTGATTGGATCTAGAACACAAGTCAGATCAGCCAAGATATCCTAATGTAGATGATTTTTAAGGTGGTATCTGGGAGGAAAAGTTAAAAATCAGCTTGGATGGCCTGTACTGTATGATGGCCTTCGTTGCACCACATTGATAGCCATGCAGGGTTGTTCACTCCTTGGGCAAGAAGACCGAGGACTGAGCCACCCTTGGTCAAAGCTTGGTCATTCAAGCTCACTGTTTTCCCCTTGTTGGTTGATGATAGTATTTTTTTTAACCTGACTTATAGTCATCATTGTCTTCAAATTAACTCACACACTGCTGACTGCTGTAGCTTACCTGGCTGAGCAGGTGACCCATGTACTGAAGGTTAGAGTCGTGACTCCAGGGCCTGGTTTGAGTCTGCCCAAGACCATTTCCTGTGTGTTATTCTCCTCACTGCTCCCTCCCTTCCTGTCTTCTCTGTCCTATACAGTGAAGACAAAAGGCCTCAAGTTCTGAAAACTCTTCCCCTTCATCATCTTCAAAATCATCTCTCTCATCTAAAATCACCAGTATTCTCTGAGTAGAGAATCTTTTCACAATCTTGAATGATAAGGATCCAAGTGGGTAAAGTTAGTTATTTGTTGTGTTCCTATTTGCAGCTGGGATAGATTGTGAAAAACTCTCGGCTGCCAAAATTACATCCAGTTTAGAAGAAAAACATTGGGTGAAATGTTTGTTTCATCATCCTTCACAACTCATCAACCAGGCATCACAAACTGCAGCAGAACAGTACAAAGCATGTCATACTGGATGGCTGCAACAACCGGAGTTTTACCTACCTTTGGTATTTCTTGACAGCATGAGCGTAATATTTACTGAACAGAGTCGTGTTCTGTAATCTTTTCAGATTCAGATTCAGAACACTGTATTTATTTTCAAGGGGAAAGATGAGGAGAAAAAAGAACTCCCTCCAGACTGAGCTCCAACAGGGAGATCAGTTTGAGAACAGAAAAAAATGACCTCAGCGTAGAACACATGAAAACTCTTAATGCGCCATAGAAACACATGACAAGCAACAGGGATGGGTAAAAGGTGAGAGACAGCCAGTGTAGACAACGCATCTGGGCCTGCAGCATTTGTGCTGGTCCCCTCGACCCACCGTCTGCACCGGGAGGGGATAACCATGCTTAGGATGGGAAGGAACAGTCTAAACACCGTCTGTCATCAGGGTGAGATTTGTTATGTTCAGCCCCAGCCTTGAGACCACAGCTGGCGCCGGTATGTTAGCCGCATGAAATGATGGTGGTTTTCTTTGGTGCAAACAACTGCATGTCAATTTCACAGCTGATCTAACAGTCCGTCACTCGTCTCTCAATCTCCTGTTGGAGAGCCACGAGCTTAACCGACAGGTTATCAGTTTTGCGCTCAAAGAGCAAAGTCTGAGAACTCACGACCGCCATGAGCTTCTTCAAGATCTTATGTGTGCTGCGTTCAATGAGCCCATTTTGAAAGTCACGACCCGTCCCATTGTTTCAGTCCCAGAGGGCAGCCTTGTGGGGTTTTGATCAGCTGATTCCGCTTTCTTTAATCTTCAATAAGCAAGGGCCAAGCCAGCTCAGATCAGCAAGAACCCTTTGCTGCTGTGAATGTCCGTGCTGCTATATTTCAGTATCAGGCTCTAAATGTACAAATGGATCTAAGAAATTTTCCAATCATGTTTCTAATAGATTTACAGTTTGTTTTCATGTCTTCTGACTCAGAAGGTGGAGCAGTTGGAGCTTACAAGGAGTAAGTGCTGATATAGAAGAAGAGTTGTGTTTTAATGAAGCTATTTAGTTAACCAATAATTGTATTGCATGCTGGCATTAAAAAAAATGTTTCATTTGACTGATTTAATTAATTTGTTTGTTTGTTTTCTTCCAGACTGAGTGGCTGTAACCTCTCAGAGAGAAGCTGTGATGCTCTGTCCTCAGTTCTCAACTCCCAGTCCTCTAGTCTGAAAGAGCTGGACCTGAGTAACAATGACCTGCGGGATTCAGGAGTGAAGCTTCTGTCTGCTGCACTGCAGAGTCCACATTGTACACTGGAAACTCTCAGGTCAGGATCCAAATATCCCCACTGCTGATCATTAAATGATATTATTGTATAAACAACCAAGCTTTATAGAATTGAGGTGAACATTTCTTTACCTTTGGATTGCTTAGGAGATTCTTAATTACTGTCTGAAGATTTTTTTTACAGTCACATATTTTGTTTTAATGGTAAAATAGAATTATTGTTCAGTTCAAGGAGCAGGTAGCTGTGAGATTCATAATAATCAGGTATATTTGTATTAAAGATGACTAAACTTGAACAGTAGCTGTGTGAGTCACTGTGTTTGCTCATGTGTGCTGATGTTGTGAGTAATTTAAAGCTGAAGTAAACTTGTAATGAGTTTAATAGAGTTTCTGAAGTAAGTGTACTTGGAGATATTTATGTTTTTACTAAAGTTCATATCAAAAATCCTTGAAAGAGTAGTTGTCAAACAGCTAACAGATCATCTGCAGAGGAATGGTTTATTTGAAGAGTTTCAGTCAGGTTTCAGAGCTCATCACAGCACAGAAACAGCTTTAGTGAAGGTTACAAATGATCTTCTTATGGCCTCTGACAGTGGACTCATCTCTGTGCTTGTCCTTCTTGACCTTAGTGCAGCATTCGATACTGTTGACCATAATATTCTATTAGAGCGATTAGAACATGCTGTAGGTATTACAGGTATTGCACTGCAGTGGTTTGTATCATATCTATCTAATAGACTCCAATTTGTGCATGTAAATGGAGAGTCCTCTTCACACACTGAGGTTAATTATGGAGTTCCACAGGGTTCAGTGCTAGGACCAATTCTGTTTACATTATACATGCTTCCCCTAGGCAGCATCATTAGAAGACATAGCATACATTTTCACTGCTATGCAGATGACACCCAGCTCTATCTGTCCATGAAGCCAGATAACACACACCAATTAGTTAAACTGCAGGAATGTCTTAAAGACATAAAGACTTGGATGGCCACTAACTTTCTGCTTCTCAACTCAGATAAAACTGAGGTCATTGTACTCGGCGCTGAAAAGCTTAGAAATTTGGTATCTAACCAGATTCTTACTCTGGATGGCATTACCTTGGCCTCCAGTAACACTGTGAGGAACCTTGGAGTCATTTTTAACCAGGATATGTCCTTCAACGCACATATTAAACAAATATGTAAGACTGCGTTCTTCCATTTGCGCAACATCTCTAAAATTAGAAATATCCTGTCTCAGAGTGACGCTGAAAAACTAGTTCATGCATTTATTACTTCCAGGCTGGACTACTGCAATTCATTATTATCAGGATGTCCAAAAAACTCACTGAAAAGCCTTCAGTTAATCCAAAATGCTGCAGCAAGAGTACTGACAGGGACTAGAAAGAGAGAGCATATTTCTCCTGTTTTGGCTTCCCTTCATTGGCTTCCTGTTAAATCCAGAATTGAATTCAAAATCCTGCTCCTCACATACAAGGTCTTAAATAATCAGGCCCCATCTTATCTTAATGACCTTGTAGTACCATATCACCCTATTAGAGCACTTCGCTCTCGCTCTGCAGGCCTACTTGTTGTTCCTAGAGTATTTAAAAGTAGAATGGGAGGGAGAGCCTTCAGTTTTCAGGCCCCTCTTCTGTGGAACCAGCTTCCAGTTTGGATTCGGGAGACAGACACTATCTCTACTTTTAAGATTAGGCTTAAAACTTTCCTTTTTGCTAAAGCATATAGTTAGGGCTGGACCAGGTGACCCTGAATCCTCCCTTAGTTATGCTGCAATAGATGTAGGCTGCCGGGGGATTCCCATGATGCATTGAGTTTTTCCTTTCCAGTCACCTTTCTCACTCACTATGTATTAACAGACCTCTCTGTATTGAATCGTATCTGTTATTAATCTCTGTCTCTCTTCCACAGCATGTCTTTATCCTGTCTTCCTTCTCTCACCCCAACCGGTCGCAGCAGATGGCCGCCCCTCCCTGAGCCTGGTTCTGCCGGAGGTTTCTTCCTGTTAAAAGGGAGTTTTTCCTTCCCACTGTCGCCAAAGTGCTTGCTCATAGGGGGTCATATGATTGTTGGGCTTTTCTCTGTATCTATGAAGCGCCTTGAGGCGACATTTGTTGTGATTTGGCGCTATATAAATAAAATTGAATTGAATTGAATTAAAGTACAGGAGCAGGAGGCTGTGTGTAGCATAGAGGAACCCAGACCTCAGCTTTGTCTCCTGGGTTTCTGTTGCTGCTGTTACAGTTTCCCCTCATCGTTCCCTTCAACAGTCTCCTCACTGTAACAAATCAAAGTGTTACTGTATAGATTCACGTCTGAATGTTGCCATGTGCTATTAAAACTAAAAGCGATGTTTCATACACCCACGTGGTTCAGTCACACAGTAACTGATGGTAAATAATGTTTGTGTTGAGCACATCGTACAGGTCAGCTGCTCCACACAGATCTCAGGTTTACATGCTGGAACAGTTTGTGATCATGAGGGATAAACCTCACTTCCTCTTTGTTTCATACAGATGTGACATGAACAATAACACATTCATAAAATCCTTTTAGGAACGCAAACACTATTGTAGCTGGAAAATATATTTGAATGTAGGATAATGTAGGGCATAGGTGTCAAACTCTGGCCCGCGGGCCAAATTTGGCCCGCAGCCTAATTACATTTGGTCCGCGAGGCCATACCAAATTACTATTAGAGCTGGCCCGCCGGTCTTATACAGCACATGTACTGCTAATACTACAAATCCTAGAATGCTCTGTTGGCGTTTTGGCGCGTCAGTCAGGACAGGACCCATTAACGCCCTCTTCTCTGTTGACCGTAGTCATAGCAACCGTGCGAATACTGCCGCGCTACCTCTCCCAAAATGGCGAAAAGAAAGAACGAAAACAGGAGCTTTCTGGACAGGTGGGAGACAGAATATCTGTTTACCTATGTAAAAGATAGACCTGTTTGTCTTGTATGTGGAGCTCATGTGGCTATATCCAAGGAGTATAACATTAGACGACACTATGAAACGAAACACCAAGAGAAGTACAAGGACCTGGACATGACTCAAAGGCGCCGGAAAGCAGAAGAGATGAAAAGAAGTTTTGTTTCACAACAGACTATGTTTAAAAAAGCTATATTACAAAGTGAGGCTGCTGTAAAGGCTAGTTTTGTTGTCGCAGCAGAGATCGCAAAATCAGCCCGGCCCTTGAGGGAGAGTTTGTGAAAAGTTGTATGATGAAAGTTTGCGACGTTGTGTGCCCAGAGAAGAAGCAAGCATTTTCAAATGTTAGCCTGAGCAGAAACACAGTAGCTGATCGCACACGTGAACTTGCCAACAATCTAAATAACCAGCTGATGGAGAAGGGAAACAGTTTCGTTGCATTCTCCCTCGCTGTGGATGAGAGCAGC
This sequence comes from Neolamprologus brichardi, assembly GCF_056152115.1. Classification (NCBI taxonomy): domain Eukaryota; kingdom Metazoa; phylum Chordata; class Actinopteri; order Cichliformes; family Cichlidae; genus Neolamprologus; species Neolamprologus brichardi. The sequence goes on along the minus strand of NC_142106.1, from coordinate 61,335,606 downwards.
GACGCCTCTGATACTGCCCAGCTTTCAGTCTTCATCCGTGGTGTGGACTCAACTCTCTGTGTTACGGAAGAACTTTTAGGATTAAAATCAATGCATGGCACAACCACAGGGAAGGAAATATTTGAAGAGGTTTCCAAATGTCTAACTGAAATGAAGTTGCCATGGGAAAAACTTGTGGGGTTAACGACAGATGGTGCACCAGCGATGTGCGGTCAAAGGAGCGGACTGGTGGGCAGGGTACGGGAGAAGATGCGAGCGGAGAACTGTGCAGGTGAGCTGACTGTTTATCACTGCATCATACATCAAGAATCACTTTGTGGCAAAGCCCTAAAGATGGAACATGTTATGACCGCAGTAACACGAGTGGTTAACTTTATAAGAGCCAAAGGTCTAAATCACCGCCAATTCAAATCTTTTCTTGAGGAGTGTGGTTCGGAATACGGAGACGTGCCGTATCACACGGAGGTGAGGTGGTTAAGCCGAGGAAAAGTACTGAACAGATGTTTCGAGCTACGCGAGGAAATATTTCAGTTTCTGGAAAGCAAAGGGCAAGACACAGCTGAGCTCAGGGAGCAAGAGTTTCTGTGTGAGCTGGCCTTTATGTGTGATGTCACGAGCCATCTCGATGGGCTGAACCTGCAGCTTCAGGGACGGGGGCGTATCATCACAGATATGTACACTGCAGTGAGGGCTTTTAAAACGAAATTGTGCCTGTGGCAGAATCAGATGCTACAAGGAAACCTGGGCCATTTTCCCTGCTGCCAAACGATGAACATGCAAATCTCTACTGCTGTGTTCCCATGTGCAGTTTGCTGAAAAACTCTGTGTACTCAGTACTGAGTTTACCCGGCGGTTTGCCGACTTTGATGCCCAGAAATGTCGATTTGAACTGCTCAGTAATCCTTTTGCAGTTGACGTGGCAAAAGCACCAACAAACCTCCAAATGGAGCTGATTGAACTCCAGTGTAGTGTCACGCTGAAATCAAAGTATGATGCTGTGGGCGCTAAACAATTTCCACATTTCATCCCTGACACAATGCCTGGGCTCCGCACCCACGCTGCTCAGATGCTCTCCATGTTCGGCAGCACTTACCTATGTGAGCAACTATTCTCCTCAATGAAGATGGTTAAAACATCTCACAGGAGACGTCTGACCGATGAACACCTTCACTCGATCCTGAGGATTTCCTCAGCTCAGAGCCTGAGCCCAGATATTGAGGAACTAGCATCCAAGAAGAGATGCCAGGTATCTGGCTTGGACGCATCAGAGTAGATCAGCGTGTAGCAAACTGAGCTATAATTAACATTTTCTTTGTGCAATTTGTCACATTTGCTACTCCCAGACATGGGCTTGAATGGTTTCACGTTTAATGATATTTTTATTAGTTAAGTGGTTTATTATTGTTATTTTATTTTTACATTTTACATTATTAGCCTGGGGAAAAGGTTTACTGCTAAAATTTAATTCAGAAGGCTGCAAATACAATTTTTATTTAAGAAATGCATTCCAGTGATATGTTATTTAATTGGAATTTCAATTTTGCATGTGTGCAATATTAAGTTATATATTTTTATATGAGTTATATATCGTTCAGTATTAAGTGTTGCTTATTCCATATTCAGTTTTTCAGCAAAACTTATTTGAGTCTGTAAGAAAAGGTTCCTTGTTATATCTGGAGGAAGATTTTTTTCAATAAATATATTTCATATTAATGTTAGCCCGCGACCTTGTTCCAGTTTTGAATTTTGGCCCACTGTATATTTGAGTTTGACACCCCTGATGTAGGGGATCATAAACAACAGCAATAACTAACCACCACCTCACCATTTGGGTTGGTAGCTGCATGTTGATTGATGAAGTCATTTTCTTCTTCCTCCATTTCTACCTTATTAACATCAGATTAAAAGCTGCACAGAGACAGGCACTGGACATGTTTAGCCTAGCTTAGTAGAAGGACTGGACATGGGGGAAACGGCTCTCATCACTGGATCAAAACATGAAAACAAATCTGAAGTAAAGTTTTGTTGAAGTGAACTGTGGTGGTGCCCAATGTTCCCTCGAAGCTGCGCGCGTGTGTAATTGCGCGCTGCTGGCATGGTCTCTGCACAAAGAAAATCTGACTTGCGCACAAAAAAAAAATCAAATCTCAATTGAAATTAAAATTAAAACTTTAACAATTCTGTTTTGCAGTGTTAGTCAGTGAGTGACTGCTCCCGTATGGGATTAGAACGATGCCACCTTATCCCATAGTCCAGCCAATGATGCGATTCACATTTGTATATACGCAGCTAATCCACGTGGTTGACAGGCTATGACAGCGTCCTTATGTGCCGACACCGGTGTTTTAGCGAGCAAAGTGGCTGATGTGGAGTGAAGCCACGTTAATGACAACGTGTACAACCATTGGAGATGTGAGCAGGATAGACGGAAAAACTGACAGGAAAAGTGTGGACTTTATACCAGTTTTTAAATTGTGTTGATCGGCCACGTAAAACCAGAGTTATGATAAAAAATATCTGCAATGTTTGGTTTTCTTCCTGAATACTATCGTTGTTTATAACAATGATAGTATTCAGTATTTATTGCAACAAACTTTGTTGTTTGCAAAACTCAGTAACTTTTTTGAAGAAGTAACTATATAATTATAAATATGTTTGTTTTTTTTACAGTTCCAACCTTTTATATAACCTTTTGAAGGAAAAACATGACTTTTTCAAGTCTTTGTCCTGTTTTTATGATAAATGTACGACTTTATTGTGAAACATTCAGAGTTTTTTCTCTTGTTGTGTTTGTTTGAAGCTGCTTCCTGTTGGCTTCAGGTGTTTGGAGTTTCCATTTTCTAAACTTCTACATTCTGAACTTTCTTCAGCTCTGAACAGATGATGAAACACTGAATGATTTCAAGCTCACACTTTGTCTAATAAACTTACATCTTTCATTCTTTATACAGATTTAGGAGCTGTGGTTTGTCAGAGATCAGCTGTGATTATCTGGCAGCAGCGCTGAAGTCCAACCCCTCCCATCTGAGAGAGCTGGACCTGAGTAACAACTACAATCTGCAGGATTCAGGAGTGAAGCATCTGTGTGGTTTCCTGGAGAGTCCAGGATGTGGACTTGAAACTCTGAGGTCAGTCAGCATGTTTTAGTTGTGCTGAGATGAATATGATGTGAAAGTTGTGCTGACACTAAACTGCAGACATCAGGCTGATATTATACTGATCCACACTGAGGATCTTCATGTTAAAGTCTGTTTTCTTCTTCTCTGGTTTAGTCCATTGACTGCAGCAGAACAATGTTCACATTTCAAACAGTGATACTCAACGTATGGCCCGTGGCCCACACGCGGCCTGCCCACCTTTCCTGATTCAGAGAGAGGGGACCCTGATTAACTGTGTAGTGTTCTTCCTCACAGTTCTAAGTATCAGACACAATAATGAATAATCCACAGCTGACTGTCTTTAGCAGGTCAAAGGTCATGGCACACAGCAGACAGTGGGAAATATTCTAATTCTAATCATTTATCAGCACATATCCATAAGTATAAAAACAAAGCTGACACTGTGAGACTTGATCAGAGGTGTGATCATCACAGCAGAGGCCTTTGTGTCAAAGTCACTGAGGATCAAACAGAAACACATGAAGCATATTTTCCTCTTCTGGCTTTTTATAGCAGATAACCTTCAAAATATTCTGCCGTCGATCAAAAACTGAAGCAAACAATGAATCAACATGTGAACATGACCTGATGCTGCTGAAGTGAAGCAAAGTTACAGAGGTTTGATTACAGACACAGCTGAGAGTTTGTAATCTGTCATCATTTTAAAAGGTTTAAATTTCTTCAGTACTGAACAGCAGAAATGAGGCTTTGTTTTCGGAGGCCAACAGCAGTGAACACAACAGCAGACTGGTGCGTAATAAGCAGTGAATAATGCAGAAAACAGATTTTTGAAGGTAAACTATTCTTGAAGTACACTGAGAGAGAGAGCTGTGTAGGAAGTAAACGTCAAAGTCAGAGAGAATTCATGACGATGTTCATCAAACGTAGCATAGTTTGGATCTTCTTTTGCTGCTGCTTCACTCAGTTTTGGTTGGAGACAGATGAAACCTGCAGCTTCAGGATCTGTGAGCTGTCCACTTTCAGCCCCGACGGCGTGTCCGTGTACATGGCGTCGAGTGAATGATCCACGCTCTGTGTTTCCATCTTTGTGTGTTTAGCTGCTCTCATTTACTGTTTGATCTGTTTGGTTGTTGTTGAAATACTTTTTATTATTTATTATTTATTTATTTTTAAAAAGAGGGGCAATACATATTAATTAACATTTTAACAAATGTAAATATGCCAGATTATAGCCTTGGGCTAATTTCCATCTGCAGACCCTCTGGCAGGTTGGTGTTAAACACAAGTTAGTAAAAACATACAGAGACACTATGGTGTTAGTCCAGGAGGCTGCTGTAACCCAGGTTGCAGTGATGGTGTTAGTCCAAGAGGCTGCTGTAGCCCAGGTTGCAGTGATGGTGTTAGTCCAGGAGGCTTCTGTAACCCTATTAGCAGTGATGGTGTTAGTCCAGGAGGCTGCTGTAGCCCAGGTGGCAGTGATGGTGTTAGTCCAGGAGGCTTCTGTAACCCTATTAGCAGTGATGGTGTTAGTCCAGGAGGCTGCTGTAGCCCAGGTGGCAGTGATGGTGTAAGACCAGGATGCTGTTGTAGCCCTGGTAGCAGTGATGGTGTAAGACCAGGATGCTGTTGTAGCCCTGGTAGCAGTGATGGTGTTAGCCCAGGAAGCTGCTGTAGCCCAGGTAGGAGTGATGGTGTTAGCCCACAGTGCTGCTGTAGCCCAGGTAGGAGTGATGGTGTTAGCCTAGGAAGCTGCTGTAGCCTAGGGAGCTTCTGTAGCCCTGGTAGCAGTGATGGTGTTAGACCAGGGAGCTGCTGTAGCCGAGGTAGCAGTGATGGTGTTAGCCCAAGGAGCTGCTGTAGCCCAGGTAGCAGTGATGGTGTTAACCCTGGGAACTGCTGTAGCCCAGGTAGCAGTGATGGTGTTAGCCCAGGGAGCTGCTGCAACTGTAGCACAGGACTTGAAACAGGTCTGGTGTTACGCTCAACATCGCCAGTATTATCATCATGAGATTCACAACCCCCAGGAATGGATACCGTTTTAACACGTTTACCTGGGGGCGGCCTAGCATGTCCACAATCCAGGATTCTTGAGTACAAAAGATGTTGGCTCCTCTTGGCTGGGTGGAGAGTTAAATTAATCATTTTCCGTGAATACATTAAGCTCAAGAGGAGGTAGAAAGACAAGAAAAGACCAAACAAACATGGCAAAATCCAAGGTGTTTTGATATATTTTTTTGTCAAACACACAGGACCTGCCTGACTCAGTGGCTTCACCCTGGCGGCCATCTTGCATCCCCTTTTGGGAGCTTTAACCTGAGATTCTGGCGAAATACATTTATATTAAAAATCGATTCAGGATTGAATGAATCAACATCGCTTTATTCAAATTAAAACCATTTAAATAGGAAAATCGATTTTTTTACACCTGCCTCTAATGCTGGGTAATGTCAACTGGTCCATGTGCAGCTGGCTGTGAGGCTCAGGGAGCGTCTACAAAGTGCAACACTGAAAGAACATCATCCATAAATATTGAGTAATAACTGGACTCTCATACAGCGAGACTCAAATGCTTTTAAACATCAGCTTATCCTGCTGATCCAAGTCCAACACTGAGTTTGTAAAAACATGTTTGTCAATCATTTTGTTTGGTTTCTGAGGAAAATGATTCAATAACTTGCTGCTAATACACAACATTTCATCATATTTCCTCATAAGCCTCTTTTGTCTGACCATTTGATCCCATTTGAATTTGCAATAAAGAATCCGCAGAGTTTGGTGAAATTAATGACAGTAGATGTTTGTGTGAAAGTGCTGGAAGCAAATTAGTGTGTGATGTTCTTTCAGTTTTGCACTTTGTAGATGCTCCCTGAGCACTGGTCTCACAGCCAGCTGCACATAGATACCAGTGTTATTAGTCCAGGTCAGAAGATGACTTGTTGGAATGAAAATGAGCTTGTAGTTTGTCTGCTTTAATAATGTGACTGGAAAAAGGTGTTGGACTTCAAATATGTCCATTTCTTTCACACTTCACCTTTAAAAGTGAAGCCATGTGGATTCTGGAAGGAAAAACACGACTTTTTCAAGTCTTTTTCCTGTTTTTATGATAAATGTATGACTTTAATGTGAAACATTCAGACTTTTTTCTCTTGTTGTGTTTGTTTGAAGCTGTTTCCTGTTGGCTTCAGCTGTTTGGAGTTTCCATTTTCTAAACTTCTACATTCTGAACCTTCTTCAGCTCTGAACAGATGATGAAACACTGAATGATTTCAAGCTCACACTTTGTCTAATAAACTTACATCTTTCATTTTTTATTCAGATTGAAGGACTGTGGTTTGTCAGAGATCAGCTGTGATTATCTGGCAGAAACACTGAAGTCCAACCCCTCGTATCCCAGAGTGCTGGACCTGAGTGTAGACTGCAAACACCTGCAGGATTCAGGAGTGAAGCAGCTGTCTGTTCTCCTGGAGAATCCACGATGTCGATTTGAAACTCTGAGGTCAGTCAGCATGTTTTAGTTGTGCTGAGATGAATATGATGTGAAAGTTGTGCTCACACTGTGGATCAGTAGGCCCGCAGACCTCTATACAGGAAGTCTGGTTCTACTCTTTGTAGAACTTCTGATCCCTGATCCTCTGAGTCTGACTCAGTAGATAATGCAGAGTTCTGAAGTGATGTAGGTGAGCGGACTCAGGCAGCCTGACAGATTTGATGTCCATGACTTCCCTGCTTGTCCCGATATACATAAACATGAGTATCCGTGCAGGTCAGATCTTATCAGGCACACCTGTTAGTGCAGCTCTCCTCTAGATTGTAGTGCTTGTTAAACTAGGATGATTTTAGGAGCCTGGACCGCAGACTCCAAGGGAAAGACTAAACCAACCTATTAAAGGTGTTCGCACTAACATAGATAAATACTCAGATTTACACCTTTAGTGTCTCACAAAGGGTTAAAAAGTGAATGTGCACAGAGAGGTTGGTGGTGAGATGGGCACTTCCAGCACTGTAGATGTGTTCCAGCTCACTGTTCATGGAAATAATCCAGAGAGCAGGATTCCTTGATGAATGTCACATCTTCTTAAAGTTTTAATCCACAGGGAAAACTGTGAAACTGTCAATCTGATATCTACTCAGCCAATCAGGTGTTCACATGCCCTTCACTGATCTTCAGCCCCACCTTATTATCAGTTTCTCTCTCTTTTACATCTGAATAATCTTCACTTCACATTTCAGTCAGTTCAGATTTCATTAGCACGTTCACTTTAGCATAATCCATTTTAATCCAAAGACCTTTCTCTTTAAACTCTGTTTGTCAGTCACAGTATAGCCGGTACAATCCTCTTTTTCACTGAGTCACACACATTCAGACATCCGAGTGTCCTGTGTGTGCTCTCATTCACTCACACTCACTCTCATATGGCTGAAGTCTGTTTGTACACAGGCTAATCTGGGACTCTCCACCATTTGACCCTAGAAATAAAGAAGCTTCTTGGATGAGAGGTGAAAGGTGAAACGTCTTCAAGAAACTTAAAGAAGTCCAGATGCCTATTTTTCTAATCTCTTTAGATGACTGCGAACCTTCACAGACACCTCATCAGTGTCTCTCTCAGAGCTACCAGCCCTTTGCTACAATCACAAAGCTCTTCATTGAAATCAATGATATCAAAGCTGGAATCAAATGAGTCCAAGTCTTCTGCTGATTCAGCATCACATTCATCTTTGTTCCTTGCTCTGCATCCCCACCATGGACTTCATTCCTTTCCAAGCCAGCCTTGAGTGTCCTTTATTCAACGTATGCTCTTCTTTATTTTTAGACCTGATTTTAGCTGCTTTATCTCTCTTTCAACAAGTTTCTGTGCCTCAATCTTTTTCTTCTCTCCCTCATAACAAGACAGTTTCTTCTGCCTGAGAAGACGTTTGAGTGATTTACTAATCCAGGGCTGATTTTTGGGGAAAATAGTTCCTGTTTTCAAAGTAATCCCCATTTTTCCCAGAAAGAAATGTAAGTAGAAATAAATGATCTAAGTGAGAACATGAGCCTTTAAAAAGGCTCTTCTGAGGTTGCTGCCAGTGGTCAAACCCTCCAACAAAGCTCTGTAAGTCAATATGTGATCATAGCTTTAGTTTTTAAATGTTTATTCTAGTTAACACAGATCAGGTGGGAACAACTCAAATAAAATATCAAAACTATTAAGTGATCATCAGTACAGATATTGTTCAATACTGAATACATTGGAGCACAAATTGTCCACATTTCTGAAATATTTCTGGGTGTAAATGTTACCAAAGTGCAATTTAGACCTGGCCTGTGGTTGTTATCTAAGTGATAACCATCAATTCTACTAAAACAAATACAAAATAAAGAAGTTTGACACATTTTGTTGATATCAAAAGCACACTGAACAATTCAGTGTTGTTTTACTGCTGTTCTGTCTTCACTTCTTCTCCTCTGATTCTCTCCACATGTTGCTCTGCATAAGTGCTCAGTTTCCTGACAAAAACAAGATTAAATATTGCTAAATATAATAGTATCTCGTTACACTTCAACATAAGTGTTTTATTTTTGTAATTTTTTATGTTATTTTTCAGACTGAGTCACTGTGACCTGTCAGAGAGAAGCTGTGAAGCTCTGTCCTCAGGTCTCAGCTCTCAGACCTCTAATCTGAGACAGCTGGACCTGAGTAACATTAACCTGAAGGATTCAGGCATGAAGCTACTGGCTGTAGGACTGAAGAGTCCACACTGTACACTGGAAACTCTCAGGTGAGATCAAGCATTTTTCTTTCATCAACTGACAGAATTAGCAGATTAATAATAAGGCAGTCCTCTAATAAGAGGAGAAGTGGAGGTGTTTTGAAGGGCAACATACTCTTATGTTAACAAGACAGGAAGTAGTTCCTGGGAACTGCTTCCTTTGTTATTGTCTAAGTAGAAACATGATGGTAAAACAGTGAGTTTGCAGAGGTGAATCCATAGCACACAATACAACAATGCTGTTGCGTGCTGAAAGCAGACTTCTCACAGATTCTGAGACTGCAGGTTTCATCACCGTCCAACCAAAATTCACTGAACCAGTAGTAAATGAACGCCCAAAACTATGCTTTATGTTTAAAAAACAGATGATCAGGGGGATTTGTGTTTACATCTTTTTTGTGTAATCTGTTCACCTGCTGTTTGGTGGTTGTTGAGATGGTTTTGTGAACTTTTAGCTGAGATTCTGACATTTCTGTAGATACCACACACGTGTAATTACTTTGTATAGCATGAATGGCCATAAGGAGGTTTTTAACAGTAAGAAAAGTTGTAAAACTTAAGAAAATATAGTTAAAAGTCCAAAACCTTCTACGTCTGGTCCCTTGTGGTAAGTAGCAGATCAAACGAGTAAAGAATTACGTTATAATTATAAATGGCTTCAACAGCACATTCAGGTCTGTGAGACTCATTCAGACACTGAGCCATGGCTCTGTGCTATATGCACATATTTCTGCATCTCTGCCATTCAGACACACTTTATATATAGTTTATTTTATGTAGTATTCAATACTGAACTGTACATTTAGTCTTTTTAAAGGCAGCAATTTGTATTCAGTGTTTTCATAAAAGCCTTATTTTTATCCATTTACTGCTATTAGGAAGAACACACGTGAGGTTTAAGACCTGGACGAGTTTGAAACCTTTTGTCCTCCACAATGGAAAATGGGTGGAAATAAAAATGGGTGTCACTTTAGCCAGCTCCTAATTTTATCAGTTCTACTGTCAGCGTCTCCTGTATATCTGCTATATAAATTTTGCACTCAGCTTTGTGGTCTCCAATATCACTGAAATGCAGCCAGATGCTGCTCATTTTCCCTTTTCACTCTTTCCTGACACGCTTGCATTTCAATACAGCTCCCATTTCTCTGTGTACCTGGTCTCTACCACTACCCTTGCTGTCTATGGGACATTTCCGTCTTCTTTCACATAATGGTATGATCCCAGTCTGTCTCTTAAAGTGTTTGGCCACATGGTTTGCTCATCAGAATAAAATCTCAGCCGTGCTCACATAGATTATCAGCAAGCCTGAAAAGTCATCAATATTTGACATATGAAACTATCTCAAGGGCTGGATTTGGCCCACGGGCCATATGTTTGAGACCCCTGGTTTACACGGTTTGGTATTCAATGTACAAGTGAGTTAGCTCTCAGCTAACTAGCAGACAAGCTAACTGCTGGGACTGCATCTTTCTAACAAGAGCGTCAGACACTCAGACTGGTTTTCTTTGTGGATGATGTGTTCTCACACTGATCCTTCATGCTGATGCTGCCATCCACCCACTGCTCCTGCTGGACTCAGTCACTATATCCTGTTCTCCTCATAGAACATGTCAGCGTCTCCTGTATATCTCCAATATAAATTTTGCAATCAGCTTTGTGGTCTCCAATATCACTGAAATGCAGCCACATGCTACTCATTTTGCTTTTTCACTCTTTCCTGACACTCTTGACAAAGCTATTCAGTTGTTGGCTTGAGTTATTTAAATGGAGGATGGAGTCAGACTTTAAGCTGCTGGACTCAGTCACTATATCCTGTTCTCCTCATAGAACCTGGATACACAGACTCACCTGTGACACAGTGACAGTGTGGGCTACACACACATTAGAAAGTGGATCAGTCACACTTGTGCAATCATTTGTTGTGCTGGGAAACCATGAACACTTTGAATCACATTAATGGGTTTGTTACAGCAACATTCAATCATGAGTTCAAAAGTAGTGTATTGTGTACTTATTTTAATAGTACTGCAGTATGAGAAGTGCAACATTCAGTGTGCAGAAACAAATCAGGTGCTTTCTAACAGCAGTGTTCCCTTTAACACAGCAGCAGTTCAAATATTTCTGTCAGTCTGAGCTGAAACATGAAACTAATCTAATATCAAATCAAAGTTCTTTGCCTCTGCCAGGACATTAACATTTGATCTAGTTTTTTACAAAGTTCCCCTCAGCGTCCAGAGCCACCAACATACCTTTGATCAACAGCAAGTGAACATTTATAAATGTGTGTTTACAGAACAGGAAGCAGCAGAACTATTGTTCTGTTATCAGGGAGCAGCACAAACGCTCATCAGCTCATTTACTTTGCAGGGACTTTGAGTGTGTGAAGTGTGTGTTTGTGCTGGATTTCCTTTGGAGAATCTCAGTCAGAAACAAGACAAAGAAAAACTCTTTCAATAGTCCAGGTTGAGTTGACAACATGAACTGCATTTATCTTCCTCTGACTTGACATGTTCTTCCTCCTCTGCACCGAGCCAGCTGCTAAGACTCACAAGCTCATTGACATTTTCTGATGATAAAGAAACTCTCTTCTTCTGTACAATATGAGCAGCAACAGAGAACAAGCTTTCACAGGTACAGATGTTGCAGCTGTGGCCAAGTACATGTGCTGCATGTTTGGAGCAGCACTCTAATGGACAGGCCTCTGTACTGATGGTGGAATCTGCTCTGTATCCACCACACTGTTCTCAGCTGAGTCTTCCTCCTGTTCACAATCACACTCTGATGAAGCACCAACAGGGCCAACTTTTTCTCTGGTGGGTCGGATGTTGTTGCTTCCACAGGTTTCACTCCAACAACCCTCTGTTCCTTCAGTAAGTTCAGTAAGATCTGGGTAAACACTTGAGCTCCTTGAATCTGGCTCCAGTGCAGCAGCAGTTTTCACATATACAATGTTGGCATTTTGCTTGCGTGTCTCCAGGTCTGTTCTGAATGTAGACTTGAATTTGACCACGTAGACGGGGTCATCATCTGAGCTCTCCATCACCTGAGAGAGATGACAAAACACAGAATCACAGAGCATGAAACCAACGTTTCTCCTCCCAGAAGTTCAGTCACAGACCTGCAACAGAAACAAGAATCAAAGATTCAAATGACGCAGATCATTCATTTACTTATATCCACAAACATGTCCTTTACATATTCATGCTGTATTTACACACACATACAGAGGCTGTTTGTCTCTCACACACAGACAGGACACTGAGAAATACATCATGTTAAATATACCTGCAGGTTTCCAGCTGTGCACTTTGTCCCTGTTAGCTGTGATTGCCATGGCAACCTTGGTGTTGTGCGCGATGCAGGGACGTGTTCAAAGGCAGACGTCTTGCAGCAGCATCATATTTGATGCACTATCTGTACTGAGTGTGCTGACTTTATTTCAAATGTCCCACTGCTGTGCAACGTCAATCACATGTTCTGCATGTTTCTGTAACTCCCAGGTAACCATGGTTACCCAGCTACATCCAGTAGTCTCCAGAGAGACCAACAGCTGGTTCATGTTGTAACACCGTGGCTTTCGTAGTCTCTCCTTTTTCTACAGCTCATGTGTTCTTCTTGTGATGGTGCGTCTTGAGGCTCATACATGCCGTCATTTGTTGATCCTAAGAACGTTCCTCAGACCGACTTCTTCAACAACACTAATCAGCCTGCAGTTTGTAGCTACTCACTTCACTGTGGCGTTTGTTAGCTTGTCTGTTTTTGGTTTATCTAGACTCCTCCCACCAGCTGAATCTACGTAGTCTGCCCAAGCCTCCCACCTCTGTTTGTTTGGGTGGTTTGTTTGCTGCCATCAACAGCGTGTAATGCATTTAAGTGATACTTCAGACATGAAGTACTCCGGTGAAAAAAAACTCAACTTTGCTTCGAGATAACTTTAGTTGTATCAACACTGCCTCCTGGAACAGTTTAAAATGAACATGTCAAAGATCTGTACCTGTCTCCATGTTTCTGTCCCCGCCCCTTTCTTTCTATAAAGGGTCATGTGAGCGCTGCAGTAGTAGTAGGCCCTCCCTCAATGCTCCCATTTGCTGAGACGCATAATGACGCCCATTTCGAGCCAGCACTGATCAACATCCCTCCTGTGACCCATGGCTTTTATATTCAGAGCCAGTGAGCACTTTCACAATAATCATGATTTTAAAAACTGTGATTAAAATAATTGCTGATGTTAATCAATTAATGAGTTAACGAGATAATAACAGGTTAAGTTGCCCTAATAATTAGACTTTGGTGAAAAACTGATGTGATCTTCATGTTTCCTTTGTTGGATTGTGGGCGAGTGTCAGAACTGAATGTACTGAGTAACATGTAGAGTTTAAATATGTGTCAGTTCCAGTTTTAGAGCTCTAAAGTGCAGCTATCATGTTAGGAATATGTTAGGAATAGACAGGAACACTGAGCACACTGAGGTCAAATCTTTATTTTACCACTCGCTGCATTCTTGATGTTCATGAATTCAGCAGGTTCATGATTGTCTGCAGCATTAATCTCATATTTCCATCTAAAGTGTTGAATTTGACTGTTTGATGTTCTTTATGATCTCTGGCACCAGTTCATCTGTAGGCTGAGATCAGTCCATCCATTTAGTGAAATGATGTTTAAAGGTCTCCTTGTTCTGTGAGCGTGCACAGATCCTGAAGCAGAAAGCCTGGGTTACAGAGAAATGATCATCACTTTCTTAGGCTTTCTTTCTTTCTTAGGCTCTTAGGCTTTCTTTGCTGCTTTGACAAAACCTCAAATTGCAGTCAGAGATGATGAGCGTCACTGTGATGATGCTCATCATCTCTGACTGGGATTTGAGGTTTTGTCAAAGCAGCAAAGAAAGCCTGGCTATGGTGGACTGGGTGTGGAAGCAGCTCCCAGTTTGAGTTCAGGAGACAGACACCCTCTCTACTTTGAAGATCCGCTTCAAACGTTCCTTTTTGATAAAGCTTATAGTTAGAGCTGGATCAGGTGACCCTGAACCATTCCTTAGTTATGCTGCTATAGGCTAAGGCTGTTGATGGACTTCCCATGATGCTCTGCTTTCTTCTCCCCCCTTTTCACTCCTGATGCTTTTATATGTCACTACTGCATGTCCTTAACTTTTGTCTTCTCTCTCCTTAGTTTGTGTTTTGTTCTTGTCTCTCTGAGCTCATCTCTTCTCTTTCCCCTCACCCTGCAACCAGTCATGGTAGATGCTCCTCCTGGAGCCTGTTTTCACTGGGAGGATCTTTGTGTCAAAGGGAGTTCTTCTTCCCACCATTACCAAGTGCCGCTCACAGTGGATTGTCTGATGTTTGGGGCTTTCTCTCTAATATTGGAGGCTGTTACCTTACACTGTTAAACAGCTTCAGATGACTGCTGTTGTCTGTTGGGTATTGTCACTTATAAATAAAGTTACATTGAATGGATGTAAATGGATAGATGTTATTGTGACAGATAGATTGTTGTTTTGTGTGTCTGCAGCCTGTCAGGCTGTCTGATCACAGAGGAAGGTTGTACTTCTCTGGCCTCTGCTCTGAGCTCCAACCCCTCCCACCTGAGAGAGCTGGACCTGAGCTACAATAATCCAGGTCGCTCAGGAATGAAGCTGCTGTCGGCTGGACTGAAGGATCCAGGCTGGAGACTGGAAACTCTCAGGTATGAAGAATGTCTGATAGAGGAGGAAGAGCTGGAAAAATTTCCTGTGTCCTTCACTCACTTCCTGTTCATTTCTTGCAGATGAGACATGAACAATCACACATGCAGGAATATTTTCAGGGACAGAAACACTAGTCTAGCTGGATAGTACATGGATATTTATGTAGGGGGTCTCTAAGGAGTCTTTTTGCAGGAACATCTAGGTCACAGGTGTACCTGAGATAGATGCCAGTATACCTAATAAAGTGTCAGCTAACATTTGGAAATGGAAGCTTCAATAATGACAAACTCTACATTCACAGCTGAATTCACAATAAATCTTTTTCTCAAGTGCACATTTTTCTGTTATTTTTCTCAAACAACAGAATGAGAATGAAATATTGATTCTAACAGGGCCCATAAACAGCATTAGCTTAGCAGCATTAGCTTATCAGAGTTTCCATCATGGTCACACAAATCCTTAGCAGAGCAAAGTGGCCTACTTAGCAAAAGCTGCTCAAGTTGTATGAAGCAAGGGAAAACAGTATTAGCATTAGCTGCTAATGGCAGCCTACTTAGCATAAACTCTTCACATCATTATAACGCAAGGGAAAGGAGTCACTCATGGCAGCCTATTTAGCATTGACGTCTCACATCATTATAACACAAGAGAGAAGGGTATTAGCGTTAGCTACTAATGCTTATTCACCCCTAAATAGAATTAGCCGCTAAAAGCAGCCTACTTAACATTAACTCCTCACATTGTTGTTACCCAACGCAAAAGAGTATTAGTATTAGCTACTATCATTTTTAATAAGTAAGAGAAAACAGTGGTATTATTATTGAATAATGCTAATTCACATTAAATTAGCATTAGCTATTTACAACAGTGTACTTAGAATTAGCCGCTCACATTGTTAAAAAGTAAGGGAAAACAGTATTAGCGTTAGCACCAAATACTAATTTACGTCAAAGTAGCGTTAGTTAAAGACGGCAGCCTACTTAGCATTAACTGCTCACTAATATAATGCTAATTCACATCAAATTAGCATTAGATACTCAAGTTGTTACAAGGAAAGAGAAAACGGTATTAGCATTAACTGCTAATAATTATTTGTCCCTGATTAGAATTAGCCGCTAATGGCAGCCTACTTAGCATTAACCCCTCACATTGTTATAAAGCAAGTGAAAAGTGACAGCATTATCGGATAATGCTAACTCGCATCACATTAGCATTAGCTAATAACAGCAGCCTTCTTAGAATTAGCTGCTCACATTGTCTTAATACAAGGGAAAAGATTTAGCATTAACGGATGATGCTAATTCACATCAAATAAGCATTAGCTGGTAGAAAAGGCCTACTTAGCACTAGCTGCTCACATTATTAAAAGGGAAGGGAAAAGTGTTAGCATTATCGGGTAATGCTAACTCGCATCAAATTAGCATTACCTAATAACAGCAGCCTTATTAGCATTAGCTGCTCACATTGTTATAATGCAAGGGAAAAGAGTTAGCATTAGCGGAGGATGCTGATTCACGTCAAATTAGAAAATATGGTATTAGCATTAGCTGCTAATGGTTATTCACCTAAAATTAGAATTGGCCACTAATGTCGTCCTATTTAGCATTAACTCTTCACATTGCAGGGGAAAAGTTAAAATTGAATGAAAAATAGTGTTTACATTAGCTACTCATAGTTAAGCGGATAATGCTAATTCACCTCAAATTAGTATTAGCTTATAACGCCAACCTACTTAGCATTAGCTGGTCACATTGTTAGGGGTAAGGGGTCCGCAAAAATTTGAAAGGTGGCTCTGTGTGTCTTGAAGTCAGCAAATCTGTGATCAAATTCCTCCTGTAGCCTCAAAGTGACATCAACATACTTGTCAGCACTGAATGGTGTGCCTGCATCCACCAGTGCCTTGCATGCTGGGAAATGGCAAAGGTTTGTCTGAGAGAGCTGAGCTTTCCAGAGCGCAAGTTTTGTGGAGAATGCTCTCACGTTGTCATAGGCAGCACTGACAAGTTGCCCCTGGCCTTGTAACGTCTTGTTCAGTACATTAAGCTCATGTGTTATATCAACAAGAAAAGCTAAGTCCATGAGCCATTTGGGATCAGTTAGCACAGGAACACTAACTCCATCCTTCTCCATGAAGGCTTCACTTCTGCTCTCAACTCAAAAAGTCTCTTTAATACATTTCCCCTGCTGAGCCAACGTACCTCAGTGAAGTCGAGCACATCCCCATATTCTGATTCCATTTCCTCTAAAAAAGCACAGAACCTTCGGTGCTTTAAGCCCCTGGATCTGATTTGGTTGATGCATTTCACAACAATAGACATCACATTGTCAAACTTCAGGCATTTGCTGCAAAGGACCTGCTGATGGATAATGCAGCGCAGAGCAATGGCCTCCTCCACGCCTTCCTCTTCCAGTTTTTTTTGAACTGTGTGCAGCTGTGTGCCACCAGTCCATTTTTCCTCCCTGTCATTGATGGCGCTCCATCTGTTGTTATTCCAACAAACCTCTTCCATGGCAAACCAACATTCTCAATGGCATCACACAGCTTGTGAAATATCTGCTGAGCGGTGGTCTGGCCATGCATTGGAATTACTGTGAGCAGCTCCTCCATCACTTCAAAACTCTCATCAACACCACGGACATACATTGGGAGCTGGGCAGTGTCGGTGATGTCTGTGGTCTCATCAAGAGCGACTGAGTATACACTGAAACATTTGGCTTTCTCACACAGTTGGTCATAAATGTCACTTGACAGGTCAGAAATGCGATCTGCTGCGGTGTTGGCAGAAAGACTGATGTTGCTAAACTGACCTTTCTTTCCTGGACAGACTATATTTGCAGCCTGCAATATGCACTTTTAGACAAATTCCCCTTCTGTGAATGGCTTCCCTGCTTTAGCAATCATCTCACTAACCACGTGGCTTCGACTGCTGCATTATTCTCTTTGGTTGCTTTCTTGAAGAAATCTTGCTGCCTCAGTAGATCTGTTTTAAGACTGGCAACCCGGTTCGCTCTCTCATCTCCCTGGTATTTTGCATCCACCTCAGCATGTCTAGTTGTGTAATGACGTTTCAAATTGTATTCCTTGTGCACCGCAACTTTCTCTGTGCAAATAAGACAGGTCGGGGTGCCCCTGTGCTCAACAAAGAAATATTGCATTTCCCACTTTTCCTGAAATTGTCGGTGCTCATCACCAACCTTTCTCTTCACCGCAGGCTTTGAAAAAGACATGTTTGGGGCTATGTAACATTTATAATTCTACTTGGTGTCACTGTCGCATTGAAGTTTCAATCAAGGGTTTAGCTGACGGACGGGGAACGTCTCAACGCGTAGAGAACGTCATTTCTGCTTCTTTTTTTTGCAACCGTAGCACGGCGATCGGCAGATAAATAGCCGGTAGCAGTCTCCTTTGTTTCTACGCTCGATGTTCATGTCTTTCATGATGACACGAACACCGTGGCGTTTGCAGATGGTAGAAAGTACAGGGATAGCGATCGCAAAAAAGGCGACTGCTCACGGCGCCGGGCTGTTGTTACAGGAGAAAGAATCAGAAATGACACCGTGACATATAACAAATAACATCACCTGTTTCTGATGTTAGTTGTTTTGACTGCTTTTACATTATATTGAAATATATGTAATGTTCATGTATGCTGCAATGCAAACGGAGTGATGCAAATAAAAAACATCGACCCACAAATTACGGTGCGACCCTATAATTAGTCTGGGTTATCGGGGACTGTTATTGCCGATGAACAGGTGTCGCTATGTGACTGCAGACTAAATTGGGGTGCATTGAGTTCATTACTTTTCTTTTATCCCGCCGCCTACGCATCACTTTGAGAGTTAATATGAGATCTCTCTCTGTGAAAAAATAACTAAAAATCCCACTGACGTGTGTATAAATCTATATACGTATAATGTCCCGCTGGGCAGCAACTTAAAAAAAAACAACTTTTTTTGAAGTGTTGTGAACGCAGCGCGCTGGGGCGAATGTCCGCGTTTGCCCAATAGAAAGGAGGAAGCCAGCCAGGCACAGAAAAGAAACAAAGATGTGTCATACATTATCAAACTAACATTAAATTTTCATATTAAGGTGGAGGCCGCAATTGGCCCGTGGGCCGTGCGTTTGAGACCCCTGGTGTAGGATGACACCTACTCTGTGTCTGATTAAGTATAAGAGCCCTTTGTTAGGGGGACCACTGGACTCTTAGCACCAGCTTTGGGGTCACAGGGTCACATCTGGAACACACACACACACACACACACACACACACACACACACATACCTACACTATGCACAGACTGGTACTCTTTGTTCATACCTGTGTAAGACGTCATATGTTAATGAACTTATGCATATTCATGTAACCTCAATAAAGGGCAGTGTTACGAGGGAGCAGACGAGAGCGACTGAGGTCAAGTGAAGGAACGGCGCTGTCACAGTTCTCTCCCTCATGAATTGTCTGGTTCCAGCGGTGGGTCTGTGCTAGACGACCCATCACCAGCTTTTTCCAGCTTTTTCCACTGGTTACCAGTACGTGGTAGAATCCACTTCCAGATCTTGTTGTTTGTCTTTAAATCTCTGAATGGATTGGCTCCATCTTATCTCTCTTTAACAAAATAATCCAAGTCGAGCCCTCAGGTCTGCAGATAAGTAGCTTCTGACCAGAACTAGACGTAAAAACAGAGGTGAGCTTTATCGATGGCTGCAGCCAAACTCTGGAACAGTCGCCCTTCACATCAGGTCGTCACCAACACTCGACATTTTTAAAACCCGGTTGGAAACACATTTGTACTCTGTAGCTTTCAATTCTGACGAGTCTTTATAGTAATTACTGTGTATGTTTCCTATTTTCTCTCTACTCTGTGCAGCACTTTGGCTCAAGCTGTTTTTAAATGTGCTGATAAATAAATGTAGATTTCTTTGAATAAAACAGTGGAGCCGAGCTTTGAGCTCAGTGTGTAACAGTGTGTGTATGAGAGCCATGTAATGTCCATGTGTGCATGCTGACTGTGCTGCTCTGACCCCCCTCCTCCTTTCAGGGTGGAGCCTGCTGGAGTCCGATGGTTGACACCAGGTCTGAGGAAGTGTAAGTGTGTTTTTAATGGGATTCATGAAAACAAAGCAGCACACATTCAACCATCTTCATCATGTCAGGAGTCATCATCAAAGTGTCAATCAATGAACAGATGATGGATCAATAACTGCAGCTGGATTGTGTTTGTTCTCTCCATCAGATTCCTGTCAACTCACAATCGACACAAACACAGTGAACACAAAGCTCCAACTGTCTGACAACAACAGGAAGGTGACACGTGTGGAGGAGGTTCAGTCATATCCTGATCATCCAGACAGATTTGATCGTCCTCAGCTGCTGTGTGGAAATGGTCTGACTGGTCGCTGTTACTGGGAGGTCGAGTGGAGAGGAAGAGTTTATATATCAGTGAGTTATAGAAGCATCAGAAGGAAAGGAAACAGTGATGACTGTTTGTTTGGATACAATGATCAGTCCTGGAGTCTGATCTGCTCTGATGATGGTCCTCAGTTTGTCTGGCACAATGACAGAGTAACATCCATCTCCTCCTCCTCCTCCTCCTCTGTCTCTAACAGAGCAGCAGTGTATGTGGACTGTCCTGCTGGCACTCTGTCCTTCTACAGAGTCTCCTCTGACACTCTGATCCACCTCCACACCTTCAACACCACATTCACTCAAACTCTTTATCCTGGGTTTAGAGTCTGGTCTGATTCCTCAGTGTCCCTGTGCTGAGTGGGGTGTAAAGAGTGTCTCCTGTTACAGAAACACTCTGACTGTTGAACAGATAGTTCAGTCTGTACATGTCTGTCTCTTTCACTCACAAACACGTTTTCAGATTCATGGATTCAATCAGTTGATGTTTGAAACTCTTCTAAATGATTCCTTGTAAACTTCTTCCTCTTCAGTCACAAACAAACAGGAAGTGATGTCACATGTGTTCCTGTCCACACAGCAGAATGAGTCTATTGCTGACAGTGATGTACAAACAGAGTGAGCATTTCTGAGGCCCAAAATAAACTGAGTAGTTCACTGAATGAACAATGGACTGTGAGCTCAGTTCCTTCATCATTAGTATGGATTATATATGTATATGTATTATATTAGTATCATATATATCAGGTGCTGCTGCTGCTGGTTTCAGTCATTGTGCAAATGTGCTGTTTGTAAGGTTGTAAAGCTGCAGTCAGCTGAGACTGAAGAAGTCACCTGATCAGTGAGCAAACGTTTCTGAAAACGTCCAGATGAACAGAATCAACCTTTTGGGATCAGCCAGCAATGCAGCATCATTGTTGTTCAGGTTCAGAGGTTTGCAGGAATGAACTGATGACCAGAAACAGCTGCAAAGTCCAATAAAATACCAGCTGGAGTTCAGCTGCATTTGAAGAAGTCAAAGAAAAGTAAGGATGGCAAAGGGCGATGTTTTCTTCCAAAGAACTGAAAACATGGTCGACGCCTCATTAGAAGAATAATCTGGACATTTGTGAGGAACTCTAACCAAGAAAGCAACACAAGAAAGCAACGTCAAACAGATCCAACAGACAGTTTCATGACTGGAAGTGTTGAGTGTAAAAATGCTACATTGCATTATTGCATCCTCTCACCACAGGAGGTGCTGTTGGCACCACTGATTGCTGATCAGCTGTTCTCTGATGATCTGATTGATACTGTGAATAACGGGACTCACTGAACTCTGTGACACAGTGAAGATTACAGAGTTTAACTTCAACATCTGACTGACGTCACACAGACAGAAGGATGAACCAGTGAGGCACAGAACACAGTTACTGGAGATACTGGATCAGCTCCACGTGAACCTCTGATGGAGAAGCTGCTGAGCCAGAGAAACATCAGGACATGACAGGCAGCTGCACTTATCTAACAACATGTAGCAGAGCTGATCTATGTTAGAGGATCTATCACAGCAGCTGAAGCCAAAGTCCAACACTGGATAGCAGCTGAGCCTGTGCTGAGTGTAGTGTTACAGGAAAAGGGCAGAAACACTGACACTGGTAGCTCACAGTGATGCTGACTGGGGCACAGAGCTGAATGATGCAGCATCAGGACACTGTTTCAGTCTGACTGACAGAGAAACCTGTAGCTGTATCTACATGTGAGGCAGAGGCTACACAAGCAGCTTTCTATGTTTCACAGTGACTGAGATCTTCAGTGGGGGTGGACATGCTCCTGTACAGACCTCTGAGGAGAACCAAGGTGCAGTCAAAGAGTCCAGTCTGTCCTCACAGATGTGAACATGTGGTTTCATCAGGTCTGCTGTCAGCTAGCAGGCTCACATCAGAATCACTGTTCCTGAAAAACACAGTCTGTGTGACATCATCAGTCAGCTGATCGTCCCAGATCTGAATGGTTTCTGTCTCTACTGAGGAAGTCAGAGAATATCTCTGAGGTGTGGATCAGGTCTGAGTGAGCTGTGGAGGGACAGCTTTAAACAGTCCACAGGTCTCACGTCCTGCTCAGTCTGGTAGCAGATACCTCGTATTGTTCCAGATGTGCTGACATCACCAGCAGCAGCAGCACAGCTGTGTGATACGATGAATCTCAGTTATTGATCCAACACACAGTAAATACAAAGATCAGGATTTCTGAGAGTAATCATTATGAGTCTGAACACATGATCACTGAATGTTAGTCTCCACAATAATAAGCTAACACAAGCAAACACAGCTTTCAGCTCTTATTTTGAAACTGTCTTATTTAGAGAGCTGTGATGTGAGCGTGCCTGGCTCTGAGGCACTTGGGTCAGCCTCTGTTGTTTAGAAGTGTTACAGACTGTGAATGACACAGACCTGTCAGTTTTCATGTTTGTCTGTAACACAGCTCAGGGGCTCCATGCTGAACGCATCCATCCAGTGTTATTGATCCAGTACTAATACCAGCATTGGGATCAATACTACAATACACAATCACATGTGTCCACGTGATGCAGTTTGAAGAGCAATAAGATGTCTCTGTATGAGGAGGCGGGGTCACAGGAGGTTCACAGAAACTCTGCAGCAGCATCATCAGCTCACATGGAAACTTTGATGATTCACTTCTGTGGTGTTTTTACAGAAACACCTCACAAAATTAGCTCCACCTGTTTTGTGTGTGAGCTTTGAGTTTCTTGTCTTCATTCTGGATTCTTGTGTTGCTGTTTTTACACACAGCAGATATTTCCTGGTTGCTTCCTTGATGATGTGGGGATTAGGGAAACTATTTTACTGCTATTGTTAATAATCATCATCATTACCATTGCAGTACTAACATTAATAACATAATCTACAGCATTGATATTGCATTCAGATGTTTAAACATGTTGGTACCCAATTAGCCTTTATTACAGGTGCAGTTATAACCACGTTAAACTGTTGAGTTAAATCAATGATCTTAAATGCTTTTGAATGCTTGTTATAATCTTAAATGTATATGTGCTGATTCTGAAAGGCCTAACTCTGAGTACACTCTGTGCCAAAGTAGACAGGAAGTGCAGGCTTTTGCAGAGCGTGCTTGTGAAAGGTACTTTGAGGAGCTGTTGGGAGGATGCTATTTGAATAACCAGGTTATTCATTGTTATCTTTTAGTCATTTATATCTTTTTATTACGCTTTGAAGTAGGGGCACTCATTTGATTAAAACATTTATTCAACATATTACAGATATAGTTTCAGTTAGGTTATTATGCACATGAGAATTGGCCTCTCTTCTCATAAGACATAGTTCGTGTGAGGTCGAGCCACACACACACACACACACACACACACACACACACACACACACACACACACACACACACACAGTAGATAAACTAATTTATAGGTGAGAGGTTAGTCATGTTTGCTTGCAACTGCAAAATTGTCTCTGCAAAAAGAGGAACAGTTTCTTGCAGGGTGTGGGTCTGGTGTTCCAGACGAGAAGTGAAAGTCAGAAGGCTGACAGGAAGCATCTGCTGTGGAGACGGAGACAATGTTATTTTAAACTGTGTTAAAAGTCTTTGTGGTTTTGAAACCTATGTATGACCTGTATCTGAGTGACGTTGAAGGGGCGTATTAAATTTAAGCCCTGATGGTATATAAAGCATCTGCTTATGCTCTGTAAGTCGGGGATTGGCGCTGTCTGCGTACGGCGGTGGTCCCCCCACGCGTGCATTAAATCATCGTTTGACTCCACCTGGCCGGATCAGTGTTGTTATTTTGAAAGTTGATTACCTCCTCTAACCCTCCTCAATATTGAACCCAACAATGACCACATGAAGCTTTCTGAAGCTTGGATTGAAAACGCTTCATTACTCAAAGCTTTCCAACACAGGCCTCTGTGCTGCCATCTGGTGGACAAACATATGAAGTGCAGCGTGAAGCTACAAATTAAACTGCTTCAGCTATGTTTATATATAACATACTATAACCTATATAACTATATGTGTAGTGTATTATGTAGGTTTTAGAGCTGGGGGTAGAATTGCTGATGGCCTGGTTGTTATTAATGTTCCCCATGGTTCACCAGCTCTCACACAACATCAGCACCAATGATCCACGTCCTTATAAACCTCTGAATCAGGTCCTGAAGCTGTGACGTCCTGAGTGAAGACCTCACTGATCACATGACTCTGGTCACCTGGACTCAGTGTTTCTGAAGCAGTGTGCTGGGTTTTTAAAAATACGTGGCTGCTGCCTGATGTTGGGCCCACAGAGGAAGACGACTCACTCGCTCTTCTTCACTTCCTCCTTAAACATGTGGAAGGAGAGCAAAGTGCTGCCAGACTCTTATTTCTGACAGGAACAGAAGAAACCACAGCAAACTGTTCCAGTTCTTCATCTTCATCACAATCTATTTATTTCTGATGGTGTCTTCAGTCTGAGGGTTTGAAGTTTCCATGTCTGTGTGATGTGTGGTGTGAAGGCTGCTGGTTAAACTGGGACTCACTGTTTAAAGCACTGAGTGCTCATAGAGAGATGCTCCATGAGTCCCAGTACAGACTACAAACATGGTGGAAACTTAGCTTTGATATCCACACACTCTGCACGTCTGTGAGTAACTGTGATGAAGATGTGCAGAGATCTGTGTACAAACAGGAGAAAGACTGTAAAGACTCTGTGCTTCTAACAGCCTCTGTTAACATATGTGAGGCTGTTTGTTGTTGTTGCCATGGAGCTTTTCACTGTTTGGGTCAGCAGGTCATGTGATCAGGTTTGTTCTGTGAAAGCTGGACGATGGTTCAGTGTCAGGGTTTGTTTGCATTCATCAATAAATATCTAAATAAATCAAAGACTCCATGTTTGTTCTTTCATCATGTGACCTCTGCTCATCCATCTCTGTGTGTATCAGGATACATTTAGTTCATAATACACAGAAAAATCAGAGTTATTACCTGTAATAAATGTGAAAGATTCCTGCATTGATAACCAGGCAGGACTGAAACACATCCAAGCTGTCACCACGGTAACAGCACCGTCCATCCACAGGTGAGGGGAGGAGCAAAAAGAGGGACTTTCACCATTTTATACTAAAAACACTCAACTAATGTTTCTAATATGAAACAAATAAGCCCACATTAATGTGAGCATTTATTCAATAATAATAATAATGATTTCCTCCTGATCTCATTTCCATAGCAGAGAAAACTGTGGTGTATATTGAGGTGGAGGGTGTGGTCTATGGCTCAGGTGTAGAGTGAGGGTGGGGTGCACCACAGCAGCATGCTGGGACTGCTGAGGGTGGAGGAGGGAGTGATGATGACATCAGAGCTGCAGCAAAGCAGTCAGCAGCACAGAGACCAGTGAATACACAGTCTGTTCATCTTTGCATAGATACAATATATAGCACAATATTGAATGACAGAGACACGCTGTGTGAGCTTCCACAGATACACTGACGTCAGTATCCAGAGTCCTCCTGCTGCTCCCCCCTCAGAGCCCCGTGATCAGCACCAACACATTCAGTTAGATGACAGAGTCCAGCTGCAGCTAGAATCAGCTCCCCTCTGTGAACAACAGCACAGCGTCAGTGTTTCACACTCAGTGAAAGGAGAAAACAGCAGAAGAAAACCATGTGTGCTACGTTTCCCAGGACACACTACAAACTGCACAAATACAGAGCAGCACGTGGAAGGACCTGGAGCTGCATTTAAAGAGAAAAGACAGCGTGATGTCCTGTATGGACAGGTGGAAGGAACCAAGTCCTCAGCTGAAACACTCGTGTTTGTCCACAGACAGGAAACACAGCAGGAAACTTTCTCACAGAAGTGCAGCTCATGGATAACACACTTCCTGTCAGTCAGAATGAGGCTGGAGCCAAACACAGAAAGGTGTTTTTGTCCAGATGAGCCCAGAGAAGAAACACGAGTGTTCACAGACATCAGAAGCTCAGAGAGGTGAAACATGAGGTTGGAGTCCTCGTCAGCATTCAGAAGAGCTGCTGTGAAACCCTGAGTACTCATGACAGACTCTGATGGCACAAACACATCATGATTCAAACAGAAAGACAAACATGGAGCTCCTGATCCTCCTGCATGAGAACAAGCTGACATGAGCGCTGTGTCTGAGAGTGTCTCCCTGTCACAGTGACAATAACACAGCTGCTGCTCACAGTCATTAAACTGACCTGAGGTCAGCTGCTAGGACGTCTCTGTGCTCCTTACATATGAACCATGTGACCTCACATCAGTGCTGTGGATGACTGTAGTCATAGAAGAGTAGAGCTGTAACAGGTGGTGTGAGGAGGAGGAGGAGGTGGTGTATTCTAGTTAACGCAGTACTGAAACACTCCAGCAGAGGGCGCTGTTAAGTCCTTATTGTAATACAGTTACTGTGTGCAGTTATACTTCATACATAATCTGCACTTATTTCCATCAGACATGCTGTCAGTAAATGATTGGTTTCTATTGATTCTACTTCCTGTTGACTAGTTTGATGACAGTGAAACAATCACAGCTGATTGTGTGATGATGTAAACTGTCACTGTTACATTCAGTGTGTGTGACATAATGTTAGTGCAGGGCTGATAACAGCCTGGTTCTGTTAGAAACACATGAACGTGTCCATAGATCAGTGTGTGTTTAACATGAGAGCTTCAGCCCTG
Organism: Neolamprologus brichardi; assembly: GCF_056152115.1. Lineage (NCBI taxonomy): Eukaryota > Metazoa > Chordata > Actinopteri > Cichliformes > Cichlidae > Neolamprologus > Neolamprologus brichardi. Next base: position 61,308,947 of record NC_142106.1, on the reverse strand, counting down.
CTGATGTGTTCAATAAAGACATGTAGGAAAACTGATGAGACTCTGAAATAACTCTTTATATTTATAATGTAACTCTGCATCAAAAGAACAACAAAGGATCCCAGACAGGTTTATGTGAACAAAGACGATTCTGATGTTTCTGTGTTTCTAACAGTTTGACATTATTAGTAAACAGACTGCAGTGAACAGGATTTATAAAGAGCTTATATATAAAGATATGACAGCTGTTTGACAAGTTTATCACTGTGTGTTTGGACCTGATCAGTCCAGCTGTTTACTTGAAATATGTTCATTTACCTGTTCTGTTATATTTATGTTCTTGTCTCTGTTGAAAATCACATTTTAATGTCCCTCAGATTTTTCTCCCAGATGAATAAATATAAAAATGACACAAACTGACTGCAGCTACTTTTTGTCCTTTCTGTCAAAAACCTTCATGTGACTCATGAGAGACACGTTTCAGCTGTTTGTGACAGATCAGAGGCCAACAAGTCATTTATAACACTTTCCATCATTGTTTAGCACAAACACATGTTGACACAGCAGCGGGGCCGCAGTGAGAGTCAGAGCGAGGAGATCAAAACTCCTGTTTGACCACAGCCTCAGTTTGTTCCTGCACTTCAAACACTTCCTGTTGTTGACTGGGTGGAGTCAGGAAGCCAGCGAGGCCCTGCAGGACTGAGACTGCAGACTGGGACGTGCTCTGTGATGGAGATCAACAGCATCACTGACTGTTTCTGTGAGGACACCATCATCCCAGCAGGGCTGTTTCCCAACAACAAGCCCTGGACCATCAGAGACCTGAAGCTGCTGCTGAATGAAAGAAGAGGATCTTCAGGTCTGGAACAAGGACGAGCTGAGAGTGTTAATAACGTTACTAATGTTCAGCTACACTTTACTAGGTCACATCTGTGACACACGTCACTTAAACAAAGAAGGAAATATTGGCTCTGTTTTATCTGCTGGGCCCAAAAGTGACTCCCCGTATTTAAACTGCTATGAATAACTTGTTGGTCTATAATATGTGAAACATGTGTCAAATGTCTCCATCATGAAAGATATCAGGTCATCTTGAGCCACAAAAACATTCCTATCATGAGGTAGAAGCTGGAATCAGTTTGTTGCAGACGTTTATATATCCGATATTTATCCAGTTTAAAGTTGAAATTCAAAAATGTCTTTTCAAGAGTCGTCTGTCCAAGAGGAGCAGAAACTGCAACAAATATAACAACAGTTTTTTAAGGCTGTTTTAAATGGCCACAAAGGAGCAGATTGGTTATAATGCAGCTGCTTCAGAGGAATAAAGATGAAACACTGTTCTTATTTCATGTGTAACACCTTTCAATAATGTGTTGACTAAAGTCTATTGACCAGTATAAGTAAAGACATCACACACACACATGGAAACACTGAAACCTGTTTTTGGTGCAGTAGCGGTCCCAGCTGCTCGCCTTTATCTAGACTGGGTCGGCTGCTTATCTCAATATAATCAATGTTTAAAGTTTTGTTCTCAGTGTTTCTGTGTTGCTTCGTATAGGATCTCCCAGCATCATCACTGTGCTGTCCAATCATTGTGTGCTAGGTTACCCTTATAGTGCAATGTGTGTTTGCACAAAGAGAAGCATGTGTGTCAAATATAAATAAGCACAGAACAGAAAAAGCTGCTCGTTTCTTCTATTTAGAGTCAAGTTAGTGTTTTGTGTCTTTGTTTGAGGCCTAATGTCAAGCAGAGGTGTGTGTAACTGGACTGGTCTGTTATATGTGTGAAATGTGTGCTTCTCTTCAGCATCATCTTTGTCACTGCTGATTCCTTTGTGTCATCATTTGTTGAGAAGAGAGAACAGTTATAACGGAGGAGCAAAAGGAAGCCCTGAAATCTGCATCCAACAAGGAAGTGTTGGCTCACCAGTGATCCCAGCAGAGGCCACTGGTTTGGCTCCAGTTGTTCTAGATTCAATGATGTTGTTGCTACAGATACATGTTAGCATCTTTATTGTAGTAAAGTCTTGTAATGTGAAGATAGAAACAAGGCAGAAAACAGCTCCATGATCTGATCTTAATGATGTTGTTTTTATTTCTGTCTTTCAGAACTGGATTGGAAACTATCAAAGGTCTAAAAACAGCCTCAACCCTCCTAAAGAGCAAACTTTACACACGTCATCTTTCAGCTACAATCTTTGTTGCAGGGATCTTCTGCCAAACAAGGCTGAGAGAAGATTTCTTACAGCTGTCATGTTGATGCTGTTTCAATCTTTGGGCAAACACACTCATATATTAGGGCTGATATCAGGGCTGCACAAGTTCTTTGTGTTTGTGATCATGAATAATAGAAGTGTGCCTGTTGAAGATCATGTTTGCTACATTATTATATGTCCTGTTATTGTTCTGTATTATATTCAGCTTTCAGCATCCTTTCCCAGCCCCCTGTTACAACATCCATACAAAGCCAATCTGACTGTGAGCCAATGTGTTTGATAGTTTGTGTTGGATCAATAGATTTGACAGACTTGGTTCATCCAGAGAGAAACAGTCCAAATTCAGATCTAATGAAATGATGGAGGCTGTTTCCTACCACGGTGCTAATGTGTGACTAACAAGGCTCATGGTCTCCAGCAGACAAGCGCCTGGAAGGAGGTGAGCTGAGTGTTGCTTTGGTGGGTCTATGCCCACGTCATGCCATCAGCATTCATATTGGCAATAGTTCATATCTCTGTTCTTTAGCCTTCATCACAAAGCTGTGAAGGAAAAACAATCCAAACATCTAACAGGATTTGATGGATGCAAAGTCCACTGAGCTCTTTGTCATTTACAAACTTGTCCAACCAACAAGAGCACAGATGAAAAACACAGTGACAGTTAAAGGATTTTGCCATATATGAGCATAGATTACTTTCATATAGATTTTCAATGCAGGCTTTTGGTGAGCTGCTGGGTTCTGTCTAATAATCATCTCAGCATTTTACAATAGAATAGCTCTTTATTAGCTCTTCATTGATTGTTATTGGACATGAAACAAGGAAGCTGTGTTTCTCATTGGATGTTAGTTTCATGTTCATCAGGATCATTTTCTAAAGAGCTGATATTTAGACCATTTACTGCACTGGCTGCACATCCTGTCTACATTTCTCTGTATGTGCTGTAAAAACTGTGACTAGAGGTTACTTAAAAAACCCATGGCAACAACGTGACACTTAATTTACTTAAGTAGATTTTAATTTCAAGTGATTTATGTAAAATTTAGATAAAATGTTAATTAAATTTCAACAAAAAACAATAATAGATATTATTAACATTCTCTTGTAAATATGTGTTGCATTTAGGGACAAAATCTCAAATTGAAGGTTAAAATTGCTAATTGTAACAAAAAATTAGTTCATTTGAAATGAATCTCTGAGATAAATTACTTTGAATTTACTAACGATCTGGCAAAGGTTTAGTAAAAAAATAACTAAATTATCCATTAAATTTTTTTTTTAACTTTTTGTTTTTAATTAAAACTCAAGTTGGATTCACAAATTTTCCAAATAAACTTTATAATTAATGACTGAATAGTTAGAAAAAATCAAATTAATTTAACTTCTTTTCTGAGTAAAATGAATCAGTTTCACAAAGACAACATTCAAACAGTAATTGTTTTTATTGTGGAATATAAAACATATACAAAATTTATAATATAACATTTTTCTGATTAATTCAGATTGTTTGCACTGAAATTCTTCACTAGTGTTCGCCCCAAAATAATAGGAAGAATAGGCCATAATTGAAAATACAGTTTCAGCCAACTTCTCGAGAATGTCAGTCTTTACTTTGGAGGTGGGCAGAAGATTTCCACTCTTTTTATACTCCTCGGTGGCTCTTTCCAGGTACATTTCAGTTTCATATGCAGACTGTGGGGAACAGCTTCGGCTCACAACGTTCTGTGAACTTCTGCCTTTTGAGAATAATGGTGTCCTGAGAAGATGTGGTTGCAGCAGAGTCTGCATTGGACACAACTGGATTGGATGATGAGTCATAGTCAGTTGACAGTTGATCAGAGCCGAAAACTGGCAGGATGACCAGGGTGATGCCAACAACCTTCACAGTAGTCCTGAAATTTTGGTTTAAAATACTGAAGACTGAAGTCGTTTGAAATCCCAAAGGTATCCTTCACAACACTTTGCAGCTCCTCTACTGTTGGTGGGATCCTGATGGAAGAACCAACTTCTCCATTTGGTCATCAGTGATTACACGGAGCTCTATCTCGTTCAACCTAGAATGAAATGTAAATGGGCAGAGTTACGTTAGATTAAGTAGGGTCAACTTAGTCATTTTCTGCTGCTTCAATTTCAAAACTAGTAGTTTAATTCAATACAATCATCCATCACAACCTATTCAAAATGCATAGTCTACATACTGATCAGCTGAATTTAAGTTGAGGGATCTTCCAACAGCTGAAAAGAACACAACATTAATAACAATCGCACTCTCCAAAGTAAAAACACACACAAATTGTTAAAGACAAATTTGAATTAATACTAAAATTTTTAAAGGTGAGGTTCACATATAAAACAATGAAACTCTTTATTAGATTAAAAAGGGGATAGACTCTATTTTCTGTACCGATCTGTCGACAGATCATGACATGAAATAACACTATTTGTGTATTTATATACTGTATATATCTTCCCATATTTGAAAAGATGTCCTTTTAATCTACACAAGGTCATCTCTGTATCCAAACACCATCGGGTGTTAAACATAGAAATGATGAAAGACTTATGTCAGATTAAACACGTATTACTATATTACTTCCTGAGTGTACCTTTGTCTTGAAGATCGTTCTACATAAACATCGTGACTGAGCGTGGGTCTCACTGATGCACGACCAAGTTTAACTGGAAACTTGCATCATCCCTCTATGTGAGCTGTGCCTGCACTAAAGTCACGGGGCTCCGACAGCATGAAAATGAAAACCAGTTATTTTGCTGGACTGAGCAACTTTAGCTTCATTACCACAACTGAAAAACTGCGTGGAGACAAAAGCTTTGAAAAACTGTGACTGACAAAATCCTGCACAAATGATTTTAACTACATCACTCACTGCTGAGTGCAAAACTTTTTCATAAAATGTTAAAAGTAAATGAGGGAGGCTACAGCCCATCGAAATACATCATTGATATATTTTTTAATATGGTAAACGTGGTTAGTCAAAGCTCTGAAGTAACACAGCTGTGAAGGCTTGGAAAGTGACCTTATGCTAGCAGTCCACTTCGTGCCATTTTGTGTAAAAATACGATACTGTCATTACAGCGGTCATTATTAATCTAATTTTGACGTATCATACTGTTTAGAACTTTTACTCTAAACTGCTACACGTTACTGTTTAAAACGTGTCGTATATACGTACAAATTAAGATAATCTTACCTCGGACAAAATGGAGATCATCCACTGCTGAAGCGTGTGTGTCCTGCACGTGGCACAACGGACTACAGGCGGAAGTGTAGAATGATTAAAATGAAAATGCTTTCATTAGTTAAATCTATTAGATTTCTTCATTTTTCACGGTACTCATACATTTTTGTTAAATCTGCTCAACAAACTATTGCTTAATTTACCCCAAACAAAATTGTGTAAATTTAAATAACTGAACATCTCAAAAATGTTTAATTTTGCTTAGATTTAATTAAAACAACACATACATGTTTTTACTGAGTATTACTTTCCTATTAGACACTAATTAACCCAAATCACAGTTTTTACAGTGTGTGCTGTGTTTGTCTGTTCATATTTCTCCATATTGACACAAACAGTGAACAGCAGTAGATCTACTCTTCATCTGTTTTAGGCCCAGTGAAAGATATGAAGCAGAAATGGTGTCATTAGGAGAAGAAGAGAAGAACAAGAACGGCGAGGAGGCAGCAGCTCTTAAAGATGAAACACAGCAACTTAGCCCTGAGCTCAGAGAGCTTCACATGAAAAAGCTCCTCAAGCAGATCATGTCAGAGGTTTGTCATCAACAGGAGGAACTGTTAATATCATAGGATGAAGGATGCTGTCAGCTGGATGAAGAAGGTTATTTAATGGCAAACGTTCACATTGAAGTCAAATTGTTGTCGTGTTGAACAGATTCATGTACTGATCGTCTCCAGAATGTTAGAAGAGCTTCAATGAATCATTAGAAACAACTTACAGCTGCATAGTTGTGTCAAACCAATCTTTGTGTCATTGTGGGATTTTTGTGCTTCTACACGTGACACACGTCTAAAACATGCAACTAGTCCAACTTCAGTAACCCTACAAACGTCACTGCTGTTTAGTTTCTGTCTTCATTTATGTTGGAAGTGGTAGCAGAGCTGTACGTTTGAATTAGTTTCAGAAATCTCAGTCAGAACATGGTATGAAATGTTTAGGTGTACACTAGCGAGCTAACTTCCTGTTAACTTCTAACTCCGTTAAATTTAATAAATTCTGTTTTCATGGATGCCTGGATGATAAACTTAATTGTTACACATGGCAAAGCAGCAACGCTGATGATTTTATTAAGGATGAAAGAATTTAGACCGTTTTTGCCTCTCAGTGTTTGTTTGACTTTGGGACCTGAAGCTGACGGAGTTTAGGACCCAGATTCCTCCATGAAGCTCCTCACTACGGCAGCCGTAATGCTCTGACAATCCATCAAGCAGAGCGGCTTACCAAAGATGTACTAAAACATTTTTAACAGATTTCTGCCGCCAAAATCGGTTCAAGGTCAGTAAGCACAACCAGAATTCATACATAAGGCACACTCTCGATTTTTGAGAAAATTAACTGATTTTAAGCCTTCTAGTGTGGAAAATACGTTATACAGAAGAAAAGAATATATTGCGATATATATCGTTACCGCACATGCTTCAAATTATACCGCGATATGGATTTTAGGCCATATTGCCCAGCCCTAACTCCCAATTTATTTACAACATTTGAAACATACAGTGTAGCTCAGTGAAAACACCCCAAGGCCAAGTGAAAGTGCTGAGAGGGAAAAGATCATGATTAATGATTTATTTAAACTCATAACTGGGTGCAGCAGCTGAACTTTGACCTGTGAGCTGCAGCTTAAGCTTCTTTTATGGTTCAGTGTTTAATGTGTAAACTGTTTATCACTGCAGATACGCCTACAGGCTATCTACTGTTCAAAAGTGAATTGTTATATACAGTGTGGCAGCTGACCTTTGACCTGTGAGCTTCAGCCTCTTTGCTGAGTGTTTAATGCTCATCTATTGAAGCCTGCAGACACACCCACACATCATCTGATTTGTTCTCAGGGTTGTTTTCTGTGTGTTGGAGCAGAAACCTGCTGCAGGTTAATTATTGATCAAATTAATATCACAAAAGGTGCAGCAGCTGACCTTTGACCTGTGAGCTTCAGACTCTTTGCTGGTGTGAAGTGTTTAATCTGATGCAGTCTGCAGACACAGACGACTGCTGACGGAGAAGAAGCAGAGGATTTTCTCTGTTTCTACACAGACCTGGTCCAGGCAGCAGAGCTGCAGAGTGAAGACGTTCATGAGAAGAAGAAGCTGAGTAAGTTCAACGTCCTCTTTGAATCCTGGATCAGGAAGTGAATATTTGGTGTTTATATAAGGTTTCTGTCTTTGACTCAGTCTGCTGTCACTTTTTTAGAGAGAAAAGGAGATTTTAGATTAACTGGTGTTCCTGCTGCTCTAGCATTAAAGGACAGTATAGGTGACCGCGCTGATACCTGTTCATAATTTCACCAAAGCTAATAAACTGTTGGCTAAATTTTCTTGTTTTCAGATGTAAACAGAGGTGAGAGGAGCAGATAATAAGGATTAAATATTATGCTGAATAACTAAATTCTGCTAGTCTGTGACATAACTCCCAGCAGCATCACCTCATTTCTTTGACCTTTAACATGAGTTAGCTTAGCTAGCAGAGCAGCTGCTGTCTGTCATGTGACCGAGTCAAGTGTGTGTAGTAGACTTGTTAGCATAGCTAGCAGGCTGAACGAGGCTAGCAAACTATGTGAACTTTGTCAGAGGTGAGCAGTAGAGAGAAGGATAAGGAGCTCCTCCAAATGCTGATAATGCACTTAACCTGAATTTACTGCTTGTTACATTATATGTGATGTTCAGTCGAAAACAATTACTTAAATTAACATTATTAGTAGTAGTATTAGTATTATTACTTGTTTATTATTCATAACATGGCTCCCTACTGTAGTGGTTTGAACAATTGATCTGTGGTTATTGTGTCCCTGCAAATTTAACAAGTGATTTTGACTTTCATTGTAACACCTTGTAAGCAATGTTCCCTCTAAGCTGCGCACATGCGCAATTGCTGAAAAAGAATTCTAACCTGAATTGAAATTAAAGTAAATATGTGCCGGTGTTTCAGCAAAGCGGCTGATGTGGAGTGAAGCCACGTTAATGACAACGTGTACAACCATTGGAGATGTGAGCAGGACAGACGAACAACTGACGGGAAAAGTGTGGACTTTATACCAGTTTTTAAATTGTGTTGATCGGCCACGTAAAACCAGAGTTATGATAAAATATTTGCAATGTTTGTTTTTCTTCCTGAATACTGTTGTTGTTTATATTTACTGCAGGAAGAAACTGTAAAAACTGCGTTTTATAAGGAAAATGCTCAAAAGCCTGTGAGCAAAAACAACACCAAAAATCCCCACCCTTTCCTATTGGTTGAAAAATGTACCATGTTGACCAATCAACACATGGCATTTAGTTGTTAAGAAACCTACCGATGGCGGTGTTTTGAGATGTGAGAGATTTGAGACGTTTAGAGCAAATCTTGTGTAGTTAGTGTGTAGTTAGTGTGTAGTTAGTGTGTAGTGTAGTCAATAGTTTTGTTGCGTGTCAGAACAATGAGGCGACTGCTGAATGTTACAGGTGTTACAGCAGTGACACATCTGCTGCTGTCAGGCCTGCAGGTATCAGGCTGTTGTTCTCCTTCATCTCATAGTGGACAGAAATTATTTTTGGAGTGGCACAAATAATTTGTGTGGCATCAGATTTGATGCAGAACAGCTGATTGTTCTGTAAATAGTTTGAAATGTTTATTTAAAAAACGCCTTGGCTGCATTTTTAGGTAAACAGCTGCAAAAAACTATGTTTGCATAACTCAGTTACTTTTTTGAAGAAGTAACTATATAATTAATTTCCCAACATTGGTCATTATTTACTGTATTTTGCAGACAGAGTTACAGACTCTCTCCCAGACCACAGACTCATAATACAAGTCAGAGCTTTATTAAAGAAAAAAAAAAAGAAAGTTGTGTTTTCAAAATTCCAATAGTGTTATCATGCTACACAGGTCATGAACAAGATTTTTTTTACATTTTCATTGTAAGTGGGCTAAAGCAGTTATTTAGTTCCTTGATCATTAGATTCCCTCTGTGTTTGTGTGTGTCTCTGTGTGTCTCTGTGTGTGTCTGTGTGTCTCTGTGTGTGTCTGTGTGTGTCTGTGTGTCTCTGTGTGTGTCTGTGTGTCTCTGTGTGTCTCTGTGTGTGTCTGTGTGTCTCTGTGTGTCTCTGTGTGTGTCTCTGTGTGTCTCTGTGTCTCTGTGTGTGTCTGTGTGTGTCTGTGTGTCTCTGTGTGTGTCTGTGTGTGTCTGTGTGTCTCTGTGTGTGTCTGTGTGTGTCTGTGTGTCTCTGTGTGTGTCTGTGTGTCTGTGTGTCTCTGTGTGTGTCTGTGTGTGTCTGTGTGTCTCTGTGTGTGTCTCTGTGTGTCTCTGTGTGTGTCTCTGTGTGTCTCTGTGTGTGTCTGTGTGTCTCTGTGTGTGTCTGTGTGTGTCTGTGTGTCTCTGTGTGTGTCTCTGTGTGTCTCTGTGTCTCTGTGTGTGTCTGTGTGTCTCTGTGTGTCTCTGTGTGTCTCTGTGTTTGTGTGAGGCCTGGTGCTCCATTCTATATTTCCTCAGCCTGTCATGTCTCTCTTGTCTCCTCTTTCCCTCGCTCACTCTCGTCTGCCTTTCCTCCACTCCTCTGTCAAGCTCACGTGTCAGTGTTGCGTTCCTTTGTTTGCTGTTTTATTGTGAAAGTCTTGTATTCTTTGTTCAGTGTGTTTCATTTTTCCTGGGAAGGTTCTCAGTCATCCAGGTCATCGTAGTTTAAGGAGCTTGGAAAGAAAAGCATCTGAACTTCTGTAAGTTGCTTGAAGATGCCGTTATATTCGGGTCCTACCCTGCATCATGCAGCCAGTTCAAGACGAACATTTTCTAGTTTCCCAAACAGTAAATCAGTGTGTGTGCAGTTCTCTGCAAACTCAGCAGGAAGAATTAGTGTGAAGCTTTAACTCTGTTGATCCTCTTTGAATCATGGATCAGCTGAAATGTTTAAAATGTTGTTCACACGTGTTGAACTGACTGAAGCTTCCAGTCACAGTGAATCAGTGTGTGTCAGTGAATGCATCGTGTGTGCTTCAGGCTCCATCTAGTGGACAGATAGTAGAGCAGCTGATGGCAGCTTCCTCTGCCTCACACTGCTGTCTGACTGCATTCAGCTGACACTGAGATGAAGCAGGAAAGAAGCAGCTGATATTTGGACAGCACACATGATGGAAAGGAGGATTTCAGTTGATGTGCACATGAATGATTTGTGTTTCCTCTGCAGGTGAAGGTAGAAAGTGTGTGTGAGCTGATGTGAAATGAGCAGCATGGATCAGTGTGAGGACAGAGAGGAGGGAGTCCCTCCTTCTAAAAGCACTCTGTGTGGGGAACATGAGAGCCAGACCAAAGCTCAGAGGTGAGATGACCATCTCTAACTGTCCATGACTCTTCTCCATGTCACAGCTCAGCACTCACATCACTGCTCCATCATTATTCACAGGAACCAGCCTGGACCTCCACCCAGCTCTGTGTCCTTACAGAGTGACCGGTCTAAAGATGTTGTTGTTGACTTTAAATCAGGCGTGTGTCGTCCTGCAGAGAGGTAATGTGTGTGTAAATGTTGTTGTGTGTTTGTGAATAAATCCTCCATCATGTTTAATGTCAGCTCTGTTTCACACACATGTTCATATGTGCAGCGCTGTGTGTTGGAGTGTTTCCACAAACACAGCAGATACTCAGAGATTATTTTTAGGAAGAGGAGATGTTCTCAAACTCTCTGTCCTGAAACTCTTCACTCAGTCTGATCCCCACTTCCTGCTCCTCAGCAGTGCTGCCATCTTCATCAACCAGGACAGAAATGAACTGAACTGTTGTTTCCTCATCAACTTCTTTCTGTCTGCTGAATCTGTAGTGAATCAAAGTGAAACGTGTGAAAATGCAGCTGTTAATGATCCAGTTTGTTAGATGAACGTGTGAATGTTGCAGTGTGCTGTTAAACAGTAACACAGTAACTGTGACGTGTCCTGATCTGACAGTAGATCATGTTTGTGTTCTTGGTCACATGACACAGGTCAGCTGTTCACACAGAGTTCATCTTTATAGGCTGGACCAGTTTGGAATAATACTGGGAGTAATGGTTCTTATATGGAGCTTTTCTCCTCTGAGCACTTTGATACTCGCCTCATTCACACATGGAAAGCAGTGCAAATAAATGCAAACACGGTTTTCCTGCACTCATCTTTTATCAGGATGATGTCAGTGTGAGCTGTTGTATGAAAAAAACAAGTATGAAAAAAGTGTTTCACAGTTTTACTTTGAAAAACAAACAAACTGTGCTGCAGGTGAACAGTTTGATGGTTGGAATGAACAAACAAACAGACTCAGCAGCGCACAGACGTCCCAGCTTCATATATCATTGTTAAACTTAACGTAGGAATCACAAACATTCAGAGATGAACTTACACACTTGGCTTTATACGTACTTTGAGTTGAAACGTACTTGATCTGTGAATGATGACGTTTCACAAGTACACACAAGTACATTTACTGAGAAACTGCCTTTGAAACAAAGTTCAGTTAGAAAAACACTGAAGTCATTCAGGGAATTATGATCTTTGTGTTTTTACAGAGTTTAAAACACAACAAAGAAGTGTCAGTGATCAGGATAACAGTGGAAGGACTCTGGAGGATCATTTGTATTATTGATCATTTTGATCTCTGACAGAGAAACTACAAATACAGATGCAACAAGGGAAGCAGCAAAAGTGACTGAACACAGCTTTTAGAGGCTAAATTCACATTTCAATCATCAAAGTGTGTGTGTGTGTGTGTGTGTGTGTGTGTGTGTGTGTGTGTGTGTGTGTGTGTGTCCATGTGTGTGTCCATGGTTCCTCCACAGAGTGGAGCAGCAGAGCTCAGAGGTTCCCAGTGGTCAGTCTGCCCAGCAGCATCAAACACAGCTGGACTCCATATTTATGGTCTGTACATGTACAACAACTACTTTTATTATTATTAATAATACATTTATTTATAGGTCCCTTTCAGAACACCAAGGACTCTGTGGACTAAATGTCCAAAAGAAACAAACTTTGAAATCAGACGGTGCAAATGTGATCACAGGCAATGTTCCCTCTAAGCTGCGCGCGTGTGCAATTGTGCACTGCTGGCACGTCTCTGTGCACAGAAAATCTGCATTGCACACAAAAAAAATCCACCTGAATTGAAATTAAAGTAAATACGTTAACAATTCTGTTTTGCAGTGTTAGTCAGTGACTGGCTGCTCCCGTATGGGATTACAACGATGCCACCTTATCCCACAGTCCAGCCAATGATGTGATTCACATTCGTATATACGCAGCTAATCAATGTGGTTGACAGGCTATGACAGCGTCCTTATGTGCCGACACCGGTGTTTTAGCAAAGCGGCTGATGTGGAGTGAAGCCACGTTAATGACAACGTGTACAACCATTGGAGATGTGAGCAGCACAGACGGAACAATTGAGGGGAAAAGTGTGGACTTTATACCAGTTTTTAAATTGTGTTGATCGGCCGTAAAACCAGAGTTATGATAAAAATATCTGCACTGTTTGGTTTTCTTCCTGAATACTGTCGTTGTTCATATTTACTGCAGGAAGAAACGGTAAAAACAGCGTTTTATAAGGAAAATGCTCGAAAGCCTGTGAGCAAAGATGAAACCAAAACACCCCACCCTTTCCTATTGGTGGAAAAATGTACCATGTCGACCAATCAAAACATGATATGGCAACATGGCATTTAGTTGTTTAGGGAGGGGGAAGTTTTAGGAGTGATGGTGTGTTTGAGATGTGAGAGATTTGCAACGTTTAGTGCAAATCTTGTGTAGTTAGTGAGTAGTTAGTGTGTAGTTAGTGAGTAGTTAGTGTGTAGTTAGTGTGTAGTTAGTGTGTAGTGTAGTCAATAGTGTTTTGTGTGTCAGAACAATGAGGCGACTGCTGAATGTTACAGGTGTTACAGCAGTGATACATCTGCTGCTGTCAGGCCTGCAGGTATCAGGCTGTTGTTCTCCTTCATCTCATAGTGGACAGAAATTATTTTTTGGAGTGGCACAAATAATTTGTGTGGCATCAGATTTGATGCAGAACAGCTGATTGTTCTGTAAATAGTTTAAAATGTTTATGTAAAAAACGCCTTGGCTGCATTTTTAGGTAAACAGCTGCAAAAAACTGGGGTGGCTGTAGCTCAGGTGGCAGAGCAGGTCAGCCACTAAACAGAAGTTCAATCCCAGGCTGCCTCCTGGCTGCGTGCCAAATATCCTTGGGCAAGATACTAACCCAATGTTTGATTACTGGTGGTTGTCACAGGGTGGCGCCAGTGTCCAGCAGCCTCGCCTCTGTCAGTGCGCCCAGGGCAGCTGTGGCTACAATGTAGCTGCCATCACCAGTGTGATGTGTGTGAATGACTGAATGTAGTGTAAAGCGCTTTGGGGTCCTTAGTGACTGAGTAAAGCACTATACAAATGCAAAATATACAAATATAAAGTGCTATCAAATGCAGGCCATTTACTTTGTTTTACCTTTTTGAAGAAGTAACTATATAATTAATTGCCCAGCACTGGTCATTATTTACTGTATTTTGCATCCAGAGTTACAGACTCTCTCCCAGACCACAGACTCATAATACAAGTCAGAGCTTAATAATAAAAAAAATAAATAAATAAAGTTGTGTTTTCAAAATTGGAGTTCAAGTTATTTTTCCTTCCAATAGTGTTAACATGCTACACAGGTCATGAACAAGATTGTTTTTCATTTTCATTGTAAGTGGGCTAAAGCAGTTAATTAAAAGTAGTCTAACATAAATGCTGTAATTTGATTACTTTAATAAACATGTAACTTGGATGGATTCGATGCTGGCGTGACCACAGTGCACACGTCTGCTGTTGCTCACAGTGGTCCAAGGGACACTCAGGGAGTTTGTGTGTTCAGACACATGAAACATTAGAGGGAACATTGATCACAGGGAAACGTTTTAAACATCGAGGCTTTAAACAAAAACCAAAGCGAAACAGTTTGTAGTTGAGATCAGTGAGAATGAAGCTGAATAACTGTTTCTACAATAACTTTGAGCAATAAATGACAAATATGATGGAAATTAGGAGCATTAACACTTACTAAAGGCTATATTGAGACAACCACATTAGGTGGTCCTCAACTGTAATGGAAATCAGTGGATCCAGTCCAGTCGTGGCGACCTGTGGTGAGTCGATCTGAGCAGCTACTAATGGAAACGGGTCCATAGATGTGTTTGTGCTTAATAACAATGAATCACAGGATTTTTACATTAGTGTTAAAATCTCATGTTGTTTGTTAAAGTGTTGTTAAAGATGGTGACAGATGTACCCTTAGGCCCCTCCTCCATTCAGAGATGGTCTTTCCCTTTTCACATAAATGGCCTCCTTGACTCCGCCCTCAAACCAGCGTTCACATTTCCTCAGGACCTTCTTGATGTTGTGTAGACTGAATTTCAGAGGGCTGGGTCATTCATAAGGTATTCTGTTTCAGCTGCTGGAGGACAACATCATCACTTTTGTGAAGAACGAGCTGAAGAAGATCCAGAAGGCTCTGAATCCAAATAAGCCCCAGTGCTTGGAGTTTCAGAGGGAGGATGATGAGCAGAAGAGAAACAGCAGAGAGGCATTTGTGAAGATCGCAGTGGACTTCCTGAGGAGAATGAAGCAGGAGGAGCTGGCTGACCGTCTGCAGAGACGTAAGAGGATTTATCTAAAGATTTAAGCTGCTGGATAAATGAGACACTTGTGACACCAGTGTGTTCAGTCATTTCTCAGTGGGTCAGAAATTGTCATCAGCATTTTGTAAAATAGGATTGTTAAAGTTGTACTTTTATTATTATTATTCAGAACTTCCAGCTGCTGTTTGTCATCGTAACCTTAAATCTGCTCTGAAGAAGAAGTTCCAGTGTGTGTTTGAGGGGATCGCTAAAGCAGGAAACCCAACCCTTCTGAATCAGATCTACACAGAGCTCTACATCAAAGAGGGAGGGACTGCAGAGGTCAATGATGAACATGAGGTCAGACAGATTGAAACAGCATCCAGGAAACCACACAGACCAGAAACAACAATCAGACAAGAAGACATCTTTAAAGCCTCACCTGGAAGAGATGAACCAATCAGAACAGTGCTGACAAAGGGAGTGGCTGGCATTGGGAAAACAGTCTTAACACAGAAATACACCCTTGACTGGGCTGAAGACAAAGCCAACCAGGACATCCAGTTCATATTTCCATTCACTTTCAGAGAGCTGAATGTGCTGAAAGAGGAAAAGTTCAGCTTGGTGGGACTTGTTCATCACTTCTTTACTGAAACCAAAGAAGCAGGAATCTGCAGCTTTGAAGACTTCCAGGTTGTGTTCATCTTTGATGGTCTGGATGAGTGTCGACTTCCTCTGGACTTCCACAAAACTACAATCCTAACTGACCCTAGAAAGTCCACCTCAGTGGATGTGCTGCTGACAAACCTCATCAGGGGGAAACTGCTTCCCTCTGCTCGCCTCTGGATAACCACACGACCTGCAGCAGCCAATCAGATCCCTCCTGGGTTTGTTGACATGGTGACAGAGGTCAGAGGGTTCACTGACCCACAGAAGGAGGAGTACTTCAGGAAGAGATTCAGAGATGAGGAGCAGGCCAGCAGGATCATCTCCCACATCAAGACATCACGAAGCCTCCACATCATGTGTCACATCCCAGTCTTCTGCTGGATCACTGCTACAGTTCTGGAGGATGTGCTGGGAACCAGGGAGGGAGGACAGCTGCCCAAGACCCTTACTGAGATGTACATCCACTTCCTGGTGGTTCAGGCCAAAGTGAAGAAGGTCAAGTATGATGGAGGAGCTGAGACAGATCCACACTGGAGTCCAGAGAGCAGGAAGATGATTGAGTCTCTGGGAAAACTGGCTTTTGATCAGCTGCAGAAAGGAAACCTGATCTTTTATGAATCAGACCTGACAGAGTGTGGCATCGATATCAGAGAAGCCTCAGTGTACTCAGGAGTGTTCACACAGATCTTTAAAGAGGAGAGAGGACTGTACCAGGACAAGGTGTTCTGCTTCATCCATCTGAGTGTTCAGGAGTTTCTGGCTGCTCTTCATGTCCATCTGACCTTCATCAACTCTGGACTCAATCTGCTGAAGCAACAACAAGCAACCTCCCAGACACACTTCTACCAGAGTGCTGTGGACAAGGCCTTAGAGAGTCCAAATGGACACCTGGACTTGTTCCTCCGCTTCCTCCTGGGTCTTTCACTGCAGACCACTCAGACTCTCTTACAAGGTCTGCTGACACAGACAGGAAGTAGCTCACAGACCAATCAGGAAACAGTCCAGTACATCAAGGAGAAGCTCAGTGAGAATCTGTCTGCAGAGAAAAGCATCAATCTGATCCACTGTCTGAATGAACTGAATGATCGTTCTCTAGTGGAGGAGATCCAACAGCACAGGACTTCAGGAAGTCTCTCCACAGGTAAACTGTCTCCTGCTCAGTGCTCAGCTCTGACCTTCATCTTACTGTCATCAGAAGAAGATCTGGATGAGTTTGACTTCAAGAAATACTCTACTTCAGAGGAGGCTCTTCTGAGAATGCTGCCAGTGGTCAAAGCCTCCAACAAAGCTCTGTGAGTAAACATGTTGTCATCGCTTCATTGTTAAAATCATGGGAAATAAATCAGAAATGCTTTGTTCAAAGAGCACTGTAACATTTTTTTTTTAAATAGTGAATTAAATGATCATCAGTCACTCAGTAAATATATGGTAGTTTTAATGTTTCACTCCAGCATTTCTAAAACACACTTTGTTCTGTAACTCTTATCAAAGGACAATCCAGACCCAGCCTATAAGAACATGAGCTCTGATGCTTCAGCCCCTCTGACAGGTTTATTATCCTCAGCTTGTTCACTTGTCTCCAACTCCAGGAGTTTGGTTGTTTTATTCTAAAGCACAAACTTCACCTGCCAGACTTCACCTACATCTTTTTCTGATGTTTGTGATTTAAGTTCAAGTTTGTATCTCACTTTCAGTGCACACTCTCCCTTTTTAAATATAAATCTCTGCTGTGCTGTCATGTTTTCATCCCGTATGAAGGGAGAACTTTGGTCTTCATTACTGAAATTGCCTCTAAGGTCGTGTTTCTTGTCAGTAACCATATGTAACTGTAAGGCTTCCATAACCAGTGTTACCACATAATTACATTGGGTTCACTCTGGGTCCTCTACAGTTTCCTCCCACTGTCCACAGACATGCAGTTAGATTACCTGGTGATCTAAACTTCATGCAGGTGTGAGTGAGAGTGGTTTTCTGTCCATCTGTGGGCTTAGTGGAAGAGAGTGGATGGATCTCTGCTTTGTCTTTGATATATCCTGACAGCAAACATTCTCCATGAAGTCTGCATTTCAGCTCATCTCTTTTATACGCACCTTTAACAGGAAGAGTTTTATACAGCTAGTGTTTAAAATCCAGTGTTCCTCACAATACACAGGTAATGAGCATAATGATTATTGAATTAGTAAAATTTTCTAAAAATAATTGTTTTAGTTAATATTGTATGATAGTGTACACAGAATTATTAGCTCAGTAGGCAGAGTGGTCGCCCCATGATCATAAGGTCAGGGGTCGAATCCACCGAATAGTTACCTTGTGGTACCCCTGAGCAAGGTACCATCAAGGTACCAATCATGTGCACTGGATTGGTAGCACTCATAGTCTCATAGGTTTAAAATAAAATTTAAAAAAAAGGTTCAACATATAAACAAATTTAATTTGATCACATATATTGTTTGCTTTGTTTTTGTTTTTGTTTTTTCCCTTTCTCTCTCAGACTGAGCAGCTGTAACGTCTCAGAGGAAGGCTGTGAAAATTTGTTGTCAGTGGTCAGCTCCCAGTCCTGTAGTCTGAGAGAGCTAGACCTGAGTACCAACAGCCTGAAGGCTTCAGCAGTAAAGCTTCTGTCTGCTGCAGTGGAGAGTCCACACGCCAAACTGAATGTTCTGAGGTCAGATCAATTTGTATTCTGTTTAGTTCTGTTTGTTTATGTGTTTGATGTTTGTTTTTGTTTATATCTTTATCCAGTTATCCTTGTTTCATAGCATTTTTATTCATTTCCAAGTTACAGTGAAGTTTTACTAACCTGCTCAGCACAATACAATAAGCTATTGCACCCTGATTACACTTTAACAACAATCTTTATTCATGTTTTTATCTTCAGACTTAACATCTGTGAACTCTCAGAGGAAAACTGTGAAGCTCTGTCCTCAGTTCTCAGCTCACAGTCCTCTAGTCTGACAGAGCTGGACCTGAGTATCAGAAAGCTGCAGGATTCAGGAGTGAAGCTTCTGTCTGTTGGACTACAACGTTTAAACTGTAAACTGAATACTCTGAGGTCAGATCAGAAAACATTTTGTTTTTACAATTATTAATTAAAGTTCATCCATATGATGTTATATCTTAGTATGTTTATGTTTACTTTAAAAATAGAATGTCAAGATTTAATGTTGTGAAATGTATTAACAAACTCTACATGAGTATTTCTTGTATAGACTGTCTTTTATTTTTCAGACTGAGTGGCTGTAACCTGTCAGAGAGAAGTTGTGAAGCTCTATCCTCAGTCCTCAGCTCCCAGTCCTCCAGTCTGAGAGAGCTGGACCTGAGTAACTCTGACCTGCAGGATTCAGGAGTGACGCTTCTGACTGCTGGACTAAAGAGTTCCCAGTGTGCAGTGGAAACTCTCAGGTCAGGATTCAAACTTTTACACAGATAATCATTTGAAATGTGATTTATATTATTGTATAAACAGGTAACTTTTATACAGCTGTCAAGTGAACTTTTATTTACATTTGAGTGGATAATTGGACTCTGAATTACTAAAAGTTGTTATAGTCATGTCTTTGTTTATTTAAAAAGAAAATACATCATGTACTGCCTAATTTAAAGATTTAGGCTCCTTTGGGCCAATAATATATATATTTGATTTCTTTGTGAATGAAATTAGGAGGATATTGGCGACTACTGATTGGTTCGCTGTTTGTTTTTTATTCACAGTACTTACTTAATTTTAAAGGCTGATTTCTCAAAATGAGATGTTTATCTTTTCTTTGACAACACTTGGAGCCACCAAATGTTCTTCCTTGATTTATTCATTACAGTTTGATTTAAAGAATATTAGACTCGTAACATAATAAATATATTTATTTCACTTCTTCTTGAGAGAAAGAAAGGGATGACTGGGTGAGCTCCAGTGGTTCATCCCAGCAGAGAGAGCGGCACAGTGGGCTGCAAATGATCACAGTAGTAATGGCCATACTTTGATAAAACAGGCCGTCTTACCCTGTAGATAATAAAGGGTTCTGGTGATGATGTGGGGGAGGGGACTCGCCCGGTACTAACTACCTACTACTAACTACCTCATCCAGATGTCTTCCCTACTAACCCTGATAAGAAGTAACCGCAGTAACCTTATAGGTCAAATCAGTTTCACCTGTTAAAGGTAGCTCCACTATTAATGGTGTCACTTGTTATTTCTGGGATGAGTATAGTAGCCTGAACAGCTGCTTAAAGGAAAGGTTATTTTTATTATTATCATTATTTAATTATTAAGTCTGGGGAAACCTGCAAGAGCTGTTTGCACAAAGAATAATACTCAGACTTTTAGGTTTTATCATTTTACACAAGGTTTAAAAATGAATGTCCACCATTGTATTGCAGAAATTGTTATTGAGCTAATACTGATGTAGTTGTTATCATTGGTAAGGAGAGATTGGAGGAAGAATGAGCACAGTCAGGCCTTAAGATGCTCTTAATAATAATAATGGATTGCATTTATATAGTGCTTTTCGAGACCCTCAAAGACCCTCAAAGACCCAATTCCACTATTCATTCACTCTCACACACTGGTGGAGGCAGCTACAGTTGTAGCCACAGCTGCCCTGGGACAGACTGACAGAAGCGAGGCTGCATATTGCGCCATCGGCGCCTCTGGTCATCACCAGTAAGTGGTAGGTGAAGTGTCTTGCCCAAGGACAAAACGACCAAGGCAGAGAGAGCTGGCTTATCAGACAGACAAGCTCATCTTGTAACCTACTGGTTCGCTGGTCAGCACACCAGCTGACTAGCACACTGGCTAACTAGCACACCGGCTAACTAGCAGTCCAGCTAACGGCAGCCACAAGCTGAAGCACGATTAAATGTAGTGGAGATATCAGGGATGACACTGGTGTGTTCGATTCACTCTTTAGCACTACGGTCACTCCGGTGTGTCAGCCAGAACACCACTGAAGGCCAAATGATCCCAGCGTGTGGAATAAGGAGCTTAAGCTTCGGATTGAGGCACTTTATTCTTTCACTGATTGATTCTTGTGGCTGTGATCACGTGTGTGGTTTCTTACAAAAAGGAAGTACACAATACAAATACATGATAAATAAGATGAATAGATAAGTTACATATCCAGTTATATGTATGTACATATATATGCATGTACATATATGTACATACATCAGTATAGCTAACATAACCATATATAAGGACAAAGATCACAGTACTAGAATGCAGTAATGTTAAACACAAAGGTGTATATCTACATAAATCTATCCTATCAATGATCAGAGTACTGTAGTATACTTCTACTACATAAACTATACAAACTAAACGATATTAGTGTGACTTTAAGTTACCATCAGTACAGATGAACTGATGGTAGTTGGACAAAATAAAGACTTTGCAATTATTGTGAAGGGCTTCCAGTTAAACTAAGATCAGCTGATTACCTCATAACAAATTGTTTGCTATAGAACGCAGTTCCCACTCTTCATTAATATCATGTACTGTAACTTACCCAGCCACGCCCAGTAGTCTCCAGAGAGACCAACAGCTGGTTCATGTTGTAACACTGTGGCTTTCGTAGTCTTTCCTTTTTCTACAGCTCATGTATTCTTCTTGTGATGGTGCGTCTTGAGGGAGGCTCATACATGCCGTCATTTGTTGATCCTAAGAATGTTCCTCAGGCCGAATTCTTAAACAACACTAATCAGCCTGCAGTTTGTAGCTACTCACTTCACTGTGGCGTTTGTTAGCTTGTCTTTCTTTGGTTTATCTAGACTCCTCCCACAAGCTGATCCTACGTTGTCTGCCCAAGCCTCCCAGCCTGCCAAACTGTTTGTTTGGGTGGTTTATTTGCTACCATCAACAGCGTGTAATGCATTTAAGTGATACTTCAGACTTTAAGTACTCCGACAATAAAAAACTCAACTTTGCTTAAAAATAATTTAGTTGTATCAACACTGCCCTCTGGAATAATTAGACTTTGGTGTCAAACTGATGTGATCTCCATGTTTCCTTTGTTGGACTGTGGGCGAGTGTCAGAACTGAATGTACTGAGTAACATTTAGAGTTTAAATATGTGTCAGTTCCAGTTTTAGAGCTCTAAAGTGCAGCTATCATGTTAGGAATATGTTAGGAATAGACAGTAACACTGAGCACACTGAGGTCAAATCTTTATCCAGTTCATCTGCAGGCTGAGCTCAGTCCATCCATTTAGTGAAATGATGTTTAAAGGTCTTCTTGTTCTGTGAGCGTGCACAGATCCTGAAGCAGAAAGCCTGGGTTAACAGAGAAATGATCATCACTGTGATGATGCTCATCATCTCTGACTGGGATTTGAGGTTTTGTCAATGCAGCAAACACAAAGAAAGCCTGGCTATGTTGGACTGGGTGTGGAAGCAACTCCCAGTTTGAGTTCAGGAGACAGACACTCTCTATACTTTGAAGATCAGCTTCAAACCTTCCTTTTTGATGTATTTTATAGTTAGAGCTGGATCAGGTGACCCTGAACCATCCCTTAGTTATGCTGCCATAGAGATGGATAACAGACGGATTGTTGTTTTGTGTGTCTGCAGTCTGTCAGGCTGTCTGATTACAGAGGAAAGTTGTACTTCTCTGGCCTCCGCTCTGAGCTACCACCCCTCCCAGCTGAGAGAGCTGGACCTGAGCTACAATCATCCAGGTGACTCAGGAATGAAGCTGCTGTCGGCTGGACTGAAGGATCCAGGCTGGAGACTGGACACTCTCAGGTATGGAGAGAATGTCTGATAGAGGAGGAAGAGCTGGAAACATTTCCTGTGTCCTTCACTCACTTTGTTTGTTTCCTGCAGATGAGACATGAACAATCACACATGCAGGAATATTTCCAGGGACAGACACACTAGTCTAGCTGGATAGTACATGGATATTTATGTAGGGGGTCTCCAAGGAGTCTTTTTGCAGGAACATTAATGATAACTGATAAGTCATGTTGAGAGTTTCATTAAAAGTAGACCTACAGTTAGGTCCATAAATATTTGGACAGAGACAACATTTTGTAACTTTAGATACACTTTATTAGGTCACAGGTGTACCTGAGATAGTGTGTACCTAATAAAGTGTCAGCCATGTTTAACACAGTAAGGGGAATTGTTGAAAAGAATATATCAATGGGCCAATAGGCTCGACTATAGGAGCACAGGGGTGTGTTTAAATGAGAAACAGAGACAAGAATGTAACTCAAAAGAACCAGCCAACTTTAGTGAAATAAACCATAAGGTTGACAAGCACAGGTTAAAGACACTTTACAATGGTAGAAAGGAAACTTACAAAAATTAAAAGAAAAGTAAAACACATAAACTGCTAAAGCAATGACTTGGTCAAGTGTTACTTTTGGTTTTCAATGTTCGGGTTTCAATGTTTGGGTTTCAATATTCGGGTTTCAATGTTCGGGTGCACCCTAGTAACCTGACTCCTTAACTCTTATAGAAACAGATTACACAAATCCAATGTACATTCAAATGAAAATCTCACACTCTTTTCACATGTGGAGAATGTTCTACACAACAGCTCATTATTTAAAGTCTCAAATAAAAAATGTCCAAGGGGTAAAGTCCAAAAAATTCCTAGGGTGTGAAAGAAAATAGGAGTGAGAGAATGTCAGTCAGTAGTCTTATGTATAACCAGCTGTGCGTGAAAGTGTGAGTGATACAGTCCTACCACACCGCAAGGTGCAGCAGATCATCAAGTGGAAAAGAAGCGAATCTCAGTCTCTCTAAGTCCAGGTGGGAAGGCTCGCCGTCTATTTCACCGGAGGAATCCACCTCAGGAACAATTCAGCATACAAAAAAAACCTGACCTGTCAACAGACAGGGTCAGAAGAGCAATTCAAATATTAATTATGCTGTTCTAGCTATAATTCACAATTTAGGATCTTGATGAAGTCACATTCAACATCAATTTGCAATAAAAATACTCAAATTTGCAAAAATAAAACATTTCTCTTACACAAACTATGCATTAAACCAAGTAAAGTCAGTGCATATGCATATATGTCGCATATGTGACAATTATTAATCAAACAATTGAGATTAATTCAGTTCCTCAACAATAAAATGTGAAACAGACGTGAACTAACTGAGACATACAACATGTGCTCACCGATCTCAGTGCATCACGGCCAAAGACAATGGCATGGTGTCTCTCGGTCGGAAAATGCGGGGCTCTAAATAACGTAACAGGACATGTTGTTTTTCTCTTTAATAACCGTAATACGGCATAAACATAAGTTGCGCTTCAAGTGTTACCTTATTTCTGGAAGCAGATTGAGATGAACTTTCAGGCAGTTGATAGCAACCAGAGCTAACAAAGGCTAACAGTTTAGCTCCACGTGGTACTTTCTAAAGTCACCAGGAAACTTCAGCATTTGCCTGTTTATTCACTGTGGCTACTTTTAACATGAAAGGTAGCTGATAACCAGTGAACTTATGTGCAGCACAGTTGGTTGCAACTTATATCTAATACTTTTTCCAGCTCAAAAGCTTCAGTCTCTCTTTTCTCCTGCCAGCACGCGACTACCTCCACACATAGCAGCGAACACAGAGCATGTGGGTGGGACATACAGCGGCAGGCTGCTCTCCCATTGGTCAAAGCATACTGGGACCTGTGCATTTTGATTGGTTGGGCAGGATGTCCATCTCTCCTCATATCAGTCCTTAAAGTGGTACCCTCATTGTATGCGGGTTACACCTGTGTATGTTTCCCATGCTGTATGTCCACAGTCACAGTGACAGTCAGTGACACTGACAGAAGGATGAAACAAGGCTGTGTATCATTTCAGTCTGTGTGTGTGACAAAGAGCCAGACAGGAGCAGCTAACATTTGGAAATGGAAGCTTATTGGAAACTCTTCATTCACGGCTGAATTCACAATAGATTTGTTCTTAAGTGCACATTTAGCAGCTAATGCTAATACTGTTTTCCCTTTGCTTTCTACAACTTGAGCAGCTATTGCTAAGTAGACCACTTTGCTCTGCTAAGGATTTGTGTGACCATGATGGAAACTATGATAATCTAATGCTGCTAAGCTAATGCTGTTTATAGGCCCTGTTAGAATCAATATTTCATTCTCATTCTGTTGTTTGAGAACAATATTAACGTTTCACATCATTATAACACAAGAGAAAAGGGTATTAGCATTAGCTACTAGTGCTTATTCACCTCAAATTACCTTTAGCTGCTAATGGCAGCCTACTTAGCATTAACTCCTCACTAATATAATGCTAATTTACATCAAATTAGCATTAGCTGCTCATATTGTTATAAGGAAAGAGAAAACGGTATTAGCATTAGCTGCTAATAATTATTCACCCCTAATTAGAATAAGCCGCTAAAAGCAGCCTACTTAGCATTAACTCCTCACTTCGTTGTTACCCAACGGAAAAGAGTATTAGTATTTGCTACTATCATTTTTAATAAGAGACAACGGTGTTAGCAGTATTAGCAGTTGCGCATAATGCTAATTCACATCAACGTAGTATTAGTTAATAAGGGCAACCTACTTAGCATTAACTGCTCACTAATATAATGCTAATTCACATCAAATTAGCATTAGCTGCTCAAGTTGTTATAAGGAAAGAGAAAACGGTATTAGCATTAGCTATTTATAATTATTCACCCCTAATTAGAGTTAGCCCCTAATGGCAGCCTACTTAGCATTAACTCCTGACATTGATATAATGCAGGGGAAAAGAGTTACCATTATCGGATAATGCTAATTCACCTCAAATTAGTATTGGCTAATAACAGCACCTGCTTAGCATTAGCTGGTCACATTGTTATAAGGCAAGAAAATATGGTATTAGCAGTAGCTGCCAATCTCTATTTACCTAAAATTAGCATTAGCGACAAATGGCAATCTACTTAACATTAACTCCTCACTAATACAATGCTATTTCACAGCAATTTAGCATTAGCTGCTAACATCAGCCTACTAAGCACTAGCTGCTCACATTATTAAAAGGGAAGGGAAAAGTGTTAGCATTATCGGGTAATGCTAACTCGCATCAAATAGTTATTAACGGTAACACACATCACATTGTTAAAATGTAAGAAAAAACATTGTTAGCATTAGCGGATAAAATAGCATTAGCTAATAACGGCAACCTACTTAGCATTAGCTGCTCACATTGTTAGAAATCAAGAGAATATGTATTAGCATTAGTTGCCAATGCTTATTCACCTAAAATTAGCATTAGCCACTAATGGTAGCCTATTTAGCATAAACTTCTTAATGCTAAATGAAGATAATTAATGCTAAATATGCTTAACTGAAATGAAAGTAATGTTAGCATTAGCTGCTGATATTGTTAAAAGGTAAGATAAAACATTGCTAGCAGCAGCGGATAATGTTAATAATGGCAGCCTTCTTAGCATTAGCTGCTTATATTGTCATAATGCAAGGGAAAAGAGTTGGCAAAAACATTGTTAACATTAGTGGATAATGCTAATTCACCAAAATTAGCATTAGCTAATGATGGCTACGTACCTAGCATTAGCTACTGATATTGATTTAAAGCAAGAAAATATGGTATTAGTATTAGTTTTTAATGCATTTTCATCTAAAATTAGAATTAGCCACTAATGGCGTCCTATTTAGCATTAACTCTTCACATCGCAGGGGAAAAGTTAAAAGTGAATAAAAAACGTGTTCACATTAGCTACTCGTATTGTTAAAAAGTAAGAAAAAACATTGTTAGCATTAGGGGATAATGCTAATTCACCTCAGATTAGTATTAGCTAATAAAGGCAACCTACTAAGTATTAGCTGGTCACATTGTTATAAAGCAAGAAAATATGGTATTAGCATTAGCTGCCAATACCTATTCACCTAAAATTAGCATTAGCCACTAATGGCAGTCTACTTAGTATTAACTCCTCACTAATATAATGCTAATTCACATCAAATTAGCATTAGCTGCTAGCATTATACTACCTTGCACTAGCTGCAAACATTGTTAAAAGGGAAGGGAAAAGTGTTAGCATTACGCGATAATGCTAAACTCGCATCAAATTAGCATTAGCTAATAACAGCAGCCTTCTTAGCATTAGCTGCTCACATTGTTATAATGCAAGGGAAAAGAGTTAGCATTAGCGGAGGATGCTAATTCACATCAAATTAAAAAATATGGTATTAGCATTAGCAGCTAATGGTTATTCACCGAAAATTAGAATTGGCCACTAATGGCGTCCTATTTAGCATTAACTCTTCACATTGCAGGGGAAAAGTTAAAATTGAATGAAAAATAGTGTTCATATTAGCTACTCATATTGTTAAAAAGTACAAAAAAACAATGTTAGCATAAGCAGATAATGCTAATTCACCTAAAATTAGTATTAGTTATAACGGCAACCTACTTAGCATTAGCTGGTCACATTGTTATAAAGTAAGAAAATATGGTATTAGCATTAGCTGCCAATTCCTATTCACCTAAAATTAGCATTACCTGCTAATGGCAGTCTACTTAGCATTAACCCCTCACTAATGTAATGCTAATTCACATCAAATTATCTTTAGCTTTAGCATTAGCTGTTAGCATCAGCCTACCTAGCACTAGCTGCTCACGTTGTTAAAAGGGAAGAGAAAACGATATTAGCATTAGCTGGTAATAATTATTCACCCCTAATTAGAATTAGCTGCTGATGGCAGCATACTTAGCATTAACTCCTCACATCGTTATAATGCAAATGAGGCTAACTTGCATTAAATTAGACTGCTGTTATTAGCTAATGCTATTTAGAAGTAACTGCACACATTGTTATAAAGCAAAGGAAAACGATATGAGCATTAGGTTCTAATGCGTATTTGACTTAAATTAGACGTAGGTGCTAATGGCGGCCTACTTAGCATTAGCAGCTCAGATGTTGTAATGCTAGGAAAAAGAGTGTTAGCATTAGCCGTTCACATTGTTATAAAGTTAAGGGAAATAGTGTTAGCATTAGCTACTCACATTGTTAAAAAGTAAGTGTTAGCATTAGTGCATAATGCTAATTCACATCAAATTAGCATTAGTTAATAACGGCAGCCTATTTAGCATTAGCAGATAATGTTGACCTTGGCCCACTGGAAAAGTTAAGAACTAAAGATTTAGGAGTGTTTCTCGATAGCTCTTTCTCATTTGAGAAACAAATGAATTCTGTTATTAAAACCAGCTGTAAGGTTTATATTGTTGATTGTCATTTATGCTTAGAAATATTTACTCATATATGCTTAGAGTTGTATAATCGATTGCATGATGATAGAGGTTTGATCCTTAGTAGTCTGTAAAGACTTTGTGTGCCTTCCAGAGTGCTCTGGCATGCACACAGCACTTGGGGCCATGAGAGAGGTCGTACCCTCTCTTACTGATTTATGGTGTAGGACAGGGGTCTCAAACTCAATTTAGCTGGGGGCCGCTGCAGGCAGAGTCTGGGTGAGGCTGGACCGCATTAGGTTTTCCACAAGAAAGGCATGGTTAAAAAATTCCAATCTTCTCAAATCTCTTTATTTTTATTTTTTAACACAAAATATGAAATATAAACAAATGAAGAATTAATAAGAAAAGAAATCAATCTGTAATAAATAAATAAAATAATAACAAGATATTTTTAGTCAGTGAACTTATGTGTTTTTTTCAGTCTTCTATATCTGCTGTATTTAGATTGAAATGTCTGTATTAACAGTTCTATAACCTTCTTCTGAACATGAATGGAACACTGTAGAAAATGAACTGTTCTTCTGAACATGGCTTCTCTTGCCTACTCCTTGCTGCTAGAGACCTGGCAGCGTTTCCTCTCGCATAGCCGAGCCAGATTTGGCCTGAGGGAGGAAGCAGTTGCGACCCTCAGTATGTCTTGAAGATGATCATCCGTAAGTCTGGACCTGTACTTGGACTTATTGAAGTTCCAAGTGGAGAAGAGCTTTTCGCACAAGTATGTGCTACCAAAAAGGCACATGGTCCGCTTGAACATTCGGGAACGCCGAGGGAAACTAGGGCTCAATTCTCTCAAAAATTGTCCAAGCTTGTCTGCTTTTCCACTCACCTACCTGAACTTTGCTTTGAGTTCAGAGTTGCACTGCAGCTCAATGAGCTCCATTTGAAGCACAGAAGGGGCATCTTGCACATCAAAGAAGAAGGGGTCCGCAAAAATTTGAAAGTTGGCTCTGTTTGTCTTGAAGTCAGCAAATCTGTGATCAAATTCCTCCTGTAGCCTCAAAATGACATCAACATACTTGTCAGCACTGAATGGTGTGCCTGCATCCACGAGTGCCTTGCATGCTGGGAAATGGCAAAGGTTTGTCTGAGAGAGCTGAGCTTTCCAGAGCGCAAGTTTTGTGGAGAATGCTCTCACGT
Source organism: Neolamprologus brichardi (assembly GCF_056152115.1). Classification (NCBI taxonomy): domain Eukaryota; kingdom Metazoa; phylum Chordata; class Actinopteri; order Cichliformes; family Cichlidae; genus Neolamprologus; species Neolamprologus brichardi. The sequence goes on along the minus strand of NC_142106.1, from coordinate 61,279,896 downwards.
TGTCATAGGCAGCACTGACAAGTTGCCCCTGGCCTTGTAACGTCTTGTTCAGTACATTAAGCTCATGTGTTATATCAACAAGAAAAGCTAAGTCCATGAGCCATTTGGGATCAGTTAGCACAGGAACACTAACTCCATCCTTCTCCATGAAGGCTTCACTTCTGCTCTCAGCTCAAAAAGTCTCTTTAATACATTTCCCCTGCTGAGCCAACGTACCTCAGTGAAGTCGAGCACATCCCCATATTCTGACTCCATTTCCTCTAAAAAAGCACAGAACCTTCGGTGCTTTAAGCCCCTGGATCTGATTTGGTTGATGCATTTCACAACAATAGACATCACATTGTCAAACTTCAGGCATTTGCTGCAAAGGACCTGCTGATGGATAATGCAGTGCAGAGCAACGGCCTCCTCCACACCTTCCTCTTCCAGTTTTTTTTTAACAAGTGCCACCAGTCCATTTTTCCTCCCTGTCATTGATGGTGCTCCATCTGTTGTTATTCCAACAAACCTCTTCCATGGCAAACCAACATTCTCAATGGCATCACACAGCTTGTAAATATCTGCTGAGCGGTGGTCTGGCCATGCATTGGAATTACTGTGAGCAGCTCCTCCATCACTTTAAACTGTCATCAACACCACGGACATACATTGGGAGCTGGGCAGTGTCGGTGATGTCTGTGGTCTCATCAAGAGCGACTGAGTATATACTGAAACATTTGGCTTTCTCACACAGTTGGTCATAAATGTCACTTGACAGGTCAGAAATGTGATCTGCTGCGGTGTTGGCAGAAAGGCTGATGTTGCTAAACTGACCTTTCTTTCCCGGACAGACTATATTTGCAGCCTGCAACATGCACTTTTAGACAAATTCACCTTCTGTGAATGGCTTCCCTGCTTTAGCAATCATCTCACTAACCACGTGGCTTCGACTGCTGCATTATTCTCTTTGGTTGCTTTCTTGAAGAAATCTTGCTGCCTCAGTAGATCTGTTTTAAGACTGGCAACCTTCCTACGCATCACTTTGAGAGTTAATATGAGATCTCTCTCTGTGAAAAAATAACTAAAACTCCCACTGACGTGTGTATAAATCTATATACGTATAATGTCCCGCTGGGAAGCAACTTAAAAAAAACCAACTTTTTTTTGAAGGGTTGTTAACGCAGCGCGCTGGGGCGAATGTCGCGTTTGCCCAATAGAAAGGAGGAAGCCAGCCAGGCACAGAAAAGAAAGAAACACTCCAGGGCAACGCTGCTGCAACTTTTACTCATTGAGAAATGTTTCCCTGCTTGCATCAAGCCCGGCTGGTGTCCCTTGAGATCCATATCCCACCCTGATTGGTGGGTTAATTCAGCTCCGCACACAACACTGTAAAGTGTCATACATTATCAAACTAACATTAAATTTTCATATTAAGGTGGGGGCCAAAAACTATCGTCCTGTGGGCCGCAATTGGCCGCGAGTTTGAGACACCTGGTGTAGGAGGACACCTACTCTGTGTCTGGTTAAGTATAAGAGCCCTTTGTTAGGGGGACCACTGGACTCTTAGCACCAGCTTTGGGGTCACAGGGTCACATCTGGAACACACACACACACACACACACACACATACCTACACTAGACTGGTACTCTTTGTTCATACCTGTGTAAGACGTCATATGTTAATGAACTTATGCATATTCATGTAACCTCAATAAAGAGCAGTGTTACGAGGGAGCAGACGAGAGCGACTGAGGTCAAGTGAAGGAACGGCGCTGTCACAGTTCTCTCCCTCATGAATTGTCTGGTTCCAGCGGTGGGTCTGTGCTAGACGACCCATCACCAGCTTTTTCCAGCTTTTTCCACTGGTTACCACCCAGCCAACATTTATATGTGGGGCCCATATGGTTTGGAAATGGGCTGAAAAATGGGCCCCATATAGGATTGTCCGCGGGTTCCGTAATGGCCCCATGTTAAATGCCCATATAGGTGTTATATTGGTAAAATCTAGGAACTAAATGGGCCCCAACTGGGCAACATACACAGAAACCCACCCGGGCCCCATCTGTCAAGTTTTTTGTGGGTACCATGTGGGCACCACATAGGCTAAAAAGTGGGTTTTAAGTGGGATTGTCCGCGGGTTCCATAATGGCCCCATTTTATAAGCCCATCTTGGTGTTATATTGGTAAAATCTAGGAACTAAATGGGCCCCAACTGGGCAACATACACAGAAACCCACCCGGGCCCCATCTTTCAAGTTTTTTGTGGGTACCATGTGGGCACCACATAGGCTAAAAAGTGGGTTTTAAGTGGGATTGTCCGCGGGTTCCATAATGGCCCCATTTTATAAGCCCATCTTGGTGTTATATTGGTAAAATCTAGGAACTAAATGGGCCCCAACTGGGCAACATACACAGAAACCCACCCGGGCCCCATCTTTCAAGTTTTTTGTGGGTACCATGTGGGCACCACATAGGCTAAAAAGTGGGTTTTAAGTGGGATTGTCCGCGGGTTCCATAATGGCCCCATTTTATAAGCCCATCTTGGTGTTATATTGGTAAAATCTGGGAACTAAATGGACCCCAACTGGGCAAAGTACACAGAAACCCACCCAGGCCCCATTTTTCTAGTTCTTAGTGTGCACAACATGAGGAAAACATGAGCTAAAAAGTTGGAATGGCATTATCAGTGGGTTCTGTAGTTGCATCTTACTTCTTGTTTGAATTGGCTAATTTCTGGCACTGGGCGGGTCCCATGTAGAAAAACAGCCACAAAATCAATTTAACAGACGGCCAATACGGCTTCTGTGACACAAAGACACTAAAAATATTAAAGCTGACTGCAAACAGAAACATCAAGAGGGGACACAAAACACATTTTGTTCACATTTATTTTGTCCCACAACTGTGGGTTTAAGTAACTGTATTCCAAGGAGTGTGAACTTAAAAAACTAGAAATGTCAAACTACATTCAAATTGCTTAGAGTTGGAACTGTAGCAACATGGGAAAAAATAAGGGAAACCCAGAACCTTGTCTTGAATCAGCAGGGGTGTCTGTTATGTTTTTTTTACAGAGCCGTTAGTCTATTTTGTCCCCTAGCAGCCCTCAGTCCTCCTCTGTCTCTAGCGCCAGTGAACCATTTAGAGAGAGCTTTCTCTGCTTCTTGCAGGTTGACTTTTGCAGTCAAAGAATTCTTCTTCAGTGCCTCTGCAAATGAAGAAGAAAAATGGGTAAGCCAAAGTAAAGGTAACCGTAGCTTACTTCCTTTGGCGATGATTTACAAAGAACAATGTTTATTTCACTTTCTTGCCTCAAATATATAAGATGGCACAAGAACCAATCTCACTTACACTTTCAAACACTTTATTTAAAAAAAGTGTCTCAAGTGAAACTAACTTACCATACACAACATTAAAGAGGTGCAAATCTCGGAACTTTTTCTTCCCATGTCGGCCAAGCAAGTTGTACTCCACGGCAAGCTCGGGTGATATGAGGAATTTCATCATTCTCCTTGTAGCATCATCTACACTTGTTCCCCCTATATCTGCTACCATGGCAACCTGAGGGGAACATATAAAAAGGACAGATTAGATACTGGCATCTGGGTAGGATGCCTCCCTGGGGAGGTGTTTTGGGCACATCCAACCAGGAAGAGACCCAGAGGAACACCCAGGACATGCTAGAGGGACTATGTTTCTCAGCTGGCCTGGAAATGCCTTGGGATTCCGCTGGAGGAGTAGGGCCAAGTGACTGGAGAGAGCAAAGTCTGGGCCTCTCTACTTAGTACCGGATTGGGTCGCAGGGGGGAGCAGCCTAAGCTTAAGATAATGGACCAGGAATGGAGGATAAATGGACGCTTTACATATTACTTAATGTTAATTGTGTGGAGATAAAATATATATATATATATATATATATATATATATATATATATATATATATATATATATATAAATATGGTAGTAACACAAGCTAAACTGTTAAAAATTTAATTGAAGTTCCTTAATAGGGCTGGGTTCTAGATTTCTAGAGTCGATTCGATTCCGATTCACAAGGTCCCAAATCGATTCGATTCGGAGAACTTTTGTCTCAGACAGTCATAAATACTATCACCTGATCACGTATCAGTACATTTCCATATTTTTATATCTATTTGTGAGACTTTATCAAAAGTGTAAGCATCACAGCAGATGCCTTTGTATCAAAGTAACTGAGGATAAAACACAGAAAAACATGAAGCCGATTTTCTGGCCTGGGATTTTATAGCAGATGACCTTACAAATATTCTGCAGTAGATCAAAAACGAAAGAAAATAATTAATGAACATCTGAACATTACCTGATGCTGCTGAAGTGAAGCAGAGCAAAGTTAAAGGTTTTATTAGAGACATTTTGCAATTTTGCATAATTTTAAAAAGTTTAAATTTGTTCAGCAGCCTATTTAAAGGCAGAAAGGCTTTCTCTTCGTAAGTGAAAGGGAAAAAAATAAGCGACAGCACTGTAAATGCAGAAAACAGATTTTTAGATGGGAAACGATTCTTGAAGTACACTGAGAGAGAGTGAGAGAGAGACAGCGAGCTCTGCGTGAAGTGTGATTTTACCGTGGTGGAAAACCACCATGGTTGGAAACCACCACCATGGTGGAAAACCAAAACCAAGCAAAAGTAAGAGGGAATTCATGACGATGTTTACGTGAAGCGGAATTTTCAGTGTAGTTTGGATCTTCTTTTGCTGTTGGTTCAGTCAATATTGTTTGGAGAAAGATAAAACCTGCAGCTTCAGAATCTAACACAAAAAACACAAAGTGCCGTCGGCTGAGAAAGGCCACATCTCACTGATTCTGATCCGTCGGCGGGTCCGGGCTTTGTGTTTACATCTTTGTGCAGAATGCGTGTGCCTGCTCTCATTTACTTTCTCCAAACTAAAATGGGTTTTATTTGATAAGTCTATAATCAAAACCCACCCCTATTCCTTACCCCTTTATCATTTATCCATAATGTTAAGCAGGACACCTGTGAATATTTTGTTGATTTAGCTGTAAAAGTGTCATAAAATCAGCTGTGAGAGTGTGTGCTTTTATCCCTTTTTTCAGGATTACTTCTACTTTCCACATCTGGTAGTTTTTTTTCTCTACAGTATACTATAAGAGTGTAATCGGGGATTAATAACAGAAAAGGGCAAAAAACAAACTTGAAATTTTACAGTTTTTTTTAACTGAAAAAGGCACTCATAATGTACATGAATAAAAGATTTAGAATAGGCAATTTGAATTATTAATTGTAAAACAGAACGAAAACAATTTTGTGACCTTTGGCCCTGTGGTTTGTTTTTGGGCATCTCTTTTCTTCTAAATAAGTCCAGCCATGTTGGGCCCCTGGTAGAGCTCTGGTTGGAAGAGACAGGTTGGAAAAACCTGTCATCGGCGACGGGTTGGGGGCTAAAGGGTTAAAATAAATAGGAACTAGCCAGAATTTGCATAAACTATCATAGCAGAACAAAAATAAGAAATCTATCCGTTATCAAAGTCAGAACCAAATGCTTCATTAGAATAAAAAAATGTAATGTGGTATAAAAGTAACATCTCAGAAAAAAAAAAATCATAGCAACAGAAAGACATGGTAGCAGATGTGATGGTCTCTGGCCTGCTTTGCTGCCTCAGGACCAGTAAGACTTGCTGTGTTAAATGAAACCAATTGTGCTGTATACAAAAAAAATCATGAAGGAGAACGTCTTTCAGAAAATATATCAAAGAATGTTTTCTGACTACTGTATAAAGAACAGTGGCAAGCAGAATGGGGAGGAAAAAAAAAACTTACTACAGCAGACATGAGACTGGAGTCCTCCAGTTTTCCATTAAGAGCCTCAACATCGTCTTGGGTTTTAAGAGGTAAAACAACCCCTTCAGGGACCTCCGTAACTGAACCATTTTTCTGCTTCAGCAAGGCATTTAACATCTTGCTATGAACCAGTTGAGTCTCCTTCACTTCCTCTAAAATGGCAAGTACTTTCGAGAACATGGCTTCACAAGTGGGGCTGGCGGCACTCCGGGCAGCGGGGCTGGCGGCACTTCGGGCAGCGGGGCTGGCGGCACTTCGGGCAGCGGGGCTGGCGGCACTCCGGGCAGCGGGGCTGGCGGCACTCTGGGCAGCGGGGCTGGCGACTACACTATTGTTTTTTCCAGAGGGTCGCTTAAGGAGTTGTTCTGGAGGCGTGGGTGGAAGTTCTTCATCTGAATCAGAAGGCTCACTTGATTCAGTGTGGCTGCTCAGTTGATTCTTCATCAGTTTAACACTTGGCCTAGAAAGGTTAAGCACAGAACATTTATGACACTGTTTCAGAAGGAAATAAACTTCATCTTGTTTGTATGCTAGTACCACTTACTTTCTTTTTCTTATGCCATTCTCATTGTCCGTCAAGTCTGATGAATACTCTGCTTGATGCAACTTTGCCCTGGCATTTGCATAAGTTGCTATAACATAAATTGTACAGAATACAACATGTAAGATAAAATGTAAAGAAGAAATAAATCTACAAAAACAATGACAATGAAAAAACGGTTTCCAGTAGAATAGAACAGAATAATCCTTTAATTGTCCCACAAGGGGACAATTGTTGTAACAATTGTTGTAACAGCAGCCAGAAAACACATATACAAACAAACAGTACACAGGACACAGAACAGAAACATACAATAATACAGGGCCTTACATTTTCAAAAGCCTCCAAGTAAAATAAAATGTTCATGTATAAAGTTTTAAAGAAAAGGAAATACAGATGTAGTGTACAAATAAAGTCAAACTTACCTGCATTTCCCATGACACGGACATTGCAGAGTATCCAGTTGCTGGTTGGTGGTGTTCCTTCCTTTACAGCCTTTGTCACATTCACTAATGAGGCAGGAGGCCACCAGCATAATTTTCTCTCTGCGTCATGGAACCACTCTGATGGAATGATGTCTACCTTCTTGCAGCCATCAGAGTCAACTTCATCCACAAACTCGACCACACTGAATGAAGACATCCTGTAAACGCCATTAAGTTACATGCTGTGTAGCTGAGGCAAAGCTACAAATGCATTACGAAAAGGTAACAAAATAATTGGTTTTGTAAATTTAGTTACAGGAGCACTAGCAAGATGACCTGACAGTTTTGACAACAAATGTACACCCAGAGATGTTGAATCAATAGGGTAGTTAAAAAACGCTGTTCCAGTCTCAAACAGTTCATACAAAACATGTATTTCTCCGATGAACAGCACAATGTTCTGCACAACTGCAACTTTGCCTTCAAGATCAAAACAATTTGTTCCATTGGAGGTGGAGATTATTTGATTTCCATGTCTGTACATCTTGTACTGAAAAGAATGATGGACCAAAAATTCAGTCATCATAGGTCCAGATGTATGTGGTTGTGTGAGTACACCCTCTGGCATTTTGCAAGACCTGTGAGCATACAATTGCTTTTCACAAACTCGTCTGACAATTTGCTGTACAGGATCCTGTGGTCTTCTCACCATCTTTTTTAACTGTCCCAAATAATTCTCAAATGGAAAACATGAAACCACATCCAGAGGGCCATACTTTTTAGCATCATCTGCTAGGTGCAAAAGACTGTGTGTATTGTTAACTAAGAATTTAGTCCCATAAATCTTAGCAAAGTTGGCAACAAAGCATCTTAATAAATTTTTTGCATAATAACAGTACTCTTTACACAAAGGAGACAAAAGTATCCTCATAGCAGATGACAAAACCAGGAAGTTCTTGTACTGTGGATTGCACAGTTTCTGGAAAAGCACAACTGGTCCAGTATACAACAAAAATTGTCTTAATTCTGTAGCTTTCCATTGTCTGTACTCCATTAGGGCCCGTGGCTTTCTGGAAAACGTGCGTGGCAGACTTTGCCTACACTGTTTTAAGTGATCAGAAATGGCAGACAGAGTAGAAGAAGGAACCCGACACTGCAATGGTCCCTTAATCCACAGGGCGAGTAATTTACGTACAATACCCAAGCAAATTAAATGCATATAGTCTAAGGGAAAGGCTGAAACCATGCCAATGCCTAGCTCTTGAAGAGGTGATTTGGAGTTGTGGTGATCTTCATCTAACATTTCTTCAAACTGAGAATCTGATCTGAGACTTGAATCCATATCTGGAAAAATAACTTTCCCATCAACATAAACACCATACTGTGTACAGCGCTCACAAGAACTGTAGCCACCATGACCTTTGATGCATTTTAAATAAGCTCTAGCTGGGGTGTCACAGATAAAAGCATCTGGAAGGGGTACATTGAAGTGTTTTCCATTAAAAACAATACCAGTTTTTGTGACCTTTTTTACATCTTCTATAAAATCATGCATGTAGTCGTTCACCGACTCAGGTTTGCAGGGACCAGCATATATACCTATCATGAAAACATTTGCTTGTGGCAGTTCAACTATCTTACCTAAAATAGGCCACAGTTGCATATTAGAGCTCTTATAGAGAGGCAAACCATCAACATTAACACGAATGGTTAATGTATCAGTTTTCAGTTCATGTTGATTTATCATTTTCAGTTCTGACAATACTGCACTTTCAAGACCAAAATAGTAGTAACTTCCCCTGCCAATCTGTTTCACTTCACAGTCTTTTAATGTACTGAGCAAAGTTCTGGGATCCTTTGGCAAATCTAGACCAAGCTCCAAAAGTATGGTTAAGAGCTCTGACAACACAGAATGAGACACATTTCGGTTTGCTGCCCATTCAGCAAGTTTCCTCTTAGCATCAGAGTTTGACTCCCCATCAGGAAAGTCACAGTTTTGTTCGTCATCCGCTTCACTATCCATGTAAAAGTCATTACTATTAAAATCCAGAGGTAAATCTTCATCCAAGCTGTTACTCGAATATTCCTCTACATTGTCCTCTGCCTTGTTTATAGTCTCATCTTTATTTTCTATATCTTCAATATTTTCCACTGCTTCATCCACAGTCGAATGTTTGTTCGCCACATCTTCAGTGTATTGCAAAGCCTGGTCCACGGCCTTCTCTGCAAGTTCCACAGCATCTAAAGCAAGGCTCTGTAAATGCTGCTGAACTCTAACTTTAATTCTCCTTCTCCTCGTCCGTGATTTGGCAAGAAGGTAATCCATTTCACTAAAATACACAGAAGATTGTGTGCAGAATAGAAGTGTGAGCCATTTTCACACATACGGCAATCCAAAAAAATTGCAGAAGATATTCTGAAGAGGAATACAGTTGGCTTGCAAAAGTATTCGCCCCCCCTTGAACTTTTCCACATTTTGTCACATTACAGCCACAAGCAGGAATCAATTTTATTGGAATTCCATGTGAAAGACCAATACAAAGTGGTGTACACGTGAGAAGTGGAACAAAAATCAGACATGATTCCAAACATTTTTTACAAATAGATAACTGCAAAGTGGGGTGTGTGTAATTATTCAGCCCCCTTTGGTCTAAGTGCAGTCAGTTGCCCATAGACATTGCCTGATGAGTGCTAATGACTAAATAGAGTGCACCTGTGATCTAATGTCAGTACAGCTGCTCTGTGACGGCCTCAGAGGTTGTCTAAGAGAATATTGGGAGCAACAACACCATGAAGTCCAAAGAACACACCAGACAGGTCAGGGATAAAGTTATTGAGAAATTCAAAGCAGGCTTAGGCTACAAAAAGATTTCCCAAGCCTTGAACATCCCACGGAGCACTGTTCAAGCCATCATTCAGAAATGGAAGGAGTATGGCACAACTGTAAACCTACCAAGACAAGGCCGTCCACCTAAACTCACAGGCCGAACAAGGAGGGCGCTGCAGAGAAAGAGAGAAATGCAGCCAAGAGGCCCATGGTGACTCTGGATGAGCTGCAGAGATCTACAGCTCAGGTGGGGGAATCTGTCCATAGGACAACTATTAGTCGTGCACTGCACAAAGTTGGCCTTTATGGAAGAGTGGCAAGAAGAAAGCCATTGTTAAAAGAAAATCATAAGAAGTCCCGTGTGTGCGTAAAAAAGATTTGTATGTGTAAAAAGATTTGTGTGTGGACTTAGCCACATAGAACCCTGCAAGTTACAAGTATGAATTTTGACCCTATTTTTCTTCCTTTCATCTGATTGGTCAATGTCATGTCAATCACAAATGTGACAATCCAATCAGAGAACAGATGGGTTTGGCTGTTGGAGGGGCGCTTTTTTGAACTGCAGGTCTTTGAAGGGAATAAATGCCCTTTTACATGCCAGCCCAGCGTTTTCCTTCATCACCAGGAGGGAAAACAGTCTGTGGTCGTCCGAGTTTGGTGATTTTTGTGTCACAGGTCTACGTGCTTAATACAGGGACTTCCACAGCCTTTTCAACAGCGCTGTGGGGGGGAGGGGGGAAGGCAGAGTTTTGGAAATTACAGTCTTCATTACAAAGCTTTCTCCGTTATGAATTAGCATACATGTTTTTATTGAACATTTGAAGAACTAGCCAAAAAAAAAAAAAAACCTCTTGTAGAGGACATAAAGTCAGAGATAGAAACGACAAGGAGCAGGTGCATCTAGTGCAGGTAGAGCTGCTTCAAAAACCCACAGAGTTCAGCAGCCAGTGCAAGAAATTTTGGATCCTTAGCTTTTAATTCGCATTAGCAGCACATCCTACGTCCGATGTGAAAGGACTTTCATGCTGCGCACTGTGACTCACAGCAATGGTCACAGGTCAGCCCTGACTTTGTGTTAAACTAATCCTAAAGTAATAATGGTATTTCTAACCACTGATATACCACAACTTGATCCTTTCAACAGCTGCTGAAAGTTAGGGGACCTAGCTTCTATCAGATATTTATATAGAGATCCTCCTGCTTCAAACTGTGTTACCCTTCAAGGACCTGCAGTTCAAAAAAGCTCCCCTCCGACAGCCAAACCCATCTGTTTTCTGATTGGATTGTTACATTTGTGATTGACATGACATTGAGCAATCAGATGAAAGGAAGAAAAATAGGGTCAAAATTCGTACTTGTAATGTGCAGGGAGTTTTTGGCCACACACAAATCTTTTTTACACTCATACAAATCTTTTTTACACACACACAAATTCTTTTTACACATACAAATCCTGATTTACAAGTACAAAATATTTATGACCACATTTTGAGCCCATACAGTGCACCTAAAACAAAAAATCTGCAGTGATTTACATTTGCTGAATGATCAATTTTGTAAAATAACAGTCTATTTTTGTGTGCACAGCTTACAAAACTGGCATGCTCTGATTGCATGCTAAAATGTTGTTGCTTAAAAATAAAATCTGTAATACATGATAATTAAGAACATCAACAGAAACACTTATTAAAAAGTAGATACACAATTTCTATAGAATGGAAAACAACTCAGTTAATTTTTTTCCTATGAATACCAGCATCTTAAACAATTCCAACAACTATGACGAAAAACGCTTTCCTGCTCCCCTCACCATCAGCTGATTAACACTGAGCTGCTGCTGTCAACACCATCAAACTTATTTAATGTTTAATGTTATGTTATTTTTAAATCTACCAAAACTTAACGACTGTGGATGCTCACACCTGCTGTTAAAAAAAACTGTTAGAGATTACAGGAGTAATTTCTCTCTTTTTTTTTTTAATCGGCAAGCCTGCATTTTTATTGGTTACCATGTTTATTACCACTTTTATCAGTAAAACCTTCCTATAAAGTATAGATTTCAATTCAATTCACCTTAATGTGCTGCACTACTTACAGTCCTGTGAGCTCTGGTTACTGACAGCAGGTGTGAATGTTTGGAGTCCTAAACTCAGATAGAGATTAGAATAACAAGGGAATGTAAAATGTTTTGATGCACCTGACAGCAGCAGCTCAGAGAGAACTCCAATTGTGAGGGGAAGAGCAAAAGTTGTGGGACATGTGAAGAGAGCACTGTTGGCATTATGTTAGCACAAAACATTGAAATTTCAATGGATGTCTAATTATGAAATTGGTTATTGACTCCTGCAGCTAAATAAACATTTATACCGATTACCAGAAGAAGAAAAAAAATAGTAATGCAGTCCTTTCACAGATGTCCCATTAACCATCACTTTTCAAAATAATCCGTGCAAGCTATTGAATATGGCTAATAAGTAATACAAATAATATGAAAATGACTTACATGTCAAAGATGGTGTTTGAGATCCCAAAGAATCTAAATGTCATAAGGAAATAAAAGAAAGTACATGAGAAAGAAAAAGTTGCAAACATTTCAACTTTTTCCAGGATAATTCAATATAAGAGATTTACTTACTAATGCACAAAATGAACAGTGTAATTAGAAGTTTGAAATGCACTGCAAGTGTTTATATGGTAAACTGATCAACTCCAACAGCAAACACTGGCAGTGCAAAAATGTACCTAACTAGCTGACAGGCTTTAAAGTCACAGGAAGATATATATAAATGGTGACATATCCCAGAACAAATCTGAACATAAAAATATTATTAATTGTCTATCTTCAGCAACTGTGTGCTGTACAAGCACTATAAAATTTTAACATGTTTCATTTGCAGTTGAATGACACAAAATCACTTAGGGGGGCACATATGACCTGCAGGCTGCACTTTGGACATCCTGCAGTAGGCTGCTACATAGACTACTTAACTATGCATAGGGGGATATTCAGTGAAAGACTTAATTTATTAAATAGTTAATTAAGCCATCAACGGGAGTTAGAGTTAATACTAGTGTTTTACACAGCATTCAGCTATAGTAACATGTTCTGTATATTCCTACATCACCATCTGATCTGAACAGCTGCACTTACTTATTAAATTAATAACTGCCTTGGCCAAACATTTTTCAGTAACCAATAACTAGATGGAACAGCACAGTATCTAAGGCTACGTCCACACATACACGGGTATTTTTGAAAACGCAGATTTTTCTGTGCGTTTTCATCTTTCGTCCACACGTAAACGGCATTTTCGGTTACTGAAAGCTGAGACTTTTTTGAAACTCATGCCAGGGTGGAGATTTTCAAAAACTCCGTTTTTGCCTTTAGGTGTGGATGTAGGGAAACAGAGGAAACTCTGCATCAAAGGTCTGTGCCTTTTTTGACGTCACACCTTGCGCCAGGTTATTGCTTCGGTGAAATGAATTTCTACAATGGCGGACTTAGACAAAATACCATTACTGTTAATTTTACTCTATGCAGTGTTTCAATGCTTACATATACACAGTTACTGTCCCTCCACACATAGGACTCCATCTTTGTTTACTCTTTCCCACCGAGGCTTCATGACTTCTGATTGGCCAACATTTTCACACGTTAGGAATATATCGCCACCTGCTGTTTTGGCATGTTCCTAGCAGCGTTTTCCTTCGTTTTTGGCTTTTACACGTTTACACATTTTTTTAAACGAAAACAGAAAATGTCCGTTTTCAAAATTACTCATGTACGTGTGGACGTAGCCTAAGAGAGTGATCCAGGCTGTGTTTAAGCTGAAAAAGCTGTGTTTCTCTCCCACCCCCCCTTCTTTTTGCACACCATAAATGCATATCTGGTAACATTACCATAGACGTGACCGGTAGGTTCACGTTCAGATAATGAAACATTTAAGCTGCAGGCATCTACTGCAGTAATTTAAACAATCATCTCATATTTTACACCCCTATAAAGTGAGCTTGCAACATTGAACATGTATGTCATGTGGTACTGTATGACTAACTGCCATTTTGTTTACTGAGTAGTGCATAATGGCCGCATTACCTGAGCGGGAATCCACTAAAGCACAGTACTAAAAAATAAAAAAATCATTACTTTTGAATTAATTAAAAATACCTGGTTGCAGATGCACAAAGGGAGAAAAAAACCGCGGTGTACATTATATTATGTAAATTCACAAACTGTATAGATATTGGTGCTATGGAAACAGAATAAGATAAGATAAAATGTACTTTACTAAGTAGAATATAGGCAGTAGGAGTTTTGTGAGTAACTTTTAATTATGTTTGCCAAAGACAATGACAGTAAATTAACCCAGTTTCACCTGCTAGCTAAGGATGTTATATGCCTCTCACCCTTATACAGTTTAGGACAAGTATAGAAAGCAACTAAAATAACCATTGATGATAACTTATCAAACCTTCAGTATTTACCTTGGTGTTAGTTTTAAATTCCTTTAAATAATCGATGTCCTCCACGTACTCCAGGCACCAGCGAGTGAAAAATCTGCTCACAACAGACCACACTAGTCCAAAGGCGGCGCAATCTGCTCCTCCCTTATTTAAACAAAAAAGACCGCGAAGACTGGTTGCAATAGGAACCGCTCACTTTAAAAAACAACTTTATTTAAAAAGTTGTTTTTTTCATAGGTGGCGCAATCCCCTCCTCCCTCATTTAAACAAAAAAGACCGCGAAGACTGGTTGCAATAGGAACCGCTCACTTTAAAAAACAACTTTATTTAAAAAGTCATTTTACGCCTGATACAAACATTTTAAAAGGCAAAGCATGCACAAGCTAAAAAGATAAATTTTAGTTTTGCTTAGTTTTTTAAGTATAGGAATGGTTAATATGTTTTAAAAAATCATATGTAATTATTGTCAAATAACATAAAAATAAAACAACATAATAATAAAAGTATAATTGACAGAATATATCATAATGATAACAATAGCAACACCTCACTTAAAAGCTCTTCTAAATAAACAATAGAAAAGTTTTTGAAAAGTTATTTTGAAAAGTTTCAAGTGTCAATACACCATACACCATACAGTTGAGGCGTGACTGCTGGAAAGGCCGCATTCCCTTTGCATCAGTTCAAAGAAAATATAAATTATTTCTGGTTATATAATTTAGGGACTCAAGTTGAAGAGTAAGCTTTATACTGAGGAGCTTTTACCTGATCAACCAAAACTTTCAACTTCCACAGTCTTTTTAGTTTTTCAAGTGAGTTATGCTTCCACATATGTAATATAGCTAATGGTCTTTTCTCTAATGCAGTATAGTGTGTCTGATTTACTGGAAATCGTCAACTGCATGTTTGCTAATGTGAACAGTCCTAATTGAACAACTGGAAATCCTGAATTTGCACAAAATGCCAAATCTGTATTTTTCTCTGTACAATTCACTTATATCTTAGGTTTTTTATTTGTATTTATTTATTTATTTTTGCTTTTCTTGATATTGCATGCTATAATGTTTTTTTTCTATTCTTATGTCCGTTTTCATCACATTTTATTGCTGCTGTGACAAGTGAATATCCCCAAGAGGAATCAATTAAGTTCTTATTTTATCTTATCTGAGCCTGGCCATGCAGAGCACTGAAAGTTCAAATACTGAGGCTAAAAACTGAGAGGGTCAAAAATGAAAAGTAAAGAATATTTGACTGTGCCTAAGGATAGCAGAAGTGATAGACTGAGGTTGTGCCAAATATTTTAAAGTTAGGGTGATTTGTTAGAGAATGGTACCCATGGGTGCTGTCTGCAGGTTATAAAAGAGAGTTATGTTCTTACTTCCTTTTGAGATTCTTTTTAAAATTTGACTTTCACAACTCCCTGGATTGTGTGCAATCTGTGATGGGCTTCTTTGGAATAAATCCTCCTTTATTCAAATAACACTTTCTCAGGTTCTTCACAGAAGAAGAATCGTAAATGAGAACGCTACATGATAGAGCCTCCATAAAAGGCTCTATCACTTTTAAAAGTAACCTTTCCAACACTGACTAGGACCTACATTGGATGCCCACCCATATGGATTTAATGTTAGAAACCCAAGTGGGTCCCATATATACTAAACAATCTTGAGCCCATGCCCATATTAACTTAACATAACACATATGGGGCCCACATAGACATGTTTTCAGGGTCTGACTTGCATTTGCTCATGTGTGATCCATATAGTTTGACCAGGTAAGCCCCAACTATCCTTTGAAGCGGTGCTTCAAAGGATAGTTGCAGATAGTTGCAGATTTCTGTCAGAATATGCAGATTATACAGTATAAATAAAATGTTCACGTTTCTCCAATGTTGTCTTCCCAACAGTTTCACTGACATCTGCACGGGATGGTCAGGAAGCGTTCACGGGTGTCTTCTTGGGCGCTGATAATTGGTGTCTGTCTTGTGTCACTGATGTAAAAGATGGAGTTAATGCGACATGACCATTCGAACAGCAGTCGCTTTCGAAAACATCAGATATTTATCAGATTATATGGGGCCCACATAGACATGTTTTCAGGGTCTGACTGGCATTTGCCCATGTGGGACCCATACAGTTTGACCAGGTGGGCCCCACCTGTGTCATCAGTGCTAAAGAAATATATTGATTACCTCACTTTGCCCCATATGGGGCCCACATAGGCATGTTTTTAGGTTCTGACTTGCATTTGCCCATGTGTAACCCATATCGTTTGACCAGGTGGGCCCCACCTGTGTCATCGATACTAAAACATATATTGATTACCTCACTTTGCCCCACCTGGGGCACACAACAACAGCCTATCCTTAAATGACTGTGTTAGCCCATGTCTATCTTAGGTGGAAAACCCAAGTGGGCCCTACGTGTGTTTCCCATTTTGGACCAAGTTAAGTCTTTCCCATGTTTGACCCAGCAAGGACCTACTATATGTTTCCACTTGGTTTTGCCCATATGGTTTTGATGTGAGAAACCCAAGTGGGTCCCATATATACTAAACAATACTGAACCCACATAAAATATAAGCCCATATTAACTTAACATAACCCATATTGGGCCCACATAGACATGCTTTCAGGGTCTGACTGGCATTTGCCCATGTGGGACCCATACAGTTTGACCAGGTGGGCCCCACCTGTGTCATCAGTGCTAAAAATATATATTGATTACCTCACTTTGCCCCATATGGGGCCCACATAGGCATGTTTTTAGGTTCTGACTTGCATTTGCCCATGTGTAACCCATATTGTTTGACCAGGTGGGCCCCACCTGTGTCATCGATACTAAAACATATATTGATTACCTCACTTTGCCCCACCTGGGGCACACAACAATCCTATCCTTAAATGTCTGTGTTAGCCCATGTCTATCCTAGGTGGAAAACCCAAGTGGGCCCTACGTGTGTTTCCCATTTTGGACCAAGTTAAGTGTTTCCCATGTTTGACCCAGCTAGGACCTACTAAAAGCGCCCACTTGGGATTCCCCATATGGGTTTAATGTGAAAAACCCAAGTAGGCCCCATACAAAAAGCCCAGTTTGAGCCCATGCCCACATGATACCCATCCAGCCCGCGCAAAAACCAGGTGGGGCCCATATATACATGTTGGCTGGGCAGTACGTGGTAGAATCCACTTCCAGATCTTGTTGTTTGTCTTTAAATCTCTGAATGGATTGGCTCCATCTTATCTCTCTTTAACAAAATAATCCAAGTCGAGCCCTCAGGTCTGCAGATAAGTAGCTTCTGAGCAGAACTAGACGTAAAAACAGAGGTGAGCTTTATCGATCGCTGCAGCCAAACTCTGGAACAGTCGCCCTTCACATCAGGTCGTCACCAACACTCGACATTTTTAAAACCCGGTTGGAAACACATTTGTACTCTGTAGCTTTCAATTCTGACGAGTCTTTATAGTAATTACTGTGTATGTTTCCTATTTTATCTCTACTCTGTGCAGCACTTTGGCTCAACCTGTTTTTAAATGTGCTGATAAATAAATGTAGATTTCTTTGAATAAAACAGTGGAGCCGAGCTTTGAGCTCAGTGTGTAACAGTGTGTGTATGAGAGCCATGTAATGTCCATGTGTGCATGCTGACTGTGCTGCTCTGACCCCCCTCCTCCTTTCAGGGTGGAGCCTGCTGGAGTCCGATGGTTGACACCAGGTCTGAGGAAGTGTAAGTGTGTTTTTAATGGGATTCATGAAAACAAAGCAGCACACATTCAACCATCTTCATCATGTCAGGAGTCATCATCAAAGTGTCAATCAATGAACAGATGATGGATCAATAACTGCAGCTGGATTGTGTTTGTTCTCTCCATCAGATTCCTGTCAACTCACAATCGACACAAACACAGTGAACACAAAGCTCCAACTGTCTGACAACAACAGGAAGGTGACACGTGTGAAGGAGGTTCAGTCATATCCTGATCATCCAGACAGATTTTATAATTATCATCAGCTGCTTTGTAGAAATGGTCTGACTGGTCGCTGTTACTGGGAGGTCGAGTGGAGAGGAGACGTTTATATATCAGTGAGTTACAGAAGCATCAGAAGGAAAGGAGTCAGTGATGACTGTTTGTTTGGACACAATGATCAGTCCTGGAGTCTGAGCTGCTATAGTGGTGCTCCTCAGTCTGTCAGGCACAATAACAGAGAAACATCCATCTCCTCCTCCTCCTCCTCCTCTGTCTCTAACAGAGCAGCAGTGTATGTGGACTGTCCTGCTGGCACTCTGTCCTTCTACAGAGTCTCCTCTGACACTCTGATCCACCTCCACACCTTCAACACCACATTCACTCAAACTCTTTATCCTGGGTTTACGTTGTCTCGTGGTGCCTCAGTGTCCCTGTGCTGAGTGGGGTGTAAAGAGTGTCTCCTGTTGCAGAAACACTCTGACTGTTGAACAGATAGTTCAGTCTGTACATGTCTGTCTCTTTCACTCACAAACACGTTTTCAGATTCATGGATTCAATCAGTTGATGTTTGAAACTCTTCTAAATGATTCCTTGTAAACTTCTTCCTCTTCAGTCACAAACAAACAGGAAGTGATGTCACATGTGTTCCTGTCCACACAGCAGAATGAGTCTATTGCTGACAGTGATGTACAAACAGAGTGAGCATTTCTGAGGCCCAAAATAAACTGAGTAGTTCACTGAATGAACAATGGACTGTGAGCTCAGTTCCTTCATCATTAGTATGGATTATATATGTATATGTATTATATTAGTATCATATATATCAGGTGCTGCTGGTTTCAGTCATTGTGCAAATGTGCTGTTTGTAAGGTTGTAAAGCTGCAGTCAGCTGAGACTGAAGAAGTCACCTGATCAGTGAGCAAACGTTTGTGAAAACGTCCAGATGAACAGAATCAACCTTTTGGGATCAGCCAGCAATGCAGCATCATTGTTGTTCAGGTTCAGAGGTTTGCAGGAATGAACTGATGACCAGAAACAGCTGCAAAGTCCAATAAAATACCAGCTGGAGTTCAGCTGCATTTGAAGAAGTCAAAGAAAAGTAAGGATGGCAAAGGGCGATGTTTTCTTCCAAAGAGCTGAAAACATGGTCGACGCCTCATTAGAAGAATAATCTGGACATTTGTGAGGAACTCTAACCAAGAAAGCAACACAAGAAAGCAACGTCAAACATGACTGGAAGTGTTGAGTGTAAAAATGCTACATTGCATTATTGCATCCTCTCACCGCAGGAGGTGCTGTTGGCACCACTGATTGCTGATCAGCTGTTCTATTCAATTCAATTCAATTTTATTTATATAGCGCCAAATCACAACAAATGTCGCCTCAAGGCGCTTCATAGATACAGAGAAAAGCCCAACAATCATATGACCCCCTATGAGCAAGCACTTTGGCGACAGTGGGAAGGAAAAACTCCCTTTTAACAGGAAGAAACCTCCGGCAGAACCAGGCTCAGGGAGGGGCGGCAATCTGCTGCGACCGGTTGGGGTTAGAGAAGGAAGACAGGATAAAAGACATGCTGTGGAAGAGAGACAGAGATTAATAACAGATACGATTCAATACAGAGAGGTCTCTGATGATCTGATTGATACTGTGAATAACGGGACTCACTGAACTCTGTGACACAGTGAAGATTACAGAGTTTAACTTCAACATCTGACTGACGTCACACAGAAGGATGAACCAGTGAGGCACAGAACACAGTTACTGGAGATACTGGATCAGCTCCATGTGAACCTCTGATGGAGAAGCTGCTGAGCCAGAGAAACATCAGGACATGACAGGCAGCTGCACTTATCTAACAACATGTAGCAGAGCTGATCTATGTTAGAGGATCTATCACAGCAGCTGAAGCCAAAGTCCAACACTGGATAGCAGCTGAGCCTGTGCTGAGTGTAGTGTTACAGGAAAAGGGCAGAAACACTGACACTGGTAGCTCACAGTGATGCTGACTGGGGCACAGAGCTGAATGATGCAGCATCAGGACACTGTTTCAGTCTGACTGACAGAGAAACCTGTAGCTGTATCTACATGTGAGGCAGAGGCTACACAAGCAGCTTTCTATGTTTCACAGTGACTGAGATCTTCAGTGGGGGTGGACATGCTCCTGTACAGACCTCTGAGGAGAACCAAGGTGCAGTCAAAGAGTCCAGTCTGTCCTCACAGATGTGAACATGTGGTTTCATCAGGTCTGCTGTCAGCTAGCAGGCTCACATCAGAATCACTGTTCCTGAAAAACACAGTCTGTGTGACATCATCAGTCAGCTGATCGTCCCAGATCTGAATGGTTTCTGTCTCTACTGAGGAAGTCAGAGAATATCACTGAGGTGTGGATCAGGTCTGAGTGACCTGTGGAGGGACAGCTTTAAACAGTCCACAGGTCTCACGTCCTGCTCAGTCTGGTAGCAGATACCTCGTATTGTTCCAGATGTGCTGACATCACCAGCAGCAGCAGCACAGCTGTGTGATACGATGAATCTCAGTTATTGATCCAACACACAGTAAATACAAAGATCAGGATTTCTGAGAGTAATCATTATGAGTCTGAACACATGATCACTGAATGTTAGTCTCAACAATAATAAGCTAACACAACCAAACACAGCTTTCAGCTCTTATTTTGAAACTGGCTTATTTAGAGAGCTGTGATGTGAGCGTGCCTGGCTCTGAGGCACTTGGGTCAGCCTCTGTTGTTTAGAAGTGTTACAGACTGTGAATGACACAGACCTGTCAGTTTTCATGTTTGTCTGTAACACAGCTCAGGGGCTCCATGCTGAACGCATCCATCCAGTGTTATTGATCCAGTACTAATACCAGCATTGGGATCAATACTACAATACACAATCACATGTGTCCACGTGATGCAGTTTGAAGAGCAATAAGATGTCTCTGTATGAGGAGGCGGGGTCACAGGAGGTTCACAGAAACTCTGCAGCAGCATCATCAGCTCACATGGAAACTTTGATGATTCACTTCTGTGGTGTTTTTACAGAAACACGTCACAAAATTAGCTCCACCTGTTTTGTGTGTGAGCTTAGAGTTTCTTGTCTTCATTCTGGATTCTTGTGTTGCTGTTTTTACACACAGCAGATATTTCCTGGTTGCTTCCTTGATGACCACATGAAGCTTTCTGAAGCTTGGATTGAAAACGCTTCATTACTCAAAGCTTTCCAACACAGGCCCCTGTGCTGCCATCTGGTGGACAAACATATGAAGTGCAGCGTGAAGCTACAAATGAAACTGCTTCAGCTACGTTTATATATAACATACTATAACCTATATAACTATATGTATAGTGTATTATGTAGGTTTTAGAGCTGGGGGTAGAATTGCTGATGGCCTGGTTGTTATTTATGTTCCCCATGGTTCACCAGCTCTCACACAACATCAGCACCAATGATCCACGTCCTTATAAACCTCTGAATCAGGTCCTGAAGCTGTGACGTCCTGAGTGAAGACCTCACTGATCACATGACTCTGGTCACCTGAGTCAGTGTTTCTGAAGCAGTGTGCTGGGTTTTTAAAAATACGTGGCTGCTGCCTGATGTTGGGCCCACAGAGGAAGACGACTCACTCGCTCTTCTTCACTTCCTCCTTAAACATGTGGAAGGAGAGCAAAGTGCTGCCAGACTCTTATTTCTGACAGGAACAGAAGAAACCACAGCAAACTGTTCCAGTTCTTCATCTTCATCACAATCTATTTATTTCTGATGGTGTCTTCAGTCTGAGGGTTTGAAGTTTCCATGTCTGTGTGATGTGTGGTGTGAAGGCTGCTGGTTAAACTGGGACTCACTGTTTAAAGCACTGAGTGCTCATAGAGAGATGCTCCATGAGTCCCAGTACAGACTACAAACATGGTGGAAACTTAGCTTTGATATCCACACACTCTGCACGTCTGTGAGTAACTGTGATGAAGATGTGCAGAGATCTGTGTACAAACAGGAGAAAGACTGTAAAGACTCTGTGCTTCTAACAGCCTCTGTTAACATATGTGAGGCTGTTTGTTGTTGTTGCCATGGAGCTTTTCACTGTTTGGGTCAGCAGGTCATGTGATCAGGTTTGTTCTGTGAAAGCTGGACGATGGTTCAGTGTCAGGGTTTGTTTGCATTCATCAATAAATATCTAAATAAATCAAAGACTCCATGTTTGTTCTTTCATCATGTGACCTCTGCTCATCCATCTCTGTATGTATCAGGATACATTTAGTTCATAATACACAGAAAAATCAGAGTTATTACCTGTAATAAATGTGAAAGTACCAAGTGTCTCACTTTCCAAATCTCCTAAAAGTAAGTTCACTTGTGATTTAAATGATTCTGATCTAATTTGTAGGTAGGAGTCAATCAAATAGTTTTTTCTTAAGTTGGCGGGCCAGGCCGTGGTCGATCCAGACCACTCACCACTGAGACAGTGTTATCAGATGAGGATGTAAAAGCAGCTATTGCGCTTTTGAGACACTCTGCTGATGAAGACACTATCCGTGAAAAGATGAAAGCTACCTTCATTTATCGGCATTCAATGGTCAGCGATGATAAGAATGCAGCAGATGTCTTCACAGTCTTCCCGCGGTTTCTGGACACACCAGGACTGGTAAGACATCTTCATTTGTTGAATCACTGAAATATTCCATGCAGCTTGCAATTTCACTCATTACACCTCTCTTATCTTCTATTTTTGCATTATAGATAAAACACGATTTCCTGTTTGATGAGGTCACTGCCAACAAATTCTTGGAGAGGTGGCCCATCGATCTCAAATCAAAGATTGTAAAGGAAAGTCATGGACTTGTACCCACCTCGGAGCTCTTGGAGTTGATGTGCAATGCTGAGTCAGCTACTGAAGTTGAGAATGGTATGACTCTGACTGTTTTTATCTGCCATTGTTGGTTATATAGGTAATTCTGTCTATTGAATGTATTTTTGGAGTAATTCTTTGTTTATTCGTCTGTAGGCTGGGACAGTGACATGTCTGCTATCTTGCTGCTGCTACATCTGCTACCGCCATCTGCACAAGGGCGAAAGAGACCAGGAAAGATGTCTGCATCTCAAGCTGTCGATAACCTCATCAAATTCCTAAAGGTATGTTATTTAAATTATATATTCCATCACCGCCATTGTAATGTACAGTAAGGTGATCTAATCTAATGGGATAGTCACTAAATACTGCTGTTTAATGTGTTGTTGTAGGCTGGAACCAGTGTACAGCAGCATCTAGACAACATCACCCGAAGCAGTCAGCCCTACCTTCTTGCTCAGGGACCCACAAGAAGCAGCATTCACACCTTCTTCATTGTGATTGACAAGCATGCACTTCCATGTAAAGCGACAGGTTCAGTAGGAGCCCTTGATGAACTCTTTAAGGCCCATTATGTCTTTGATACGTCTTACAGTTCATCCCTGACCAACTTTTTCACTTTTCTGCAAACAACCATTTACAACATTGATGTTGGGGAAACAAAGGAAACTCCCAGAGTTGCAGAGTTGCGAGCAAGAATGGTGCGTTAGTATCCATTGAGATCAAGATAATGAAGTGCTTTCTTTGCAAAAGTGATCATGGTAGACCAAACAGCCTTGTAAAACACCTTAAGGTAATTCGTGGTCTCTGTACTGGCAGGACACTATATCTCAAATGTGGCCAAGTGGGATGCTCACGTTCTTTTAGTAGTTTTTCTGGCTTTAGAAAGCACCTGAACAAATGCCACGTAAGCAGTTCATTTGATTCTGCAGAACTAGATTTTTCACCAGTTCAAAGTGTTACGGACACAAGTACTGCTGCTAATGATGATGTGGTGCCTGAACATTTAGAGGCTGAGTCGGAATTATCTTCAGCAGACCTTGTAAATAGTTGTGCAGCTGTTATTTCTGATCTAAAGGCAGCAGGTGTAGGCCAGAGTGTAGTGAATCCTGTAGTGAATTCCATGGAAGAGATTGTTCAAGATATCCAACAACATGCTAAAGAAACAGTCATTAAGCATGTATTTAGTAATGAAAGAGAAACAGAAATGTGCAAGAAAGTTGAAGCATGTTTTGATGAGTTATAGAATCCTTTCTCAGTTCTTAATTCGGAGTACAAGAGGTCAAAATATTTATCAGACAAGTGGGAAACTGTAGAACCAGTTGAATGTGTAATTGGCTCAAGATTTGACACAAGGCGAAATAAAAAGACTGGAACATATGATCAGGCAGTTGTTCAAGATAAATTCATGTATGTTCCAATATTATCAACATTGGAATCAATATTTAAGAGTCAGCATGTTGGAGAAATGTTGAAAACATCCGACACTTGTGATTCAAGACTCAGAGATATTTGTGATGGATCTCTATTGAACACTCTTTTTTCAACAGAAAAGCACACAGTTCAGATCCAAATGTTCTATGATGACTTTGAGGTTGCAAATCCTCTTGGTTCCAAGCGAGGTATTCACGAGTTGGGTGCAGTATATTTTACCTTAAGAAACTTCTCTCCCAAATGGAATTCATTTTTGGCCAACATACACCTTTGTGCCTTATTTCATGCACAAGATCTGAAACGTTATGGTTTTAGTGAAATTCTTGCTCCTATTGTTCGAGACATTAAAGTGTTAGAGAGCGATGGTATTGAGATTCCACTGTTTGGTGGTTATGTTCGTGGTAGTGTGGTACAGGTCACTGGTGATAATTTAGGCTTACATAGCTTGTTTGGTCTGGTGGAGTCTTTCAGTGCAAGGTACTGTTGCAGGTTTTGTTTAGCTGAAAAAGATGACTTTCAAACAGAATTCTCTGAAGATTCCCCCAAAATAGTGTTGCGCACCAAAGACAACCACACTGCTCACTGTCAGGAAATGTCTAATAATCCATTGCTTCCTTATGTTTTTGGTGTAAAGAGTTCATGCTTATTGAATTCACTGACATATTTTCACACAACTGAGAACTTCTCAGTTGATGTGATGCATGATGTTTTGGAAGGAGTGGCCCAGTACGAACTGAAGTTATTGTTTTTGTATTTAAAAGAACAACATCTTACATTGGGAGAACTGAATTTGAGAATACAAAGTTTTGATTATGGATTCATGGAGAAAAACAATAGGCCAGTGGCTGTGAATTTAGGTGGAGAGTCTAATGATCTGGGACTGAATGCTATTCAGACATGGTGCTTACTGAGGAATGTTCCCCTCATGTTTGGAGATTTGGTAACCTCTACTGACCAACATTGGGGCCTACTACTTTTATTACTACAGATAGTTAATATTGTATTTTCTCCTATGTTATCTCAAGGTATGTGTGTATATTTAAAACATTTGATTGTGGAACACCACAAACTGTTCAAGATGTTGTATCCCCAGAAAAAACTTTTACCAAAGCACCATTTTCTTATCCATTATCCTCGCTGCATCCAAAAAATAGGGCCTGTACTTCATAGTTGGTGCTATGAAGGTAAGCACAATTTTTTCAAGAAACAGCTCAAATCATTCAAAAATATCACCAAAACGCTGGCCAAAAAACAGCAGAATTATATGGCATACATTTGGCAATCTTCAACAGCCTTTAGTCGGTTAGACATTGGTCCAGGAAAAATGGTGTCTTTAGATATGGTAAAAGGAGGTTCTGGAATTTCAATAGCAATGCAACTGCCCAATAGAGTTCAAGTTATGAAAGTGAACTGGGCTAAACATGATGGTATTGTTTACCGCCCGCATTTGGTTATTTGTGGCAATGTCTGAAATGCCTGTTTTACCAGATTGAGTCAGTTCTGATAATACACGAGAAACTGGTACTTCTCACTTTGCCATTATGTACAGTAGCCTTTCAAGAACATTTCCATGCCTATGAGTTGACCAGGACAAAGCAAGATTTAGTTGTGTTTCATGTTGACAGCCTGCATTATCCCAGGCCTTTTGACATACAATTGTCGTATGGAGTGAATGACAACGCTCTCTTTGTGGTCCCATATTGCTTTCTCTGGTGAGCATCATAGCTACTGTCATTTGTAAGAGTTTGTTATGCTAATAAATGCTGTTACTGTAACCTGTATGTTTGTAGTTATTTTCACAATATAGGATAGATCACAGCCATTTAGAAATATAGCATCATATGATAAATATGAAAAAATAATGAAAATGAAATATTATTACACATTAGAGTGAACTTGGACTAAAAATAACTCTATAAAGTGAAATCATATTACTCTAAACAGTGTGAATAACCCTCAGTGTTAAATATTTTTACACATTTTGTTGTTAATTTTGACACTAAACTGAGTAGAATTAACACTAAAAAGTTAACACTGGCCATAGAGTAAATTTTACTCTAATTTTGAGTGGGACCAAATGTTATCTGAAACAGAGTTAAAATAAACTCTCTAAGTGTAAAATTGACACTCTGTTTTTTACTGTGCAGCCACCAACTTGTATATATAACTTTCCTCACACTTGTAAAACTCTGTCAGTAGAATTCAATGGGGCAGAGTGACCTGAGCACAGGCCCACTCTGTGACACTCAGAGCTTTGTGGATATCATCTGCAGGTGCACGTACTGGGAGTGCATGTACAGGCAGCTTGCAGCCACTTTGCCACCACTTTAGGACAATGTTTACAGTAGACTGAGCCACACTGACTTTGAGCAGTCATTGTGCTGCTGCATGGCTGATGGCACTGTCCCTGCAGCTGTCAGGGACAACAAGAACCACTCAACTACCTCAGCCAAGCCGAGACTGTGCTGATGTTGTGAGCTGAGACCAAGACACTAACCCAGGATGGTGATATGATGGTGTGAGAGTGGGTGGATGAGCCCATCCCACCTTAAATATAGAAATATCTGTAATGCAACACATGTTTTATGCAACATGAACATATTTCCCACGCTGTTTCATGTTGTGTTTCCAAGATTTCAGTTTACTGTAACTTTCATTTGTATTTCCTTCAGTCTGTTCATCTTGGAGCTTCTTATTACCAGGTGAGAACATGTAACCGTCTGTAGATGTGATGACACTATGGAGCGGGATCTCCTGTCTAGTGCTGCACAGAAAGCTGATGTCACTGCAGCTGCTAATATGTGCTGCAGCCAAGCCTACATGAGAGGGCTGTGCTGTGGAACAGGGTGGTGCAGGTGGTGTTATTTGAACATTAGACAACAGTCACATGAAGACACTTGATGTTGTTAGCTAAAGACCTACAATAAGAGAAAGAGAGCAGCAGCACTAGTGCAGCAACAGCAGCTAATGTTCTAAAAACACTGATCAATGATTTGACTGTAGCTGCTCCAACTGTCTGTCAGTGATGCTGTTGGAGATGAATGTTTCAGTAACACTGACTGAGACTGAAATGGTTTTAACACTGGTTTCATGTTCAGATAGATTTGACATGCTGTAAAATGTCACATATTTCTGATATATGTATAATACATAATCATGCTGTTACACACATTCATATTTGACTGTTACTGTATCATATTCAGTCCTCGTCTTACACTCAGGTGTTCATCGCAGTCACAGACGTGTCTGTAGTTGTTGTTGTCAGCCATGGAGGAACATTTCTGTGTGTGTGTGACTTTTACTGCTACCCTTCATTACATAATTACCAACAAGAATAAACTGTTAATTACCACCAAAGAACAGCTCACTTCCAGATGTTAGCTGCCAAAAGATTTGGTCAAATGTTTATTATCAACTTATTTTTTATTTTTCAACCTAAATATCACCTGCTTTAAAGCAGCCTGGTTGTCTAGCAGTACTAGTTTCTGTCACTAGATGGCAGTGTAGGCTTTGGTATGTGTTTGATCACTTTGTGTTTTTCTGTTTCTGCTGTGATCACAGCTGAGACGTGTTTGGTTCTGTGGGCCTTTCAGTTTCATCTAAAACCTCCTGAAAGTCTGAATAATCGTCACCTTCGTTGAGATCAGACAAAAGCACTAACTAACAATAACGACTAGTAAGTGCCTCAGTTACCAGAAATTACAGTCAGAGATGAGTATTTATGAAACCTCAGAGAAATCAAACTTCATAACATTTATAGAACCAGAATTATCCTGTATGTTAATCATCTGAAACATCATTATTATCTAAATACTTCATTAATCATTTTCTGAGTAATAAACCTATAATTTACAACCATAACAGCTCCTAAATAACTGGTCTGTCTGTGTGTCATACTTTAGACATATAAAACTGCTGTCACTGATGATGTTCTGAACTTATTGATCCAGATCTTTTAAATCTGTCTTAATGTAACCGGCGTGTTCCTACGTTGTGTCTGACAATGAAAGGTCAAAGAAACAAAGAGCTCCAAGTCATTAACTTGCTCGCTCCAGCTCCTACAACCAAATGCAAACAGGAGGGACGAGGGTTAGCTCCACCCACCACAACTTCCAAGCTAGCAAGATCTATTCATGCTAGCATAGACTGTGCCTGTAACACATTTGTGGCACACACGTACTACACATTCACAGCATCTAGCAAAGACACAATGATGACAATAATTGACCTAAAAACACAATCAGAAACATCAGGGTGGCTAAATATACATTATATGTGTGTTGTACAGTGTTGGGAAAGAAATGACACCGACCTCTCCCACAGGGGAATTGTAGAAAAGGGGAGGGGCCAAAGGGGTACCCCAAAATTTACAGGGTTGCACCAAAGAAGAAGAAGAAGAAGAATGAGGAGGGGCTCCAACTGATAATAAACATAAGTGCAGACTTGGAGGTCCTGAAAGTCAGCTATAACAGGAACAGTTTGGTTCCATTAATAAACTACATACTAATGCTCACTATTGTGTAGTTATTATAAAGAAGAGTCCATGTGTCAGTATTCAGACACCTGGCTTGGGTTTCTGCAGCTAATTGGTCACCTGTGAGGAGACAAACCCACAGCATGCAGGTCATTTCTACATCTGTTGGTGTGTCCTCAGTTTCCCAGCATGCCTTGGCTGTGCTCATGGAAGTGAATGAGGGGGAAAGATCTGTCCTGCTGCCCTGTCAGTACTCGGATTTCATACCTGGTGATGTCAGAGGACAAAAGCAGCGTTACAGCGGCGCACATCGATGAGAGCTGATGCTCTCAACACTGCAGACCTCCGCCTGTCTCTGAGAAAACCAACAATGGGTGTCAGCAGCGACTACACCTGCTCCACCAGTGCTGGGAGAGAAGAGCTGAGACTGACAGCTCTTTGTACAGGTCAGTACTGTAGAGGTCAGAGGTCAGTTTGCTGACAAACCATTTAAAAACATTTTTGAGCTAAAATCCACGGAAGTCACAGAGGAAAGACGAGACACTGCAGAGAGGATCCAGAATATTTGATGTTTTCTGATGACAGTTAAAGTTTCCAGCTATCAAAAAGTGTAACAGCGCAGCCTTCATGTCCTTTCAGTTCTCCATCATTAATGATGACTGTCCGTTATAAATCATGTTGGCTAGTTTTCTAACTCAGTCCATGTCTCCAAAGCAAACTTGTGTCCCACACTTTCTGTGCTGAGTCTTCAGGGATTCTTTTCACTCGGTGCTGAACTAACTTTAATGAATTGGGGCTCCAAAGAAACCCCAGCCCTCCCTAAACAAGGCTAACAATGCAACAACTCTTTGGGCACTCTGTGGTGTAGCTATTAATCACAATCAGCTTTACTGACCACAGATATGCACACATGACAGCTTCATGACAGACACTTACTATATGCACAGCACATGCATGAGGACTGACTATAAATATCTACAGAGCCACTTCCTCTATCTGCTGCTGGTACATACCCGTCCTTCCATCATGGCTGCTCTCCTTGCTCCTCCTCTTTCTCTGCTTTCTGCTGTCTGAGGTTTTCACTAAGTACACGGTCAGTCGTGGCTGATGTCTGTGGTCTCGTCCTGAACAGTGGTTCTGCTGACACTCACTGGTCCTCTGACTCGTTCCTTCCTCGTGTCAGTGCTTTCAGTCTTCTCCTTTGGCGAGCTCATTATCCCAGCTGGGTATCTGATCAGGGCGGCGCAGGTGGTGATTGGCCACAGTCAGATCCACCTACGAGCATCTTTGAGGGAAACATCCTGGTGGCAAAAGACGTTGAGCTGAAAGTCAGAGTGTAGCTAGCATACAGCTAACGCTAAGTAATTTCAAAGAGTTCTCAGTCACGTCTGAGCAACAACAGGAAGTGCTGTGGACTTTTGGAGGAAACAGAAAGTTCATGTTGATGTCACAGCTCATTGCTCGCCCAGATCTTTGCACATCTGTAGAACTTTGCTGCAGAATGCAAAGCACACGTGGCTACAGGAAGAGTTTTAGCTCCAACTTTGTTGGAGCTGAACATGAGAAATCCTCAACACCAAGACTGATCACAAACACACAAAGCCCCGGGTCCACAAACTGTACGTGTCTCATTACAACACAACGTGACC
Source organism: Neolamprologus brichardi (assembly GCF_056152115.1). NCBI lineage: Eukaryota > Metazoa > Chordata > Actinopteri > Cichliformes > Cichlidae > Neolamprologus > Neolamprologus brichardi. Next base: position 61,249,451 of record NC_142106.1, on the reverse strand, counting down.
AAACAACTATGTTAATAAGGAGAAAGCTGCTCTGAAGTCATTAGTGACATCACCTCCTCTGTCTCCACCCGCCTGCAGGCCTTCACGTCCTCATTCATCCACAGTCTGCCTCCCTCTGCTCCATCAGCTGACGTCCTCTGTACAACTACCTGCTGTAATCTTTGATTTCTTCTTCTTTGTATCCTGCAAAGCTCAAAATTCACTATAATACAAAGACATTTCAGAAACGCTGCACTGAGTGAAACAACAGCAGTGACCTAAATGAGTCTCCAGCGTATTCAAATAGATTTTCTGTGAAGCATTAAAATCAAACTTTTGTTTCTCATCCTTTCAGTTTTGTGCTCGTGCTGTTAGTCTGAGAAGCTCCTTGTTTGAAGTCAGCTCAGGATCAGAAAGACTTCAAATCTATTTGATGCCTGAGTAACTTACATACGGAGAAACATCTGGATCAAATCCACACTGAATGTTTATGTGACACATTTAAAAGAAGTCTGTTGTTCACAGTCGTGCTTGTACAGAGTGCTGACAGCTGACAGGACCTAACAGAAATAATGTGTCTGTGCTGAATGAGACACTAACATAACACATGATGATGTTCATGAGTCTGATGGAAACACTGGTTCTTTCAGTCACTGGTGTCCTCACTCCAGTCCATGTGAGCTGGAACTAATGATTTGATCTTAATTGTGTCAATGTTGTTGGATCTGTTTACATATGTTATTAAAAACAGTTTTATCTAACGTGATCCTTTCATATTTTAATAAGTGTTCATTGTTATTATGGGCTGTAACAGGCTGACTGTGTCACAGAGGATTTCATCCTTTGTCCATCAGGACAGTCAGACAGAAATCTGCTTCCTGTTCCCAGTGTGAGCGTTTGTCAGCCTCACTGATGGAGGACGGCTCTCTCACAGTGTGCAGACATATTTAATTACTGCTAACAGTCACAGTTCATCGCAGCAGCTGTTTAACATGGACGTGAAAGAATCAGAGATCCAACAGCTGACCTGAACCCACAGCACTGATCACTGATCACAGAGTCTGTTACACAGACTGACCGTTCTGTGGTCAAACATGAAGGCATCAACGTGACCTCTGACCTTTATCTACAGTGTTTCAGTCTATTTGAACTTTTTACTTTGAGCCTCATGATCACTGTGATAACATGTGATCATTCAGCCCCACGAGTTCATGGCTATACTGGAGGAAATGCATCTTTATTAGAAGGACCAGACCTCAGACCTCACACTTCCTTTCTTCTATTTGTCTGAAAATGAGACGTCAGCAGCATCACATTAATGTTTAAAGCTCCCACGTGGTTTACATTTCCTCCATGGAAACAGGAAGTACTGCTTTTAATTTGAAAACACATTAATGTTTAAAGCTCCCACGTGGTTTACATTTCCTCCATGGAAACAGGAAGTGCTGCTTTTAATTTGAAAACACATTAATGTTTAAAGCTCCCACGTGGTTTACATTTCCTCCATGGAAACAGGAAGTGCTGCTTTTAATTTGAAAACACATTAATGTTTAAAGCTCCCACGTGGTTTACATTTCCTCCATGGAAACAGGAAGTACTGCTTTTAATTTGAAAACACATTAATGTTTAAAGCTTCCACGTGGTTTACATTTCCTCCATGGAAACAGGAAGTGCTGCTTTTAATTTGAAAACACATTAATGTTTAAAGCTTCCACGTGGTTTACATTTCCTCCATGGAAACAGGAAGTGCTGCTTTTAATTTGAAAACACATTAATGTTTAAAGCTCCCACGTGGTTTACATTTCCTCCATGGAAACAGGAAGTGCTGCTTTTAATTTGAAAACACATTAATGTTTAAAGCTTCCACGTGGTTTACATTTCCTCCATGGAAACAGGAAGTGCTGCTTTTAATTTGAAAACACATTTAAGGATGTGGAAAAGTACAAATCTGGCAGCTTTTGTTGGACATGAAGTCAGTAATGTGTCTGTGTGACAGCTGTGGAAGCACAGGAGCAACGTCTGTGGGAAAATCCACAGACTCTGTAACGCTCGGACATGTTTGAAGGAGGGTTTTCACAATAAAATCCAAGATTCAGTTTAAATGAAACGTCGTTCACCTTGTAAGGAAACATTTTGTGGACACGATCGTTGTCCAGCTAACAAAGTTAGTCCAGTGAGAGACGCAGGAGGAGCAGAGGTCAGCTCACTGTGACAGAAGTCAAACAGATGTGACAGGACACACTGGTGTGTTTCATCTCCACACACACACAAATCACAGCAACACTGACTCCACACTCAGCCTCCCAGTGACCGTGAGCTTACCCGTGACACCCTCTGTGGACCCTCTGTGTCATGTGATGGTGATACAGGACGTTTTCCACACCCAGCTCCACACTGAGTCCTGGCTTCAGTGGGTGAGTCCATCCAGCAGAGACGTGGAGACACAAAGAGCTGCTGGACAGTTTCAGGTGTTGAGTTCAGGTTCATGGTTGTCCACTAGAACCTGATGTAGAAGCTGCAGCGAGCACACGATGATGGGGCCGAGGTGCAGCTCTTTACTCACATCTAGTGCTTTGATGTCCTTTTGCTGCTTAATAAAGTTCAGCTTTCTTCTCCTGCAGATGCTTTGACAAGTCGTTTGCTGTCCCCATGACTCAGGACCCAACAACGTCGGTGCAGCACTGACCTGCAGCCGTCTGTCTGAAGGCCTGAAACTCCTCCCACGCTGAGGTGAGCATGGTGACCTTCAGTCAGGGAAACCTGGGATTGTTTCTGTCCAGCTCAGCTGTTGGACAGTAAAGAAGTCCAGCCAACCTCCAGCAGGGAGAAAGAAAAGTGTCTGTATCATGATTGGTTTTCTCTGAGAGGAATCACAGATCCCTGCAGGGTGACTGAACACTCGCACACACTTCCAGCTGTGGCGGCGCAGTGATGGGCGCCCTGCAAACATGAATGAACCCTGTGCACTTTGTTTACATGCTGCTTCATGCTCTTTGCTCTAACTGAACTTCATATCTCCTGAGCACGACCCCGGCGCTCTCCTCCTCTTACAGGATGTGATGTGTGACATGGGAGTGTGCCCGTGGGGATCTGTGATGTTCAAGGTCAGGATGTGTTTCAGCCTCTGCTGGCGTTGATGTCACAGAAGAGTTCAATCCTTCCTGTTTCATCGTCCTCGTCTTCTGACAGCGAGCAGAGACGTGTCTGTGATGGCGTTTGGTCGTGTCGACGTCTCGTTACGACGCGAGCGTTTCATTTGATGAACAGTCCTGATGGATTGTGATTGGTGAAACTGGAGACTAGCTCCGCCTCCCACCTCGTCCATCATCTTCCTGTGTGTTGTCCCAGTGTGTGTCTGCTTTGATGTGGACATAATGTCAAAGAGTCACTGATGCAGACGCCTCCTGTCTGTGTGGCTGCTGCTGCTCTGTCTCTAGTTTCTCTGCTTCAGCTTTGTTTTCTCAGTCTGGAGGAAATGGCTGTAATGCCCCCCTCATGCCTACTTTAGGCCCCTCCCACAGGGTAGACAGAGAGACTGTGACATCATCATGTGACACACAGTTAAATCTTTCTGTACTTCCTGTTTAGTGACCTCATCATTTAGCATCAGCCTCTTTACTTGCGGCGTGTGCGGCAGCCTGTTACAGCAGCTCTGCTCATTCTGAGTTTCTTTCTTATCTTTTTGAACAAATTTCCCACCTGTGGGACTAATAAAGGTCATCTTATCTTATCTTAAATCTGCAGTATTTAGATCGTTTACTGGGTCCTCACCATCAAACATACTGGTTTGTGTCCTCACACAGTGATGGTTCTGTACTACAGTCACTGGTCCTGTAGAGTTCAACACCAGGTGGTGTTGAAGAGCTCTCATGGACCCGGGACATGAAGGTGATGTAAGTGGCCCCAGAGATCTGAACCCAGTTCTGCTGGGTCCACGGTCGGTCTGAGAGCACAGCTGAAGTTAAATATACAGGAGATAAAGTGAACCTGCAAACTAAACTGCTGCTCTGGATGATCCTGGAGTTTAGAAACCAGATCCTGAATGAAGAACTTGCTGAGCTCAGAAGTTTTATGTCTGTGAACCAGAATATGTAATCTTTCCAAACCTCCTTTCTGCTCTGGAAGAAACACTAAACTCACATGGTTTCAGTAAAGGTATCGTCTCAAAGTTTGATCACACACTGACGCTGTTCTCATCAGAACAGTCGAGGGACGAGAAGGAAGATTGTGAAAGTGAAACATCAGAAAGTGATTGGAAAAGTGCTCGCACTACATTTATGCACATCTCAGATGAATCCAGCACAGATGGTTAATGAGGATTTATGTGACAGCACTGGGATGAATACATAGAATCAAATATACCTGAGAACTGTGGAAAGTGTTCACAAGATAAAGGAACATTATTTCATTGTCTGTGGCAGTGTCGGGAAATTCCACGGCTTTGGAAGATGTGGGAACACTGAGTGGAAACATCCACTCTAAGTGGATCTTATTGGATCCCAAACTTTTCCTGATGGGACTGAAAAACATGATTGTAGTAAAGATGAGCTGTGAGTTGTGGTGGATCTCAGTCTGACTGTATTTCATTGTTGTGGAAGTCGCTCACAGATCGACCAATCAGAAGAAGGAATAAGCTCCAGTTTAAAAAGCAGAGCTCTGAGAACACAAGCACACCTTTCATCACTCGTGTCAACAATCTGGATATGACAAGTTGTTGAGTGAAGCTGCAGCTCTGAGCAGTAATATGCACATTTCTGATTGGCTCTGTCATCTTCTGTATTGATGCATTTTCCTGTTTGTTTTGGATCAGAGTGACATTTGTTCAAATGAGGAGCATCCACAGCGTTTCTTTGTTCTGCTAATACAGCCTGACTGTGTAAATGTAGAAGATGTGCTGACGTATGGCTGTGTGCTGCTCACATACAACACTGTACAGCCATGTTTCTAAGAGCAAACACAGGAAGTGACCTCGCACAGTGTGTGTCAGCGACACAGTAGTGTATCAGTGACTGCTTCATACAAGAAGTTGTTTGGATATTTACATCATTTCATTCACACAACATCTTCAATGATAACATAACAGAGTCTGAATGAAGCTCAGGTGTTGATGCTGCTCACTGATTGGACGCTTGGTTTCAGCTCTGCTCTCAGTCTTTCCTGCACAGGTGAAGGTAGAAAGTGTGACTGGATCTATAGACTGGAAACAGAGAAACATGCTGAACATTTGAAGCTTTGCAGCAGAAATGTTCATGTTACAAATAAAGCAAACTGTTACAGCAACTGGAGGGACTCAAACGCAGGACTGTTTTGCTCAAAGGAAGAAGAACAGAGAGTTTATTCATGAGGTGAAATGTTCGTCAGTGATAAAGTGCTATATACAAGGGTGCAGGGACAAGCAGGGGCCTCTTCTCTCTCTGCATCTCACCAGTCTCTCACACTCTCTTGCACCAGAATCTCCGTAGAGAACAAAGGCAGATCCAGAGTGTCTGTACACAGGGAAATGACGACCAAGGGCCACTAGATTAGTTGTGTCCTCGCCAGGATTTCACTGATACAGTCCAGCAACGATCCAGCGAAGAGAAATTTCACTTCTTCCCTTCACTAGAGGCCAGTTAGTGAGACGCAGGTGTTACTCATCTCCCAGGTAAGTAGGCCAAGGGTGGAGCCCACGATGAACTCCGCCCAGGCGACAGAGGAGAGAGAAAAGAGGGGAAACACATTACCCACATGTAGCAGAATATTTCTCAGGCAGATCTGCTGGACCGTGACACAAACAGTGTTTCAGAGCTGAGCCGTTATCAGTGTGTTCACACGTCAGCATGTGAACTTTACTCTGACTCAGTCTGAGCAGTCAGACGGCAGATTTTTAAACAAGCACATCAAAACACATGCAGAGTTGAGCCCCTCTCACCTGTCCTGCTTCAGGTGGAGTCCTGACTTCTCAATTTGTCTTTCCTTATTTCAGGAGAAACTTTAACACCGGTGTTTTTGATACTTGGAAAATAAACTTACCAATAAAGGTCAGCAAACAGTTTAATCTGATGTGAGAAATCAAATGAATCGACCCTGAAACCTACCTTAAGTATGCTGTAATAATCCGAGGCTCATGGGGTAAACTGCAAAGGGACTATTTCTTAAACAGCACTTTCCTGAAGCATTCAAAGCACTTTATAAACCTTTCTTCATTCACTTTTTCTACTGGTGCTCCATCTAACATTCACACAGATTCATGCTCTGACTGATGCGTGAGAGAAACTTGAGGTTATCTTGTGACAGGATATTTAACATGCAGACTGGAGCATTCTCATATTAAACCACAAATGTTCCATCTAATAGATGAGCTTCCTACTTAACCACAGCCACACCACCCCATTGAACACTTCTTCTTCTTCACTCACTTTTTACTATCTATGTGTTTACATACCTCTCACCATTTAACCATTAGTTATTCTAAGTTTCTGTCTCCCTCCCCTCACAATCAATAGGTCAGTGCCCCTCCCTGAGCCTGGCTCTGCTGGAAGTTTCTTCCTGTTAAAGGGAGTTTTTTTTTGTGACTCTTGTAATTTGGTGCCATATAAATCAGATTGAATTGAACTAAATAGACTTTAGTTTGACTTTGATGCTTTATGGACACCTGCTGTTGTTTCCTACTTTGCTGTTCCACAGAGAGAGCCGACTTAAAGTGTGGATCACTTCCTGACACGATGTCGGACCTACTGGCAGCTTTTCTTCAGTCCACATCACACGAGACATCAGAATGCAGACAAGCTTTGGCATCAAGCTCTTATCTTCAATCTGTTTTCAGTTCAGCACAAAGACAGTAATCTGTTGGTTCATCAGCTCTGAGTGAAACCTGAAAACTAACATACTCTTTAGAATTTAAAGCAGATTCCATTTATCAGTTCATCTGGACTGAAACATTTATGTCATTGTGATAACATCAGAATAACCTGTAGGAGACACTGATCAGTAATCAATCATCACTAACAGAACAATAGAACAGATAAAATCACTGTACCAAAGAAGTCAACATTCAGGTTTGAATGAAGTCATGTGGAAAGAAACAAAAAGAATTGAAAAGCTCCGTTTAGTGTTCCTGTAAGCAAAGTCAGTGAGATGGAAATATAGATTTTTACATACATCAGGGACAAAACAAAGAGAACAGGAAGTAATCAGAGTAAAGGTAAGACCGTCATTGTACATGAGAGAAGTGCAAATTGCCTTATTAAATAATATTTACAAAACAGCTGCATGAAGGTTTAATACAAAGTGTGTTTGTGATATTCTGGCTGACAGGTGTGTTCACCTGCCACAGAACGAACAGTTATTTTACAGCTTTATGGAGAGAAAAGAATTAATGAAGCGTTCTTTATGGTTGAATCAGTCTGAGGGAGAAGGAGCTCTGCTGCCTCAGGATTGTGGAGTAGAGCAGGTGTGACAGATTGTCTATCATTGAGAGCAGTTTGTTCAGTGACCTCTGACCCTCACTGAATTCAACCCCTCCAAATTTTGACCAATGATACTTCCTGCCTGGTGGATTAGTCCAGGGGTGGGCGATCTCAGTCCACAAGGGCCGATGTCCTGCAGGTTTTAGACGTGTCCTTGAACCAACACAGCTGATTTAAAGGCTAAATTAGCTCCTCAACATGTCCTGAAGTTCTCCAGAGGCCTGGTAACGAACTAATCATGTGATTCAGGTGTGTTGACCCAAGGTGAGATCTAAAACCTGCAGGACACCGGCCCTCGTGGACTGGGATTGCCCACCCCTGGGTTAGTCTGTTGATCCTTCAGCCTGAGTGTCTTAATATGGAGGCTGTGACCCGAGTCCATATTTAAGAAATACATTTGGAGTTTTCAGTGTTTCCATGTCGTTGTGCTGTGATGATCACTTTGATTGTTGCTGCCATAATCTGAGAGTTTGTGTTCACTTTACACTTTGTATTTTTAATCCGTAGATTTAGTTTCCCCCAAACAGCTGGTGATGTTTAGCTTCATCAGGCTGGTGTGTTTAAGGAGTGGCAGCTGTTCTTCACCTGACTGCTGTCCTGTTTGATATTCCTTCACTTACAGTTATTTTTGTCTTTTCATTGTTCTTCTGCTTCCACTCTCACAATAGGACGAATGTTTACTTCAGAATCACTGTGACTGTCAGAATCCCTCACTCTGGATAAACACACTAGCTTTTCACCAACCAACAAAATACTTTCCTAGATTTTACACCACCTGCTTGCGCCTCTCTCCTTTACCTAGGAATACAAAGACCTTTCAATAATATAAGATAAAAGTTACCCAGTTGCCCCTGCTGGTGGTTTTTGTCCTTCAAGTTTGGGTCCTTGACCAGAGGCCTGGCTTGACCTACGTTCACACTGCAGGTCTTAATGCTCAATTCTGATTTTTTGATCAAATCTGATTTTTTTTGTCTGTTTGTTCACACTACAAATAAAATGTGACAACAAACGTGCTCTAGTGTGAACGGTTCACGGTCCTCAAAGCGGCCGCATGCGCAAAAGAAAACGTCACACACAATGCAGTCTGTTTACAGAAATAAAAATGGAAACTACAGAGCTAGTAGGTGTTGTTGCAGGAGTCTATCGATTTCTGCACATCGTAACCGACAGTATTTTGACAAATTAATTAGAGAAAGAAGGACACTGAGAAAAAATAGAGGCTGTGCTTTAACAATGGCCTTGTTTGGAGCAGTGGCTGCTACCTCGGTGCAGAGGTATGTGTTCTCCGGCACTGATAATTGGCTTGTGTCAGTGACCTAAAAGACGGATTTAATGCAACACGACCATTCAAACAGCAGCTTTCTAAAACATCAGATATGTATCAGATTCAGTGCCACATACAAAAGTGGTTGGATCACTCTGAATGACAGCGATTAGAGGAGGTTCTTCCATCAGTACCAAGCTCTGCTGATTTTCATTAATAAAACTTCAACCTGCTCAGTGAAAAACAGAGTGAAATCAGACAAGACTGAGTCCACTTTTAACTTTGTTTCGTCACATTTAACAGGAACTCATCATAAGATCAGCCTCCTCCCTGTAAGGGGAAAATTCTTATCAAGTCTCCGCCTGTCCTGCTTCAGGTGAAGCCCCGCCTCCTTCCAGGAATCACCTGTGTGTCCGTGTTTAGTGTGCAGCTGTGGAGCTTGTTGTTGGTGTGTGAAGAAACTGTAAGTTTGCTTTGTTTCCTCCTTTAACAGTTTGTCTTTAGGAACTTTATGAGCAGATCAGGAAGTGAGACGTTTGTATTTACATAAAATAAAACAAATGAGGTGATTTGATGATTGGCTGAATCCACTCTGGTTATCAGTCAGTAACTCTGCACTCAAACATTTGTCTTTGATAAACAGTTTAAAATGATCTGAATGAAACTTTGGATCCAACATCACTGGTGGAACAATGATGGTCCCTTTAACTGGAAACAGATGAAACCAGTTTGTTCTTCAGAAGCCGACATTCAGGTTTTACTGAGTGACGTCAAAACAACATGAAGCTGCTCCAGCTCAGTTCAGGGTCACTGCAAACAGAGATAATCAGAAGTAAATACAGACTCTCACACACACCATCAATATTTAAGGATGTTTTCACTGCAGTTTAAATCCTACATATACTTGATGTTAATGCAGGAGTAAAGCCTCTCAGAATCAAACACATTTAAACCTCTGTGACTCAGGACTGTGTGAAGCGCACAATCGAACACTTTTTCATCTGTTTCAAGTGAAACACAATGAAGTGTTGAAAGGAAAAACATGTTACTATGTGAATCCTGCTTGATGGATCAGAGCAGAGGCTTCACTCTGTGCTCTGTTCATTACTCTGTCAGTTTGAGTTATTCATGAAGGAGCTGATGATAAGCTGGTTAATGTTGGCACACACACACACTGTGACACTGTCAGACATGAGGAAGTGTGCATCGATGCATTCCTATGGGTGGAGACAGAAACTCAAACTGATACGAGTGGTTTAGCTGCAGGGCAGGTGTGACAGGACGATGCTGCACAGCCTCATTGTTCAGGTGTGAGTCAGACTCTGAGTCTTTGTACAGTCCTGTTTAACAACATGTTGTTCCTGTTGATGCATCACAGAGATCAGCTGTGCTAAACTCTGCTGCATGCAGCTACTAGTTTCTCTAGTTTGGTGATGGAAACGTCGATGAGACTGTTTCCATCACCAAACATCATGAGGAACACCTCTGACTCTGACTCTGTGCATAAAACCACAAATATCCCTTCATGTCTGTTCATCTGATTGTGTAATGTGAGAAACTTTGATGTCTGAAGTTTGTTCCATCATTAAAGTCCAGACTCGTAATTCTTAGAGGTTGGACTCAGCAGACACTCCATAACACAACATCATCACAGTCCTTCACTTATGATTTCATATGATTGCAGTTTTGAGTGTTACAGTGATGTTTTCATGTTGTTGCAGGTCTCTGAGTGTCAGTGAAACCTGTCAGTTAAAACGAAGATCTTTCACTTCATTTCCCTCAGTGCGTTTCAAGACCTAGTGTCATGGTTGCTAGGCAACCTGACACTTTCTGATTTACACGCGCTCACTTCCTGTGTTGTGACATGTTAATTATCCTGAGCGCGCACTGGGCAGGGAGACTCCGCCTCCATTAAAACCAACTAGATGTGGAAGTAGTGACGTTTTAGTTTAGTGCAGACGTGAGAGATGAGTGTCGTTACTGTTCAGTTTGTGTTACAGCGTTTATTGTTTTCATGTGTTATCAGACAGGATTATTTCAGCGATCTCATGTTTATTTTATCCTCCTGTAACTTTATGAAGAGCTAAACTGTCAGCACTAGTTAGTCCTTATAAGAACTGTTTGTGAGCTAAGAATCAACAATGACAAAAACTGTAAGTGTCATGCAGTGAGTCCTCAGAATTAGGCTGATTTTTAAGTTTGTGTCAATCAAAGCTAGAAGCTGGTGTAGCGTTGAGCTTTATTGTTAATTAATTAAAAATATACAGTTTGGATGGATTTGCATTTAAAGATGCAACAAGACTAAAATGGTTAGGGTCAGGAGGTCAAAGGTCAGAGCTCCTGTGGGTCTGAGGGCAGCCTCACGTTGGAGAAGGATGAAGGAGTCTGACCTGAGCCAGTGTTTGACATGAACACATCAGCACTGCTGTCAGTGAGCCTAACGACAGCCGTTAGCATCATTTCATTGTTTCAGTCATAAAAACACTTCCTGTCACTGTGGTGGTTACAGTGACATCATGCAGTTTGTGCTTTGACCTCCAGAGGGCGACAAATCAGCACAGACAGAGAGCTCCATTCAAACTTTGCTGCCATCAGTAATAATTCTTCAAATATAATCATCAGTGTTTGAGCAGTTATGATATCAGGGACAATCTAGACATGTGTGACAATACTGAACATGTCACATGACACACCTTAAACATCATGTGATCCACTCTCAGTCTGCGCTTTCATTCATGACTTCAACAGGTTGAAATGAGCTTTGAACAAACATCAGTTCAGTGTTGAAATATTTAAACGCTGCAGGAAGAACAACAAAGTGATGACGGATGTTTGTGTTTCAAAGATGAGAAACAGCAGAAATAAATCACAGCCTGCCAGAGGTTTGGAGTTTCCGAGGTGCATGTGAACGCAGCACACAGTGTCCAATGCTCCAGATTGCCCTCAAACGTCTCTTTGGGTGTTTCCTTCCTGCTCAAAGTTTACTTTCACTTCCTGAACTTCGTGCAGTGGAGCTTGTTGTTGGTGTGTGAAGAAACTGTAAGTTTGCTTTGTTTCCTCCTTTAACAGTTTGTCTTTAGGAACTTTACTGTTTGTTCAGCTCATGTTTGATTTCTTCACACAACAAACTGTGTGTGTTTGTATTTCCGGTCTCTCCATTAAAGTCAGTGTGTAATGTTTTCCTGGCTAACATCAGCTGTGTGCAGCTTAGTTCAGCACAAATCTGCCGCTCCATAGTTCACGGTAACGGACTCACAGCTGGACCAACGAGGCCGAGTGTGTCCGCCACTCTGAGCTACGTTCGTGTTTGTGTACTTGTAGTTTGTACTTTGTGAGTTCACTCAGAGCCCACAGAGGACGCAGCGTACGTGATGACGTCACAGCCCTTTACCTCCTTTACTGTCACTGTGATTAATATTTACACACGAGATGAGACACCTGACAGCATGTTAACGCTAAGCTAAAGCTAAGCTAGCCAAGAACCCAGAGTGACGTTAAAGCTGAGTAAACACTGACCCCAGACCAGCACCGTGATAAAGTGAGCTGCTGCTGCTGAACCTGAACAGGTAACAAAGTGATGAGCAGTCAGGCTGCAGGTTTCTACCTGTTCATGTTTCTACAGTAGAATCACTTTGAAGTGTCTTTGTGCTGTTTCATCTTTGATTTGTGTTCATAAACACTCAGAGAAACATCACGTGACCTCATCAGGATCTGTGTTGGTGTGTGGGGCTGTACCTCAGCTTTAGATTGTTACATGCTCATTTGTTCATTTTACACAGTAACATCAAAGTAATGTTATGAGGAGTAATGAAGTAATGTACTCCATTACTTTTAATAATTGTTCTGTGTAATATGTGTAATAATAACTGTTTTGAGTAATGACCAACACTGATCACAACAAAGAGGAAATGCCTCCAACATGCACAAACATTTGACCCACAACATGCAGTTAATGTGTACAAATGTCTTTGATATGCTGCTCAGTGATGGTGGTGACTGTCAAAGCAGAGCTACTGAGAATCAATAAGTAATATCAATGATGGAATCAGAATCACTAAATTCTTATCATCCCTGTCAGTATCATACATGTGCTGTATAATGTGATAAATGTAGAGGTGCTGGCTGTTCTCTCACTCTGCTGTTTAGTTGTAAAGGACGCCTCCCTGCCTTTGTCTCATTCATGGCCTTTAATAGTCTCTTCTAACATGCAGAGATCTGTATGATCTGTTTCATAGAGTCTAACCAGCCTGTACAGTTAACAACAACAGTCACTGCATCACTGACACACAAACGTCATCTCTGTCAATAACAACATTCATACATGGAATAAAAACACATCAGTGGATCATTGCTGGAGCTGCCTGGACTTCAGTCTTCAGGATCTCAGCCAACAGCATCGACATGCTGCTTCAGATGTCTGTGCTCCAGATGTCTGTGCTCCAGATGTCTGTGCTCCAGACGTCTGTGCTCCAGGTGTTTGTGCTCCAGATGTTTGTGCTTCAGATGTCTGTGTTCCAGATGTCTGTGCTCCAGATGTTTGTGCTCCAGATGTTTGTGCTCCAGGTGTTTGTGCTCCAGATGTCTGTGTTCCAGATGTTTGTGCTCCAGGTGTTTGTGCTCCAGATGTCTGTGTTCCAGATGTCTGTGCTCCAGATGTTTGTGCTCCAGATGTCTGTGCTCCAGGTGTTTGTGCTCCAGGTGTTTGTGCTCCAGATGTCTGTGTTCCAGATGTCTGTGTTCCAGATGTCTGTGCTCCAGATGTTTGTGCTCCAGATGTCTGTGTTCCAGGTGTCTGTGCTCCAGGTGTTTGTGCTCCAGGTGTCTGTGCTCCAGGTGTTTGTGCTCCAGATGTTTGTGCTCCAGATGTTTGTGCTCCAGATGTTTGTGCTCCAGGTGTCTGTGCTCCAGATGTCTGTGTTCCAGATGTCTGTGTTCCAGATGTCTGTGTTCCAGATGTCTGTGTTCCAGATGTTTGTGTTCCAGATGTTTGTCCTCCAGATGTCTGTGCTCCAGATGTTTGTGCTCCAGGTGTTTGTGCTCCAGGTGTTTGTGCTCCAGATGTCTGTGCTCCAGATGTTTGTGCTCCAGATGTCTGTGCTCCAGATGTCTGTGCTCCAGATGTCTGTGCTCCAGATGTCTGTGCTCCAGATGTTTGTGCTCCAGATGTCTGTGCTCCAGGTGTTTGTGCTCCAGATGTCTGTGTTCCAGATGTTTGTGTTCCAGATGTTTGTGCTTCAGATGTCTGTGTTCCAGATGTCTGTGTTCCAGATGTTTGTGTTCCAGATGTTTGTGCTTCAGATGTCTGTGCTCCAGATGTCTGTGCTCCAGATGTTTGTGCTCCAGGTGTCTGTGCTCCAGATGTCTGTGTTCCAGATGTCTGTGTTCCAGATGTCTGTGTTCCAGATGTCTGTGTTCCAGATGTTTGTCCTCCAGGTGTCTGTGCTCCAGGTGTTTGTGCTCCAGATGTTTGTGCTCCAGATGTCTGTGCTCCAGATGTTTGTGCTCCAGATGTCTGTGCTCCAGATGTCTGTGTTCCAGATGTCTGTGCTCCAGATGTTTGTGCTCCAGATGTCTGTGCTCCAGGTGTTTGTGCTCCAGATGTCTGTGTTCCAGATGTTTGTGTTCCAGATGTTTGTGCTTCAGATGTCTGTGTTCCAGATGTCTGTGCTCCAGATGTTTGTGCTCCTGGTTGAAAGGCTCTCAGTTTCCTCCTTGAAATAAGTGTTTATATTGTTGTTATATTGTTGACCCACTATTGATCATGTGTCTCATCACATGATCAATGGTGGGTCAGCGACATGCTTTCTTTCCGTCTCAGGTTTAAATATCTGGGACTCTCCACCGTTTGGTTTTAAAACTGAAGAAGCTTCTCGAATGAAACGTCTTCCAGAAACTTAAAGAAGTTTCTATTTTCTTTCTAAGCTCCTTAGATCACATGACCTGGATGACTGAGCCTACAGACATATTGACCTGGTTTCTAGGTTATATGACAGGTCAGAGGTCAGCGACTGTAACTCAGTTACTCCTGTTAATGTGAACTCACTGAGGGTTTGTGGTTTACCTCTCAGACTGACTGAAGATGATGATGGAGGAAGAGGAGGGCAGAGCAGAGTCTGCAGGGTCCAGCTGTGAGAGTGACGAGTCCAAAGATCTAAATCCTCCAGACTTCAGTGTTGAACCTGGACCAACGAGGTCAGAGAGCTGAACACACTGAGTTACAGAAATAATTCTGCACTGACATTATAATCAGTGTTGATTCTGGTTGATTGTCTGACTGTGTTTGTGAGCTGAGAGGAAATGAAAATGAATTTGTAACAAAAATCAGTTTTGTCCAGTTTTCCTGTAAAAAGCTGAACTCTAATCTAAGAGGACTGTTACTGACAGGAAACAGCTGCATTATCTGCAGTCTGTGTGATCACAGCTGCTTCAATCATGTTTGTGTCTGCAGAGGTCAGAGGTCACAGTCTGCAGGGTCCAGCTGTCCGTCTGTGAGGAGTGACCGGTCCAAAGGTGACGCTCCAAACTTCGGTGCTGAACCTGGACCAACGAGGTCAGAGAGCTGTGATGACTCCTTTACATGTTTGTGTTTCCTGGATAAATATGACCTGAAACATCCTCAGATTGTTACAAAGATTCATTAAAAAGAAAACAATGAAAGAGAAAAGATCCAAATGTTAGACTTGGTCATTTGCTGTTTGAGGACAGTGATGCTCATATCTGTGGGGAAAGTGTGACCTGAGTGGGTTCATGTTTGTCTTTAAAGAACAGAGCTGCTCTGATTCTCTTTGTGTCTGATCTGTTAAACAGTCTGAGAGGTCACACAGAGACCCAGCAGCTAAAGCCTGGATCATACTGGCTGCTGTTAATGAGACTCCATCAGGACAACACTGAGCCACAGTGGTGTTCATGGAAATCAATCAATAAATTCAACTTTACACTGTATTACCAAAGTACTGACTCGTCTGCCTTCACACACATGTAAACTTGAGTGACATCATATTCTGAGTCCACAGCATTCAATATGATGTCAGCCAAGAGTTCAACATATAACAGCTTAAACTGTTCTAAAAAGGTTTTTTCACAGGTTTAAAAGTGTTTACGGGAATTTTTAACGGTTCTTTCAGAAGCACATACGTGAGGTTAGACACAGGAAGCAGCAACACTGACTGAACACAGCTTTTAGAGGCTAAATTCACATTTTAATAATGAAAGTGGCTTCGTGTGTGTGTGTGTGTCCATGGTTCCTCCACAGAGTGGACCAGCAGAGCTCAGAGGTTCCCAGTGGTCAGTCTGCCCAGCAGCATCAAACACAGCTGGACTCCATATTTATGGTCTGTACATGTACAACAAGTACTTTATTATTAATATTAATAATAATACATTTATTTATAGGTCCCTTTCAGAACACCAAGGACTCTGTGGACTAAATGACCAAAAGAAACAAACTTTGAAATCAGACGGTGCAAATGTGATCACAGGGAAACGTTTTAAACATCGAGGCTTTAAACAAAAACCAAAGTGAAACAGTTTGTAGTCGAGATCAGTGGGAATGAAGCTGAATAATTGTTTTTTCAATAACTTTGAGCTCTTAAAATAGAAAACTAGCTGAAAGTCTGGCTTCTTTTATGAAAAGTACAGAGAAATTAATGGTCGCTCAACGCTTGTGCACAATATAAGAGTTTAAATAAATCTAAAGAATAACTCAAAGTCCTACAATCATACTGAGAAAATCATCTACAGCTAACTATCCAAGTGGATTTGTTTAAGACAGCTCCATCTGCTGGTGGCCCTCTGCAGGTGCATGAAAGGGGCGTGTTTATAGTGAAAGTAGTAGAGAAAGTAAACCCCATGGGAAGGAGGGAGGACTCTCAGCAGCTTCCAGCTCATATTCAGACATTTGACTTCTCACTGAAAGCAGCAAGTTTGAGTGTCTGTACCTTAATTAGAAGAGATAACATGGCCATAGTAATTAGAATTGATTGAGCAATGCTGTCCTTATAATGTAGTTTATTATCTTTATGGACAAGTCCAGTTTGTAAAGCAGAGCAGCAAATCAGGTCCAAATGTGTTGTTCACAGTGAGCCGGATCATCATTGGCTGCTATGTTAACATCCTGCAGCAGGATGTCTTTGGTCAGAGATTGGATAGATCACTAAGTCATTGTTGAGTTTAGGGAGACAGTAGACAGTTGCAGTAGGTTCAGCCAGTTGACACACAGTAGATAAAAATAACTGAAGGCAGGAGCAGACACCTGTATGACTTTCCACCTCTCACATAGATTATTGTCCCTGGGCAGCGCCACAGGGCTGGTAGATGTAAACAAAGCTGGAGGAGAGGATTTATTCATCTGAGAAAAGTCACAGAGTTGTCTTGATGCTCAATCATCCAGGTACGTAAATCCCAATTTTCAGTGGGAGAAACATTTCATCATCATCATCAGGTGACTTCTTCAGTCTCAGCTGACTGCAGCTTTCAATCTTATAAACAGGACATTTGTATAATGACTGAAACCAGCCCACTGAAGGAACAATGGGCTGGGAGGTCAGTTCAGGCATGATAAGACGTATGTCAACCAGATGTGCCCCAGGTCTGGCAATAACGCCACTGTTTATGCGATAGCATGCCATTTCTGGCCCGATTGTGGTTTTGTGTATGTGGCCCAGGCTCATAGAAAACAGGTCTGGCTGGGATCCGGCATCAAGCTGGCACTTCTGACTGACTGGTGTCATGGCAGAGTGTATGTCAACCAGATGCGGGCCAGGTCTGGCAATGATGGCACTATTTATGTTCCTATTTTCCTATTTTAGTTGGAAGAACCAAATGCCATGTTGCAATACTACACTGCTATGGTAGCTAATGTTTCAAATGCAGGTTTGACAGGTTTGTGAGTGTACACTTTATCCAAAACCTAGTGAGGGTTTACTCATCTTTGCCAGTGGGTGGCTGTAGCTCAGGCGGTAGAGCAGGTCTCCTATTGATTGGAAGGTTAGTGGTTCGATCCCTGGCTCCTCCAGTCTGCATGTCGTGAGTGTGAATGTGTATGAATGTAGTTAGGAAGCATTAAGTTAAGAGAAAGTGTGTGTTTGGGTGAATGTGGCATGTTGTGTAGAGCACTTTGAGTAATATAAGAATCCGTCTATTCACTGTCCGAACAGAGTTTCGTCATGTTACTTTTGCACTATTGTGCACATGTTGTTATTACATGGCTTAATTAAGGTACACATTAGGCTGACATCTGGGGCCAGAGCTGAAGCTGTTCTGGGCCAGCACAGGACCAGCAGTGTGTCTGCAACTGGCCCGTGGCTGCACACAACTTACCCATGGCCCACATACCACAAAGAAGGACGGCCCTTTGGTGGCCCAGACCAGGTTTGCCAGAGATAATCCACACATGGGCCAGCAAAGGACCACCAGTGTGTCTGCAACTGGCCTTGTGCTGGCCCATGTGTGGGCCACAATTGGCAAACCAGATATGGGCCAACAAAGGGCCGTCATTCTTTGCAGTATGTGGGCCACGTGTAAGCACATTGTGTGGGCCAAATCCGGACCATACCAATTTTGCTCTGTGGGAGGAGATGATGAGAGTCAAACCTTAAATACTGATCTGTATGTGTAAACAGAGTGTACCTTTATGTAGAGATGGCACGATACCACTTTTTTATGTCCGATACCGATATCATAAATTTGGATATCTGCCGATACTGATATGAATCCGATATAGTGTTTTTTAATCAATAAAACAGTTTTTTTTATATCTTGCTGCATTTTGTATAAGTTCATACTCAAGTTTAAATAGACAACAACACTAAAGCTATTCTGTTATACCTGTATGTAAAAAAAACACTGCACCCAAAATATTTCATAGTTCAGCAACACTGATCAATCTAATAAACTTAAACCTGCTCCATCCTCCCTATTCTGGTATTTGAAAGAGTACTTAGCAGAAATATTAAGCAACCTAACTAATAGGGTTCCAACTCCCAGCAACAACAACAACAAAAAAAATAGGGAACCACCCTCCACTTCATGATGCTTAATTGACGTAATCAACTTTAATTTGATGCAGTGTGAAAAAAAATAATGCACAGAAATAAATTATTTTTCAAGAATAATTAAATACATTCAACATCTTTCTTCAACAGAATTGAAGACTGCACAGATGGTACCTTCCCAAGGGAAAAAGTAGTATAGCTTACTAGGGTATATTAGACTTAACAGTTACTATATACAGTAATGGACTTCTATACATTTTACATCAGATTAAAACTTTGGGTGTAAGATTCAGATAATTATTTATTAAAAGCTCGACATTTTAAATGAGAATAAGAAAGAAAAGTATGTCTTTGTGCCCCCTTTTCCCTGTTCATGCCCTATCGGCCCCCCTGGCTAAACTTTGCTAGATCCGCCCCTGCACAGTTACGTCAGCTGTAGAAAAAGATCCTGGTCTAGAAATAATATTAAATAAATTCTAACAACAGCTTATCAAGCTTAAACGTGCTGCTGTTGTTCAGCCGCTGGTTTCCTCTTTCTGGTGCAAAGTGGGCCAAAAACAAAAAAGAGAGACGGAGTCGTGACAGAAAAGCCGATCAGCTGATCATTGATCAGTTTCATGATTGAAGCAGCAGCAGGAGAAGGAGGGAGAGAGAAGAGGCAGTCACTTCATATATCGGTTGTTAAGCTTAAGGTGGGAATGCTTTACAAACATTCAGAGATGAACTTACACACTTGCTTTACTTCTCTCTGGGAAAACTTCCTCGGAGATGAAATGCCGGTTTGGTAGCGAGGCTACAAATACACACAGCCGCTCTATCACGTGACCACACTGCTCCTACGTGCTACGGTTATGAGCCGAGTTACGCCATGTCGCAAGTTTTTGAGGTGCTTTTTTGATATTTAATGGATCGGATTACATTTTTTATTCCTCTCCGATATCCGATCCAGTAATTTAGGTCAGTATCGGACCGATACCGATACGTAATATCGTAATATCTACCTTTAAGACCAGTTGTCTGTATGAGTCACCTGTAACATCTCCAAGTTTCTGGCTTCGATTCTCAACCTGTTGGTAGTTCAACTCTGAACACCAGTGAAATGTTTCTCCCACTTAAATCACTGCATTCATATGAACAGAATCCATGCTTTGGGATCATGGAGTTGTGGAGAATGTCTCAGTTAATAAGATAAAGTCAAACTTATAATTGGTAAAGAGTTCGTGGATGATGTGCCCCTTGATCGTTCGGAAGTGGGTGTTGTGGAGACTGAAGTTCAGAGTGGTGGGTCATTCATAAAGTATTCTGTTTCAGCTGCTGGAGGACAACATCATCACTTTTGTGAAGAACGAGCTGAAGAAGATCCAGAAGGCTCTGAATCCAAATAAGCCCCAGTGCTTGGAGTTTCAGAGGGAGGATGATGAGCAGAGGAGAAAAAGCAGAGAGGCATTTGTGAAGATCACAGTGGACTTCCTGAGGAGAATGAAGCAGGAGGAGCTGGCTGACCATCTGCAGAGACGTAAGAGGATTTATCTAAAGATTTAAGCTGCTGGATAAATGAGACACTCATGACACCAGTGTGTTCGGTCATTTCTCAGTGGGTCAGAAATTGTCATCAGCATTTTGTAAAATGTGATTGTTAAAGTTGTATTTTTATTATTATTATTCAGAACTTCCAGCTGCAGTTTGTCATCATAACCTTAAATCTGCTCTGAAGAAGAAGTTCCAGTGTGTGTTTGAGGGCATCGCTAAAGCAGGAAACTCAACCCTTCTGAATCAGATCTACACAGAGCTCTACATCACAGAGGGAGGGACTGCAGAGGTCAATGATGAACATGAGGTCAGACAGATTGAAACAGCATCCAGGAAACCACACAGACCAGAAACAACAATCAGACAAGAAGACATCTTTAAAGCCTCACCTGGAAGAGATGAACCAATCAGAACAGTGCTGACAAAGGAAGTGGCTGGCATTGGGAAAACAGTTTTAACACAGAAATACAGCCTGGACTGGGCTGAAGACAAAGCCAACCAGGACATCCAGTTCATATTTCCATTCACTTTCAGAGAGCTGAATGTGCTGAAAGAGGAAAAGTTCAGCTTGGTGGGACTTGTTCATCACTTCTTTACTGAAACCAAAGAAGCAGGAATCTGCAGCTTTGAAGACTTCCAGGTTGTGTTCATCTTTGATGGTCTGGATGAGTGTCGACTTCCTCTGGACTTCCACAAAACTACAATCCTAACTGACCCTAGAAAGTCCACCTCAGTGGATGTGCTGCTGATAAACCTCATCAGGGGGAAACTGCTTCCCTCTGCTCGCCTCTGGATAACCACACGACCTGCAGCAGCCAATCAGATCCCTCCTGACTGTGTTGGCATGGTGACAGAGGTCAGAGGGTTCACTGACCCACAGAAGGAGGAGTACTTCAGGAAGAGATTGAGAGATGAGGAGCAGGCCAGCAGGATCATCTCCCACATCAAGACATCACGAAGCCTCCACATCATGTGTCACATCCCAGTCTTCTGCTGGATCACTGCTACAGTTCTGGAGGATGTGCTGGAAACCAGAGAGGGAGGACAGCTGCCCAAGACCCTGACTGAGATGTACATCCACTTCCTGGTGGTTCAGGCCAAAGTGAAGAAGGTCAAGTATGATGGAGGAGCTGAGACAGATCCACACTGGAGTCCAGAGAGCAGTAAGATAATGGAGTCTGTGGGAAAACTGGCTTTTGATCA
This sequence comes from Neolamprologus brichardi, assembly GCF_056152115.1. Classification (NCBI taxonomy): domain Eukaryota; kingdom Metazoa; phylum Chordata; class Actinopteri; order Cichliformes; family Cichlidae; genus Neolamprologus; species Neolamprologus brichardi. The sequence continues at coordinate 61,228,035 of NC_142106.1, read as the reverse complement.
GCTGCAGAAAGGAAACCTGATCTTCTATGAATCAGACCTGACAGAGTGTGGCATCGATATCAGAGCAGCCTCAGTGTACTCAGGAGTGTTCACACAGATCTTTAAAGAGGAGAGAGGACTGTACCAGGACAAGGTGTTCTGCTTCATCCATCTGAGTGTTCAGGAGTTTCTGGCTGCTCTTCATGTCCATCTGACCTTCATCAACTCTGGACTCAATCTGATGGAAGAACAACAAACAACCTCCCAGAAGTCTGAAACAGGAGAATCTGCAGAGAAACACTTCTACCACAGTGCTGTGAACAAGGCCTTAGAGAGTCCAAATGGACACCTGGACTTGTTCCTCCGCTTCCTCCTGGGTCTTTCACTGCAGACCAATCAGACTCTCCTACGAGGTCTGCTGACACAGACAGGAAGTAGCTCACAGACCAATCAGGAAACAGTCAAGTATATCAAGAAGAAGCTCAGTGAGAATCTGTCTGCAGAGAAAAGCATCAATCTGTTCCACTGTCTTAATGAACTGAATGATCGTTCTCTAGTGGAGGAAATCCAACAGTCCCTGAGATCAGGAAGTCTCTCCTACACTAATCTGTCTCCTGCTCAGTGGTCAGCTCTGGTCTTCATCTTACTGTCATCAGAAAAAGATCTGGATGTGTTTGACCTGCAGAAATACTCTGCTTCAGAGGAGGCTCTTCTGAGGCTGCTGCCAGTGGTCAAAGCCTCCAACAAAGCTCTGTAAGTAAATATGTGATCATTCCTGTATTTATAACATAAACAGTGTAATGTGTGATGGACCCTTAAAAACTTAAACACATTTATTTACATGATAAATACAGTATATTATAGTTAATGTTTTATAGCAGCAGTAAATGTCAGAGTGTCTTAAACATATCTGGGTTTCAGCTTTTATCAAAGTCATATCCAGAATAATCCTGTAAGTAAAATTTATTTATACAGCAGCTTTCACAGGTCAAAAACCACAAAGTGCTTTACAATAGAAACAGCCAATAAAAACACAGAAGATAACAACATTAAACAGCAAACACTGAACATCATACAGCCTAAAATTAGTTAAAGGCCACTCTGAATACTACAGTCTGAATAAATGAGTTAGTGGGACCAGTAACAGCTTTTGACTGGACGATCTCAGATGTGAGAAGAGCTGTAGGATTGTAGAAAGTCAGAAATATAGACTGGGACTTAAAGTAAGGACTAAAACTTTAAATAAAGACTAAAATGAACTGGTTACCAGTGTGAAGAGATTAAAGTGGAGCAATGTCCAGTCTATTTCATGTGCTGGTTGAAAGCCTCGCAGCATCATTCTGTACTGACTGAAGACGTTCAAAGACTGTGATGGAGCCATAGGTGATAATCATCAACTCCCTCATTCCTCCTCTGGTCTTATTGCTGTGCATCAGTGCACTGCTCAGCTGAAGATGAGTTCACTTCTATATGTTACAATCAGCATCACCAGTACAGCTCCAAGGATCTGCAGCTGCTGGCAGATTCAATCATGCATGCTTGATTGTTTTTCAGTCTCTCAGGTCAGATGAAGTCATATTCTTTATGAATTAGCATAAGAAGTCAATAAAAATTCTAAGCAAATCAAGATAAGTGTTTATTCTTGTTTTAATAAATATATGAGCGAGAGGGACCTTTTTGGTCTAAAGTTATAATCATCTGCCACATTTCGAATCTCTTTACTACGTGGACTTTTAAAATATTTTCTGTTCCCCCAGACTGAGTCTCTGTAACTTGTCAGAGAGTTCATTTAACTTGTCATTTGATAACAGTTTGTTATTAAATTACAGTTTTTCAAATTGTGTTTTTATTTTGTTTTTTAGCCTGAGTGTCCCTGATCTCTCAGACATAGGCTATGAAGCTCTCTCCTCAGTTCTCAGCTCCCAGTCTTCTACACTGAGAGAGCTGGACTTAAGTAACAACAACCTAAAGGAACCAGCAGTGGAGTTTCTTTCTGCAGGACTGAGAAGTCCACACTGTAAACTGAATACTCTGAGGTGAGATCAAGTTATGTTGTGCTTTTCATCAACTGACAGAATTAACCAATAAGAATCCATTAAATGGGAAAAAAGTCAGTTAAATAATAATAATAGTAATAGTTTTATGATAATTTAATGAGCAGAGAGTTATTGATCAATATGTCAGCTACTTTGGTGCTAATGCACTGCCCGGCACATGGAGCCCAATTGGCATTTGCAATAGAATACCAGAATTGATTGACCATTGTCAGTTAACAAATGTCAGTGTCATCCATTTGTTGACTCTCAGAAAAAAAACAGGATTAATTGCTAAATCTAATAACTCTTTAGTGCACCCTCATTGCAACTTAACAACAGTGTTTGTTTAATGTTTATCTGTCATTTTTCAGACTGAGTCACTGTAAGCTCTCAGAGAGAGGCTATGAAGCGCTGTCCTCAGCTCTCAGCTCCCAGTCCTCTAGTCTGAGACAGCTGGACCTGAGTAACTCTGACCTGCAGGATTCAGGAGTGAAGCTTCTGTCTGAAGGACTGAAGAGTCCACACTGTAAAATGGAAACTCTCAGGTCAGGATTTAAAATTTTTCATTGATGATCACGTTAAACCTGATTTCTATTACTGCATAAACAGTAAATTGATTTTAAAAAAGTCTTAATGTAGAAATTAGTGTCTGGGGTTTTTAGTGATATTTGTTCACTTTCTGTGTTTCATTTGCAATGAAATGTCCCATCTGCTCCTCTGAGTCCAAAATCTTTATTTTAGCAGTGCTTTATCCACCAAACCTTCTAGTTCGATTCCTGTATTCTGAAGGTTTTTACAGAGCTGTTTGTTCAGATATCAGAATTTGATTTTCAGAAACATTTAGCAATAAAAATATGATCAATTGATTATTTCTGACTGAAAAGATGAAATATATATTTGGTCATAGTGACATGACTCATTGCCTCACTTAAACATAAAATGTAAACAAAAATTCAAAACAATAGATTAATAGAAAACAGAATTTGACTGTTGAGCTTAAAGTGAGCTTGAATATTATTCACTTCCTGTTTTATTTTGGTAGTTATCGTCTCTGATTTTTACTTTTCCTTCCTCCCCCGACATTGTCTACATTAGTTTCAGCTGTAGAAGGTTTTATTGACTGTTTGATTTGTCACTTTTTTAAACTATAATTGTTGACTTATAAACTATTGCTAAAATGTATTTTCATTAAAATACCAAATAATTTATTACTTTATCATCTAATTAGATTATAATTCTGTAAATAAGAGTGATAGTGTGGCCTGTGTGGGTTGTCTTCAGGTTCTCTGCTTCCTCCCACAGTCCAAAAACATGCATGCAAGGTTAACTGGAGATGTGTGATTGTGAGCATAAATGTTTGTCTGTCTCTGTCTAGCTCTGTTTCTACCTGGCTACATCACCGTGGTTACTGATGCTGAACCAATAACCTGGTCTGGATCAGGTTATGGTCAGAGTTTTTGTTTAAAATCAGCTGAAGTGCCTCATTTTCACTGATTCTTTCATTTACAGAAAGCTTTAAGTGAGATATAGATTCAGTCATATGTTACTAATATTACTTTTAACCTGAGTAGCGAAAGTCCGCGGTGATCTGAAAATGATGTGCCGGGAGTTGTGCCGGGAGTTGTGCCATTCTCTGCGGCTTCAGTGACCCTTGAGCTCTCGACCAGCTATTGAGTTGGTGGGTAACAGACGTCTCCGAAAACGTCGAAGCACTTTTGCAAATATGCGATATCTTGATAAACCGAGCAGATATTTGAAGTTTCCACACCCACATTCTCGCCTGAAAATATGTTAAAAGTTTATTTTGTGACCCAGGAAGATTAATAAGAGTAATTTTAAAACTTAGTAGCGGTCGCCATTACCGGAAACTGGAGTGTGGCTGGGCCACACTATGAATTCTGGGATATGGTGGGCCACGAAGGACACACCCGACTCATCCTTCAAATTCGGGGAAAAGGAGGACGCATTTGTCGGCTGCATTCGGAGGAATTTGGACAGCCTGACAGCTGAGACTTTGGGTATAAATGTGTCATAAACAGGAGAAAGCAGTGCAGGTTCAATGTAATCAAACCTCAGACTGAGTTCAAAATCATCACCTGTCCCAGATACCACATCAGCACCAGAACCATGATGTGTTTACTCACATTTAAAAAGGTGGAGGTCAGTGTGAATGGACTGTTGTCATTGGTCTGAATGTGCCTCTATAAACATGTGCTCTTCATTATTGATGTTTTCCTAATGAACAGAAAATGAGACTTAACAAAATCCTTCTGACTGTTGTTGGAGCAGGTTAGGTCCTGGGTTTGAGTCCCCCACTGTACCACAGGGGCTTCTAGCTTTGTTTCACAGTGTGTAGAACAACAAATAAAACCAAATCACAAAAAAACACATCAAACTTTGAGGGTTTAACCAAGGATGAGGAAGTAGACTCGGCCCCAAACATCTGGATATATGGATGGTTACCACAGCAACCACAGCAGTGTGCTCTCAGTATATTTAGTTGTATAAAGGTGTTTGTGGTGTGTTGCAGCTGAAACAGCCTCATGTATGTTGACAAAGGGAGAAAATAGTGTGAGAACACTGTTCACAGCAGTCACAGCTCGCTGCCTTCAACAGTCTCTTCCTTCCTTGTTTGGATGTCACTGATATCATCTTCTGCTCTTACACTGACCACCTGTTGAAGCTAACATGCTAACATGGAAGCCGCAGGTATGCCACCTGTGGCAGCTGAGGTCACGTGATCTGAGTGTTTGAACCACACGTTGGAGCAGCGTTTCCAAACATCTGCACTTCAGAAGCTCCGAAGTGTGGAAACGTCACTGTGGAGCGTCTCATCCCTATCTAAGAGATTTTCTTGCCTCTGCAAAGAGAAGCTTGCAAACAGCACCATAGTTTGTCAATCCCAACCAATCAGAGCGCTCCTTATGTCACGTCACATGACTCGTGTGTTTTCCTCTTTGATTAGCACCCAAAGAACTAAAGAAAGGCTAAAAGGACGTTCAGCCAATCAAATCCCTCCTAGGAACAGGAAGTCTAGAGAGGAAATGGAGCAGAGAAGGAGGATCACCAGTTTAAATGTCTGAGTTTTAAACTGGTGACCCTCTAAAGAGGCTTTTATTGACTCTGTTTTCTTTACAGCTTTTTTCACCATTTAAACTGTTTAATATCAGATTTAGAAATAACTTTTGGACCGTTTTTCTACATTTGCACTAAAATGTGACATAAGTAATGACTTTCTGACTTTACATTGGACTAATCTAACGACTCAGCCTGGCTATGTTGGACTTGGTGTGGAAGCAGCTCCCAGTTTGAGTTCAGGAGACAGACACCCTCTCTACTTTGAAGATCAGCTGCAAATTTCCTTTTGATAAACCTTATAGTTACAGCTGGATCAGGTGAACCATCCCTTAGTTATGCTGCTATAGGCTCAGGCTGTTGGTGGACTTCCCATGATGCTCTGCTTTCTTCTCCACTCCCCTCTTTTCACTCTTGATGCTTTTATATGTCACTACTGCATGTCTTTTGTCTTCTCTCTCCTTAGTTTGTGTTTTGTTCTTGTCCCCATGGCGTCAATAAATATAGTCAGATTAAAATAGGTTCCAGACATTAGTCACAGTTAATGGTACATCTTGTACATCTTTAATGGCTATAAACAGACATAGAACTTCTCTTTTCTATAACACCTTCCATACAAGGTAATAAACTTCAAGCCCTCAGGGTCTTTGGGGCTAATTATTGACTCTGGTCATCTGTTGCCAAGTAGAGTAAAATATAGTGAGACACCAAATGAGTTAAGGCCTCAGGCCTGACACATTCCTAGATTATATGTGTTATATGTATTGTAAGCATGCATGCAATCATCCTGTTCTACTTTCCCTCAGTATGTATCACCTGGACAGTCACGCCAATGAAGCTTAAGACCCTTAATGAACCGAACATCAACTCGAAATAAGCACAAATATGCAATGTGTATGAAATACTTCTGACCGTACTTGTAACAAAAGTTAACATAATGGAAGGATCCTCAAATGGACATCTTCAATAGACAACTTTTATGCAATATCAATACTGTGAGAAATATTATTAGATGGAATAATGCTGTAAAGAATGTTATTAATGCAGTTATAATGATGCAGATTATATGTCAGCAATAAAAGAATATCTGTATCTCCACAATTGTCTGATGGTTGGGGCTTTCTCTCTAATATTGGAGGCTGTTACCTTACACTGTTAAACAGCTTCAGATGACTGTTGTTGTCTGTTGGGAATTGTCACTTTTAAATAAAGTTACATTGAATGGATGTAAATGGATAGATGTTATTGTGACAAAGAGAAAACGATTGTTGACAGATAGATTGTTGTTTTGTGTGTCTGCAGTCTGTCAGGCTGTCTGATCACAGAGGAAGGCTGTACTTCTCTGGCCTTAGCTCTGAGCTCCAACCCCTCCCATCTGAGAGAGCTGGACCTGAGCTACAATCATCCGGGTGACTCAGGAATGAAGCTGTTCGGCTGGACTGAAGGATCCAGGCTGGAGACTGGACACTCTCAGGTATGGAGAGAATGTCTGATAGAGAAGGAAGAGCTGGAAACATTTCCTGTGTCCTTCACTCACTTCCTGTTTGTTTCCTGCAGATGACACATGAACAATCACACATGCAGGAATATTTTCAGGGACAGACACACTAGTCTAGCTGGATAGTACATGGCAATTTATGTAGGGGTCTCCAAGGAGTCTGTTTGCAGGAACATTAATTATAACTTTAAGTCATGTTGAGAGTTTCATTAAAAGTAGACCTACAGTTAGGTACATAAATATTTGGACAGAGACAATATTTTGTAACTTTAGACTTTATTAGGTCACAGGTGTACCTGAGATAGTGGGCACTGTGTACCTAGTAAAGTGTCAGCCATGTGTATGTTTCCCATGCTGTATGTCCACAGTCACAGTGACAGTCAGTGACACTGACAGAAGGATGAAACAAGGCTGTGAATCATTTCAGTCTGTGTGTGTGACAGAGGCAGACAGGAGCAGCTGACATTCGGAAATGGAAGCTTAAATAATGACAAACTCTACATTCACGGCTGAATTCATAATAATTTGTTCTCAAGTGCACATTTAGCAGCTAATGCTAATACTGTTTCCCCTTGCTTCCTACAACTTGAGCAGCTATTGCTAAGTAGGCCACTTTGCTCTGCTAAGGATTTGTGTGACCATGATGGAATCTCTGATAAGCTAATGCTGCTAAGCTAATGCTGTTTATGGGCCCTGTTAGAATCAATATTTCATTCTCATTCTGTTGTTTGAGAACAATATTAACGTCTCACATCATTATTACACAAGAGAAAAGGGTATTAGTGTTAGCTACTAATGCTTATTCACCTAAAATTAGCTTTAGCTGCTAATGGGAGCCTAGTAAGCATAAACCCTTCACATCATTATAATGCAAGGAAAAAGAGTCACTCATGGCAGCCTATTTAGCATTAACGTCACATCATTATAACACAAGAGAAAAGGGTATTAGCATTAGCTACTAGTGCTTATTAACCTCAAATTACCTATAGCTGCTAATGGCAGCCTACTTAGCATTAACTCCTCACTAATATAATGCTAATTTACATCAAATTAGGATTAGCTGCTCATATTGTTATAAGGAAAGAGAAAACGTTATTAGCATTAGCTGCTAATAATTATTCACCCCTAATTAGAATAAGCCGCTAAAAGCAGCCTACTTAACATTAACTCCTCACTTCGTTGTTACCCAACGGAAAAGAGTATTAGTATTAGCTACATCATTTTTAATAAGTAAGAGAAAACAGTGTTAGCATTATTGGATAATGCTAACTCACATTAAATTAGCATTAGCTAATAACGGCACCTGCTTAGCATTAGCTGGTCACATTGTTATGAGGCAAGAAAATATGGTATTAGCATTAGCTGCCAATTTCTATTTACCTAAAATTAGCATTAGTGACTAATGGCAATCTACTTAACATTAACTCCTCACTAATACAATGCTAATTCACATCAAATTAGCATTAGCTGCTAATATCAGCCTACTTAGCACTAGCTGCTCACATTGTTAGAAATCAAGAGAATATGGTATTAGCATTAGTTGCCAATGCTTATTCACCTAAAATTAGTATTAGCCACTAATGGTAGCCTATGTAGCATAAACTTCTTATTGCTAAATGAAGTTAATTAATGCTAAATAAGCTTAACTAAAATGAAAGTAATTTTAGCTATAGCTGCTGGTATTGTTAAAGTGTAAGATAAAAAATTGCTAGCAGCAGAGGATAATGCTAACACACATAATAATTAGCATTACCTAATAATGGCAGACTTCTTAGCATTAGCTGCTCATATTGTTATAATGCAAGGGAAAAGAGTTGGCAAAAACATAGTTAGCATTAGTGGCTAATGCTAATTAACCTAAATTAGCATTAGCTAATGATGGCTACATACCTAGCATTAGCTACTGATATTGATATAAAGCAAGAAAATATGCTATTAAATTAGCTTTTAATGCTTTTTCATCTAAAATTAGAATTAGCCACTAATGGCGTCCTATTTAGCATTAACTCTTCACATTGCAGGGGAAAAGTTAAAATTTAATAAAAAAAGTGTTCACATTAGCTACTCCTATTGTTTAGTAAGAAAAAAACTTCGTTAGCATAAGCGAATAATGCTAATTCACCTCAAATTAGTATTAGCTACTAACGGCAACCTACTTAGTTTTAGCTGGTCACATTTTTATAAACCAAGAAAATATGGTATTAGCATTTGCTGCCAATTCCTATTCACCTAAAATTAGCATTGGCCACTAATGGCAGTCTACTTAGCATTAACTCCTCACTAATGTAATGCTAATTCACATCAAATTAGCTTTAGCTTTAGCATTAGCTGCTAGCATCAGCCTACCTAGCACTAGCTGCTCACATTGTTAAAAGGGAAGAGAAAACGATATTAGCATTAGCTGGTAATAATTATTCACCCCTAATTAGAGTTGGCAGCATACTTAGCATTAACTCCTCACATCGTTATAATGCAAATGATGCTAACTTGCATTAAATTAGACTGCTGTTATTAGCTAATGCTATTTAGCAGTAGCTGCTCACATTGTTATAAAGCAAAGGAAAACGATATGAGCATTAGGTTCTAATGCGTATTTGCCTTAAATTAGACGTAGGTGCTAATGGCGGCCTACTTAGCATTAGCAGCTCAGATGTTGTAATGCTAGGGAAAAGAGTGTTAGCATTAGCCGTTCACATTGTTATAAAGTTAAGGGAAATAGTGTTAGCATTAGCTACTCACATTGTTAAAAAGTAAGTGTTAGCATTAGTGCATAATGCTAATTCACATCAAATTAGCATTAGTTAATAACGGCAGCCTATTTAGCATTAGCAGATAATGTTGACCTTGGCCCACTGGAAAAGTTAAGAACTAAAGATTTAGGAGTGTTTCTCGATAGCTCTTTCTCATTTGAGAAACAAATGAATTCTGGCCGCTGCAGGCAGAGTCTGGGTGAGGCTGGGCCGCATTAGGTTTTCCACAAGAAAGGCATGGTTAAAAAATTCCAATCTTCTCAAATCTCTTTATTTTTATTTTTTAACACAAAATATGAAAAATAAATAAACAAATTAAGAATTAATAAGAAAATAAATCAATCCGTAATACATAAATAAAATAATAATAAGATATTTTTAGTCAGTGAACTTATGTGTTTTTTCAGTCTTCTATATCTGCTGTATTTAGATTGAAATGTCTGTATTAACAGTTCTATAACCTTCATCTGAACATGAATGGAACACTGTAGAAAATGAACTGTTCTTCTGAACATGGCTTCTCTTGCCTACTCCTTGCTGCTAGAGACCTGGCAGCGTTTCCTCTCGCATAGCCGAGCCAGATTTGGCCTGAGGGAGGAAGCAGTTGCGACCCTCAGTATGTCTTGAAGATGATCATCCGTAAGTCTGGACCTGTACTTGGACTTATTGAAGTTCAAAGTGGAGAAGAGCTTTTCGCACAAGTATGTGCTACCAAAAAGGCACATGGACCGCTTGAACATTCGGGAAAGCCGAGGGAAACTAGGGCTCAATTCTCTCAAAAATGGTCCAAGCTTGTCTGCTTTTCCACTCACCTCCCTGAACTTTGCTTTGAGTTCAGAGTTGCACTGCAGCTCAATGAGCTCCATTTGAAGCACAGAAGGGGCATCTTGCACATCAAAGGAGAAGGGGTCCACAAAAATTTGAAAGGTGGCTCTGTGTGTCTTGAAGTCAGCAAATCTGTGATCAAATTCCTCCTGTAGCCTCAAAATGACATCAACATACTTGTCAGCACTGAATGGTGTGCCTGCATCCACGAGTGCCTCGCATGCTGGGAAATGGCAAAGGTTTGTCTGAGAGAGCTGAGCTTTCCAGAGCGCAAGTTTTGTGGAGAATGCTCTCACGTTGTCATAGGCAGCACTGACAAGTTGCCCCTGGCCTTGTAACGTCTTGTTCAGTACATTAAGCTCATGTGTTATATCAACAAGAAAAGCTAAGTCCATGAGCCATTTGGGATCAGTTAGCACAGGAACACTAACTCCATCCTTCTCCATGAAGGCTTCACTTCTGCTCTCAACTCAACTGGCAGAAAGGCTGATGTTGCTAAACTGATCTTTCTTTCCTGGACAGACTATATTTGCAGCCTGCAATATGCACTTTTAGACAAATTCACCTTCTGTGAATGGCTTCCCTGCTTTAGCAATCATCTCACTAACCACGTGGCTTCGACTGCTGCATTATTCTCTTTGGTTGCTTTCTTGAAGAAATCTTGCTGCCTCAGTAGATCTGTTTTAAGACTGGCAACCCGGTTCGCTCTCTCATCTCCCTGGTGTTTTGCATCCACCTCTGGTTAAGTATAAGAGCCCTTTGTTAGGGGGACCACTGGACTCTTAGCAGCAGCTTTGGGGTCACAGGGTCACATCTGGAACACACACACACACACACACACACACACACACACACACACCTACACTATGCACAGACTGGTACTCTTTGTTCATACCTGTGTAAGACGTCATATGTTAATGAACTTATGCATATTCATGTAACCTCAATAAAGAGCAGTGTTACGAGGGAGCAGACGAGAGCGACTGAGGTCAAGTGAAGGAACGGCGCTGTCACAGTTCTCTCCCTCATGAATTGTCTGGTTCCAGCGGTGGGTCTGTGCTACACGACCCATCACCAGCTTTTTCCAGCTTTTTCCACTGGTTACCAGTACGTGGTAGAATCCACTTCCAGATCTGGTTGTTTGTCTTTAAATCTCTGAATGGATTGGCTCCATCTTATCTCTCTTTAACAAAATAATCCAAGTCGAGCCCTCAGGTCTGCAGATAAGTAGCTTCTGACCAGAACTAGACGTAAAAACAGAGGTGAGCTTTATCGATCGCTGCAGCCAAACTCTGGAACAGTCGCCCTTCACATCAGGTCGTCACCAACACTCGACATTTTTAAAACCCGGTTGGAAACACATTTGTACTCTGTGGCTTTCAATTCTGACGAGTCTTTATAGTAATTACTGTGTATGTTTCCTATTTTCTCTCTACTCTGTGCAGCACTTTGGCTCAAGCTGTTTTTAAATGTGCTGATAAATAAATGTCGATTTCTTTGAATAAAACAGTGGAGCCGAGCTTTGAGCTCAGTGTGTAACAGTGTGTGTATGAGAGCCATGTAATGTCCATGTGTGCATGCTGACTGTGCTGCTCTGACCCCCCTCCTCCTTTCAGGGTGGAGCCTGCTGGAGTCCGATGGTTGAGACCAGGTCTGAGGAAGTGTAAGTGTGTTTTTAATGGGATTCATGAAAACAAAGCAGCACACATTCAACCATCTTCATCATGTCAGGAGTCATCATCAAAGTGTCAATCAATGAACAGATGATGGATCAATAACTGCAGCTGGATTGTGTTTGTTCTCTCCATCAGATTCCTGTCAACTCACAATCGACACAAACACAGTGAACACAAACCTCCAACTGTCTGACAACAACAGGAAGGTGACACGTGTGGAGGAGGTTCAGTCATATCCTGATCATCCAGACAGATTTGATGATTATCATCAGCTGCTGTGTATAAATGGTCTGACTGGTCGCTGTTACTGGGAGGTCGAGTGGAGAGGAAACGTTTCTATATCAGTGAGTTACAGAAGCATCAGAAGGAAAGGAGGCATTGACTGTGTGTTTGGATGGAATGATCAGTCCTGGAGTCTGGACTGCTCTGATGATGGTCCTCTGTCTGTCAGGCACAATGAGATAAAAACATCCATCTCCTCCTCCTCCTCCTCCTCCTCCTCCTCCTCCTCTGTCTCTAACAGAGCAGCAGTGTATGTGGACTGTCCTGCTGGCACTCTGTCCTTCTACAGAGTCTCCTCTGACACTCTGATCCACCTCCACACCTTCAACACCACATTCACTCAAACTCTTTATCCTGGGTTTTGGGTGGGTCCTGGTTCCTCAGTGTCCCTGTGCTGAGTGGGGTGTAAAGAGTGTCTCCTGTTACAGAAACACTCTGACTGTTGAACAGATAGTTCAGTCTGTACATGTCTGTCTCTTTCACTCACAAACACGTTTTCAGATTCATGGATTCAATCAGTTGATGTTTGAAACTCTTCTAAATGATTCCTTGTAAACTTCTTCCTCTTCAGTCACAAACAAACAGGAAGTGATGTCACATGTGTTCCTGTCCACACAGCAGAATGAGTCTATTGCTGACAGTGATGTACAAACAGAGTGAGCATTTCTGAGGCCCAAAATAAACTGAGTAGTTCACTGAATGAACAATGGACTGTGAGCTCAGTTCCTTCATCATTAGTATGGATTATATATGTATATGTATTATATTAGTATCATATATATCAGGTGCTGCTGCTGCTGGTTTCAGTCATTGTGCAAATGTGCTGTTTGTAAGGTTGTAAAGCTGCAGTCAGCTGAGACTGAAGAAGTCACCTGATCAGTGAGCAAACGTTTCTGAAAACGTCCAGATGAACAGAATCAACCTTTTGGGATCAGCCAGCAATGCAGCATCATTGTTGTTCAGGTTCAGAGGTTTGCAGGAATGAACTGATGACCAGAAACAGCTGCAAAGTCCAATAAAATACCAGCTGGAGTTCATGTGATCCAGTACTAATACCAGCATTGGGATCAATACTACAATACACAATCACATGTGTCCACGTGATGCAGTTTGAAGAGCAATAAGATGTCTCTGTATGAGGAGGCGGGGTCACAGGAGGTTCACAGAAACTCTGCAGCAGCATCATCAGCTCACATGGAAACTTTGATGATTCACTTCTGTGGTGTTTTTACAGAAACACGTCACAAAATTAGCTCCACCTGTTTTGTGTGTGAGCTTTGAGTTTCTTGTCTTCATTCTGGATTCTTGTGTTGCTGTTTTTACACACAGCAGATATTTCCTGGTTGCTTCCTTGATGACCACATGAAGCTTTCTGAAGCTTGGATTGAAAACGCTTCATTACTCAAAGCTTTCCAACACAGGCCTCTGTGCTGCCATCTGGTGGACAAACATATGAAGTGCAGCGTGAAGCTACAAATTAAACTGCTTCAGCTACGTTTATATATAACATACTATAACCTATATAACTATATGTATAGTGTATTATGTAGGTTTTAGAGCTGGGGGTAGAATTGCTGATGGCCTGGTTGTTATTTATGTTCCCCATGGTTCACCAGCTCTCACACAACATCAGCACCAATGATCCACGTCCTTATAAACCTCTGAATCAGGTCCTGAAGCTGTGACGTCCTGAGTGAAGACCTCACTGATCACATGACTCTGGTCACCTGGACTCAGTGTTTCTGAAGCAGTGTGCTGGGTTTTTAAAAATACGTGGCTGCTGCCTGATGTTGGGCCCACAGAGGAAGACGACTCACTCACTCTTCTTCACTTCCTCCTTAAACATGTGGAAAGAGAGCAAAGTGCTGCCAGACTCTTATTTCTGACAGGAACAGAAGAAACCACAGCAAACTGTTCCAGTTCTTCATCTTCATCACAATCTATTTATTTCTGATGGTGTCTTCAGTCTGAGGGTTTGAAGTTTCCATGTCTGTGTGATGTGTGGTGTGAAGGCTGCTGGTTAAACTGGGACTCACTGTTTAAAGCACTGAGTGCTCATAGAGAGATGCTCCATGAGTCCCAGTACAGACTACAAACATGGTGGAAACTTAGCTTTGATATCCACACACTCTGCACGTCTGTGAGTAACTGTGATGAAGATGTGCAGAGATCTGTGTACAAACAGGAGAAAGACTGTAAAGACTCTGTGCTTCTAACAGCCTCTGTTAACATATGTGAGGCTGTTTATTGTTGTTGCCATGGAGCTTTTCACTGTTTGGGTCAGCAGGTCATGTGATCAGGTTTGTTCTGTGAAAGCTGGACGATGGTTCAGTGTCAGGGTTTGTTTGCATTCATCAATAAATATCTAAATAAATCAAAGACTCCATGTTTGTTCTTTCATCATGTGACCTCTGCTCATCCATCTCTCTGTGTATCAGGATACATTTAGTTCATAATACACAGAAAAATCAGAGTTATTACCTGTAATAAATGCGAAAGTAAAGATTCCTGCAGTGATAACCAGGCAGGACTGAAACACAGCCAAGCTGTCACCACGGTAACAGCACCGTCCATCCACAGGTGAGGGGAGGAGCAAAAAGAGGGACTTTCACCATTTTATACTAAAAACACTCAACTAATGTTTCTAATATGAAACAAATAAGCCCACATTAATGTGAGCATTTATTCAATAATAATAATAATGATTTCCTCCTGATCTCATTTCCATAGCAGAGAAAACTGTGGTGTATATTGAGGTGGAGGGTGTGGTCTATGGCTCAGGTGTAGAGTGAGGGTGGGGTGCACCACAGCAGCATGCTGGGACTGCTTAAGGTGGAGGAGGGAGTGATGATGACATCAGAGCTGCAGCAAAGCAGTCAGCAGCACAGAGACCAGTGAATACACATTCTGTTCATCTTTATATAACCTCTGCAGAGACTCTGACGGGTGTCAAACAGGCAGCAAGTTTGACATAAAAGCTGCTTCAGGATCAAACTCATCAGGATGTGATAATAGGATTATTCATTTGTGACGTCATAATTAATCATTACTTAACATAAGAAATGCTTTATTTATCTCGCAAGTTTGAAAATGAGGCTAAATAAGGTGAAAAACATGTGAGTGTAATATATCAAACATGACAGGAAATGGCTCGGATAATTAACAGTTGGAAAATAATCCTAAAGTCCGTTGAAGCTGGAGATGTTGGAGGGCAGCAGGAGCAGTCAGGGAGATGGTCACCCTAGTTATCCTAACTGGGCGTTTATAAAGTCAGCAAAGAGGCCCAGAAAAGAAGATCAGACACCAGCGAGGGAGGATAAGAAGGACAGACGCAACAACATTGTCATCCCCTATGTAGCCGGTGTATCAGAGAAACTCAGGAGGGTTTTCTCCAAGCACGACATCCCGGTGTACTTCAGACCCAGCAACACACTCAGACACAAACTGGTTCACCCGAAAGACAAAACTCCAAAACACAGACTTAACAATGTGGTGTTTGCTATACAGCAGCGAGGAATGCCCAGACCTCTACATCGGAGAGACCAAACAGCCACTTCACAAGCGCACAACACAGAAGAGCCACCTCCACAGGACAAGACTCAGCTGTCCATCTGCATCTAAAGGTCAAAGGTCATTCTTTGAGGATGCCAGTGTTCACATTTTGGACAGAGAGGACAGATGGTTTGAAAGAGGAGTGAAAGAAGCATCTATGTCCACTGTGAGCGACCATCTTTGAACGGAGGCGGTGGTTTACGACACCAACTGTCTGCCATCTATAATCCAGTTTTGAGTTCCCTCCCCAGACGCCTTAACGCCCACTCACATCCTGGGACATCTGACCTCAGGAATTCGCATGATAAGGTGGGGCCAGGTTTCACAATGAACTCACCTGAAACTCTGGCTGATTGGGACCCACACCCAGTTTCACACCTTGGCTCAGGCGATTAGAGGATCATCAGGGGGTCCTTTTGTCCCTCTGTGGGGGGAAACTCCCACTAGGTTTAAATCTGGGACTCTCCACCATTTGACCTTAGAACTGAAGAAGCTTCTCGGATGAAGGTGAAACGTCTTCAAGTAACTTAAAGAAGTCCAGACACTTTTCTTTGCAAGCTCCTTTGACTACGATGACCTGGATGACTGAGAACCTTCACAGACATAGAACAGCAGTCGTACATTTATTTACAAACCCCACGTGTACAGGGCAGGATGTGCAATGGTCCAGGGGAAAAGGGACAAAGTCCAACACACGCTCTGCTCACTCGCTCCTCTCGTATTTGTTTTCAGCACACTCACTCTCACTCCACTCCACGCCACCAGGGAAACAGATCGGGGTCACGGACGAGTCCGAGAACCTGAGCACAAGAGAACTGCGGTGAGCATAAACAGAGGAATCACACGACGAGTCCAGGTCATCAGGTAGATTCACGGCAGGTGCGTGGGCCAAGGGCGGAGCCCAGCTGAGCTCCGCCCAGGCAGACAGGTGAGAGACAGGAGAGAGAGACATATAACCATAGTATGCTAATAGCAAATTCTTTAGTCAGGTTTAAAGTGAGATCCTGCTTTAAGGGCAGCTTCATCTGCTGGTAATGACAGATGTTTCTAGTATATCAGGCTTGGCCAACATTACAGGGACTTACTTGCAGAGACCCACGAGCTCCAAACTTGGTGCTTTTAAGATTGGTGCAGATGCTCTAAGCTACTATTAACCAATAAGAACCACGGGGTGAGGTGTCACTACAAGAACTTATCAGCCACCAACTTGTATATATAACTTTCCTCACACTTGTAAAACTCTGTCAGTAGAATTCAATGGGGCAGAGTGACCTGAGCACAGGCCCACTCTGTGACACTCAGAGCTTTGTGGATATCATCTGCAGGTGCACGTACTGGGAGTGCATGTACAGGCAGCTTGCAGCCACTTTGCCACCACTTTAGGACAATGTTTACAGTAGACTGAGCCACACTGACTTTGAGCAGTCATTGTGCTGCTGCATGGCTGATGGCACTGTCCCTGCAGCTGTCAGGGACAACAAGAACCACTCAACTACCTCAGCCAAGCCGAGACTGTGCTGATGTTGTGAGCTGAGACCAAGACACTAACCCAGGATGGTGATATGATGGTGTGAGAGTGGGTGGATGAGCCCATCCCACCTTAAATATATAAATATCTGTAATGCAACACATGTTTTATGCAACATGAACATATTTCCCACGCTGTTTCATGTTGTGTTTCCAAGATTTCAGTTTACTGTAACTTTCATTTGTATTTCCTTCAGTCTGTTAATCTTGGAGCTTCTTATTACCAGGTGAGAACATGTAACCGTCTGTAGATGTGATGACACTATGGAGCTTTTAAATCTGATCTTTTAAATCTGTCTTAATGTAACCGGCGTGTTCCTACGTTGTGTCTGACAATGAAAGGTCAAAGAAACAAAGACCTCCAAGTCATTAACTTGCTCGCTCCAGCTCCTACAACCAAATGCAAACAGGAGGGACGAGGGTTAGCTCCACCCACCACAACTTCCAAGCTAGCAAGATCTATTCATGCTAGCATAGACTGTGCCTGTAACACATTTGTGGCACACACGTACTACACATTCACAGCATCTAGCAAAGACACAATGATGACAATAATTGACCTAAAAACACAATCAGAAACATCAGGGTGGCTAAATATACATTATATGTGTGTTGTAGAGTGTTGGGAAAGAAATGACACCGACCTCTCCCACAGGGGAATTGTAGCAAAGGGGAGGGGCCAAAGGGGTACCCCAAAATTTACAGGGTTGCACCAAAGAAGAAGAAGAAGAATGAGGAGGGGCTCCAACTGATAATAAACATAAGTGCAGACTTGGAGGTCCTGAAAGTCAGCTATAACAGGAACAGTTTGGTTCCATTAATAAACTACATACTAATGCTCACTATTGTGTAGTTATTATAAAGAAGAGTCCATGTGTCAGTATTCAGACACCTGGCTTGGGTTTCTGCAGCTAATTGGTCACCTGTGAGGAGACAAACCCACAGCATGCAGGTCATTTCTACATCTGTTGGTGTGTCCTCAGTTTCCCAGCATGCCTTGGCTGTGCTCATGGAAGTGAATGAGGGGGAAAGATCTGTCCTGCTGCCCTGTCAGTACTCGGATTTCATACCTGGTGATCTCAGAGGACAAAAGCAGCGTTACAGCGGCGCACATCGATGAGAGCTGATGCTCTCAACACTGCAGACCTCCGCCTGTCTCTGAGAAAACCAACAATGGCTGTCAGCAGTGACTACACCTGCTCCACCAGTGCTGGGAGAGAAGAGCTGAGACTGACAGCTCTTTGTACAGGTCAGCACTGTAGAGGTCAGAGGTCAGTTTGCTGACAAACCATTTAAAAACATTTTTGAGCTAAAATCCACGGAAGTCACAGAGGAAAGACGAGACACTGCAGAGAGGATCCAGAATATTTGATGTTTTCTGATGACAGTTAAAGTTTCCAGCTATCAAAAAGTGTAACAGCGCAGCCTTCATGTCCTTTCAGTTCTCCATCATTAATGATGACTGTCCGTTATAAATCATGTTGGCTAGTTTTCTAACTCAGTCCATGTCTCCAAAGCAAACTTGTGTCCCACACTTTCTGTGCTGAGTCTTCAGGGATTCTTTTCACTCGGTGCTGAACTAACTTTAATGAATTGGGGCTCCAAAGAAACCCCAGCCCTCCCTAAACAAGGCTAACAATGCAACAACTCTTTGGGCACTCTGTGGTGTAGCTATTAATCACAATCAGCTTTACTGACCACAGATATGCACACATGACAGCTTCATGACAGACACTTACTATATGCACAGCACATGCATGAGGACTGACTATAAATATCTACAGAGCCACTTCCTCTATCTGCTGCTGGTACATACCCGTCCTTCCATCATGGCTGCTCTCCTTGCTCCTCCTCTTTCTCTGCTTTCTGCTGTCTGAGGTTTTCACTAAGTACACGGTCAGTCGTGGCTGATGTCTGTGGTCTCACTTGTGTTGTTACACGTGTGATGCCAGATGTAGAGTTGTGGACTAAAATGCTGCCTGTCGCTCAGGATTTCTTCTACAAAGTTGTGATGCCAGAGCTCTTGGCCAATCACTACACTGATCCAGAACCCAGTGTTTCACAACGGCCACCTTCCATGGATGTTACCGTGACAAAAAAAAAAACAAAAGAAAAAAGCTTAGAAAACTAACCAGACAGTATTTCAGTTACACCCGTTCAGAGACGACTCTTATATTGAAGGACTTTATTGTGATTTCATGTTTAGTGTCACATTAGGGTGGACCCATCTTCCTGTACTCTGCACTCTATGGTTTGTGTTACCTGTTGTTCTGTCACTCACAGTGAATTATAAGAATGTGTTTACATTGCTATAAATGTCTGTCACAACAGTCATACTTTGTTGTAAATATTTGCCGATTTACACCACTGCACTTTACAGCTGTGCTGTAAATTATCTCTTTATGTCCAGAATGGGCCAACGCAATCTCTTTCTTTTCAGTTTGTACTAATATACAGTGTCAGAACCAATACAAATAAAGTAAGTGTTGCACAAGTCTTTTATCAGGACTGTCTTTATTTATAACTGACAACAGTGTTACATGTTACTATTGAAGCTTACAGGACAAAGGCAAAATAGTATACCATTGTGCATTATTAGCTGATTTGTATAAAAACACAGAAGCGCAACAAAACAATAACAACCACAACAAAAAATTGATACAACAAATTGGAAAACAGTTATTCATCACTTGCTTTCTTCACAACAACACTTGGGCACATATTTGTGAGCGCACATGACACAGCGACTATCTTATCCAGCAAAGTCATGTTCTCACCTTCACATGGCACCACAAAACCTAAACGGATGGTGTCATTTAGGATACTTGGACCGTAGACAGCCTATAACGCGTTCTACATGGATCCTGACATGTGCCAGTTTTCGTGTGTCCTCCACATCTTTTGCTTGTAGCTGACTACGACCCTGTGTAAATGCTGGAATTTTTAAAGTGGCACCCACTAAGGCAACACTTTCCTTGATATCAAAACCCCGGTCAGCGAGCACTATGTCCCCAGGTGACAGCTTCTGTAGAAAGCCAGATGTTTCAGCTATTCGTTTATCGCTGGTACGCCCTCCCCATCCTTTAGAAATGAAAGAGATGGTCCCTTGTGGTGTGATGCCAATGAGATATTTCATTGTGTGTCTACTTTTGTATGTGGAATACGTCTCCGCCATGGCGCGTAAATTTTGTGCTCTCTCTATGAACAATTCAAAACAGTCAATAATAACTGTCACCCGGTCACCAAACATCTCAACATACTGGTGTGGCATACTGGCCTGTATGCAATGTCTTCCCGGCCAGTGCACCAGTGGACTGAGGTGAACGTATAGCACATTTACAGTAATGTTAAATACAGTGGATGTGGTTGTCCGGCTAATATCAAAGAGGTGTGCAATATGTGCAATTGGAAGGTTGAGTCTTAAACGCATGAGAGTCAACAAGAGCATCTGAAACTGGGAAATTTTCCTGTCAGAGTCTGGCAAGCTCGGGCTGATTTGTTGTAGCACCCCCATTAGTAAAGCAAAAGAAGGCAGCTCTGTGTAGAGTTTAACTTCAGAGTTGTTATCTTTCAAGAATTCCGTGTCTAATTTCTGTTTGGACAGTTCTTTTTTTAATATTAGGTTTTCTTCCTGCAGGTGTGCTATTTCTTGTAACCTTAGAGAACACACTTTACAGTCCTGCAGATTTTCATCCTCGTGCTGTGGAGTTATCTGCTGTGGTTGGATCTCAGCTGTAGTTTCTGTAGTGACAGGTGCTACAGGTGACAGGTGTGCTGAAAAACACACATGCATACAGACACAGACAAGATCATTTTATGTGCAAAAACAAGACACAGTACTTAATGTGGAAAAAGTGGAATTTATTTATGTACACAGACAATTTTACCTGCATGGATTTCGCCTGGATGAGCCGTCTCTGCCCCAGAGGAACGCGGGACTTTTCCTGGCTGTTTTGATTTCAATCTCTGTCTTAACCAATCAAATCTCTCTGTGGTAGAAGCTTTAGACTCTCTGTGGCCCAGTTTGAGAGAGGGTGCCCAGTCTGGATCGCATTCCAGTATTTCGTAGGCTGGTTTGCCTACAAAACACAGCTAACATCACACACAGCCACAATACTGTGTGTTGCTGTTCCTGTCGGTGGCGCTGTCACTTGGTGTTCGCTCGCTCTGCAGTAGATTACCACTTCCTGTTCCTGCTCAAACACAGTGGTGTTTCTGAGTAGCTTATTTGCTTAGCAGTTTAATTAACAACTTTTAAATACATTCTTTTTTCATAGTATAATCTTCACGTGATTCATCCGAAGCACACTTTCTGTGTACTCACTACCTAATTTATAGCCAAAGTATTCACTCACTGTCTCTGTGCTGTTTCGCTAGCTTAGCTCATAGCCGACTCGTTAGCACCATGGCTACTTCTCCTGTCCCTCCTGCACTTTCTTGCTCATTGTGTCAGATGTTTAGTTACTCCTCGGCCTCCTTTAGCAGTAATGATATCTGTAACAAATGTAGCATATTTGCAGCTCTGGAGGCCAGGATTACTGATCTGGAGACTCGGCTCCGCACCCTTCATTCACCCTTAGCTAGCCAGGCCCCTGTAGCTGGTGCAGCTGAAGATAGCATAGGCCCCGCTAGCTGTTCCCCGGCAGACCCCAAGCAGCTGGGGAAAGAGGGCGGCTGGGTAACGGTGAGGAGGAAGCATACACCACCAACCCGTTCATTTGTCTAACCGTTTTTCCCCACTCGGTGACACACCCGCTGGGGGTCAAACTCTGGTAATTGGTGATTCTGTTCTCAGACATGTGAAGCTAGAGACACCGGCAACCATAGTCAATTGTCTTCCAGGGGCCAGAGCAGGCGACATTGAAGGAAATTTAAAACTGCTGGCTAAGGGTAAACGTAAATTCAGTAAAATCATAATTCACGTCGGCAGTAATGACACCCGGTTACGCCAATCGGAGGTCACTAAAATCAATATTGAATCGGTGTGCAACTTTGCCAAAACAATGTCGGACTCTGTAGTTTTCTCTGGTCCCCTCCCCAATCAGACCAGGAGTGACATGTTTAGCCGCATGTTCTCCTTAAATTGCTGGCTGTCTGAGTGGTGTCCCAGAAATGATGTGGGCTTCATAGATATTTGGCAAACCTTCTGGAGGAAACCTGGTCTTGTTAGGAGAGACGGCATCCATCCCACTTTGGATGGAGCAGCTCTCATTTCTAGAAATATGGACAAATTTATTAAACCCCTCAAAATATGACTATCCAGAGTTGGGACCAGGAGTTGCAGTCTTACACGCCTCTCTGCAGCTTCCCTCCTCCTGCTACCCCCCCAAAAACCCATCTCCATAGAGACTGTGTCTGCTTCCAAAAAGACAAAAAACAAACTAAAAACCAGCAACAAACAACTTACACATTTACAAAGAAAGAACAATATAGTATCCACATCTGAACCAAAGAGTAAAACAGTGAAATGTGGATTATTAAATATTAGGTCTCTCTCCTCCAAGTCTCTGTTAGTACATGACTTAATAATTGATCAACAAATTGATTTACTCTGCCTTACAGAAACCTGGTTGCAGCAGGATGATTATGTTAGTTTAAATGAATCAACACCCCCGAGTCATTCTAACTACCAGAAACCTCGAAGCACAGGTCGAGGGGGCGGTGTGGCAGCAATTTTTCACACCAGTCTATTAATTAATGAAAGACCAAGACAGACTTTTAATTCATTTGAAAGCCTGATGCTTAACATTGTCCACCCCAGCTGTGAAACTCAGAAACCAGTCTTACTTGTTATCATCTATCGTCCACCTGGGCCTTACACAGAGTTTCTGTCTGATTTCTCAGACTTTATATCTGATTTAGTTCTGAGCTCAGATAAAATAATTATTGTGGGTGACTTTAACATCCATGTTGATGCTAAAAATGACAGCCTCAACATGGCATTTAATCTGTTGTTAGACTCAATTGGTTTCTCTCAAAATGTAAAAGAACCCACCCACCACTTTAATCACACTCTAGATCTTGTTTTAACATATGGCATAGAAACTGAACATTTAACAGTGTTTCCTGAAAACCCTCTCCTGTCTGATCATTTCCTGATAACATTTACATTTACAATAATTGATTACGCAGCAGTGGAGAGTGGACTTTATCAAAGTAGATGTCTTTCTGAAAGCGCTGTAACTAAGTTTAAGAATATAATCCAGCCACTGTTATCATCGTCAATGCCCTGTACCAACACAGAGCAGAGCAGCTATCTGAACGCTACCCCAACAGAGGTCGATTATCTTGTTAATAATTTCACCTCCTCACTACGTACGACTCTGGATACTGTAGCTCCAGTGAAAACTAAGGTCTCTAATCAGAAGTACCTGACCCCGTGGTATAATTCTCAAACACGTACCCTAAAGCAGATGACTCGTAATCTGGAGAGGAAATGGCGTGTCACAAATTTAGAGGATCATCATTTAGCCTGGAGAAATAGTTTGTTGCTTTATAAGAAAGCCCTCCGCAAAGCCAGAACATCTTACTACTCATCACTGATTGAAGAAAATAAGAACAACCCCAGGTTTCTCTTCAGCACTGTAGCCAGGCTGACAAAAAGTCAGAGCTCTTTTGAGCCAACCATCCCTTTAACGTTAACTAGTGATGACTTCATGAACTTCTTCACAAATAAAATTTTTATCATTAGAGAAAAAATTACCAATAATCATCCCACAGATGTAATATTATCTACAGCTACTCTTAGTACCATTGATGTTAAGTTAGACTCTTTTTCTCCAATCGATCTTTCTGAGTTAACTTCAATAATTACTTCCTCCAAACCATCAACGTGTCTTTTAGACCCCATTCCTACAAAACTGCTCAAAGAAGTCCTGCCATTGATTAATTCTTCGATCTTATATATGATCAACCTATCTCTAATAATCGGCTATGTACCACAGGCCTTCAAGGTGGCTGCAGTTAAACCTTTACTCAAAAAGCCATCTCTAGACCCAGCAGTCTTAGCTAATTATAGGCCAATCTCCAACCTTCCTTTCATATCAAAAATCCTTGAAAGAGTAGTTGTCAAACAGCTAACAGATCATCTGCAGAGGAATGGTTTATTTGAAGAGTTTCAGTCAGGTTTCAGAGCTCATCACAGCACAGAAACAGCTTTAGTGAAGGTTACAAATGATCTTCTTATGGCCTCTGACAGTGGACTCATCTCTGTGCTTGTCCTTCTTGACCTTAGTGCAGCATTCGATACTGTTGACCATAATATCCTATTAGAGCGATTAGAACATGCTGTAGGTATTACAGGTACTGCACTGCAGTGGTTTGTATCATATCTATCTGATAGACTCCAATTTGTGCATGTAAATGGAGAGTCCTCTTCACACACTGAGGTTAATTATGGAGTTCCACAGGGTTCAGTGCTAGGACCAATTCTGTTTACATTATACATGCTTCCGCTAGGCAGCATCATTAGAAGACATAGCATACATTTACACTGCTATGCAGATGACACCCAGCTCTATCTGTCCATGAAGCCAGATAACACACACCAATTAGTTAAACTGCAGGAATGTCTTAAAGACATAAAGACCTGGATGGCCACTAACTTTCTGCTTCTTAACTCAGATAAAACTGAGGTCATTGTACTCGGCGCTGAAAAGCTTAGAAATATGGTATCTAACCAGATTCTTACTCTGGATGGCATTACCTTGGCCTCCAGTAACACTGTGAGGAACCTTGGAGTCATTTTTGACCAGGATATGTCCTTCAACGCACATATTAAACAAATATGTAAGACTGCGTTCTTCCATTTGCGCAACATCTCTAAAATTAGAAATATCCTGTCTCAGAGTGACGCTGAAAAACTAGTTCATGCATTTATTACTTCCAGGCTGGACGACTGTAATTCATTATTATCAGGAAGTCCTAAAAACTCCCTGAAAAGCCTTCAGCTAATCCAAAATGCTGCAGCAAGAGTCCTGACAGGGACTAGAAAGAGAGAGCAGATTTCTCCTGTTTTGGCTTCCTGTTAAATCCAGAATTGAATTCAAAATCCTGCTCCTCACATACAAGGTCTTAAATAATCAGGCCCCATCTTATCTTAATGACCTTGTAGTACCATATCACCCTATTAGAGCACTTCGCTCCCGCTCTGCAGGCCTACTTGTTGTTCCTAGAGTATTTAAAAGTAGAATGGGAGGGAGAGCCTTCAGTTTTCAGGCCCCTCTTCTGTGGAACCAGCTTCCAGTTTGGATTCGGGAGACAGACACTATCTCTACTTTCAAGATTAGGCTTCAAACTTTCCTTTTTGCTAAAGCATATAGTTAGGGCTGGACCAGGGGACCCTGAATCCTGCCTTAGTTATGCTGCAATAGATGTAGGCTGCCGGGGGATTCCCATGATGCATTGAGTTTTTCCTTTCCAGTCACCTTTCTCACTCACTATGTGTTAATAGACCTCTCTGTGTTGAATCATATCTGTTATTAACCTCTGTCTCTCTTCCACAGCATGTCTTTATCCTGTCTTCCTTCTCTCACCCCAACCGGTCACAGCAGATGGCCCCGCCCCTCCCTGAGCCTGGTTCTGCTGGAGGTTTCTTCCTGTTAAAAGGGAGTTTTTCCTTCCCACTGTCGCCAAAGTGCTTGCTCATAGGGGGTCATATGATTGTTGGGTTTTTCTCTGTATCTATGAAGCGCCTTGAGGCGACTTTTGTTGTGATTTGGCGCTATATAAATAAAATTGAATTGAATTAAACAAAGGAGCATAGCGCGATGATTTCTGTTCAGCGCCATATAAGACGTATTAACCACTACAAAACACTTACCTTTGTGGAAATGCTTGGAGCACACTAACATGTGAGGTGGAGTGTTTTCGAACGTCATATTAGGTCTTCGGATAGCGGCAATCCAGGCCATCTGTCGCCTCTTCTTGACTTCGGAGACATGGCTTGGACAATTTCTGCTCCACGCCGGAATCCGATAAAAACCAATCGCTTTACCCGTCGGCTTCACGCGGCTGTTGCTCGCCCGGCTTGTGCAGTTAATAATACAACAGCTTCTTGCCATTTTTGGTTTCTTTCTATCGCTGTGTAACTGATTTCAATTGAAAGCCTGTGTGCGCTAGTAGCTCTTGCCACGAGTTCCCACAATCCTTTGCGGTTTTCCCCCTGAATGACGTCACATTTTCAATCTCTATAAAATGGGCTCTCCTGGAGCTTCAAAATGGCGATGGTGAAGCGTTGTAGCACAACTACAAAGAAACATAACCCCATTTTCTTTAAACTGTATTCATCTCACAATGAACACAACTAAGGATTGATATAGGAACATATCAACATCTACAGCATACATATAACTTACAATCTTTACATGCATCGTCATAAGAACAAACTCTAACATACAGTTTAATCCTTACAATCACACATGTACAGCCACATGGCTAATAGCAATAGCCGCGATAGCAGCTAGCATGTCATCGTTAGTGGCTTAAACTCACAATATTCTTGTTCACAACAAATTAACTCACCCAGAAGAATCCGAGCAGTAACAAACTCCTTTCTGGTTCACAACAATTTCCAGATAGTTTATTTCCACCGTACAATCCGACTGAATAAAAACAACCACGCTTTCCACTTGGAAAAAACGGACTTTTCCTCCTCTTTCCTGATATCGTAGCTGCTACGCAGTGAACGGCAGGAGGCGGTACTTCCCCCTGTATACTTGAAGGACCATCAGGACATTATAGACATCTTCTATTTTATTAATTCTCAACAAAATAATTTAACTTAATAAAACTTAACAGTGAACTCAAAATACTAACATCACTCATAACACACTAAAACCCTTAGTAACTCTCCAGGGTTACACCAGCATACAGCTAAAGCTAAGTCATTTCAAAGAGTTCTCAGTCACGTCTGAGCAACAACAGGAAGTGCTGTGGACTTTTGGAGGAAACA
The DNA here is from genome assembly GCF_056152115.1 of Neolamprologus brichardi. Lineage (NCBI taxonomy): Eukaryota > Metazoa > Chordata > Actinopteri > Cichliformes > Cichlidae > Neolamprologus > Neolamprologus brichardi. Next base: position 61,200,883 of record NC_142106.1, on the reverse strand, counting down.
GAAAGTTCATGTTGATGTCACAGCTCATTGCTCGCCCAGATCTTTGCACATCTGTAGAACTTTGCTGCAGAATGCAAAGCACACGTGGCTACAGGAAGAGTTTTAGCTCCAACTTTGTTGGAGCTGAACATGAGAAATCCTCAACACCAAGACTGATCACAAACACACAAAGCCCCGGGTCCACAAACTGTACGTGTCTCATTACAACACAACGTGACCAAACAACTATGTTAATAAGGAGAAAGCTGCTCTGAAGTCATTAGTGACATCACCTCCTCTGTCTCCACCCGCCTGCAGGCCTTCACCTCCTCATTCATCCACAGTCTGCCTCCCTCTGCTCCATCAGCTGACGTCCTCTGTACAACTACCTGCTGTAATCTTTGATTTCTTCTTCTTTGTATCCTGCAAAGCTCAAAATTCACTATAATACAAAGACATTTCAGAAACGCTGCACTGAGTGAAACAACAGCAGTGACCTAAATGAGTCTCCAGCGTATTCAAATAGATTTTCTGTGAAGCATTAAAATCAAACTTTTGTTTCTCATCCTTTCAGTTTTGTGCTCGTGCTGTTAGTCTGAGAAGCTCCTTGTTTGAAGTCAGCTCAGGATCATAAAGACTTCAAATCTATTTGATGCCTGAGTAACTTACATACGGAGAAACATCTGGATCAAATCCACACTGAATGTTTATGTGACACATTTAAAAGAAGTCTGTTGTTCACAGTCGTGCTTGTACAGAGTGCTGACAGCTGACAGGACCTAACAGAAATAATGTGTCTGTGCTGAATGAGACACTAACATAACACATGATGATGTTCATGAGTCTGATGGAAACACTGGTTCTTTCAGTCACTGGTGTCCTCACTCCAGTCCATGTGAGCTGGAACTAATGATTTGATCTTAATTGTGTCAATGTTGTTGGATCTGTTTACATATGTTATTAAAAACAGTTTTATCTAACGTGATCCTTTCATATTTTAATAAGTGTTCATTGTTATTATGGGCTGTAACAGGCTGACTGTGTCACAGAGGATTTCATCCTTTGTCCATCAGGACAGTCAGACAGAAATCTGCTTCCTGTTCCCAGTGTGAGCGTTTGTCAGCCTCACTGATGGAGGACGGCTCTCTCACAGTGTGCAGACATATTTAATTACTGCTAACAGTCACAGTTCATCGCAGCAGCTGTTTAACATGGACGTGAAAGAATCAGAGATCCAACATCTGACCTGGACCCACAGCACTGATCACTGATCACAGAGTCTGTTACACAGACTGACCGTTCTGTGGTCAAACATGAAGGCATCAACGTGACCTCTGACCTTTATCTACTGTGTTTCAGTCTATTTGAACTTTTTACTTTGAGCCTCATGATCACTGTGATAACATGTGATCATTCAGCCCCACGAGTTCATGGCTATACTGGAGGAAATGCATCTTTATTAGAAGGACCAGACCTCAGACCTCACACTTCCTTTCTTCTATTTGTCTGAAAATGAGACGTCAACAGCATCACATTAATTAATAAACTGTGACACTTAGTAATAGAACTGACACACAAAACAACAACTACACTAACTATATAGTCTGCAACACACCCAGTGAGCTTGATTTGAAAACCTTTTCTGTCTTACTGGCATCACTGAGTTAATCCCTGAAGTTGGTCCAAAGATTCAGACGCAGTCTTGGGCAGTTAAAGGTGAGTCTGTCACGGGTCTTTCTGACCCAGCATTTTAACTTGTTGTATTTTATGTTGTGCTTCTGAGTCCTTGGTTGTGCTGTTTTGTTTGAAAACTGCCCTTCACTACTACCTCTCCCACCTGGAAAACAAAGACTCATACATCAGGGTACTTTTGGTTGATTACAGCTCGGCTTTCAATCCTGTGATCCCACACAAACTCACTCACAAGCTGGCAACACTCGGCCTGCACCCTCCACCCTCTGTGACTGGATACACTCGACCTGCACCCTCCACCCTCTGTGACTGGCTACACTCAGCCTGCACCCTCCACCCTCTGTGACTGATGACACTCGACCTGCACCCTCCACCATCTCTGACTGGCTACACTCGGCCTGCACCCTCCACCCTCTGTGACTGGCTACACTCGACCTGCACCCTCCACCCTCTCTGACTGGCTACACTCGGCCTGCACCCTCCACCCTCTGTGACTGGATACACTCGACCTGCACCCTCCACCATCTCTGACTGGCTACACTCGGCCTGCACCCTCCACCCTCTGTGACTGGCTACACTCGGCCTGCACCCTCCACCCTCTGTGACTGGCTACACTCGGCCTGCACCCTCCACCCTCTGTGACTGGCTGCACTCGGCCTGCACCCTCCACCCTCTGCGACTGGCTACACTCAGCCTGCACCCTCCACCCTCTGTGACTGGCTACACTCGGCCTGCACCCTCCACCCTCTGTGACTGGCTACACTCGGCCTGCACCCTCCACCCTCTGTGACTGGCTACAGGACTTTTTGACTGGCAGACAAACACTGGCGTCCCACAGGGTTGCGTCCTCAGTCCCATCCTCTACACCCTGGTCACCCATGACTGTGTCACCTTGAATAAAGACAACATCATTTTGAAGTTCACAGATGACACTGCAGTGATCGGTCGCATCACTGGAGAGGACGACGTGGCTTATAGGAGAGAGGAGGCTGGTCTGGTGTCATGGTGTGAGGACAATAACCTCACCCTCAACATTGATAAGACAAAGGAGATGAGAGTGGACACGAGGAAGAAGAAGAGGCCTCACCAGCCGCTGTTTACCCGGGAGCGTGAAGTGGAGAGGGTGAGCAGCAGTACCTGGGCGTCCACATCAGTGAGGACCTCACCTGGACACTGAAGACCACACAGCTGGTCAAGAAGGCTCAGCAGCTGCTGTATTTCCTGAGGAGGCTGAGGAAATTTGGTATGTTGGCCAAGATCCTCAGCAGGTTCTACAGCTGCACTGTGGAGAGCACCCTGACCAGCTGCATCACTGCATGGTACGGCAGCACTACTGCAAACCGACTGCAGAGAGTGATAACAACTGTGGAGAAGATCATTAGGACCCCGCTGTCCTCTCTGCAGAGCATCTACCATCACAGAGTCCAGAGGAGAGACACACCTCTGCCCTCGAGACGAAGGTTCAGAAGTGTGAAATCTAGAACATCCAGACTCAACAACTCCATCTTCCCCACTGCTATCAGACTCCTGAACAGCTGACCGACCTCAAACTGCAGTTTGCACATCTTTTTATTTTATTTTTTAAGGTTTTTTTATCCTCATTTTATCTTTTTAATTATTCTTATCTTGTTCTTTTAACCCTTATCTAACTTGGCATTGTGCACGGTGTGTTTAGATTCAGTTTAAATTCAGGGACATGGAGCCCCTGTTGATCCTTTACCTAATCAAACGAGCCAAGGTGTGAAAACGGGTGTGGGTCTCAATCAGCCAAGGTTTTGGGTGAACCCATTGTGAGATCTAGCCCCACGCTGTCATGTGATTTCCTGTGATCAAATGTCCCAGGATGTGAGTGGGCATTAAGACGTCCATGTCCCTCTTCAAGCAACTTTTTTTCTTTTGCTCGGCTACAGTTTGGATGGATTTGCATTTTTTTTTTTTTTTTATTGAACTTTTAATTGCAAAGCAGGAAAACAGCAGTTACCAGCATATACATACACAGGACAAAGATGCGGATGGATTTGCATTTAAAGATGCAACAAGACTAAAATGGTTAGGGTCAGGAGGTCAAAGGTCAGACCTCCTGTGGGTCTGAGGGCGGCCTCACGCTGGAGAAGGATGAAGGAGTCTGACCTGAGCCAGTGTTTGACATGAACACATCAGCACTGCTGTCAGTGAGCCTAACGACAGCCGTTAGCATCATTTCAGTGTTTCAGTCATAAAAACACTTCCTGTCACTGTGGTGGTTACAGTGATGTCATGGAGTTTGTGCTTTGACCTCCAGAGGGCGACAAATCAGCACAGACAGAGAGCTCCATTCAAACTTTGCTGCCATCAGTAATAATTCTTCAAATATAATCATCAGTGTTTGAGCAGTTATGATATCAGGGACAATCTAAACATGTGTGACAATACTGAACATGTCACATGACACACCTTAAACATCATGTGATCCACTCTCAGTCTGCACTTTCATTCATGACTTCAACAGGTTGAAATGAGCTTTGAAGAAACATTCAGTGAAATCAATCTTTCATGGATTCATGTGAGCAGCAGATGAACTTTGTACCAACAACATCTTCAATAACAGAGTCTGAATGAAGCTCAGGTGTTGATGCTGCTCACTGATTGGACGCTTGGTTTCAGCTCTGCTCTCAGTCTTTCCTGCACAGGTGAAGGTAGAAAGTGTGACTGGATCTATAGACTGGAAACAGAGAAACATGCTGAACATTTGAAGCTTTGCAGCAGAAATGTTCATGTTACAAATACAGCAGAGCTGATCTGGGATCAGTGTGTTCACAGCTGCAGCTACAACAAGGTTTCATGTCTCCACACGTCAGCATGTGAACTTTACTCTGACTCAGTCTGAGCAGTCAGACGCAGATTTTTAAAGTTAACACATCAGCACACACAGAGCTGAGCCCCTCCCACCTGTGCTGAGTTTCAGGTGGAGCCCCGCCTCCTTCCAGGAAGCAGCTCACCTGTGTGTCCGTGTTTAGTGTCCAGGTGTGGAGTGGAGCTTGTTGTTGGTGTGTGAAGAAGCTGTAAGTTTGCTTTGTTTCCTCCTTTAACAGTTTGTCTTTAGGAACTTTACTGTTTGTTCAGCTCATGTTTGATTTCTTCACACAACAAACTGTGTGTGTTTGTATTTCCGGTCTCTCCATTAAAGTCAGTGTGTAATGTTTTCCTGGCTAACATCAGCTGTGTGCAGCTTAGTTCAGCACAAATCTGCCGCTCCATAGTTCACGGTAACGGACTCACAGCTGGACCAACGAGGCCGAGTGTGTCCGCCACTCTGAGCTACGTTCGTGTTTGTGTACTTGTAGTTTGTACTTTGTGAGTTCACTCAGAGCCCACAGAGGACGCAGCGTACGTGATGACCTCACAGCCCTTTACCTCCTTTACTGTCACTGTGATTAATATTTACACACAGACACCTGCAGAGCTCTGACGCTAAGCTAGCCACACAGCATGCTAACACTAAGCTAACACTAAGCTAACGCTAAGCTAACACTAAGAGCTCTTACAGACACGAGTTAAAAAGCTGCTTTTGGGTTGTGATCAGAATCCAGGACTGAGAGCAGCAGCAGAGCTGATGGATGATGAATTACTGGATGGAAGAAGCTTCTCATTAGCAGTGAATCAGTGTGTGTGCAGTTCTCTGCAAACTCAGCAGGAATAATTAGTGTGAAGCTTTAACTCTGTTGATACTCTTTGAATCATGGATCAGCTGAAATGTTTAAAATGTTGTTCACACGTGTTGAACTGACTGAAGCTTCCAGTCACAGTGAATCAGTGTGTGTCAGTGAATGCATCGTGTGTGCTTCAGGCTCCATCTAGTGGACTGATAGTAGAGCAGCTGATGGCAGCTTCCTCTGCCTCACACTGCTGTCTGACTGCATTCAGCTGACACTGAGATGAAGCAGGAAAGAAGCAGCTGATATTTGGACAGCACACATGATGGAAAGGAGGATTTCAGTTGATGTGCACATGAATGATTTGTGTTTCCTCTGCAGGTGAAGGTAGAAAGTGTGTGTGAGCTGATGTGAATTGAGCAGCATGGATCAGTGTGAGGACAGAGAGGAGGGAGTCCCTCCCTCTAAGAGCACTCTGTGTGGGGAACATGAGAGCCAGACCAAAACTCAGAGGTGAGATGACCATCTCTAACTGTCCATGACTCTTCTCCATGTCACAGCTCAGCACTCACATCACTGCTCCATCATTATTCACAGGAACCAGCCTGGACCTCCACCCAGCTCTGTGTCCTCTAAGAGCAAACGAGTGAAGCGTTTCTTTCATGATTTAGGGCGAAAAAAGTCACCTGACGAAAAGTAAGTTCATGTCAGTATTAAAATGTTTGAAATTTTAATCAGCTTTTTACTATTTGACAAATTGTACTTTATTTATACTTTTTATGTAATGTATACACATTGGATGTGACACATGTTTCATGTTCACTTACTTTTAGCGTCAATCAGAAACCGCCCAGCTCTGTGTCCTTACAGAGTGACACGTCTAAAGGTCATCACGTTCATTTTAAATCCCAGCCTGTGTCTGCTGCAGAGAGGTGAGCTGTTAGTAACATGAACTCTTTGATTAAACTGCTTGATGTTGTTGGATATAAACTGCAGTACAAACACGTCGTTCCCTCAGTCCCATTTAAACTGTCTTTTAAAACAAGCCTTTGGTTTTTAAACAACTGAAAATCCACTTCAGCAAACAGGAAGTGATCAGAGTGTCCGTCCACTTCCTGTCAGGCCCTGCAAACATTTCATATTGAAGAAAAGTAGTTAATATCTCACATTTTTACTCCACCACATTCAACCATTTTGACATTTTTGGCCACAGCATGAAACTCTTGTCACATGACTCCTGTTATGTTATAGAGTCATGTGACCACCAGGGAGGGATTTGTATGGATGAAACACATTCAAATCAATCTGATTCATCAATGGAAACATGTTTGGTGTAAAATGCACTAACACTGAAAACGCTGAAGATAAAAACACAACAAATGAAATATGAACAAATCGAGGCTTTGAATACACGTGTGTGTTTGAGACAAAGAGATAAATGGATTGTGTGTCTGTCCTATTGCTGCATGAGGATTTTATTGTAGATTTTGTGCGTGTACACTTTTGACCACGAAGGTGTTGAAAGGGCGTAAAACAGTTGGAGGCACAAGAGTAAACACTAGTGCTGTCAGTAGATTAAAAAATGACTAATTATCATCATTATTCACAGGAACCATACTGGACCTCCACCCAGCTCTGTGTCCTTACAGAGTGACACGTCTAAAGGTGCTGATATTAACTTTAAATCAGACGTGTGTCGTCCTGCAGAGAGGTAATGTGTGTGTAAATGTTGTTGTGTGTTTGTGAATAAATCCTCCATCATGTTTAATGTCAGCTCTGTTTCACACACATGTTCATATGTGCAGCGCTGTGTGTTGGAGTGTTTCCACAAACACAGCAGATACTCAGAGATTATTTTTAGGAAGAGGAGATGTTCTCAAACTCTCTGTCCTGAAACTCTTCACTCAGTCTGATCCCCACTTCCTGCTCCTCAGCAGTGCTGCCATCTTCATCAACCAGGACAGAAATGAACTGAACTGTTGTTTCCTCATCAGCTTCTTTCTGTCTGCTGAATCTGTAGTGAATCAAAGTGAAACGTGTGAAAATGCAGCTGTTAATGATCCAGTTTGTTAGATGAACGTGTGAATGTTGCAGTGTGCTGTTAAACAGTAACACAGTAACTGTGACGTGTCCTGATCTGACAGTAGATCATGTTTGTGTTCTTGGTCACATGACACAGGTCAGCTGTTCACACAGAGTTCATCTTTATAGGCTGGACCAGTTTGGAATAATACTGGGAGTAATGGTTCTTATATGGAGCTTTTCTCCTCTGAGCACTTTGATACTCGCCTCATTCACACATGGAAAGCAGTGCAAATAAATGCAAACACGGTTTTCCTGCACTCATCTTTTATCAGGATGATGTCAGTGTGAGCTGTTGTATGAAAAAAACAAGTATGAAAAAAGTGTTTCACAGTTTTACTTTGAAAAACAAACAAACTGTGCTGCAGGTGAACAGTTTGATGGTTGGAATGAACAAACAAACAGACTCAGCAGCGCACAGACGTCCCAGCTTCATATATCGTTGTTAAACTTAACGTAGGAATCACAAACATTCAGAGATGAACTTACACACTTGGCTTTATACGTACTTTGAGTTGAAACGTACTTGATCTGTGAATGATGACGTTTCACAAGTACACACAAGTACATTTACTGAGAAACTGCCTTTGAAACAAAGTTCAGTTAGAAAAAAAGTCATTCAGGGAATTATGATCTTTGTGTTTTTACAGAGTTCAAAACACAACAAAGAAGTACGAGGTGCCGTAAGGGACATTATTACTGAAACGCTCTCACACACACAACTGAAATTTTAGCTCTCACACACACTACTGAAAAGCTCTCACACACACAACTGAAATTTTAGCTCTCACACACACAACTGAAATTTTAGCTCTCACACACACTACTGAAACGCTCTCACACACACGCTACTGAAATTTTAGCTCTCACACACACTACTGAAACGCTCTCACACACACTACTGAAACGCTCTCACACACAACTGAAATTTTAGCTCTCACACACACTACTGAAACGCTCTCACACACACAACTGAAATTTTTGCTCTCACACACACTACTGAAACGCTCTCACACACACAACTGAAACGCTCTCACACACACTACTGAAACACTCTCACACACACTACTGAAACGCTCTCACACACACTACTGAAACGCTCTCACACACACTACTGAAACGCTCTCACACACACTACTGAAATGCACTCACGCACTCCACTGAAACCAGAGGCATTTCCGCTGAACAGGGAGTTGTTTCCTGACAAGGAAACTGATGGAAAAAGTGGTATATTTCAAAACACTACAAGGATGTCTACTCAGCAACCTGCTAGTACAGCAGTACCCAACCTTTTTTGTGCCACGTAAACAATATAAAAATCAAAAAAAATGATAAATACCATGAAAACCATACATTTCAAACTCAAGCCTCAACTCTTGCGACCTGGTACCAAACGACTCACAGACCGGTACTGGTCCAGGACCTGGGGGTTGGGGACGGCTGTGCTTGTAGCCTAAGTGAAGCAGCCGCATTACTTAACAATATTTTAGCTTCCTTGAATCAAGGAATGGATTCAAGGTGCAACGGAATTCGGCAATTATGTCCTGTTTCCCCTAAGCTTTTTATATTGGCAACTCAGTTGTTAACACTATTAATCAAAAATTCTAACGACATACAAGGAATATCAATTTTTAATAAAGACTTCAAAATAAGTCAATTCACAGATGATACATCTATGTTTTTGAAAGATGAATACATGGTAGAGAAAACTAAAGCTTCTTGTTTATCTCTCAGTATCAAAAAATGTGAACTTCTCCCGATTCATACAAGCTCTGACTCCTCAATAGCTTTGGTTAGAGTTGAATCTAAAGTTAAATATATGGGGCTGATAATATCTAAAAAACCCAATTAGCAGAAAAGACACCAATATTTCTAACTGTATCATCGAGATGAAGAAAACACTTAGCCACTGGTTAAGCAGAGACCTCACTTTTTTTGGCAGAAACATCCTATCTAAAGCTGAAGGCATCTCCAAATTGATTTATCCTTGTCACTCTCTATGTATCTCCTCTAAAAGCATTAATAAGGCTAACACAGTTATTTTCGAATTTTTGTGGAGGAATAAAACCCATTACATAGAAAGATATCAGCTTGTGAAGGAATACAATAAAGGTGGTATCAAAACTCCAGAATTAGAATTTATGGATGGCACCCTTAGAATTAAATGGTTAAAATCTTGTCTGTCACAGCCAGACTCTACTTAGCTCCACATCCTATGATCCTTGTTTAATAAAATAGTATACAGGATTAGACTTTATTTTGAAATGTGATTTTGCGGTAAATAAAATCCCCATAAAGATATCAAACTTTCCAAAACAGACTGTGCATTTTTGGGAAAATGAGATTTACCCACAACTTCTCCCCATAATTCAACCTTATGGAATAATAGGGTAATAACACTTAATCAAAAATCAATTTTCAAGAGTGACTGGTTTGAACAAAAAGATTATATTCATAATAGATTTGTTGGATAATAACGGTGTAATTCTAAGTTACCCAGACTTTTCAGAAAAATATTGTCTAAACTGTTCTCAAAGAGAATATAACACATTTTGTGAACTGCTCCCACTGCCTCTGCTTCATTTGATTAAAATTTTTATGATATACAATAATTTCTCATCAGTGCTCCCAAATTTATTGCTAGGGCAATGTCAGCTGTTTGATAAAAATGCATTAAGAAATTTGTTAGTAGTTTCTTCAAAGACAAAAATATTTTATAGTTACAACAGAATGGTTACATTGCATGGTTCTAATTTAGTTATTTCATATACACTGGATAACACATACTAAAAATTTATGAAATAGCCTATTCTACCTAGAGTTAAAGAAACACACTTTAAAAAAAATTAATCCTGTTGCAGAATTTCTAAAAAAAGAGATTTGGCTTTGAGGTGGATCAGTGTTCTTTTTGTACTGATGAAAATGAAACCCTAGAACATCTTTTTTTTTTTCTATGCCCTATCACACAATGTATTTGGTGCAACTTAAAAAATTGGATTTCCCTAAATATTAATGATGTGCCACTATTTGAATTACATCATAATTTTTTTTATATGGATCATCTAGCATTGGGTGTCTCAGACATTATTAACATCATCATACGTTTGAGTAAATATCATATCCATTGTGTTAAATGGAGGAACGCTAAGCCTTCTCTCCCTGGTTTTATTGATGATTTCAAGATATTTTTTTCTTTGCTTTTCTGCTACTCTAAATTTTGACTTATGCTGAGGCTAATATATTTTTAAGTAATGCAGCTGTCTCACTAAGACTAAGCTGTCTAACTTATCGTTCCATGATTCGATTCAATTCGATTCGATTCAATTCAATTCAATTTGATTCTTGGAAATTTTGACAGTCAGCAATATTATAATTCAGATCAGTACATTTACATATTTTTGTATCTAAAAAAAGGAAGCTGACACACGCAAGACTTTATCAAAGGTGTGAGCGTCACAGCAGATGCCTTTGTGTAAAAGTAGCTGAAGATAAAACACAGAAAAACATGAAGGTGATTTTCCTGTTCTGGGATTTTATCAAAAATATTCTGCAGTACATCAAAAACGAAAGAAAACCATTAATCAACATATGAACGTTAACTCTGACGTTCCAGCGGTTTTATTAGAGACACGGCTAAGCGTTTTGCATTTTGCATAATTTTTAAATGTTTAAATTTGTTCAGTATTGAACGGCAGAAATAAGATTTTCTTTTCGGAAGTATGTAAAACGAAAAAAAACCAGCGGCCGACAGCGCTGTAAACAACAGTAGACTTGTGCGTAACAAGCAAGCGAATAATGCAGAAAACAGATTTTTAGACGGGAAACTGTTCGTGAAGTACAGAGAGAGAGAGAAAGCGAGAGAGAGCTGTGCATGATGTGTGATTTTATCGTGGTGGAAGCAAAACTGTAAACGTCAGAGGGAATTCATGACGATGTTTATGTGAAGCGCAGTTTGGATCTTCTTTTGCTGCTGGTTCAGTCAATATTGTTTGGAGAGAGATAAAACTAACAGCTTTAGAATCTGCGCAAAAACGGCGTGAAAACAAAGCGCGGACCGCCGACAGATCAGAATCAGCCAGCTGTTGGCTTTCAGCCCCGACTGTGTCCGTGCCGTCGGGTGAGAAAGGCGACATCCCATTGATTCTGATCCGCGGGTCGCGCTGTGTGTTTACGTCTTTGTGCAGAATCCGTGTTCCTGCTCTCATTTACTGTTTTAGCTGTTTGGTGGTTGTTGAAATTTTGTGAGGTTTCACCTGAGATTCGGCATTTCGGGCAAAAATTAATTTATATTAAAAAATCGATTCAGGATTTTAATGAATGAATATCACGTTATCCAAGCCAGAATCGATTTTAATTGATAAATCGATTATAAAAACCCACCCCTAACTAGCAGGTTGCTGAGTAGACATCTGTGTAGTGGTTTGTTTGAAATCTACCACTTTTTCCTTCAGTTTCTTTGTCAAGAGTTAACTTCCTGTTCAACTGAAATGCCTTCCTGTTCAACTGAAATGCCTTCCTGTTTAACTGAAACGCCTTCCTGTTTAACTGAAACGCCTTCCTGTTCAACTGAAACTTCTTCCTGTTCAACTGAAACGCCTTCCTGTTCAACTGAAACGCCTTCCTGTTCAACTGAAACGCCTTCCTGTTCAACTGAAATGCCTTGTTTTTTCAGTAGTGTGTGTGAGAGCTAAAATTTCAGTAGTGTGTGTGAGAGCGTTTCAGTAATAATGTCCCTTACGGCACCTCATAAAGAAGTGTCAGTGATCAGGATAACAGTGGAAGGACTCTGGAGTATCATTTGTATTATTGATCATTTTGATCTCTGACAGAGAAACTACAAATATAGATGCAACAAGGGAAGCAGCAAAAGTGACTGAACACAGCTTTTAGAGGCTAAATTCACATTTCAATAATCAAAGTGGCCTCGTGTGTGTGTGTGTGTGTGTGTGTGTGTGTGTGTGTGTGTGTGTGTGTGTGTGTGTGTCCATGGTTCCTCCACAGAGTGGACCAGCAGAGCTCAGAGGTTCCCAGTGGTCAGTCTGCCCAGCAGCATCAAACACAGCTGGACTCCATATTTATGGTCTGTACATGTACAACAACTACTTTTATTATTAATACATTTATTTATAGGTCCCTTTCAGAACACCAAGGACTCTGTGGACTAAACGTCCAAAAGAAACAAACTTTGAAATCAGACGTTGCAAATGTGATCACAGGCAACGTTCTCTCTAAGCTGCGCGTGGCACCGCTGGCACAGTCTCTGTGCACAGAAAATCTGCAAAAAGTACCATGTCGACCAATCAAAAAATGATATGGAAACATGGCATTTAGTTGTTTTGGGAGGGGGAAGTTTTAGGAGTGATGGCGTGTTTGAGATGTGAGAGATTTGTGACGTTTAGCACAAATCTTGTGTAGTTAGTGTGTAGTTAGTGTGTAGTGTAGTCAATAGTTGTGTTGTGTGTGTCAGAACAATGAGGCGACTGCTGAATGTTACAGGTGTTACAGCAGTGACACATCTGCTGCTGTCAGGCCTGCAGGTATCAGGCTGTTGTTCTCCTTCATCTCATAGTGGACAGAAATTATTTTTGGAGTGGCACAAATAATTTGTGTGGCATCAAATTTGATGCAGAACAGCTGATTGTTCTGTAAATAGTTTGAAATGTTTATTTCAAAAAAATGCCTCGGCTGCATTTTTAGGTAAACAGCTGCAAAAAACAGCTGCAAAAAACTTAGGGACTGAGTAAAGCGCTATATAAATGCAGGCCATTTACCATTTACTTTGTTTTACCTTTTTGAAGAAGTAACTATATAATTAATTTCCCAACATTGGTCATTATTTACTGTATTTGCAGACAGAGTTACAGACTCTCTCCCAGACCACAGACTCATAATACAAGTCAGAGTTTAATAATAAATTTAAAAAAAAAAAATAAAGTTCTTTTTTCAAAATTGGAGTTCAAGTTATTTTTACTTCCAATAGTGTTAACATACTACACAGGTCATGAACAAGATTTTTTGTTTTAATTTTCATTGTAAGTGGGCAAAAGCAGTTAATTAAAAGTAGTCTAACATAAATGCTGTAATTTGATTATTTTAATAAACATGTAACTTGGATGGATTCGATGCTGGTGTGACCACAGTGCACGTGTCTGCTGTTGCTCACAGTGGTCCAAGGGACGCTCAGGGAGTTTGTGTGTTCAGACACATGAAACATTAGAGGGAACATTGATCACAGGGAAACGTTTTAAACATCGAGGCTTTAAACAAAAACCAAAGTGAAACAGTTTGTAGTTGAGATCAGTGAGAATGAAGCTGAATGAATAACTGTTTCTACAATAACTTTGAGCAATAAATGTCAAAAATGATGGAAATTAGAAGCATTAACACTTACTAATGATGTGAGTTGACACTCGGCTATTTTGAGACAACCACATTAGGTGGTCCTCAACTGTAATGGAAACCAGTGGATCCAGTCCAGTCGTGGCGACCTGTGGTGAGTCGATCTGAGCAGCTACTAATGGAAACGGGGCCATAGATGTGTTTGTGCTTAATAACAATGAATCACAGTATTTTTACATTACTGTTAAAATCTCATGTTGTTTGTTAAAGTGTTGTTAAAGATGGTGACAGATGTACCCTTAGGCCCCTCCTCCATTCAGAGATGGTCTTTCCGTTTTAACATAAATGGCCTCCTTGACTCCGCCCTCAAACCAGCGTTCACATTTCCTCAGGACCTTCTTGATGTTGTGTAGACTGAAGTTCAGAGTGGACTTTGGAGTGGACTTACTTTATAGACCAGTGGATTGTCAGTGAGTCCAACATGGATCTGATGTTTGGCTCCATGATTTCATTCTGATTGGCTCATTCATAAAGTATTCTGTTTCAGCTGCTGGAGGACAACATCATCACTTTTGTGAAGAACGAGCTGAAGAACATCCAGAAGGCTCTGAATCCAAATAAGTCCCAGTGCTTGGAGTTTCAGAGGGAGGATGATGAGCAGAGGAGAAACAGCAGAGAGGCATTTGTGAAGATCACAGTGGACTTCCTGAGGAGAATGAAGCAGGAGGAGCTGGCTGACCGTCTGCAGAGACGTAAGAGGATTTATCTAAAGATTTAAGCTGCTGGATAAATGAGACACTTGTGACACCAGTGTGTTCTGTCATTTCTCAGTGGGTCAGAAATTGTCATCAGCATTTTGTAAAATATGATTGCTGAAGTTGTATTTTTATTATTATTATTCAGAACTTCCAGCTGCTGTTTGTCATCGTAACCTTAAATCTGCTCTGAAGAAGAAGTTCCAGTGTGTGTTTGAGGGCATCGCTAAAGCAGGAAACCCAACCCTTCTGAATCAGATCTACACAGAGCTCTACATCACAGAGGGAGGGACTGCAGAGGTCAATGATGAACATGAGGTCAGACTGATTGAAACAGCATCCAGGAAACCAGACAGACCAGAAACAACAATCAGACAAGAAGACATCTTTAAAGCCTCACCTGGAAGAGATGAACCAATCAGAACAGTGCTGACAAAGGGAGTGGCTGGCATTGGGAAAACAGTCTTAACACAGAAATACACCCTGGACTGGGCTGAAGACAAAGCCAACCAGGACATCCAGTTCATGTTTCCATTCACTTTCAGAGAGCTGAATGTGCTGAAAGAGGAAGAGTTCAGCTTGGTGGGACTTGTTCATCACTTCTTTACTGAAACCAAAGAAGCAGGAATCTGCAGCTTTGAAGACTTCCAGGTTGTGTTCATCTTTGATGGTCTGGATGAGTGTCGACTTCCTCTGGACTTCCACAAAACTACAATCCTGACTGACCCTAGAAAGTCCACATCAGTGGATGTGCTGCTGATAAACCTCATCAGGGGGAAACTGCTTCCCTCTGCTCGCCTCTGGATAACCACACGACCTGCAGCAGCCAATCAGATCCCTCCTGACTGTGTTGGCATGGTGACAGAGGTCAGAGGGTTCACTGACCCACAGAAGGAGGAGTACTTAAGGAAGAGATTCAGAGATGAGAAGCAGGCCAGCAGGATCATCTCCCACATCAAGATATCACGAAGCCTCCACATCATGTGCCACATCCCAGTCTTCTGCTGGATCACTGCTACAGTTCTGGAGGATGTGCTGAAAACCAGAGAGGGAGGACAGCTGCCCAAGACCCTGACTGAGATGTACATCCACTTCCTGGTGGTTCAGGCCAAAGTGAAGAAGGTCAAGTATGATGGAGGAGCTGAGACAGATCCACACTGGAGTCCAGAGAGCAGGAAGATGATTGAGTCTCTGGGAAAACTGGCTTTTGATCAGCTGCAGAAAGGAAACCTGATCTTCTATGAATCAGACCTGACAGAGTGTGGCATCGATATCAGAGCAGCCTCAGTGTACTCAGGAGTGTTCACACAGATCTTTAAAGAGGAGAGTGGACTGTACCAGGACAAGGTGTTCTGCTTCATCCATCTGAGTGTTCAGGAGTCTCTGGCTGCTCTTCATGTCCATCGGACCTTCATCAACTCTGGACTCAATCTGCTGGAAGAACAACAAACAACCTCGAAGAAGTCTGAAACAGGAGAATCTGCAGAGAAACACTTCTACCAGAGTGCTGTGAACAAGGCCTTACAGAGTCCAAATGGACACCTGGACTTGTTCCTCCGCTTCCTCCTGGGTCTTTCACTGCAGACCAATCAGACTCTCCTACAAGGTCTGCTAACACAGAAAGGAAGTAGCTCACAGACCAATCAGGAAACAGTCAATTACATCAAGGAGAAGCTCAGTGAGAATCTGTCTGCAGAGAAAAGCATCAATCTGTTCCACTGTCTAAATGAACTGAATGATCATTCTCTAGTGGAGGAGATCCAATGGTCCCTGAGATCAGGACGTCTCTACACAGATAAACTGTCTCCTGCTGAGTGGTCAGCTCTGGTCTTCATCTTACTGTCATCAGAAAAATATCTGGATGTGTTTGACTTGAAGAAATACTCTGCTTCAGAGGAGGCTCTTCTGAGGCTGCTGCCAGTGGTCAAAGCCTCCAACAAAGCTCTGTGAGTACATTTGTACTCAAGTCTTTACTTTTAACATCCAACTGTGTCAGTAATTTAATTCACCAGGCTTTCTGTCTTTTTATGAATTTGTATCCTAAAGTTTTGGGATTTCTCCAATACAACTGTAACCTCTTTGATGCCTCCAGAACTCGGTGTACTCGAGACGCTGAATTCACCATAAACTCTGATCATCACTGCTGCTGTTATGTTACCAGTCTTTGTTTAAAAACTTGGGCTGCATGTGCCTAATGTTGTGATACTTTATATTCACATGCATGCTCCTAGATACATTTCTACTTTCTACTCTATTTTTAGTCACAAATGTTGGTGAAACACTTGCTTTTACATGCATGGTGGGTCCTGCATTAAAGAAAGCATTTGAATTACTCAGTGAATCATGGCAGCCAGAGAAACATCCTTAGTTCCACTTTAAACTAAACTCTGCTTCGGTCTTCCACAGTGTGTTTGTTGTTTCTTTGTTGTTGTTGGCCTGCTCTCTCCTCTCACTCCAATCTGGTTGCAGCAGATGTTTGTCCCTCCCTGAACCTGCAGACTTGGGTGCAGCACCTCAGTTCATCTTCAGTCTGAAACCAGCTGTTTTAGCTATATCCCCTCAAGCACACCTTCCCTGGTTATCTTTGCTGTGGTTGCTATAAAATGTAATCTTGATTTAAAAAAAAAAAAGAACAAAAAAAAGCAAAAAGTCACGTCAGACTTGGTGCCATTTATTGGCAACATGGTGCCGCTTTAGGTGGCTTTAGGTGCCGCTCTTTGATGATAAACTGCACCACAGTCTAAAGCAAACTGGGCCTGCAGCATTTACGCTGGTCCCCTCGACCCACCGTCTTTACCGAGAGGGGATAAGCATGCTTAGCATGGGAAGGAACAGTCTAAACACCGTCTTCTATCAGGGTGAGATTTGTTATGTTCAGCTCCAGCCTTGAGACCACAGCTGGCGCCGGTATGTTAGCCACATGAAATGATGGTGGTTTTCTTTGGTGCGAACAACTGCATGTCAATTTCACAGCTCATCTAACAGTCCGTCGCTCGTCTCTCAATCTCCCGTGGGAGAGCCACGAGCTTCTCCGAGAGGTTATCAGTTTTGTGCTCAAAGAGCAAAGTCTGAGAACTCACGACTGCCATGAGCTTCTTCAAGATCTTATCCGTGCTGAGTTCAATGAGCCCATTTTGAGAAGTCGCGACCCGTCCCATTGTTTCAGTCACAGCGGGCAGCCTTGTGGGGTTTTGAACAGCTGATTCCGCTTTCTTTAATCTTCAATAAGCCAGGGCCAAGCCAGCTCAGATCAGCAAGAACCGTTTGCTGCTGTGAATGTCCGTGCTGCTATACAGTATTTCAGTATCAGGCTCTAAATGTACAAATGGATCTGAGAAGATTTCCAATCATGTTTCTACTAGATTTACAGTTTGTTTTCATGTCTTCTGACTCAGAAGGTGGAGCAGGTTGAGCTTACAAGGAGTAAATGCTGATATAGAAGAAGAGTTGTGTTTTAATGAAGCTATTTAGTTAACCAATAATTGTATTGCATGCTGTCATTAAAAATGTTTCATTTCACTGATTTAATGAATTTGTTTGTTTGTTTTCTTCCAGACTGAGTGGCTGTAACCTCTCAGAGAGAAGCTGTGATGCTCTGTCCTCAGCTCTCAACTCCCAGTCCTCTAGTCTGAAAGAGCTGGACCTGAGTAACAATGACCTGCGGGATTCAGGAGTGAAGCTTCTGTCTGCTGCACTGCAGAGTCCACATTGTACACTGGAAACTCTCAGGTCAGGATCCAAAGATATCATTAAATGATATTACTGTATAAACATCCAAGCTTTATAGAACTGGCAGGTGAACTTTTCTTTATTTTGGATGTCTTAGGAGATTCTTAATTACTGTCTGAAGATTTTTTTACAGTCACATATTTTGTTTTAATGGTAAAACAGAATTATTGTTCAGTTCAATGAGCAGGTAGCTGTGAGATTCATAATAATGAGGTATATTTGTATTAAAGATGACTAAACTTGAACAGTAGCTGTGTGAGTTACTTTGTTTACTCATGTGTGCTGATGTTGTGAGTAATTTTAAGCTGAAGTAAACTTGTAATGAGTTCAATAGAGTTTCTGAAGTAAGTGTACTTGGAGATATTTATGTGTTTACTAAAGCACAGGAGCAGGAGGCTGTGTGTAGCATAGAGGAACCCAGACCTCAGCTTTGACTCCTGGTTTCTGTTGCTGCTGTTGCAGTTTCCCCTCATCGTTCCCTTCAACAGTCTCCTCACTGTAACAAATCAAATTGTTACTGTATAGATTCACGTCTGAATGTTGCCATGTGCTATTAAGACTAAAAGTGATGTTTCATACACCCACGTGGTTCAGTCACACAGTAACTGATGGTAAATAATGTTTGTGTTGAGCACATCGTACAGGTCAGCTGCTCCACACAGATCTCAGGTTTACATGCTGGAGCAGTTTGTGATCATGATGGATAAACCTCACTTCCTCTTTGTTTCATACAGATGTGACATGAACAATAACACATTCATGAAATCCTTTTAGGAACACAAACACTATTGTAGCTGGAGAATATATTTGAATGTAGGATAATGTAGGGGATCATAAACAACAGTAATAACTAACCACCACCTCACCATTTGGGTTGGTAGCTGCATGTTGATTGATGAAGTCATTTTCTTCTTCCTCCATTTCTACCTTATTAACATCAGATTAAAAGCTGCACAGAGACAGGCACTGGACATGTTTAGCCTAGCTTAGTACACGGACTGGACATGGGGGAAATGGCTCTCATCACTGGATCAAAACATGAAAACGAATCTGACGTAAAGTTTTGTTGAAGTGAACTGTGGTGGTGCCCAATGTTCCCTCTAAGTTGTGCGCGTGCGCAATTGCGCACTGCTGGCACAGTCTCTGCGCACAGAAAATCTGTGTTGCGCACAAAAAAAAAAATCAAATCTCAATTGAAATTAAAATTAAAACTTTAACATTTCTGTTTTGCAGTGTTAGTCAGTCAGTGAGTGGCTGCTCCCGTATGGGATTAGAACAATGCCATCTTATCCCATAGTCCAGCCAATGCTACGATTCACATTCGTATATACGCAGCTAATCAACGTGGTTGACAGGCTATGACAGCGTCCTTTTGTGCCGACACCGGTGTTTTAGCAAAGCGGCTGATGTGGAGTGAAGCCACGTTAATGACAACGTGTACAACCATTGGAGATGTGAGCAGGACAGACGGAACAATTGACGGACAAAGTGTGGACTTCATACCAGTTTTTAAATTGTGTTGATCGGCCACGTAAAACCAGAGTTATGATAAAAATATCTGCAATGTTTGTTTTTCTTCCTGAATACTGTCGTTGTTTATAACAACGATAGTATTCAGTATTTATTGCAACAAACTTTGTTGTTTGCAAAACTCAGTAACTTTTTTGAAGAAGTAACTATGTAATTAATTGCCCAACATTGGTCATTATTTACTGTATTTTGCAGACAGAGAGTTATAGACTCTCTCCCAGACCACAGACTCATAATACAAGTCAGAGCTTTATAAAAATAGAAAGAATAAAGTTGTGTTTTCAAAATTAGAGTTCAAGTTATTTTTACTTCCAATAGTGTTAACATGCTGCACAGGTCATGAACAAGATTTTTTGTTTTAATTTTCATTGTAAGTGGGCTAAAACAGTTAATTTAAAGTAGTCTAACATAAATGCTGTAATTTGATTCTTTTAATAAACCGTAACTTGGATGGATTCAATGCTGGCGTGACCACAGTGCACACGTCTGCTATTGCTCACAGTGGTCCAAGGGACGCTCAGGGAGTTTGTGTGTTCGCTCAGACACATGAAACATTACAGGGAACATTGGCGGTGACTGACAGGGAAAAGGGGAATGATAAGACTTACTGTAAATATAATTATGTATGTATTGAAAAAGGAATAACTAAAATGTTCCAGCTGAATAAATGAAATCAGTTTCAGTTTATGAGCTCTGTTTGTTTTCTTTACAGTTCCAACCTTTTATATTGAAATGAGCTGCTCATTCCTGTTTAGATGACCTGCATAAAACAACACAGAGCACATTGGGCTGAATATGGAGAGGAAGCATCACAGTACAGCTTCACTGAAGCCTTAAAGTCTCTAATATGAAATGAGAAATGAAGCAGCCAGAGCTTTTTCATGAGTGGAAATCCACTGTGACTGTGAGCTGCTGCTACAGCCTCCAGATTAGCCAGCAGCTCATCCTGCTCAACATTTTCTCACCAACTTTAATGGAAGTGTGATGTTTTCAGCTGGAGTGATGGTCAGGGTGGCCTCCCTCTCCTCTTCTTTTCCTCTTCCTCTTTCATTTGTAAAGCCACTTCTGCTGCTTTCATTCATTTGGAAGTCCTGTAGCTGAGTTTGGGAGAGACTAACAGCTTCGGCAGTAGAGGGGAGAAAGGCTGTAACACCACCACTTTACTCTGTTCTACCTGTCACATCATTTTATCAGGAAACAAATATGCTCATGTTTTTACTATGTTTGTCTTGAAGATGTAAGAAGATCACATGGTGCTTTTTATTATTGTGTTGGTTTGTTTCCTGTCTCTTGGATGGAGCCCAGCTGTGCGTGGCCCCTGGGCCTGTGGTCAGAGTGTGTGCTGGATAATCCGGCCCAGGATGAGGCCAAACTGACATGGGATGAAATGTCTGTCACATGATTGAGCCTAATTTAAAAATATCCTCCATAAATATTGAATTATTAATTATATAATAATTAATATAAAAATCAATAATTAAAAATTATTGCTGACGTTAATCAATTAATGAGTTAACGAGATAATAACAGGTTAAGTTGTCCTAATAATTAGACTTTGATGACAAACTGATGTGATCTCCATGTTTCCTTTGTTGGACTGTGGGCAAGTGTCAGAACTGAATGTACTGAGTAACATGTAGAGTTTAAATATGTGTCAGTTCCAGTTTTAGAGCTCTAAAGTGCAGTTATCATGTTAGGGATATGTTAGGAATAGACAGTAACACTGAGCCTACTGAGGTCAAATCTTTATTTATCCAGTTCATCTGTAGGCCGAGCTCAGTCCATCCATTTAGTGAAATGATGTTTAAAGGTCTCCTTGTTCTGTGAGCGTGCACAGATCCTGAAGCTGAAAGCCTGTGTTAACAGAGAAATAATCATCACTGTGATGATGCTCATCATCTCTGACTGGGATTTGAGGTTTTGTCAAAGCGGCTAAGAAAGCCTGGCTATGTTGGACTGGGTGTGGAAGCAGCTCCCAGTTTGAGTTCAGGAGACAGACACCCTCTCTACTTTGAACATCAGCTTCAAACTTTCCTTTTTGATAAAGCTTATAGTTAGAGCTGGATCAGGTGACCCTGAACCACCCCTTAGTTATGCTGCCATAGAGATGGATAACAGACTGATTGTTGTTTTGTGTGTCTGCAGCCTGTCAGGCTGTCTGATCACAGAGGAAGGCTGTACTTCTCTGGCCTCAGCTCTGAGCTGCAACCCCTCCCATCTGAGAGAGCTGGACCTGAGCTACAATCATCCAGGTCCCTCAGGAATGAAGCTGCTGTCGGCTGGATTGAAGGATCCAGGCTGGAGACTGGACACTCTCAGGTATGGAGAGAATGTCTGATAGAGGAGGAACAGCTGGAAACATTTCCTGTGTCCTTCACTCACTTCCTGATTGTTTCCTGCAGATGAGACATGAACACTCACACATGCTGGAATATTTTCAGGGACAGACACACTAGTCTAGCTGGATAGTACATGGATATTTATGTAGGGGGTCTTCAAGGATTCTGTTTGCAGGAACATTAATGATAACTGATAAGTCATGTTGAGAGTTTCATTAAAAGTAGACCTACAGTTAGGTCCATAAATATTTGGACAGAGACAACATTTTGTAACTTTAGATACACTTTATTAGGTCACAGGTGTACCTGAGATAATGGCCACTGTGTACCTAATAAAGTGTCAGTCATGTGTATGTTTCCCATGCTGTATGTCCACAGTCTCAGTGACACTGACAGAAGGATGAAACAAGGCTGTGAATCATTTCAGTCTGTGTGTGACAAAGAGGTAGACAGGAGCAGCTAACATTTGGAAATGGAAGCTTACTGGAAACTCTACTTTCACGGCTGAATTCACAATAGATTTGTTCTCAAGTGCACATTTAGCAGCTAATGCTAATACTGTTTTCCCTTTGCTTTCTACAACTTGAGCAGCTATTTCTAAGTAGGCCACTTTGCTCTGCTAAGGATTTGTGTGACCATGATTGAAACTCTGATAGGCTAATGCTGCTAAGCTAATGCTGTTTATGGGCCCTTTTAGAATTTCATTATCATTCTGTCATTTGAGAACAATATTAACGTTTCACATCATTATAACACAAGAGAAAAGGGTATTAGCGTTAGCTGCTAATGCTTATTCACCTCAAATTAGCTTTAGCTGCTAATGGGAGCCTACTTAACTTAAACCCTTCACATCGTTATAATGAAAGTGAAAAGAGTCACTTATGGCAGCCTATTTAGCATTAACGTCACATCATTATAACACAAGAGAAAAGGGTATTAGCATTAGCTACTAGTGCTTATTCACCTCAAATTACCTTCAGCTGCTAATCGTAGCCTACTTACCGTTAACCCCTCACTAATATAATGCATTACTTCAAATTAGCATTAGCTGCTCATATTGTTATAAGGAAAGAGAAAATGGTATTAGCATTAGCTGCTAATAATTATTCACCCCTAATTAGAATAAGCCGCTAAAAGCAGCCTACTTAGCATTAACTCATCACTTCGTTATTACCCAACAGAAAAGAGTTTTAGTATTAGCTACTAATACTAATTTTTAATAAGTAAGAGAAAACAGTGTTAGCATTATTGGATAATGCTAACTCACATTAAATTAGCATTAGCTATTTACAACAGCGTACTTAGAATTAGCCGTTCACATTGTTTAAAAAGTAAGGGAAAACAGAATTAGCATTAGCGCATAATGCTAATTCACGTCAACGTAGTATTAGTTAATAAGGGCAGCCTACTTAGCATTAACTGCTCACTAATGTAATGCTAATTCACGTCAAATTAGCATTAGTTAATAACGGTATACTTCGTATCACCTACAAAACTGCTCAAAGAAGTCCTGCCATTGATTAATTCTTCGATTTTATAATTCACGTCAAATTAGCATTAGCTGTTGAAAGAGAAAACGGTATTAGCATTAGCTGCTAATAATTATTCACCCCTAATTAGAGTTAGCCCCTAATGGCAGCCTACTTAGCATTAACCCCTGACAATGTTATAATGCAGGGGAAAAGAGTTACCATTATCGGATAATGCTAATTCACATCAAATTAGCATTAGTTAATAACGGTATACTTCGTATCACCTACAAAACTGCTCAAAGAAGTCCTGCCATTGATTAATTCTTCGATTTTATATATGATCAACCTATCTCTAATAATCGGCTATGTACCACAGGCCTTCAAGGTGGCTGCAGTTAAACCTTTACTCAAAAAGCCATCTCTAGACCCAGCAGTCTTAGCTAATTATAGGCCAATCTCCAACCTTCCTTTCATATCAAAAATCCTTGAAAGAGTAGTTGTCAAACAGCTAACAGATCATCTGCAGAGGAATGGTTTATTTGAAGAGTTTCAGTCAGGTTTCAGAGTTCATCACAGCACAGAAACAGCTTTAGTGAAGGTTACAAATGATCTTCTTATGGCCTCTGACAGTGGACTCATCTCTGTGCTTGTCCTTCTTGACCTTAGTGCAGCATTCGATACTGTTGACCATAATATCCTATTAGAGCGATTAGAACATGCTGTAGGTATTACAGGTATTGCACTGCAGTGGTTTGTATCATATCTATCTAATAGACTCCAATTTGTGCATGTAAATGGAGAGTCCTCTTCACACACTGAGGTTAATTATGGAGTTCCACAGGGTTCAGTGCTAGGACCAATTCTGTTTACATTATACATGCTTCCCCTAGGCAGCATCATTAGAAGACATAGCATACATTTTCACTGCTATGCAGATGACACCCAGCTCTATCTGTCCATGAAGCCAGATAACACACACCAATTAGTTAAACTGCAGGAATGTCTTAAAGACATAAAGACTTGGATGGCCACTAACTTTTTGCTTCTTAACTCAGATAAAACTGAGGTCATTGTACTCGGCGCTGAAAAGCTTAGAAATATGGTATCTAACCAGATTCTTACTCTGGATGGCATTACCTTGGCCTCCAGTAACACTGTGAGGAACCTTGGAGTCATTTTTGACCACGATATGTCCTTCAACGCACATATTAAACAAATATGTAAGACTGCGTTCTTCCATTTGCGCAACATCTCTAAAATTAGAAATATCCTGTCTCAGAGTGACGCTGAAAAATTAGTTCATGCATTTATTACTTCCAGGCTGGACTACTGCAATTCATTATTATCAGGATGTCCAAAAAACTCACTGAAAAGCCTTCAGCTAATCCAAAATGCTGCAGCAAGAGTACTGACAGGGACTAGAAAGAGAGAGCATATTTCTCCTGGCTTCCCTTCATTGGCTTCCTGTTAAATCCAGAATTGAATTCAAAATCCTGCTCCTCACATACAAGGTCTTAAATAATCAGGCCCCATCTTATCTTAATGACCTTGTAGTACCATATCACCCTATTAGAGCACTTCGCTCCCGCTCTGCAGGCCTACTTGTTGTTCCTAGAGTATTTAAAAGTAGAATGGGAGGCAGAGCCTTCAGTTTTCAGGCCCCTCTTCTGTGGAACCAGCTTCCAGTTTGGATTCAGGAGACAGACACTATCTCTACTTTCAAGATTAGGCTTCAAACTTTCCTTTTTGCTAAAGCATATAGTTAGGGCTGAACCAGGTGACCCTGAATCCTCCCTTAGTTATGCTGCAATAGATGTAGGCTGCCGGGGGATTCCCATGATGCATTGAGTTTTTCCTTTCCAGTCACCTTTCTCACTCACTATGTGTTAACAGACCTCTCTGTGTTGAATCATATCTGTTATTAACCTCTTTCTCTCTTCCACAGCATGTCTTTTATCCTGTCTTCCTTCTCTCACCCCAACCGGTCGCAGCAGATGGCCGCCCCTCCCTGAGCCTGGTTCTGCTGGAGGTTTCTTCCTGTTAAAAGGGAGATTTTCCTTCCCACTGTCGCCAAAGTGCTTGCTCATAGGGGGTCATATGATTGTTGGGTTTTTCTCTGTATCTATGAAGCGCCTTGAGGCGACTTTTGTTGTGATTTGGCGCTATATAAATAAAATTGAATTGAATTGAATTGAATTAGCTGCTGTCATTCTTGCAAAGCAAACAGTATGAGCATTAGCTGTTAATCCTTTTTCATCTAAAATTACAATTAGCCACTAATGGCGTATTGTTAAAAAGTAAGAAAAAACATTGTTAGCATAAGCGGATAATGCTAATTCACGTCAAATTAGTATTAGCTAATAACGGCACCTGCTTAGCATTAGCTGGTCACATTGTTATAAGGCAAGAAAATATGGCATTAGCATTAGCTGCTGTCATGTTCGGAGGCAATAAGACGCAGGGTTCTCAAACACGAACCGCTTTTTATTGAATTGTAGCAGCAGTGTACGTGGCTACATCAATTTCTGGAAAACACATATACACACCAGTATACTAGCGACCTCTAGTGGCTGCCCCCATAGTAGCCTTACTAGGACAACATAAACAGATTTCACAACATCTCCCCGTTTAACAAAAGTACTTTAAACATAAAACAGTGTTGTCAGAACGCAGGACATCACGGGGGTAGACTACCCTCAGTCCTGATAAGGGATTATTCTGCCCTTCGAACATAGAAAGGAGATAGTCCTCAGTCTCTGAATCTGAGGGGTACTTTAATCTCCCGCCCCCTGGAAGTCACTCTCACAGGTGTGGTAGGGTGGAGAGGAGACCCCGGGACAGGGATTGGCAATGTCTGCCTTACTGGTGGTTCTTGGGAAGCAGCCGCCCCTTTAGTTGGAGTAGTCGGTGTAGCTGGAACAGTGCTCTGCTGCTGCTCCTCAGGAATAGCGGTGCCTGGGACAGGCTGAAGGTGTCGTCTTTTGCGGCGAGTCACGTTCCCATTTGCCATCTCCACCAAGTAGGATCTCGGCTCCTTAGACTTACTGATGACCTTGGCTGGAGTCGTCCACCCCTTTTCCCCGTCAAGCTTCACTACAACATCCTGGCCTGGGAGAAGCTCAGGAAGTGGACGAGCTGAATGTCTGCGGTTGTAGAAGAATCTGTAAAAGTCCTTAGCTGCAGCATCTCTTTGGCATACCGTGTCCCTATAGACTGGACTGGGCAGCAATGTCTTTTCGAGTACTGGGACGGTGGTGCGGATTTGACGTCCTGTCATAAGTTGAGCTGGGCTTGCACTGGTTGCTGCAATTGGTGTAGAGCGGTAACTCATTAAGGCTAAGCAGGGGTCAGGCTGCTTGAGAATGTACTTGGCCTTTTGGACAGCTCTTTCAGCAGCTCCATTTGACTGGGGGTAATGAGGGCTCGACGTAGTGTGGGTGAAGCCATAACTCAGTCTTGGAGCTCTGATGATGTGAACTGCGTCCCATTATCACTGACCAGTTCTAACGGGATGCTCCATCTAATAAACATGTGTTTAAGCTTGTTAATGACCTGTCTGATGGTTGTCGTAGTGAGGGAAGCAATCTCAACGTCTCTTGAAAAATAGTCAACAACGACAAGAAAGTTCTTACCCTCAAGCTCGCAAAGATCAGCTGCAATCTTTTCCCAGGGGCCATTGGGCAGATGAGTAGTTACGAGAGGTTCGTGTCGCTGTATAGGCTTGTGCTCTCTGCAAAAGTTGCATGACCTCACCTTATGTGTTATTTGAAGTCCAATGTTGGGCCACCACACTGTTGATCTTGCGCGCTCTCTGCATTTAGTTAGTCCTTGGTGGCCTTCATGTAATTGGTCAAGGACACTGGGTCTGAGTGCTGTGGGAATTACGATGTGATCGTGGTAAAGCACTAGACCATCTGATTCTGAAAGGTGGCTTCTGGCTGCATAAAAGCCTTGCAGTGGTGAGATCTTTGCCATTCTCCGAGGCCACCCTTGTCTGATGAAGATGATTGCTTTTTGAAGCTCTGGGTCCCTCTGTGTAGCTCTACGAATTTCCTCCAACTTATGTGACTTGATAGGTTTGCTTGTCACTACGTTGCTCACATATGCCTTGACCTGGCTGTCTGTCTCGGACGGGTAGCATCCGTGCAGTGGATGTCTAGAGAGTGCGTCCGCCACCACTAACTGTTTACCGGGAACATGTTCAGCAGTGACATTGAATCGCATCAGCAGTCTCTGACATCTCAGTGGCGTTTTATCAAGGTCGTATGAGTTGATCAAAGGCACCAAGGGCTTATGGTCAGTTTGTAGACGTACATGACCCATGCCTTGGATGTAGCGGGTAAAACGTTCGCAGGCCCAGACAGATGCTAAACACTCTTTTTCGATCTGCAAATATCTTTTCTCTGCATCTGTGACCGTGCGAGAACAAAAAGCAACGGGCCGTAACTTCTCGTCATTGTCCTGTAACAGTGCAGCACCCAGGCCATAGCTGCTGGCGTCCGCACTGACAACTGTTGATCGGCCTGCATCATAATAACAAAGTGCTGGTGCAGCCACGAGCATTGCTTTTGCTTTATTGAATGCTTGCTCCTGAGGCTTGACCCACACCCATACAGTCTCTTTTTTGAGTAGGTTGAAGAGGGGGTGCAGCACCGTGGACAGGCCTGGCAGGAATTTTCCAACATAGTTTATTAATCCGAGTACCTGCCTGAGTTATTCTACATTGGTGGGGCTGGGCATCCTGGCAATAGCCTCCACCTTGCCATCATCAGGTTTCACACCATCCGCACTGATGATGTGACCGAAGAACTGTAGTTCATTCTTTCCAAAGTGGCACTTGGACCTGTTGAGCTTAAGTCCTGATGCTTTGATTGTCTGTAATACTGCATCTAAGCGTTGGTCATGCTCTTCTTTGTTAGCCCCGAAAACCAATATGTCGTCCATCACGACGACAGTCCCCTCTAGGACCTTGAGCAAGGTGCTCATGAGCCGCTGGAAGATCTCGAGTGCTGAAGTTATGCCAAATGGCAGACGTCTGAAGCAAAACCTGTCCATGGGAGTTATGAACGTGGTTAGTTTTTGGCAGCTGGGATCCAGTGGTATTTGCCAGAACCCACTGGAGGCATCCAAAGTGGAGAAAACTTTAGCCCCTGCTAACTTGGGAGTTATGTCATCCAATGTGGGCAAGATGTACTGTTCACGCTTTACTCCCTTATTCAGACGTTTAAGTCCACACACACCCTGACCTCATCCTTGTTGCGCTTTGGAGCAGGCACCATTGGTGCACACCAGTCTGTTGGCTCGGTGACTTCCTCAATGATGCCAAGTTTGAGCATGCGCTTTATTTCCTTTTCCACTTTTGGGAGGACAGGAAAAGACACCCGGCGTGGGGTGGTTACACTGTATGGCACTGCATCTTCGGTCAGCTCGATTTTTACAGGTTCACAGTTCAGCAGGCCAATTTCTCTGAACACATCCTCTGTTAAGTCACTACTGATTTTGTTAACTCTAGCGACTAGTCCCATGCGCTTTGCCACTGTCTTCCCCAGTAGGTTACTTGCATATTGCCCTTTTATAACTGTAATCCAGTAATGGTACTTTTGGCCTTTGTACACTGTAGTAGCAAGGAATTTACCCATGCACTTGACTTTTCCACCGGGGCTGTACACAGTTGGCTTACACTGGATAAGTTTGGGTCTCTGCTGTAGCTTATTAAGGGTCATTTCTGTCATAACAGTGGTGTCTGCACCTGTATCAATTTTGAAATCAACTGGACTGCCATTTACCAGTAGCTCAATGTCCCAGTCGGCATCTGAGCCTGACTCCTCAATGACTGTTGTTTTTGGCTCAGTTACTGCTCCCAGGAAAAGCTCCACTATGAAGAATGAATCCTCATCTGAGTCCTCTACAGCCTCAGCCCTGACCTCTTTTAGCATTTTGGTTTTGCATACAACTTCAAAGTGTCCCAACTTATTGCACTTTCTGCATCTTTTATTGTGGGCTGGGCAGTTTTCTCTTTTGTCATGCATCCTGTTGCATCTTTGGCATTTTGGTTTACTCTCACCATGTTGTTGCTCACGTACCTGATGAGGTTGGTAGTAACTCCTTCTCGTGCTGTTATACTGCCTCTGTTTCACCTCATTCACTGTGCTTTCCACTTGGTCTGCACTTTGCTGTTTGACTTGTTCACTCTGGCGTGCTAGTTGAATGGCTCTATCAAGAGTTAAGTCCGCCTCGAGCTGGAGTTTTTGTGAAACATCTTTGTCAATTAATCCAATGACGATACTATCCCGGATCTGCTCGTCTTTACTGCCGCCGAACTCGCAGTGCTGCGCGAGCTCGTACAGGCTCCGCACGAAAGCCTCGACCGTCTCCCTGGCCCTCTGGCTCCGTTTGTGAAAACAGGCGCGGACGTGGATAACGTTTCTCTTTTGGACAAAGTGCTCATCGAACTTTTGTATAACCAGATCATACTCAAACTGCGGACTTGGCCTGGCTTCCGTAGCAGCAGGAAACACAAATGAGCCATATATTGGTTCGGCATCTCTCCCCATGGAGTAAAGAAGCGAGTTCACCTGCACTTCGCCGCTCTCCATCTCTAGCTTGGACGCCACTCGAAAACGGGAGAATCTCTGCCGCCATATCGGCCACTCTGCCGGCTGTGTAAAGTCGAACGGCTCCGGAGGTCCAAATTTAGCCATTTCTTCGTGTAACTCGGCGTGAAGTCCTCAATTCTGACACCATGTCATGTTCGGAGGCAATAAGACGCAGGGTTCTCAAACACGCACCGCTTTTTATTGAATTGTAGCAGCAGTGTACGTGGCTACATCAATTTCTGGAAAACACATATACACACCCGTATACTAGCGACCTCTAGTGGCTGCCCCCATAGTAGCCTTAATAGGACAACATAAACCGATTTCACAACAGCTGCCAATTTCTATTTACCTAAAATTAGCATTAGCGACCTATAGCAATCTACTTGCCATTACCTCCTCACTAATACAATGCTAATTCACATCAAATTAGCATTAGCTGCTAACATCAGCCTACTTAGCACTAGCTGCTCACATTATTAAAAGGGAAGGGAAAAGTGTTAGCATTATCGGGTAATGCTAACTCGCATCAAATTAGCATTACCTAATAACAGCAGCCTTCTTAGCATTAGCTGCTCAAATTGTTATAATGAAAGGGAAAGTAGTTAGCATTATTTGATAATGCTAATTCACATCAAATTAGCAATAGTTATTAACGGTAACACACATCACATTGTTAAAATGTAAGAAAAAACATTGTTGGCATTAGCAGGTAAATTAGCATTAGCTAATAACGGCAACCTACTAAGCATTAGCTGCTCACATTGTTAGAAATCAAGAGAATATGGTATTAGCATTAATTGCCAATGCTTATTCACCTAAAATAAGCATTAGCCACTAATGGTAGCCTATTTAGCATAAACTTCTTAATGCTAAATGAAGTTAATTAATGCTAAATAGGCTTAACTGAAATGAAAGTAATGTTAGCATTACCTGCTGATATTGTAAAAAGGTAAGATAAAACATTGCTAGCAGCAGCGGATAATGCTAACACACATAATAATTAGCATAACCTAATAATGGCAGCCTTCTAAGCATTAGCTGCTTATATTGTCATAATGCAAGGGAAAAGAGTTGGCAAAATCATTGTTAGCATTAGTGGATAATGCTAATTCACCTAAATTAGCATTAGCTAATAGTGGCTACGTACCTAGCATTAGCTACTGATATTGATTTAAAGCAAGAAAATATGTTATTAGCATTAGCTATTAATCCTGTTTTATCTAAAATTAGAATTAGCCACTACATTAGCCATTAGAATTAGCATTAACTCTTCACATCGCAGGGGAAAAGTTAAAATTGAATAAAAAAGTGTTCATTAGCTACTCGTATTGTTAAAAAGTAAGAAAAAACATTGTTAGCATAAGGGGATAATGCTAATTCACCTCAAATTAGTATTAGCCAATAACGGCCACCTACTAAGTATTAGCTGATCGCATTGTTATAAAGCAAGAAAATATGGTATTAGCATAAGCTGCCAATTCCTATTCACCTAAAATTAGCATTAGCCACTAATGGCAGTCTACTTAGTATTAACTACTCACTAATATAATGCTAATTCACATCAAATTAGCATTAGCTGCTAGCATCAGCATACCTAGCACTAGCTGCAAACATTGTTAAAAGGGAAGGGAAAAGTGTTAGCATTACCCGATAATGCTAAACTCGCATCAAATTAGCATTAGCTAATAACAGCAGCCTTAGCATTAGCTGCTCACATTGTTATAATGCAAGGGAAAAGAGTTAGCATTAGCAGAGGATGCTAATTCACGTCAAATTAGAAAATATGGTATTAGCATTAGCTGCTAATGGTTATTCACCTGAAATTAGAATTGGCCACTAATGGCGTCCTATTTAGCATTAACTCTTCACATCGCGGGGGAAAAGTTAAAATTGAATGAAAAATAGTGTTCACATTAGTTACTCATATTGTTAAAAAGCACAAAAAAACATTGTTAGCATAAGCGGATAATGCTAATTCACCTCAAATTAGTATTAGCTTATAACGGCAACCTACTTAGCATTAGCTGGTCACATTGTTATAAAGCAAGAAAATATGGTATTAGCATTAGCTGCCAATTCCTATTCACCTAAAATTAGCATTACGTGCTAATCGCAGTCTACTTAGCATTAACTCCTCACTAATGTAATGCTAATTTACATCAAATTAGCTTTAGCTTTAGCATTAGCTGCTAGCATCAGCCTACCTAGCACTAGCTGCTCACATTGTTAAAAGGGAAGAGAAAACGATATTAGCATTAGCTGGTAATAATTATTCACCCCTAATTAGAATTAGCTGCTAATGGCAGCATACTTATCATTAACTCCTCACATCGTTATAATGCAAATGAGGCTAACTTGCATTAAATTAGACTGCTGTTATTAGCTAATGCTATTTAGAAGTAGCTGCTCACATTGTTATAAAGCAAAGGAAAATGATATGAGCATTAGGTTCTAATGCGTATTTGCCTTAAATTAGACGTAGGTGCTAATGGCGGCCTACTTTGCATTAGCAGCTCAGATGTTGTAATGCTAGGAAAAAGAGTTAGCATTAGCCGTTCACATTGTTATAAAGTTAAGGGAACTAGTGATAGCATTAGCTACTCACATTGTTAAAAAGTAAGTGTTAGCATTAGTGCATAATGCTAATTCACATCAAATTAGCATTAGTTTATAACGGCAGCCTATTTAGCATTAGCAGATAATGTTGACATTGGCCCACTGGAAAAGTTAAGAACTAAAGATTTAGGAGTGTTTCTCGATAGCTCTTTCTCATTTCTCATTTGAGAAACAAATGAATTCTGTTATTAAAACCAGCTGTAAGGTTTATATTGTTGATTGTCATTTATGCTTAGAAATATTTACTCATATATGCTTAGAGTTGTATAATCGATTGCATGATGATAGAGGTTTGATCCTTAATAGTCTGTAAAGACTCTGTGTTCCTTCCAGAGTGCTCTGGCATGCACACACCACTTGGGGCCATGAGAGAGGTCGTACCCTCTCTTACTGATTTATGGTGTAGGACAGGGGTCTCAAACTCAATTTAGCTGGGGGCCGCTGCAGGCAGAGTCTGGGTGAGGCTGGGCCGCATTAGGTTTTCCACAAGAAAGGCATGGTTAAAAAATTCCAATCTTCTCAAATCTCTTTAAGAATTAATAAGAAAATGAATCAATCTGAAATACATAAATAAAATAATAATAAGATATTTTTAGTCAGTGAACTTATGTGTTTTTTTCAGTCTTCTATATCTGCTGTATTTAGATTGAAATGTCTGTATTAACAGTTCTATAACCTTCTTCTGAACATGAATGGAACACTGTAGAAAATGAACTGTTCTTCTGAACATGGCTTCTCTTGCCTACTCCTTGCTGTTGGACACCTGGCAGCGTTTCCTCTCGCATAGCCGAGCCAGATTTGGCCTGAGGGAGGAAGCAGTTGCGACCCTCAGTATGTCTTGAAGATGATCATCCGTAAGTCTGGACCTGTACTTGGACTTATTGAAGTTCAAAGTGGAGAAGAGCTTTTCGCACAAGTATGTGCTACCAAAAAGGCACATGGTCCGCTTGAACATTCGGGAAAGCCGAGGGAAACTAGGGCTCAATTCTCTCAAAAATTGTCCAAGCTTGTCTGCTTTTCCACTCACCTCCCTGAACTTTGCTTTGAGTTCAGAGTTGCACTGCAGCTCAATGAGCTCCATTTGAAGCACAGAAGGGGCATGTTGCACATCAAAGGAGAAGGGGTCCGCAAAAATTTGAAAGGTGGCTCTGTGTGTCTTGAAGTCAGCAAATCTGTGATCAAATTCCTCCTGTAGCCTCAAAATGACATCAACATACTTGTCAGCAATGAATGGTGTGCCTGCATCCATGAGTGCCTTGCATGCTGGAAAATGGCAAAGGTTTGTCTGAGAGAGCTGAGCTTTCCAGAGCGCAAGTTTTGTGGAGAATGCTCTCACGTTGTCATAGGCAGCACTGACAAGTTGCCCCTGGCCTTGTAACTTCTTGTTCAGTACATTAAGCTCATGTGTCATATCAACAAGAAAAGCTAAGTCCATGAGCCATTTGGGATCAGTTACCACAGGAACACTAACTCCATCCTTCTCCATGAAGGCTTCAATTCTCTTTAATACATTTCCCCTGCTGAGCCAACGTACCTCAGTGAAGTCGAGCACATCCCCATATTCTGACTCCATTTCCTCTAAAAAAGCACAGAACCTTCGGTGCTTTAAGCCCCTGGATCTGATTTGGTTGATGCATTTCACAACAATAGACATCACATTGTCAAACTTCAGGCATTTGCTGCAAAGGACCTGCTGATGGATAATGCAGTGCAGCAATGGCCTCCTCCACGCCTTCCTCTTCCAGTTTTTTTTGAACAAGTGCCACCAGTCCATTTTTCCTCCCTGTCATTGATGGCGCTCCATCTGTTGTTATTCCAACAAACCTCTTCCATGGCAAACCAACATTCTCAATGGCATCACACAGCTTGTAAATATCTCCTGAGCGGTGGTCTGGCCATGCATTGGAATTACTGTGAGCAGCTCCTCCATCACTTCAAAACTGTCATCAACACCACGGACATACATTGGGAGCTGGGCAGTGTCAGTGATGTCTGTGGTCTCATCAAGAGCGACTGAGTATACACTGAAACATTTGGCTTTCTCACACAGTTGGTCATAAATGTCACTTGACAGGTCAGAAATGCGATCTGCTGCGGTGTTGGCAGAAAGGCTGACGTTGCTAAACTGACCTTTCTTTCCCGGACAGACTATATTTGCAGCCTGCAATATGCACTTTTAGACAAATTCACCTTCTGTGAATGGCTTCCCTGCTTTAGCAATCATCTCACTAACCACGTAGCTTCGACTGCTGCATTATTCTCTTTGGTTGCTTTCTTGAAGAAATCTTGCTGCCTCAGTAGATCTGTTTTAAGACTGGCAACCCAGTTCGCTCTCTCATCTCCCTCGTATTTTGCATCCACCTCAGCATGTCTAGTTGTGTAATGACGTTTCAAATTGTATTCCTTGTGCAGCGCAACGTTCTCTGTGGAAATGAGACAGGTCGGGGTGCCACTGTGCTCAACAAAGAAATATTGCATTTCCCACTTTTCCTGAAATTGTCGGTGCTCATCACCAACCTTTCTCTTCACCGCAGGCTTTGAAAAAGACATGTTTGGGGCTATGTAACATTTATAATTCTACTTGGTGTCACTGTCGCATTGAAGTTTCAATCAAGCGTTTAGCCGACGGACGGGGAACGTCTCAACGCGTAGAGAACGTCATTTCTGCTTCTTTTTCTTGCAACCGTAGCACGGCGATCGGCAGATAAAAAGCCGGTAGCAGTCTCCTTTGTTTCTACGCTCGATGTTCATGTCTTTCATGATGACACGAACACGTTTGCAGATGTTACAAAGTACAGGGATAGCGAGCGCAAAAAAGGCGACTGCTCACGGCGCCGGGCTGTTGTTACAGGAGAAAGAAGCGGAAATGACACCGTGACATATAACAAATAACATCACCTGTTTCTGATGTTAGTTGTTTTGACTGCTTTTACATTATATTGAAATATATGTAATGTTCATGTATGCTGCAATGCAAACGGAGTGATGCAAATAAAAAACATCGACCCACAAATTACGGTGCGACCCTATAATTAGTCCGGGTTACCGGGGACTGTTATTGCCGATGAACAGGTGTCGCTATGTGACTGCAGACTAAATTGGGCTGCATTGAGTTCATTACTTTTCTTTTATCCCGCCGCCTACGCATCACTTTGAGAGTTAATATGAGATCTCTCTCTGTGAAAAAATAACTAAAACTCCCACTGACGTGTGTATAAGTCTATATACGTATAATGTCCCGCTGGGCAGAAACTTAAAAAAGTGTTGTGAACGCAGCGTGCTGGGGCGAATGTCCGCGTTTGCCCAATAGAAAGGAGGAAGCCAGCCAGGCACAGAAAAGAAAGAAACACTCCAGGGCAACGCTGCTGTAACTTTTACTCATTGAGAAATGTTTCCCTGCTTGCATCAAGCCCGGCTGGTGTCCCCTGAGATCCATATCCCACCCTGATTGGTGGGTTAATTCAGCTCCGCACACAACACTGTAAAGTGTCATACATTATCAAACTAACATTAAATTTTCATATTAAGGTGGGGGCCAAAAACTATCGTCCTGCCGGCCGCAATTGGCCCGCGGGCCGCGAGTTTGAGACCCCTGGTGTAGGAGGACACCTACTCTGTGTCTGGTTAAGTATAGGAGCCCTTTGTTAGGGGGACCACTGGACTCTTAGCACCAGCTTTGCGGTCACATCTGGAACAGACACACACACACACACCTACACACACACACCTACACACACACACCTACACACACACACCTACACTATGCACAGACTGGTACTCTTTGTTCATACTTGTGTAAGACGTCATATGTTAATGAACTTGTGCATATTCATGTAACCTCAATAAAGAGCAGTGTTACGAGGGAGCAGACGAGAGCGACTGAGGTCAAGTGAAGGAACGGCGCTGTCACAGTTCTCTCCCTCATGAATTGTCTGGTTCCAGCGGTGGGTCTGTGCTAGACGACCCATCACCAGCTTTTTCCAGCTTTTTCCACTGGTTACCAGTACGTGGTAGAATCCACTTCCAGATCTGGTTGTTTGTCTTTAAATCTCTGAATGGATTGGCTCCATCTTATCTCTCTTTAACAAAATAATCCAAGTGGAGCCCTCAGGTCTGCAGATAAGTAGCTTCTGACCAGAACTAGATGTAAAAACAGAGGTGAGCTTTATCGATCGCTGCAGCCAAACTCTGGAACAGTCGCCCTTCACATCAGGTCGTCACCAACACTCGACATTTTTAAAACCCGGTTGGAAACACATTTGTACTCTGTAGCTTTCAATTCTGACGAGTCTTTATAGTAATTACTGTGTATGTTTCCTATTTTCTCTCTACTCTGTGCAGCACTTTGGCTCAACCTGTTTTTAAATGTGCTGATAAATAAATGTAGATTTCTTTGAATAAAACAGTGGAGCCGAGCTTTGAGCTCAGTGTGTAACAGTGTGTGTATGAGAGCCATGTAATGTCCATGTGTGCATGCTGACTGTGCTGCTCTGACCCCCCTCCTCCTTTCAGGGTGGAGCCTGCTGGAGTCCGATGGTTGAGACCAGGTCTGAGGAAGTGTAAGTGTGTTTTTAATGGGATTCATGAAAACAAAGCAGCACACATTCAACCATCTTCATCATGTCAGGAGTCATCATCAAAGTGTCAATCAATGAACAGATGATGGATCAATAACTGCAGCTGGATTGTGTTTGTTCTCTCCATCAGATTCCTGTCAACTCACAATCGACACAAACACAGTGAACACAAACCTCCAACTGTCTGACAACAACAGGAAGGTGACACAAGTGGAGGAGGTTCAGTCATATCCTGATCATCCAGACAGATTTGATGTTTATCAGCTGCTGTGTAGAAATGGTCTGACTGGTCGCTGTTACTGGGAGGTCGAGTGGAGAGAAGACGTTCTTATATCAGTGAGTTACAGAAGCATCAGAAGGAAAGGAGACAGTGCTGACTGTGTGTTTGGAGACAATGATAAGTCCTGGAGTCTGTGGTGCTCTAAAAATTGTCCTCAGTCTGTCAGGCACAATAACAGATCAACATCCATCTCCTCCTCCTCGTCTGTCTCTAACAGAGCAGCAGTGTATGTGGACTGTCCTGCTGCCACTCTGTCCTTCTACAGAGTCTCCTCTGACACTCTGATCCACCTCCACACCTTCAACACCACATTCACTCAAACTCTTTATCCTGGGTTTAGGTTTTGGTTTCCTGCTGCCTCAGTGTCCCTGTGCTGAGTGGGGTGTAAAGAGTGTCTCCTGTTACAGAAACACTCTGACTGTTGAACAGATAGTTCAGTCTGTACATGTCTGTCTCTTTCACTCACAAACACGTTTTCAGATTCATGGATTCAATCAGTTGATGTTTGAAACTCTTCTAAATGATTCCTTGTAAACTTCTTCCTCTTCAGTCACAAACAAACAGGAAGTGATGTCACATGTGTTCCTGTCCACACAGCAGAATGAGTCTATTGCTGACAGTGATGTACAAACAGAGTGAGCATTTCTGAGGCCCAAAATAAACTGAGTAGTTCACTGAATGAACAATGGACTGTGAGCTCAGTTCCTTCATCATTAGTATGGATTATATATGTATATGTATTATATTAGTATCATATATATCAGGTGCTGCTGCTGCTGCTTTCAGTCATTGTGCAAATGTGCTGTTTGTAAGGTTGTAAAGCTGCAGTCAGCTGAGACTGAAGAAGTCACCTGATCAGTGAGCAAACGTTTGTGAAAACGTCCAGATGAACAGAATCAACCTTTTGGGATCAGCCAGCAATGCAGCATCATTGTTGTTCAGGTTCAGAGGTTTGCAGGAATGAACTGATGACCAGAAACAGCTGCAAAGTCCAATAAAATACCAGCTGGAGTTCAGCTGCATTTGAAGAAGTCAAAGAAAAGTAAGGATGGCAAAGGGCGATGTTTTCTTCCAAAGAACTGAAAACATGGTCGACGCCTCATTAGAAGAATAATCTGGACATTTGTGAGGAACTCTAACCAAGAAAGCAACACAAGAAAGCAACGTCAAACAGATCCAACAGACAGTTTCCATGACTGGAAGTGTTGAGTGTAAAAATGCTACATTGCATTATTGCATCCTCTCACCACAGGAGGTGCTGTTGGCACCACTGATTGCTGATCAGCTGTTCTCTGATGATCTGATTGATACTGTGAATAACGGGACTCACTGAACTCTGTGACACAGTGAAGATTACAGAGTTTAACTTCAACATCTGACTGACGTCACACAGGCAGAAGGATGAACCAGTGAGGCACAGAACACAGTTACTGGAGATACTGGATCAGCTCCATGTGAACCTCTGATGGAGAAGCTGCTGAGCCAGAGAAACATCAGGACATGACAGGCAGCTGCACTTATCTAACAACATGTAGCAGAGCTGATCTATGTTAGAGGATCTATCACAGCAGCTGAAGCCAAAGTCCAACACTGGATAGCAGCTGAGCCTGTGCTGAGTGTAGTGTTACAGGAAAAGGGCAGAAACACTGACACTGGTAGCTCACAGTGATGCTGACTGGGGCACAGAGCTGAATGATGCAGCATCAGGACACTGTTTCAGTCTGACTGACAGAGAAACCTGTAGCTGTATCTACATGTGAGGCAGAGGCTACACAAGCAGCTTTCTATGTTTCACAGTGACTGAGATCTTCAGTGGGGGTGGACATGCTCCTGTACAGACCTCTGAGGAGAACCAAGGTGCAGTCAAAGAGTCCAGTCTGTCCTCACAGATGTGAACATGTGGTTTCATCAGGTCTGCTGTCAGCTAGCAGGCTCACATCAGAATCACTGTTCCTGAAAAACACAGTCTGTGTGACATCATCAGTCAGCTGATCGTCCCAGATCTGAATGGTTTCTGTCTCTACTGAGGAAGTCAGAGAATATCACTGAGGTGTGGATCAGGTCTGAGTGAGCTGTGGAGGGACAGCTTTAAACAGTCCACAGGTCTCACGTCCTGCTCAGTCTGGTAGCAGATACCTCGTATTGTTCCAGATGTGCTGACATCACCAGCAGCAGCAGCACAGCTGTGTGATACCATGAATCTCAGTTATTGATCCAACACACAGTAAATACAAAGATCAGGATTTCTGAGAGTAATCATTATGAGTCTGAACACATGATCACTGAATGTTAGTCTCCACAATAATAAGCTAACACAAGCAAACACAGCTTTCAGCTCTTATTTTGAAACTGGCTTATTTAGAGAGCTGTGATGTGAGCGTGCCTGGCTCTGAGGCACTTGGGTCAGCCTCTGTTGTTTAGAAGTGTTACAGACTGTGAATGACACAGACCTGTCAGTTTTCCATGTTTGTCTGTAACACAGCTCAGGGCTCCATGCTGAACGCATCCATCCAGTGTTATTGATCCAGGACTAATACCAGCATTGGGATCAATACTACAATACACAATCACATGTGTCCACGTGATGCAGTTTGAAGAGCAATAAGATGTCTCTGTATGAGGAGGCGGGGTCACAGGAGGTTCACAGAAACTCTGCAGCAGCATCATCAGCTCACATGGAAACTTTGATGATTCACTTCTGTGGTGTTTTTACAGAAACACGTCACAAAATTAGCTCCACCTGTTTTGTGTGTGAGCTTTGAGTTTCTTGTCTTCATTCTGGATTCTTGTGTTGCTGTTTTTACACACAGCAGATATTTCCTGGTTGCTTCCTTGGTGACCACATGAAGCTTTCTGAAGCTTGGATTGAAAACGCTTCATTACTCAAAGCTTTCCAACACAGGCCTCTGTGCTGCCATCTGGTGGACAAACATATGAAGTGCAGCGTGAAGCTACAAATTAAACTGCTTCAGCTACGTTTATATATAACATACTATAACCTATATAACTATATGTATAGTGTATTATGTAGGTTTTAGAGCTGGGGTAGAATTGCTGATGGCCTGGTTGTTATTTATTTTCCCCATGGTTCACCAGCTCTCACACAACATCAGCACCAATGATCCACGTCCTTATAAACCTCTGAATCAGGTCCTGAAGCTGTGACGTCCTGAGTGAAGACCTCACTGATCACATGACTCTGGTCACCTGGACTCAGTGTTTCTGAAGCAGTGTGCTGGGTTTTTAAAAATACGTGGCTGCTGCCTGATGTTGGGCCCACAGAGGAAGACGACTCACTCGCTCTTCTTCACTTCCTCCTTAAACATGTGGAAGGAGAGCAAAGTGCTGCCAGACTCTTATTTCTGACAGGAACAGAAGAAACCACAGCAAACTGTTCCAGTTCTTCATCTTCATCACAATCTATTTATTTCTGATGGTGTCTTCAGTCTGAGGGTTTGAAGTTTCCATGTCTGTGTGATGTGTGGTGTGAAGGCTGCTGGTTAAACTGGGACTCACTGTTTAAAGCACTGAGTGCTCATAGAGAGATGCTCCATGAGTCCCAGTACAGACTACAAACATGGTGGAAACTTAGCTTTGATATCCACACACTCTGCACGTCTGTGAGTAACTGTGATGAAGATGTGCAGAGATCTGTGTACAAACAGGA
Source organism: Neolamprologus brichardi (assembly GCF_056152115.1). Classification (NCBI taxonomy): domain Eukaryota; kingdom Metazoa; phylum Chordata; class Actinopteri; order Cichliformes; family Cichlidae; genus Neolamprologus; species Neolamprologus brichardi. The sequence continues at coordinate 61,159,595 of NC_142106.1, read as the reverse complement.
GAAAGACTGTAAAGACTCTGTGCTTCTAACAGCCTCTGTTAACATATGTGAGGCTGTTTGTTGTTGTTGCCATGGAGCTTTTCACTGTTTGGGTCAGCAGGTCATGTGATCAGGTTTGTTCTGTGAAAGCTGGACGATGGTTCAGTGTCAGGGTTTGTTTGCATTCATCAATAAATATCTAAATAAATCAAAGACTCCATGTTTGTTCTTTCATCATGTGACCTCTGCTCATCCATCTCTGTGTGTATCAGGATACATTTAGTTCATAATACACAGAAAAATCAGAGTTATTACCTGTAATAAATGTGAAAGTGATGCAGTGATAACCAGGCAGGACTGAAACACATCAAAGCTGTCACCACGGTAACAGCACCGTCCATCCACAGGTGAGGGGAGGAGCAAAAAGAGGGACTTTCACCATTTTATACTAAAAACACTCAACTAATGTTTCTAATATGAAACAAATAAGCCCACATTAATGTGAGCATTTATTCAATAATAATAATCATGATTTCCTCCTGATCTCATTTCCATAGCAGAGAAAACTGTGGTGTATATTGAGGTGGAGGGTGTGGTCTATGGCTCAGGTGTAGAGTGAGGGTGGGGTGCACCACAGCAGCATCCTGGGACTTCTGAGGGTGGAGGAGGGAGTGATGATGACATCAGAGCTTGTTGTCAGTTGCTTGTTGAGCGTGATGTCCTGTATGGACAGGTGGAAGGAACCAAGTCCTCAGCTGAAACACTCGTGTTTGTCCACAGACAGGAAACACAGCAGGAAACTTTCTCACAGAAGTGCAGCTCATGGATAACACACTTCCTGTCAGTCAGAATGAGGCTGGAGCCAAACACAGAAAGGTGTTTTTGTCCAGATGAGCCCAGAGAAGAAACACGAGTGTTCACAGACATCAGAAGCTCAGAGAGGTGAAACATGAGGTTGGAGTCCTCGTCAGCATTCAGAAGAGCTGCTGTGAAACCCTGAGTACTCATGACAGACTCTGATGGCACAAACACATCATGAGTCAAACAGATAGACAAACATGGAGCTCCTGATCCTCCTGCATGAGAACAAGCTGACATGAGCGCTGTGTCTGAGAGTGTCTCCCTGTCACAGTGACAATAACACAGCTGCTGCTCACAGTCATTAAACTGACCTGAGGTCAGCTGCTAGGACGTCTCTGTGCTCCTTACATATGAAGCATGTGACCTCACATCAGTGCTGTGGATGACTGTAGTCATAGAAGAGTAGAGCTGTAGCAGGTGGTGTGAGGAGGAGGAGGAGGTGGTGTATTCTAGTTAACGCAGTACTGAAACACTCCAGCAGAGGGCGCTGTTAATTCCTTATTGTAATACAGTTACTGTGTGCAGTTATACTTCATACATAATCTGCACTTATTTCCATCAGACATGCTGTCAGTAAATGATTGGTTTCTATTGATTCTACTTCCTGTTGACTAGTTTGATGACAGTGAAACAATCACAGCTGATTGTGTGATGATGTAAACTGTCACTGTTACATTCAGTGTGTGTGACATAATGTTAGTGCAGGGCTGATAACAGCCTGGTTCTGTTAGAAACACATGAACGTGTCCATAGATCAGTGTGTGTTTAACATGAGAGCTTCAGCCCTGCTGATGTGTTCAATAAAGACATGTAGGAAAACTGATGAGACTCTGAAATAACTCTTTATATTTATAATGTAACTCTGCATCAAAAGAACAACAAAGGATCCCAGACAGGTTTATGTGAACAAAGACGATTCTGATGTTTCTGTGTTTCTAACAGTTTGACATTATTAGTAAACAGACTGCAGTGAACAGGATTTATAAAGAGCTTATATATAAAGATATGACAGCTGTTTGACAAGTTTATCACTGTGTGTTTGGACCTGATCAGTCCAGCTGTTTACTTGAAATATGTTCATTTACCTGTTCTGTTATATTTATGTTCTTGTCTCTGTTGAAAAACACATTTTAATGTCCCTCAGATTTTTCTCCCAGATGAATAAATATAAAAATGACAGAAACTGACTGCAGCTACTTTTTGTCCTTTCTGTCAAAAACCTTCATGTGACTCATGAGAGACACGTTTCAGCTGTTTGTGACAGATCAGAGGCCAACAAGTCATTTATAACACTTTCCATCAATGTTTAGCACAAACACATGTTGACACAGCAGCGGGGCCGCAGTGAGAGTCAGAGCGAGGAGATAAAAACTCCTGTTTGACCACAGCCTCAGTTTGTTCCTGCACTTCAAACACTTCCTGTTGTTGACTGGGTGGAGTCAGGAAGCCAGCGAGGCCCTGCAGGACTGAGACTGCAGACTGGGACGTGCTCTGTGATGGAGATCAACAGCATCACTGACTGTTTCTGTGAGGACACCATCATCCCAGCAGGGCTGTTTCCCAACAACAAGCCCTGGACCATCAGAGACCTGAAGCTGCTGCTGAATGAAAGAAGAGGATCTTCAGGTCTGGAACAAGGACGAGCTGAGAGTGTTAATAACGTTACTAATGTTCAGCTACACTTTACTAGGTCACATCTGTGACACACGTCACTTAAATAAAGAAGGAAATATTGGCTCTGTTTTATCTGCTGGGCCCAAAAGTGACTCCCCGTATTTAAACTGCTATGAATAACTTGTTGGTCTATAATATGTGAAACATGTGTCAAATGTCTCCATCATGAAAGATATCAGGTCATCTTGAGCCACAAAAACATTCCTATCATGAGGTAGAAGCTGGAATCAGTTTGTTGCAGACGTTTATATATCCGATATTTATCCAGTTAAAAGTTGAAATTCAAAAATGTCTTTTCAAGAGTCGTCTGTCCAAGAGGAGCAGAAACTGCAACAAATATAACAACAGTTATTTAAGGCTGTTTTAAATGGCCACAAGGGAGCAGATTGGTTATAATGCAGCTGCTTCAGAGGAATAAAGATGAAACACTGTTTTTATTTCATGTGTAACACCTTTCAATAATGTGTTGACTAAAGTCTATTGACCAGTATAAGTAAAGACATCACACACACACATGGAAACACTGAAACCTGTTTTTGGTGCAGCAGCAGTCCCAGCTGCTCGCCTTTATCTAGACTGGGTCGGCTGCTTATCTCAATATAATCAATGTTTAAAGTTTTGTTCTCAGTGTTTCTGTGGTGCTTCGTATAGGATCTCCCAGCATCATCACTGTGCTGTCCAATCATTGTGTGCTAGGTTACCCTTATAGTGCAATGTGTGTTTGCACAAAGAGAAGCATGTGTGTCAAATATAAATAAGCACAGAACAGAAAAAGCTGCTCGTTTCTTCTATTTAGAGTCAAGTTAGTGTTTTGTGTCTTTGTTTGAGGCCTAATGTCAAGCAGAGCTGTGTGTAACTGGACTGGTCTGTTATATGTGTGAGATGTGTACTTCTCTTCAGCATCATCTTTGTCACTGCTGATTCCTTTGTGTCATCATTTGTTGAGAAGAGAGAACAGTTATAACGGAGGAGCAAAAGGAAGCCCTGAAATCTGCATCCAACAAGGAAGCGTTGGCTCACCAGTGATCCCAGCAGAGGCCACTGGTTTGGCTCCAGTTGTTCTAGATTCAATGATGTTGTTGCTACAGATACATGTTAGCATCTTTATTGTAGTAAAGTCTTGTAATGTGAAGATAGAAACAAGGCAGCAAACAGCTCCATGATCTGATCTTAATGATGTTGTTTTTATTTCTGTCTTTCAGAACTGGATTGGAAACTATCAAAGGTCTAAAAACAGCCTCAACCCTCCCAAAGAGCAAACTTTACACACGTCATCTTTCAGCTACAATCTTTGTTGCAGGGATCTTCTGCCAAACAAGGCTGAGAGAAGATTTCTTACAGCTGTCATGTTGATGCTGTTTCAATCTTTGGGCAAACACACTCATATATTAGGGCTGATATCAGGGCTGCACAAGTTCTTTGTGTTTGTGATCATGAATAATAGAAGTGTGCCTGTTGAAGATCATGTTTGCGGCATTATTATATGTCCTGTTATTGTTCTGTATTATATTCAGCTTTCAGCATCCTTTCCCAGCCCCCTGTTACACCATCCATACAAAGCCAATCTGACTGTGAGCCAATGTGTTTGATAGTTTGTGTTGGATCAATAGATTTGACAGACTTGGTTCTCATCCAGAGGGAAACAGTCCAAATTCAGATCTATTGAAATGATGGAGGCTGTTTCCTACCACGGTGCTAATGTGTGACTAACAAGGCTCATGGTCTCCAGCAGACAAGCGCCTGGAATGAGGTGAGCTGAGTGTTGCTTTGGTGGGTCTATGCCCACGTCATGCCATCAGGATTCATATTGGCAATAGTTCATATCTCTGTTCTTTAGCCTTCATCACAAAGCTGTGAAGGAAAAACAATCCAAACATCTAACAGGATTTGATGGATGCAAAGTCCACTGAGCTCTTTGTCATTTAGAAACTTGTCCAACCAACAAGAACACAGATGAAAAACACAGTGACAGTTAAAGGATTTTGCCATATATGAGCATAGATTACTTTCATATAGATTTTCAATGCAGGCTTTTGGTGAGCCGCTGGGTTCTGTCTAATAATCATCTCAGCATTTTACAATAGAATAGCTCTTTATTAGCTCTTCATTGATTGTTATTGGACATGAAACAAGGAAGCTGTGTTTCTCATTGGATGTTAGTTTCATGTTCATCAGGATCATTTTCTAAAGAGCTGATATTTAGACCATTTACTGCACTGGCTGCACATCCTGTCTACATTTCTCTGTATGTGCTGTAAAAACTGTGACTAGAGGTTACTTAAAAAACCCATGGCAACAAACTGACACTCAATTTACTTAAGTAGATTTTAATTTCAAGTGATTTATGTAAAATTTAGATAAAATGTTAATTAAATTTCAACAAAAAACAATAATAGATATTATTAACATTCTCTTGTAAATATGTGTTGAATTTAGGGACAAAATCTCAAATTGAAGGTTAAAATTGCTAATTGTAACAAAAAATTGGTTCATTTGAAATGAATCTCTGAGAAAAATTACTTTGAATTTACTAACGATCTGGCAAAGGTTTAGTAAAAAATGACTAAAATATCCATTACAAAAAAATTTAAACTTTTTGTTTTTAATTAAAACTCAAGTTGGATTCACTAATTTTCCAATTAAACTTTATAATTAATGACTGAATAGTAAGAGAAAATCAAATTAACTTCTTTTCTGAGTAAAATGAATCAATTTCACAAAGACAACTTTCAAACAGTAATTGTTTTTATTGTGGAATATAAAACATATACAAAATTTATAATATAACATTTTTCTGATTAATTTAGATTGTTTGCACTGAAATTCTTCACTAGTGCTCGCCCCAAAATAATAGGAAGAATAGGCCATAATTGAAAATACAGTTTCAGCCAACTTCTCGAGAATGTCAGTCTTTACTTTGGAGGTGGGCAGAAGATTTCCACTCTTTTTATACTCCTCGGTGGCTCTTTCCAGGTACATTTCAGTTTCATATGCAGACTGTGGGGAACAGCTTCGGCTCACAACGTTCTGTGAACTTCTGCCTTTTGAGAATAATGGTGTCCTGAGAAGATGTGGTTGCAGCACAGTCTGCATTGGACACAACTGGATTGGATGATGAGTCATAGTCAGTTGACAGTTGATCAGAGGGGCTGCCGAAAACTGGCAGGATGACCAGGGTGATGCCAACAACCTTCACAGTAGTCCTGAAATTTTGGTTTAAAATACTGAAGACTGAAGTCGTTTGAGATCCCAAAGGTATCCTTCACAACACTTTGCAGCTCCTCTACTGTTGGTGGGATCCTGATGGAAGAACCAACTTCTCCATTTGGTCATCAGTGATTACATGGAGCTCTATCTCGTTCAACCTAGAATAAAATGTAAATGGGCAGAGTTACGTTAGATTAAGTAGGGTCAACTTAGTCATTTTCTGCTGCTTCAATTTCAAAACTAGTAGTTTAATTTAATACAATCATCCATCACAACCTATTCAAAATGCATAGTCTACATACTGATCAGCTGAATTTAAGTTGAGGGATCTTCCAACAACTGAAAAGAACACAACATTAATAACAATCGCACTCTCCAAAGTAACAATTTTAAACACACAAATTGTTAAAGACAAATTTGAATTAATACTAAAATTTTTAAAGGTGAGGTTCACATATAAAACAATGAAACTCTTTATTAGATTAAAAAGGGGATAGACTCTATTTTCTGTACCAATCTGGTGACAGATCATGACATGAAATAACACTATTTGTGTATTTATATACTGTATATATCTTCCCATATTTGAAAAGATGTCCTTTTAATCTACACAAGGTCATCTCTGTATCCAAACACCATCGGGTGTTAAACATAGAAATGATGAAAGACTTATGTCAGATTAAACACGTATTACTATATTACTTCCTGAGTGTACCTTTGTCTTGAAGATCGTTCTACAGAAACATCGTGACTGAGCGTGGGTCTCACTGATACACGACCAAGTTTAACTGGAAACTTGCATCATCCCTCTATGTGAGCTGTGCCTGCACTAAAGTCACGGGGCTCCGACAGCATGAAAATGAAAACCAGTTATTTTGCTGGACTGAGCCACTTTAGCTTCATTACCACAACTGAAAAACTGCATGGAGACAAAAGCTTTGAAAAACTGTGACTGACAAAATCCTGCACAAATGATTTTAACTACATCACTCACTGCTGAGTGCAAAACTTTTTCATAAAGTTTTAAAAGTAAATGAGGGAGGCTACAGCCCATCGAAATACATCATTGATATATTTTTTTAATATGGTAAACGTGGTTAGTCAAAGCTCTGAAGTAACACAGCTGTGACGGCTTGGAAAGTGACCTTATGCTAGCAGTCCACTTCGTGCCATTTTGTGTAAAAATACGATACTGTCATTACAGTGGTCATTATTAATCTAATTTTGACGTATCATACTGTTTAGAACTTTTACTCTAAACTGCTACACGTTACTGTTTAAAACGTGTCGTATATTCGTACAAATTAAGATCATCTTATCTCGGACAAAATGGAGATCATCCACTGCTGAAGCGTGTGTGTCCTGCACGTGGCACAACGGACTACAGGCGGAAGTGTAGAATGATTGAAATGAAAATGCTTTCATCAGTTAAATCTATTAGATTTCTTCATTTTTCACGGTACTCATACATTTTTGTTAAATCTGCTCAACAAACTATTGCTTAATTTACCCCAAACAAAATTGTGTAAATTTAAATAACTGAACATCTCAAAAATGTTTAATTTTGCTTCGATTTAATTAAAACAACACATACATGTTTTTACTGAGTATTACTTTCCTATTAGATACTAATGAACCCAAATCACAGTTTTTACAGTGTGTGCTGTGTTTGTCTGTTCATATTTCTCCATATTGACACAAACAGTGAGCAGCAGTAGATCTACTCTTCATCTGTTTTAGGCCCAGTGAAAGATATGAAGCAGAAATGGAGTCATTAGGAGAAGAAGAGAAGAACAAGTCCGGCGAGGAGGCAGCAGCTCTTAAAGATGAAACACAGCAGCTTAGCCCTGAGCTCAGAGAGCTTCACATGAAAAAGCTCTTCAAGCAGATCATGTCAGAGGTTTGTCATCAACAGGAGGAACTGTTAATATCATAGGATGAAGGATGCTGTCAGCTGGATGAAGAAGGTTATTTAATGGCAAACGTTCACATTGAAGTCAAATTGTTGTCGTGTTGAACAGATTCATGTACTGATCGTCTCCAGAATGTTAGAAGAGCTTCAATGAATCATTAGAAACAACTTACAGCTGCACAGTTGTGTCAAACCAATCTTTGTGTCATTGTGGGATTGTTGTGTTTCTACATGTGACACACGTCTAAAACATGCACACAATCTGAACACAAACAGGGACTCATTTGTTCCCACAGCCAGATGCTGAGAGCCATTTCCTTGTAGTGCTGTGTCTATATATATGAACCATTAGATGTTATTGGAATGATTGTCAGCTTTGATAGTTTCATGTGTGTTTAGCTGGACGGCTGTTTGATCCTCGACATGTTTAAAGGTGTCCAGTCCTGAGACACTGGGGGTGGAAACAGCTGTGATGTCATTGGACTGTCACAAAGACAGAAGTGCATGAAGTGAGCAGCCAAGGAGCCGCTGATGTTTTGGATTCAACAGCATTTGAAAGGTTGACACAGACACATTTGCACATAGAAAGCTGAATTTGTCATATGCCACAGTGAACTCACTGTTCAGTGTTTTTCAGGAAGCTTCTTAACTGCCTCTGCTGCCAAACAAGCAGCTGATGTCCTTGAGAAGAAGCTGAAGAAGTCTTCAACAACAAATACAGGAAGTGGACTTTCAAATACTAGATTCACTTTAGACTCACAGAGAAATGACTCAACCAGCTGTGTTTGATTGACTCCTTTGACTATATGAAAGGTCAGTGTGTGTCTGTACACAGACTGTTGTGTTGGACTATTATTCAGTTGTCTGCTGAATGTTTTCAAATGTCTGCATCTCAGTGTAGATGAGGCTGGGGGTCATGGGAGGCCACCATAGCAGTCTCTTCAACATCATGACATCATCATAAATGCTGCTGGACTGTCTGATGGGCTGACGGTGAAAAAGGCATCGGGAAGGAAACAGAAGACATTTCAGAGGCTGCAGGCAGATTTCTTTGATTTGGGGCCTTTTTCAGCTTTATTGGACAGAGCAGTGAAGATAAGTGACAGCAAAGCAGAGGGGGAGAGAAAGGGGGCGTGGTCAGAATCAAAGCCAGGCCAGCTGCTCTCCACCTCGTGGCACATGGTCACCTGCTCATCCTAGTGAGCTCCACCAGCAGCCCTTTCACACAGTTTGCACTGTCAAACACTGTGTGTGGACCTCAGCTAACAATAGGCTACATTTAAGTCTGGACTACATGCTTTTATATTGAGGAGATTTTTCACTGTTTTTATTCCATCAGCAGCTCAACATCATGAGCAGCTTTGACATAAAGACATCAAACTCAAGCTGACTTTAAACTGGATCTACTTTTAATACAGGGGCTCAAAAACAACTAACATCTTTATTATATATCAGGACAGAAAGTCATTTCATCTCAAATGAAAACAGCTTTATTTGGAATAACCAGCACTATCAACTGGTTTGGGATCTCCACCAGTTTCATGTCTTTACAGCTTCTCCAACAAAGTTCCTGTAAAATCAGCATTTTTGTCTTTATTGGTTTGATAGTGATTGATTATTCAGTCCCAATCTGCTGTCATCTAAAGAACAAAATGATGTTTCTATGAGTCAAAAAGCTCCAGATGTTGTCGGCTTCACAAAGAAAACAAAGATTAGGAACTTAAACACAAATTGTTTGGAGCCAAAATGTTCCCAAGCTGCTCTTTTTGAAATGGCAGAGGTACAGTGGTGTCTAACAGCACACTGTGGAAGGCAAACATGTTGTTGTTGGATGAAACTTCATGAATCCTTTGTAGATTTGAGCTTTTGGAGCCTTTCTTTTCTCTTCAGGTGTACAGATGCTGAGGAGGCAGGTGAAGCAGGTGGAGCTGTTGTAATGCTGGCAGAGGGTGTGTCTTAGTAACTCTGTGAGGTAGAACTGGATCCAACATTGTGGATGTGTTGATGTTGGAGCCATTAAGATTCTCTGGCCACACTGTAGGATTTCCCTTTGATTCACTGCGGGGGCATTTTGGAGTCTGTCAATGAAACTCTTCATATTTGTGTTTGACACCAGTTTATAGAAACAGAGAAATGTGTCATGCTTTTGTTCGGCCTCCTCAAATACACACATTTGTTCATTGGTTGGACTTTTTGTAAGGAGACACATTGAAAACCATGTTAATAAGATCTTGTTGTTTCCTGTGGATCCGACACAGAGAGTGGACTTCAGACAGAAACCGTGGAAGAGATTTTAGAGGCCGTGTGTGGCAACAGGAAGTTTCTGTATGTTTGCTGATCTTACATGTGGAAAACAACACGTGATGTTTGTGAAGTTCTACAATGATCATTGTTCTCACAGCATTTTGAGTGGGAACAGTTCAAACTGAGAGTAGTGGGAGTTATTTACTGATGAAACAAGCTGAATGTTTCTGTGCACGATGAAGATCAGCAGCAGCAGCTCAGCTGATCAATGAATTGACATCTATCAGTCATTTCATGAGATGAAGTCATCAGCAGACATTTGTTCTAACTGTGTGATAAATGTCAGAACGTCAGGGCTCTGCTTTAGTCACTACTTGATGATCATTGGCTCATTGTTGAATCCAGTGGCCCAGTCTGACCTCTGACCCTTTGCTGCAGGTCTTCTGTGTTATCTCCACTTTCATGTCTTATCTTCTGCTGTATCGTCCAAAATAAACATCTGAATCATTTCCAACACTTCAGCAGATCTTTAGTTTGGGCAGTACAGTACAAAATAACCAGTGTTGGGACTAACGCGTTATTAAGTAACGCGTTACAGTAACTACGTTAATATTGTGGTAACGAGCACGGTAACTAGTTATTATGCCAAAATCAGGAACGCGTTAGTCGTTACTGGGATTTAGATAGGCTCGTTACTCGTTACTTCGTGTGGTGGCATCGCGGAGCTTCCACAGATTCAGTAACATTAGCAAGTGGTGGAGGCAGCAGGTGGATGAGAGAAAGGGGACGCAGAAGGAAAAGAGACCCGAGGCGGCCGCCGGTCCAAGTGTGAACTGAACTTCAGGTAAGAACTGCAGTCTATCTGGGTCAGATATAAACCAGGTTTAGGTGGAGTTTATTTTCGTTACTCGGACTTTTTCCGTACTGCGTACTAGCTAGCATGACGGAGTTTCTATACAGCTGGGTGGGTGCTATGAATTTAATGATGTTGAACTTTATTTTGTTCATAAGTTATTAGAGTTGCCAACCGTCCCGTCTGGTATTCAGAGAAAATATTACGCGTTTCTTATTGAGGTGAAAAGGAACAGTTTGTCCTGTAATTCAGCTACAATAAAAAAAGACACAAAGCTGGAGTTATTCTGTGTCTTTGCTGCACAGCTGCCTCTTCTTCTTTCATTCTCCCCCCTCCCTCTCCCGTTTCTACTTCAATCATGAAAACTGATCAATGATCAGCTGATCGGCTCTCTTGTTTGTTTATCGCCCACTTTGCGCCAGAAAGAGGAAACCAGCCGATGTCGCGTTAAACAACAGCAGCACGTTTAAGCTTGATCAGCTGTTGTTAGAATTTATTTAATATTAATTTCTAGTATCAGCTGATGTTTGCTGGAGTCACAGCTGCAAAAAAGCTGCTGGTCATGATATCAGTTTGGATATGTGGTGAGAGGGAAACATGAAGATAAAACCAGGAGATGTCCTTACTGAATCATCAGAGCTGAACAGGTGATGGAGAAACAGGTTTACCTTTTAGGTGACATGAATGAGTTGAAGGGAAGTTATGAACTGTTTCTGAGAGACAAATAACCCCAGGATCCTTTTTTAGGTAACTGACAGCTGGTAACTGTGCAGGGGCGGGTCTAGCAAAGTTTTGCCAGGGGGGCCAGGTAGGGCATTAACAGGGAGAGGTGGGCACAAAGAATACTTTTCTTTCTTATTCTTATTTAAAATGTCTAGCTTTTAAAAAATAATTATCTGAATCTTACAACAAACGATTGATAGATTGATGCATATATACCATCAAAACAGTGCACATCACTGTCACAACAGCGTTTGTTTTCATTCAAAGGCTTTATGATTTTTCCTATAATGGCGGCCGGTCTCTAGCCAAAATGCCCGGGACAATTTTGCAGTTTTTGTGTTGGATGTAAAAGTCGCACATGACGCTGTGACGTAGGCTAGAATCATGGCAGCAGTCAATGACGGTCCAGGCGTGGGATTTCTCTCGTGGAAATATGCACATTATCTTTTCCTTTCTATTGGTAGGTGGCACAGTGCACTGTGGCAAGTAAGCAAGCTAGAAGACTGGCAAAGTTGTGGAAGCAACACATTAACAACAGAATTCTGAGTAAAACCAAAGTTACTTTCCCTAGTAACTAGTTACTTTGAAAGTAACGAGTAACTTGAAGTAACTGAGTTACTTTTGATAGAAGTAACTAGTAATGTAACTAAGTTACTATTTTAAAGTAACTTACCCAACACTGAAAATAACACATATTGTACTATACTGCCCACTTCCTGATCTTATTGGATCTGTGTGTGAGGTTGGTGAAGGAAACACATGTTTACTGAGTGAATCGCTGCCATTAGGAACTAGTTTTTATATCACAGCCTAGAAATCACACAGGACCATTTCTGCAAGTGAAAAGTCGTCATTGGAGGAAAATAATTGTCTAGTTTGTGCGACTGTTGTTTGTAAATGAAGAATTGTCCCAACTACATGTGCTGCTGACCTTTGACCTTTTCTTTAGGTGCACAGAGGAGTCTGTGGAAACATCCAGAACTGAGGCAGTGCTACAGATGTCTTCAAATAAAGTGGTGTATTTAACCTGTGATTGTGCAGCATACAGCCCACACAAAGTTAACGAGTGGCTTTGACATGTAAACAGTAAACAGTGCTCCATGTAATACTTGGCTAGATGGCCGTAGCGTGACTCCCCAGTCAGCCTTTGACCAGTCCAGTGTTTCTGTTTCAGTCATTTAAACATTGTGATATCCAGATAAGTGAAATACCCTCCACAGAACAGCAGCATGACTACATGATTTCCCTAATCCGGCGATACAGGAACAGCCGACTGTCTCCACTACTCCACTTTCTCTTAGCATTAGCCATGCTAAGTGTTTAGCTTGATTAGCGCTCTGGCTCGGCTCTACAGCTGCTTTAAGAAAAATAAAGTCGTCTTGTTTGTTGAGTAGTACTTTATCAATGTTGTTGCTGTGCAGGTAATTAAACGCCTCGGTGCTCTTATAATTACACAATTCCTCGCCAACAACGCCTTCGGAAAATACAAGTCATTAATAATGTGGATGTAGCTAACATCGGGCCATAGTTTACACATCACATCACAGCACATCAGGTCACTTTGCACACTGTCCCAGGATGTGAGTGGGCGTTAAGACGTCCAAGTCCCTCTTCAAGCAACTTAAAGAAGTCCAGACACTTTTCTTTCCAAGCTCCTTCAACAACATCATTCATAGAACAACTTCCAGCTTCTTTTGCTCGGCTACAGTTTGGATGGATTTGCATTTAAACATGGAAAAAGACTAAAATGGTTAGGGTCAGGAGGTCAAAGGTCAGAGCTCCTGTGGGTCTGAGGGCGGCCTCACATTGGAGAAGGATGAAGGAGTCTGACCTGAGCCAGTGTTTGACATGAACACATCAGCACTGCTGTCAGTGAGCCTAACGACAGCCGTTAGCATCATTTCAGTGTTTCAGTCATAAAAACACTTCCTGTCACTGTGGTGGTTACAGTGACGTCATGCGGTTTGTGCTTTGACCTCCAGAGGGCGACAAATCAGCACAGACAGAGAGCTCCATTCAAACTTTGCTGCCATCAGTAATAATTCTTCAAATATAATCAGTGTTTGAGCAGCTATGATATCAGGGACAATCTAGACATGTGTGACAATACTGAACATGTCACATGACACACCTTAAACATCATGTGATCCACTCTCAGTCTGCACTTTCATTCATGACTTCAACAGGTTGAAATGAGCTTTGAAGAAACATCAGTTCAGTGTTGAAATATTTAAACGCTGCAGGAAGAACAACAAAGTGATGACGGATGTTTGGGTTTCAAAGAGGAGAAACAGCAGAAATAAATCACAGCCTGCCAGAGGTTTGGAGTTTCCGAGGTGCATGTGAACGCAGCACACAGCGTCCAACGCTCCAGATTCCCCGCAAACGTCTCTTTGGGTGTTTCCTTCCTGCTCAAAGTTTACTTTAACTTCCTGAACTTCGTGCAGTGGAGCTTGTTGTTGGTGTGTGAAGAAACTAAGTTTGCTTTGTTTCCTCCTTTAACAGTTTGTCTTTAGGAACTTTACTGTTTGTTCAGCTCATGTTTGATTTCTTCACACAACAAACTGTGTGTGTTTGTATTTCCGGTCTCTCCATTAAAGTCAGTGTGTAATGTTTTCCTGGCTAACATCAGCTGTGTGCAGCTTAGTTCAGCACAAATCTGCCGCTCCATAGTTCACGGTAACGGACTCACAGCTGGACCAACGAGGCCGAGTGTGTCCGCCACTCTGAGCTACGTTCGTGTTTGTGTACTTGTAGGCTGTGTCCCATTTCAGGGTCTGCACGCTTGAAGTACGCGCACTACGCGTACTACGTACGGTGCGTACTATAAGTACGAGAAGTGCGGAAGTGAGAGGCTTGTGAAATGGGACGGTACATGCTTCGTCGCGCTGTTCAGGTTGCCTAGCAACCATGATACTAACCACGAGACTCGTTACATAAAGCTTTGTTTGACAGAAATGAAGGAGAAAATTGTTTTGTTGGTCATTAATTTTTGTCATGACATCACTTTGATTAGTTGAGTATCTGAGGCTGAAACCACAGGACTGTAAAACATGATTCAAGGGCTTCATTTCTGTACTGAACAGTCATTTAAGACTAGCTAGTAAATAATAATTAGCTAATGTTGTTCATGAGACTAAAGTCATCTCACTATGGTAATGTAAATATAATATGGCCAATATTATAGTATTGTCATATATACACACACACACACACACACACACACACACACATATATATATATATATATACACACACACAGTGGGGCAAAAAAAGTATTTAGTCAGCCACCGATTGTGCAAGTTCCCCCACTTAAAATGATGACAGAGGTCAGTAATTTGCACCAGAGGTACACTTCAACTGTGAGAGACAGAATGTGAAAAAAAATCCATGAATTCACATGGTAGGATTTGTAAAGAATTTATTCGTAAATCAGGGTGGAAAATAAGTATTTGGTCAATAACAAAAATACAACTCAATACTTTGTAACATAACCTTTGTTGGCAATAACAGAGGTCAAACGTTTACTATAGGCCTTTACCAGGTTTGCACACACAGTAGCTGGTATTTTGGCCCATTCCTCCATGCAGATCTTCTCAAGAGCAGTGATGTTTTGGGGCTGTCGCCGAGCAACACGGACTTTCAACTCCCGCCACAGATTTTCTATGGGGTTGAGGTCTGGAGACTGGCTAGGCTACTCCAGGACTTTCTTTTTTTTTTTTTTTTTTTTTTTTGCCTGTCCCGTTTGGCTCTTTTGCCATCAGAATTATTGTCTAAAGGCGAAGAAAGATGCCCAACGGATTTTCTTTACCAAATTGACCATCCCAGCTTTGCCGTAATGGTCCATTTGATTCACCTTTTATTCTTTATTTTATTTTCACTTGCTGAATACGGGACAGATTTGACTGGGGGAAAGGAAAGGGAGAAAGAAAGAGGGAAAGAAAAACAGTTGAGAAGAGGGACGGGGGAGAAGGGCAAAAAACAGAATAAGCAAAAAAAAAAAAAAAAAAAAAAAAAAAAATACATGTATCGATCACCTGGATCACCTGTTGAGAAAGAAAAAAGAAAACAAGCAGAAGAAAACGAGAGTAATACAATAAACAACATCACAATGATATATGGGAATATGACAGTAAATACTAAATATTAAACATTATTGTGCAGCACGTAAGATCGACAGCACAGTGTGCATTGAGGTAGGAGCCAAAAAGGGTGTAGTTTGTGTGTGTGATCACCCGTGTGTACACCTGTGAGCATGGACGCGCTTGTTTTCTTAAAAGGTTCCCTCATGTAATGATCTGCTAGAGGGTGTTGGGTGCCACTGCCCCGTCCTCCAGGGCATGAAGCAGGTATGGAGGAGATCAAAACCCCAGACATCCAGAGGCCCCCAGAACACAAGAGACCAAGGAAGACCAACAGAGGGGCAGCCGTGCCACTGTCCCAGAAAGAGCTGAGGAGAGTCCCAGATGAGGGGTCACCCAGCAGCCACGGAGCAGAAGCCAGGGGGGGTTGCAGCGACGTGCCCATGAGCTCCGCCGGCAGCCAGCTGTGCCTGAGTGACCGAGCCCCAGGCCGAGAGGCTGGGGGCACCCCACCTCCGAAGTGGCCCAAGCGAGCCCCAGGCTCCAGGCCCCGATAAGCAGCCGCCAAGGAGTGAGCCGGTGTGCACCCGGACGCCCACCCCCGGACACAAAGAACCACCAACGCACCGATGTCTGAGGGAGTCCGCCCCCGGCAGGGGAAGTGGTGGGGGGAGATAGGCCTCCAAACCTTGGAGGGCCTGAGCTGTGCTCAGAGAGGTGGCGTCTGATACCCAACCTGACATATGGACACAGACATACAGGCACACACAGATACAAACATCCATTCCCACCCTCATGCTCTCATATGCACTTACTCCACACTTAACCAACGTGGAGACAGACATAAAGAGACGCTGTACACACAATCACACTCCCCAAGCGTACTCTACAAACCGGGTCTAGGTACCCTTGCCCCTGGGGGGGGGAACTGCACCCAGACCCAGGTTGTGTTACCCTTTTTCCCTGCGGTGGGGAGAAGCAGACCGCCCCGACTCCGCAGCAGCAGGGAGGCCCCACATTCCGGACCCCAGTCGGACGGCCAACTCCTCCTCCTAGCCCCCCCGCTCCAGCAGACCGCAGAGAACGAGGGTGAGAGAAGACTCCTAACCTCCCTCCACCCGCTCATTGTAGTGTTGATGTATGTGTGTTCTAAGGTGCATTTAAAACCCAGGAGGGCATGGAGCTACCTGCCAGAGAGCAGCAGGTAAGCGCATAGTCCCTCCTGCTAGCCCTCAATGTCTACGTGTATTTAAAATTGAGAGGTGGGCAACGACGCCAGGGGTGAGGTGTACACCCTGATGGTAATTGAGATTCCGTGTAGCGTGCCCACCCCCAAGATCCTATATGTATGTGTAATGAGAGTGTGAGTAATGTGAATGTCTAAGTTGCGGGATAAAATTGAGGCAGAGGCAGCCAGAAGGGGACAGAGGGGGGGGGTTACCTCCTCTGCACCCTGGTGACACACCCCCACTCCAAGGCCCTGCATGTGTGGGTGGTTGTGGTGGAGCGGGAAGAGGGAGGCAGCTGGAGATGGGGAGGGAAGGAAGGGAGGGGCAATTGACCCCTCCCTGGGGCCAGCTCCCCCGCTGACCCCAGTAGGCACCCCCATACTCCGCGACCCGCCAGGGAAGGGGGGCCCAGGCCCATCCGAACTGGGGCCCAGCGCAGCGGCGCCGCCCGGCCCCACAGAGCCCGGGGCAGTCCACCCAACCCCACCACAGAGAAAACTGCACCCACCCCATCATCCACTCATCTTCCAGACTACATAAGACAATAGACGCCCAGGCCGAGATCTTCCTCCACCTCTCCTGTATCTCCCCCTCTTGCAGAGAGAGTTCCTGAGAGAGGAAAGCTCCTGCAAGATGTGACAACCCCCCCCCCCCACCAGTTGAAGAGTCCCCCAGGTGGCTCGGCGCACCGGCGGCACCCCGCGCCAGTGGCGGGCCCCCATATACCCACCGGCCCACAACCCCGGCAACACACCAACCAGGACCCAGGCCCCCGAGGCCCGGCCAGGGCCCCAGGCCAGAGCCGGAGCGCCCCCAGAACCTCACGCCCGTCCCGGACCCACCCAGGGGCAGCCAGGCTACCAGGTCAGTAACCCCCGTCCGTCAGCACAGACCCTCCCCTAGCCCCACTGCACGTAGCTACGAGGAAACCGTCACCCAAGAGCCAACAGAGCCCCTAATTGGCCATGACCGCTACCCCGGGTTGAGCCCCCCAAGGAAGATGCTCCCGAGGAACCCCCCGACGCCCTAAGCCTGACCCTACTCCCACACCAATCACAACAGTGAAGGCGAGACCAAAATATGACCCCCCACCCCCACTAGGTGATGGAGCTGATCAGAGGAGCCCAGAGCGATTGATCTGATGTGGTGGCAGAGGCTGTATCAAGACTAATGTAATCTAATAGATAATTTCTATATTGGTTAGAATTAAGATTGTTTTTATTTTTCCAGTTCATGAGGACTGTTTTCTTGGCGATGCATAGGGCAGTGAAAACCATATGGGCTATATTCTTTTCTGAAGTGACATTATCTAAGCTGCCCAACAAACACACTAAGGGGGAAGTTGGAATGTTACATTTCAGACACTTTGATAAGTCTTCACATATCTCGCGCCAAAACTTCTGAACTGGTGGACAGAACCAAAGAGCGTGGATATAATTGTCCGGTGAATTGGTTTGGCAGTGTGAGCAGTTGTTGGTAGATGCAAAGCCCATCTTGAACATCCGATGACCTGTATAGTGCACTCTATGTAGTATTTTGTATTGAATTAATTGAAGACTGGGATTTTTGATTAGATGAAAGGTTTTTAAGCAAATCTGAGACCAGAAGTTTTGGTCTAAGTTAACTGATAAATCCGCTTCCCATTTTGCAATAGGAAGTGATATTGATTCATCTATTTTAGAAAGCATTCTGTATATTTTGGATAGTAATTTGGGGGTTTTAAGAGTAAAAAATTGAACCACACTTGGTGGTGTTTGTAGTTCAACTTGACCCGGTTTAAATTTCTTTTTTATTATGGATTTAATTTGTTGATATTCTAAAAATCTTTTCTTGTTGATCCCATATTGTGTAACTAGTCTGTCAAATGAAATAAATTCTGTTCCTTCTAGTATATGTTCTACATATTTGATTCCTTTACCATTCCAATCTGAAAAGTTTATCATATTATTGTTTTGTAATATGTCAGGGTTGTTCCAGATAGGTGTAGGTTTGCATGGGATTAATGAAGACTCTGTCAACTTCAGAAACTCCCACCATGCTGTCAGAGAAGAGCTGATGTTGATGCTTTTGAAGCATTCATGTCGTTGGATGTTTGAGCTGATAAATGGTAGATCTGAAATCTCTAGATTATTGCAAAGTGCTTGTTCTACATCTAGCCAAGGTTCATCTAAAAGGGTATGTTTTAGCCATCCTGAGATAAACTGAAGCCTGTTGGCTAAGAAGTAGTGCTGAAAGTTAGGTAGTTCTAATCCTCCTTTATCCTTGGTCTTTTGTAGTGTTTTTAAGCTTATACGTGGGGGCTTATTTTTCCAAAGGAATTTGGACATATATGAATCTAGAGATCTGAACCAATCTTGCGGCGGTTTAGTTGGGATCATTGAGAATAAATAATTTATTTTTGGTAATACCATCATTTTTATAGCAGCAACCCTTCCCATGAGTGATATGGGTAGACATTTCCATCTAGCCAGATCACCTTCTACTTTCTTTAAAAGTGGGGTATGGTTTAATTTAGTTAGATCTGCAAGCTTGGGAGAAATATTAATACCTAAATATTTTATATTTCCCGATTGCAGTGGAGTAGAAGAGGAATTATGGAAGCAGCAATTAATAGGAAGGACTGTAGATTTTGACCAGTTAATTGAGTAATCTGATATTCTTGCAAAAGAGTTTATCAATTCAATCACCCCAGAGATATTGGTTTGTGAATTTTGGAGGAAGAGTAACACATCATCAGCATAAAGGCTGATTTTATGTTCCACGTTCTTGCATTTTATGCCCTTAATTGCTGAATTCTGTCTAATTGCTGCTGCTAGTGGTTCGATAAAAATTGCAAACAGTGAAGGGGAGAGTGGGCATCCCTGCCTGGTGCCCCTCAGGAGACATAAGCTGGAGGATGTCTGGTCATTTGTTCTGACACAAGCTGTTGGGGAATTATATAATATTTTTAACCAGTTGATGAAAGAAGATCCAAAACCAAATTTGTGTAAAGTTGCAAATAGAAATTTCCAGTTAACTCTGTCAAACGCTTTTTCTGCATCTAAGGAAAATATTGTAGTTTCAAGGTTTTTGCTGTATGAGTAGTCTATCAAATTAAGTAATCTACGTGTATTTGTTGATGAGTGCCTACCTTTTATGAAACCAGTTTGGTCAGGATGAATTAAGAGGGGGGTTATTTTCTCTAGTCTCTTCGAGAGAGCTTTGCAGATTATTTTGAGGTCTACATTAATAAGGGATATTGGACGATAGCTTGAGGGATATACAGGGTCTTTGCCTGGTTTTAGCAGGAGATTAATGTTTGCAGAATTCATATTTGATGGAAGTCTGCCCTTTTCTTTGATTTCCAACAACGTTCTGTAAAAAACTGGTGCTAGAATCGTCCAGAATTCTTTGTAGAATTCTGCAGGAAAGCCGTCTGGACCTGGAGCCTTATTATTGGACATACTTATCAGGGCTTCCTGGAGTTCACCTGATGTCAGTGGCGAATCCAGTGCCATTGCTTGAGCTTCTAATAATTTTGGGAGAGTTATGTTGTCTAAAAATTGATCAATTTCCTTTTTAGATGGGTTTATTTGTGGTGAATACAACGTTTTATAGAAATCCCTGAAAATGTTGTTTATTTGTTTCGGTTCATATATTGTGTTCCCAGATGAATCTTGAACAGCACATATAGTTGTTTTTTCTTTATTTATTTTTAGCTGGTTTGCTAGAAATTGACCGGATTTATTACTATGTTCATAATTTTGTAAGCGTAGTCTTTGTACTAAGAATTTTGTTTTTCTATCAATTATCTCATTTAATTCTAGTTTTGTTTTGCGTATTTTGTTCAATGTTTCCTGATCTTGGTGGAACGCGTAGGCTTCTTCTAGTGATTTGATGTTTTTTTCCAATTCCTGAATATTTTTGTTTTCTTTTTATGTGATGAGAAAGAAATTATTTTACCTCTCATCACAGCTTTCCCTGCTTCCCATAAAACAGAAGCTGATGTTCCGGGAGTGTCATTAAAGTCTAAATATGAAGTCCACTCTTTTTTAAAATATTTAATAAAGTCTTCATCTTTAAGCAGTGATGTATTAAATCTCCAGTTTTTACTTGGCGTAGTATTATTCTTGTGCATTAGTGTTAAAGATACAGGAGCATGATCGCTGACAGCTATAGGATGAATCTCAGTGTCTGAAATGTCGCTCAGCAGTGAGCTGCTGACCAAAAAATAATCCAGACGAGAGTAGGAGTGATGAACATGTGAGAAAAAAGTATATTCCTTACTGGTGGGGTGAAGGGAGCGCCATGCATCGCAAAGACCAAAGTCGCTCATATACTGTTTGATTATATTTGTGGACTGCCAATTACGCTGAGTTCCTGCTGTATTGAGCCTATCCATTTCTTCATTCAGTCCAAGGTTGAGGTCGCCTCCAAGCACAAGTGTGCCATCTAAGTGTTCAGAGAGTGCACTGAAAAAACCGTGAAAGAATGAGGGATCATCAACATTTGGACCATATACACTTACAATACATAGCTTTTTATCAAGTATAGATAGTTTAATGATTAAGAATCTGCCCTCTGGATCTATAACTGTATCGAGTACTGTGAAATTAATTTTTTTATGGATTAAAATTGCTACTCCCCTTTGTCTAGAATTATAACAAGCTGAGAACACATTAGGAAACTCAGGTGTTTTAAGTTCATTCGAACCTCTAAGAGGTCTGTGGGTCTCTTGTAAAAGGACAACATCTGCCTGTAGTTTTTTGAGTTGGTTAAATATTTTTAACCTCTTTTCTCTGGAGCCAGCTCCATTTACATTCCATGTAACGAATCTTAGTGCACCCATAGATGTCTGTACATAACTAGGGGTGTACTCTGTGTGTGTCGCTTAGACAGGTGGAGAGAATACATCACTTGTTCATAAATAAGGAGAGGGAGAGAGAGAAAAAATGTGTGGCGAGATGCTCCTTGAGTCTGACTATGTGTTTGCATATTTACTAATATGAGTATGCTTGGCTTAAGTGGTTGTATCCTGTAGGTCTGTGTGCGCTGTCTGAC
Source organism: Neolamprologus brichardi (assembly GCF_056152115.1). Lineage (NCBI taxonomy): Eukaryota > Metazoa > Chordata > Actinopteri > Cichliformes > Cichlidae > Neolamprologus > Neolamprologus brichardi. The sequence continues at coordinate 61,137,791 of NC_142106.1, read as the reverse complement.
TGATGTAAATGTGCTGCCGTTGAGCGCATGACTGTGCGTGATCGTGCAGTGAGTAAGTGTCGAAATAAATGATGTTTGTGGATGAGTGTGGAAGCAGGTGATCGAAGCAGTGAAAGAAATAAAGAAAGAAACCAAGGACGAGGGTGAGCAGCATAAAAACAAGAGGGGGAAAAGAGAGAAGAAAAAAAAAAAAAAAAAAAAAAACCGAGAAGAGAGAAAAGAAAATGTAAACATTCCAATTAAGTCACTGACGGAGAGTGACGGTGTTAATATTGCTATGAAATCACACTTAAGATGCGATTTGATACCGGTAAGTTAAACAGATGTTAATGCAAGTTAGTGTGAGTGGATAGGGAAAGGGTGTATCGGATTCTTATCTGGTCTGAAGTTAATACAGCCACGGAGTGATGTTGGGGTCGCGGTGGAGCTGTCCGTCCACGTACAGCCGGTCCACAGCGATGACAGCGCGGGAGCCTTTCTGGATGAAGCCGCGTCGAATTGGGAAGAGGACCCTGCGTCGTTCCTGCAGGTTTTAGACGTGTCCTTGAACCAACACAGCTGATTTAAAGGCTAAATGAGCTCCTCAACATGTCCTGAAGTTCTCCAGAGGCCTGGTAACGAACTAATCATGTGATTCAGGTGTGTTGACCCAAGGTGAGATCTAAAACCTGCAGGACACCGGCCCTCGAGGCCTGGGATTGCCCACCCCTGGGTTAGTCTGTTGATCCTTCAGCCTGAGTGTCTTAATATGGAGGCTGTGACCCGAGTCCATGTTTAAGAAATACATTTGGAGTTTTCAGTGTTTCCATGTCGTTGTGTTGTGATGATCACTTTGATTGTTGCTGCCATAATCTGAGAGTTTGTGTTCACTTTACACTTTGTATTTTTAATCCGTAGATTTAGTTTCCCCCAAACAGCTGGTGATGTTTAGCTTCATCAGGCTGGTGTGTTTAAGGAGTGGCAGCTGTTCTTCACCTGACTGCTGTCCTGTTTGATATTCACTTACAGTTATTTTTGTCTTTTCATTGTTCTTCTGCTTCCACTCTCACAATAGGACGAATGTTTACTTCAGAATCACTGTGACTGTCAGAATCCCTCACTCTGGATAAACACACTAGCTTTTCACCAACCAGCAACATACTTTCCTAGATTTTACACCACCTGCTTGCGCCTCTCTCCTTTACCTAGGAATACAAAGACCTTTCAATAATATAAGATAAAAGTTACCCAGTTGCCCCTGCTGGTGGTTTTTGTCCTTCAAGTTTGGGTCCTTGACCAGAGGCCTGGCTTGACCTACGTTCACACTGCAGGTCTTAATGCTCAATTCAGATTTTTTGATCAAATCTGATTTTTTTTGTCTGGTTGTTCACACTACAAATAAAATGTGACAACAAACGTGCTCCAGTGTGAACGGTTCACGGTCCTCAAAGCGGCCGCATGCGCAAAAGAAAACGTCACACACAATGCAGTCTGTTTACAGAAATAAAAATGGCAACTACAGAGCTAGTAGGTGTTGTTGCAGGAGTCTATCGATTTCTGCACATCGTAACCGACAGTATTTTGACAAATTAATTAGAGAAAGAAGGACACTGAGAAAAAATAGAGGCTGTGCTTTAACAATGGCCTTGTTTGGAGCAGTGGCTGCTACCTCGGTGCAGAGGTATGTGTTCTCCGGCACTGATAATTGGCTTGTGTCAGTGACCTAAAAGACGGATTTAATGCAACACGACCATTCAAACAGCAGTCGCTTTCTAAAACATCAGATATGTATCAGATTCAGTGCCACATACAAAAGTGACCTGAGTCGGATGTGAAAATATCAGATTTGTGATGTTCAAACTGTCACACCATGATCAGATATGGGTAAAAAAAAAGTCAGATTTTTTACCGCGTGTGTGAATGTAGCCTAAAAGACAGGACAGAGGAACTAATCATGACACCAAAGGAACAAGCCTTAAGACTAATAAAGGCTGGGGTCTACCACACCATGCAAGATCCCAGGTGTAGGTTGTGCTAAGATGTCCCTGAGATAATCCACCACACTGCAAAATGCTATGTGTACATGCACACACACACACATCTCAATGATGGCCTCAGGCTCTCAGCTCCCTGTAGCAGCAGGTCGTAGCAGCATCAGTGATGAAAATGCAGCTGCAGCTGCTTTTCCACTCCTGGAAGTTAATCAGGTCAAAGCTGGAGCTTCACCCTGTTCAGAATGAACAATGTGAGCCGGCTTCACACCACAGAGGCCTCCAGGACAACCGTGGGCTCCATCGAGGCCAACAGCTGCTGGGACATCGTGTCACTGTTCTTTAACAATCTCAGCAAACGCCAAAATCCTCTTCAGTGAAACTCTGGCACACAATCCAAACACAAGAAGGCTAAAGGACATGCAGCCCTCTGTCCTCTGTGTGACCCACAGCCGTGGCTCACATGTGGGACTGTGGCCTGGTGTGACCTGAACACTGTGGGAACCTGAGGGGCAAATCCCAGGATTTCATTTGGCTCATTAGAGATAAGATGGATTATGTGAATGAAAAGGCAACACACACACACACACACTCACACACACACTCACACACACGTAGCGTAGCTGTAGCCCGACTGGCTCATCTGCTAACCAGAGGGTTGCTGGTTCGATACCTGGGAGTGCAAACGGGAGCGAGTCTACTTATCTGGTTCCAATAATCTGCTGGTTTCCCTTTAATCCTGAAGGATGTTCCTCACAAAGAGCAGCAAGTCTGTGCAGGTCCTCAGTCAGCCAGCTCAGCGTCGTCTGAGGAGCTTCTCAGAGTTTCATCTCTCACTTCTTCAGCTCCAAGCCCAGTTGGTGTCCCAGATACATGCCACTGATGGCCAGGAAGTGACATCACTGGATCAGCTATGAGAGCGAAACCTTCAAGACTCAAACCTGCCTGGCAACGAGGGAAACGCCACACAGGAACCAACACCAAAGTCCAGGTGCAGATGTTCCCTCACCGGGATGTCATCGGTTGTTGTGTTTGCGTCACGGGACAGGTTGTGTTGCTGTAACAGCCCCACCCACACTGAGGTGGAGCTCAACTGTGACTGAGAAACAGAGTAAAGTAGAGTCGAGTGGAGCTGAGGCAGTTATGTTCTACTGGAAAAGAGGCGACTGTGGCGTCAGTCAGTAGTTCGATCCACTTTATGAGCAGATCAGGAAGTGAGACGTTTGTATTTACATAAAATAAAACAAATGAGATGATTTGATGATTGGCTGAATCCACTCTGGTTATCAGTCAGTAACTCTGCACTCAAACATTTGTCTTTGATAAACAGTTTAAAATGATCTGAATGAAACTTTGGATCCAACATCACTGGTGGAACAATGATCGTCCCTTTAACTGGAAACAGATGAAACCAGTTTGTTCTTCAGAAGCCGACATTCAGGTTTTACTGAGTGACGTCAAAACAACATGAAGCTGCTCCAGCTCAGTTCAGGGTCCCTGCAAACAGAGATAATCAGAAGTAAATACAGACTCTCACACACACCATCAATATTTAAGGATGTTTTCACTGCGGTTTAAATCCTACATATACTTGATGTTAATGCAGGAGTAAAGCCTCTCAGAATCCAACACATTTAAACCTCTGTGACTCAGGACTGTGTGAAGTGCACAATCGAACACTTTTTAATCTGTTTCAAGTGAAACACAATGAAGTGTTCAAAGGAAAAACATGTTACTATGTGAATCCTGCTTGATGGATCAGAGCAGAGGCTTCACTCTGTGCTCTGTTCATCACTCTGTCAGTCTGAGTTATTCATGAAGGAGCTGATGATAAGCTGGTTAATGTTGGCACACACACTGTGACACTGTCAGACATGAGGAAGTGTGCAGGTAAACTTTGCTCAGAAATGATAATGAGGAGTTACACAGACTGATGGAGCTCATAGAGTGAGACGTTTATTTTACATGAAGTAAACCTGATGTATGATCTGATCTGTAGATCAAACTGATGTGTTAGTGTTCATACAGCTGTGTTTAATAACCTGTTGTTTAGGGCTGGGCGATAAGGCCTCAAATCCATATCATTTGAAGCATGTGCGGTAACGATATATATCACGATATATTCTTTTCTTCTGTATAACGTATTTTCCACACTATAAGGCTTAAAATCTTATAATTTCCTCAAAAATCCAGAGTGTGCCTTATGTATGAATTCTGGTTGTGCTTACTGACCTCGGACTGATTTTGGCTGCAGAAATCTGTTAAAATGTTTTAGTACAACTTTGGTAAGCTGTTTTGCCGTTGGGCTCGTCCGCTGTAGCAGGACAAAGATTTGAAGTGAGGACAAGCTTCAGGTTCACAGACACAAAAAGCAACTCTGTAGCTGCAGAGCTGACCTACCAACAAGAGGCAAAGAAGTCATTCAACATTTGTTTTTATGGACCTCCTGAGACCCACTGCCCTCACATGGAGACATGGTGGCTGGGAGGACTTCAGTGAGCCTCCAAACATGGCTGCTGCTTAATTTTCCACACATCTGTTCACATCTGTATGTTTCAGCTTTGTCCTTCAGTCACAACATGGTTCATCTTCATCTTAACTTCCTGCTTCTATCATGGTTAAAGCTGATGAATCCTCTGGACATCAAACACTGATGGTGTTATTGGAGCTGAGTGCAGTTTGATGGCTTTATTATCCACACTGTGACACATGGCAGCTGTCAGAGCAGAACACAGGAAGTCAGCAGGCGTGTTTCAATTCAGCCTCTGCTTCCTCTGAAGGTTCATGACATCACAGCGAGGCCACGAAGGCCGTCCAGACTCCCACAAACGTGTCCTCCTCCTCCCTGGATTTGAAGGACAGGTGGGCCCACCCTATCCCAGGATGCATTGCAGCGTGGTGGTGGAACATATATCTGGGTCCAGAGATGGAGCAGTGCTCTCTCTCTGAGTCTTTGAGGCTGTTTCTGTTTGAGTCTGGCTTCAGTCTAATTTAGCAGCTGTGACATCAGAGATTGTAGGGGAGGAACAGCCACACCCACAGGTGAGTTTCCCACCCAGAACCAGAGCGTGGACATCACCTCTGTCTGCGCTGTGTTGGTCACAAGCTTTGTTCTGGGCTTTTAACTGGAGGGTGGAGCTTGTGAGTGATGGAAGCTGAGAGCTGTGTTTGCACATGCTCAGTGTGACAGGATGTTGGCTGCTGTGTTTGCACATGCTCAGTGTGACAGGATGTTGGCTGCTGTGTTTGCACATGCTCAGTGTGACAGGATGTTGGCTGCTGTGTTTGCACATGCTCAGTGTGACAGGTTGTTGGCTGCTGTGTTTGCACATGCTCAGTGTGACAGGATGGTGGCTGCTGTGTTTGCACATGCTCAGTGTGACAGGATGGTGGCTGCTGTGTTTGCACATGCTCAGTGTGACAGGATGGTGGCTGCTGTGTTTGCACATGCTCAGTGTGACAGGATGTTGGCTGCTGTGTTTGCACATGCTCAGTGTGACAGGATGGTGGCTGCTGTGTTTGCACATGCTCAGTGTGACAGGATGGTGGCTGCTGTGTTTGCACATGCTCAGTGTGACAGGATGGTGGCTGCTGTGTTTGCACATGCTCAGTGTGACAGGATGGTGGCTGCTGTGTTTGCACATGCTCAGTGTGACAGGATGGTGGCTTCTGTGTTTGCACATGCTCAGTGTGACAGGATGGTGGCTGCTGTGTTTGCACATGCTCAGTGTGACAGGATGTTGGCTGCTGTGTTTGCACATGCTCAGTGTGACAGGATGGTGGCTGCTGTGTTTGCACATGCTCAGTGTGACAGGATGGTGGCTGCTGTGTTTGCACATGCTCAGTGTGACAGGATGGTGGCTGCTGTGTTTGCACATGCTCAGTGTGACAGGATGGTGGCTGCTGTGTTTGCACATGCTCAGTGTGACAGGTTGTTGGCTGCTGTGTTTGCACATGCTCAGTGTGACAGGATGGTGGCTGCTGTGTTTGCACATGCTCAGTGTGCAAACAGTTCATTTTTTCATGCCCTTTGTCTGGATGCTAATCCAGCTGTGTCTGTTTGTAATGACAGTAAATAAATGTCAGACTTACAGCTCCTGTTTTACTGCATTAAAGTGATCAGATGAGTTCAGCACTTTGACGGATGGAAGTGAAAGCAGGAAATGACAAATGTAGCACAGCAGCAGCGTTTAACACGTCTGAGCTGGAAACAGAAACTCTGGGATGAACATCATTCATAGAACAACTTCCAGCTTCTTTTGCTCGGCTACAGTTTGGATGGATTTGCATTTAAAGATGCAACAAGACTAAAATGGTTAGTGTCAGGAGGTCAAAGGTCAGAGCTCCTGTGGGTCTAAGGGCGGCCTCACGCTGGAGAAGGATGAAGGAGTCTGACCTGAGCCAGTGTTTGACATGAACACATCAGCACTGCTGTCAGTGAGCCTAACGACAGCCGTTAGCATCATTTCAGTGTTTCAGTCATAAAAACACTTCCTGTCACTGTGGTAGTTACAGTGACATCATGCAGTTTGTGCTTTGACCTCCAGAGGGCGACAAATCAGCACAGACAGAGAGCTCCATTCAAACTTTGCTGCCATCAGTAATAATTCTTCAAATATAATCATCAGTGTTTGAGCAGCTATGATATCAGGGACAATCTAGACATGTGTGACAATACTGAACATGTCACATGACACACCTTAAACATCATGTGATCCACTCTCAGTCTGCGCTTTCATTCATGACTTCAACAGGTTGAAATGAGCTTTGAACAAACATCAGTTCAGTGTTGAAATATTTAAACGCTGCAGGAAGAACAACAAAGTGATGACGGATGTTTGTGTTTCAAAGAGGAGAAACAGCAGAAATAAATCACAGCCTGCCAGAGGTTTGGAGTTTCCGAGGTGCATGTGAACGCAGCACACAGTGTCCAATGCTCCAGATTGCCCTCAAACGTCTCTTTGGGTGTTTCCTTCCTGCTCAAAGTTTACTTTCACTTCCTGAACTTCGTGGAGTGGAGCTTGTTGTTGGTGTGTGAAGAAACTGTAAGTTTGCTTTGTTTCCTCCTTTAACAGTTTGTCTTTAGGAACTTTACTGTTTGTTCAGCTCATGTTTGATTTCTTCACACAACAAACTGTGTGTGTTTGTATTTCCGGTCTCTCCATTAAAGTCAGTGTGTAATGTTTTCCTGGCTAACATCAGCTGTGTGCAGCTTAGTTCAGCACAAATCTGCCGCTCCATAGTTCACGGTAACGGACTCACAGCTGGACCAACGAGGCCGAGTGTGTCCGCCACTCTGAGCTACGTTCGTGTTTGTGTACTTGTAGTTTGTACTTTGTGAGTTCACTCAGAGCCCGCAGAGGACGCAGCGTACGTGATGACGTCACAGCCCTTTACCTCCTTTACTGTCACTGTGATTAATATTTACACACGAGACACCTGCAGAGCTCTGACGCTAAGCTAGCCACACAGCATGCTAACGCTAAGCTAACACTAAGAGTTCTTACAGACACGAGTTAAAAAGCTGCTTTTAGTTTGTGATCAGAGTCCAGGACTGAGAGCAGCAGCAGAGCTGATGGATGATGAATTACTGGATGGAAGAAGCTTCTCATTAGCAGTGAATCAGTGTGTGTGCAGTTCTCTGCAAACTCAGCAGGAATAATTAGTGTGAAGCTTTAACTCTGCTGATCCTCTTTGAATCATGGATCAGCTGAAATGTTAAAATGTTGTTCACACGTGTTGAACTGACTGAAGCTTCCAGTCACAGTGAATCAGTGTGTGTCAGTGAATGCATCGTGTGTGCTTCAGGCTCCATCTAGTGGACTGATAGTAGAGCAGCTGATGGCAGCTTCCTCTGCCTCACACTGCTGTCTGACTGCATTCAGCTGACACTGAGATGAAGCAGGAAAGAAGCAGCTGATATTTGGACAGCACACATGATGAAAGGAGGATTTCAGTTGATGTGCACATGAATGATTTGTGTTTCCTCTGCAGGTGAAGGTAGAAAGTGTGTGTGAGCTGATGTGAATTGAGCAGCATGGATCAGTGTGAGGACAGAGAGGAGGGAGTCCCTCCCTCTAAGAGCACTCTGTGTGGGGAACATGAGAGCCAGACCAAAGCTCAGAGGTGAGATGACCATCTCTAACTGTCCATGACTCTTCTCCATGTCACAGCTCAGCACTCACATCACTGCTCCATCATTATTCACAGGAACCAGCCTGGACCTCCACCCAGCTCTGTGTCTGCTGCAGAGAGGTGAGCTGTTAGTAACATGAACTCTCTGATTTAAATGATTTGATGTTTCCTGGTTTCTAAAATGCATCTCTGTAGGAGAGCAGTGTCTCAAAGGACACACAGGCTCAGCTGTCATTTCATCTGGTTTAAGACACATTTGGACCATCACAGTCACGTCTCCATCCCGCTTTTATTAATTAACTTCCTGTTGCTTGCAGATGACAGGAACACAAAGTGTTTGTGCCACGTGATGCTGCAGGAATTGTTTACATGTCCATGATGGTTTTTCACAGGAACCAGCCTGGACCTCCACCCAGCTCTGAGTCCTTACAGAGTGACCGGTCTGAAGATCGTCCCAATTTTAAATCCCAGCCTGTGTCTGCTGCAGAGAGGTGAGCTGTTAGTAACATGAACTCTTTGATTAAACTGCTCGATGTTGTTGGATATAAACTGCAGTACAAACATGTCGTTCCCTCAGTCCCATTTAAACTGTCTTTTAAAACAAGTCTTTGGTTTTTAAACAACTGAAAACCCACTTCAGCAAACAGGAAGTGATCAGAGCGTCCGTCCACTTCCTGTCAGGCCCTGCAAACATTTCATATTGAAGAAAAGTAGTTGATATCTCACATTTTTACTCCACCACATTCAACCATTTTGACATTTTAAAGCATGAAACTCTTGTCACATGACTCCTGTTATGTTATAGAGTCATGTGACCACCAGGGAGTGATTTGTATGGATGAAACACATTCAAATCAATCTGATTCATCAATGGAAACATTTTTGGTGTAAAATGCACCAACACTGAAAACGCTGAAGATAAAAACACAACAAATGAAATATGAACAAATCGAGGCTTTGAATACACGTGTGTGTGTTTGAGACACAGAGATAAATGATTGTGTGTCTGTCCTATTGCTGCATGAGGATTTTATTGTAGATTTTGTGCGTTTACACTTTTGACCACGAAGGTGTTGAAAGGGCGTAAAACAGTTGGAGGCACAAGAGTAAACACTAGTGCTGTCAGTAGATTAAAAAATGACTAATTAATGACACAATTTTCTGTCATTAATCGTGATTAATCACAATTACTTGATCAATAGTTGCAATTACATGTTTTCAACTTTATATTTAAGCCTGTAACAGACGTTTACACCATATAATGAAGTAAATGCAGAATAAACACAAAGAATGTTAAACGCTTCAATTCAAAGAGACTTTGAATAGTTTTCTTCAGTCTTTAACTCAGCTTCTCTCCTGTAAATACAACTTTGTAACAAACATATATACTAAAAGGTAAGTGTGCACTAATATATAATAATATATAATCTATATTACTGCTGTTAATGAAAATGTTTAATCAGACTCATCACAGGGTTACTGTGGATTAATTTGGATTAATCACGATTAAATATCATTTTTAATGTAAACTAACCAAATTTCATTTCATGAGCAAACAGACTCGAGAGAAAAGGGCAAATTTACACACTTAACATGTTTATTGAACGACTCTGTAAACTCTTGTTGTGTTTGTGGATATATGACTGACTTTAATTATCCATAAAATCATCACATTCTCTGTAAGATTAAAGTCAACTATTGAACGGCGTATGTTTTGAAGTAAAGGCTTTAAAACCAAGTTAGTACAAACATCGCTGATGTCACATAACTTTCCCGACATGTGGCCAACAGTAATGTTTTAATGTTCTTCATTATTAAACATTTGCGCATAAATAAGTGACAAAATATTCAGTACTTACTTTTCAAAGTTTACTCTTTGGCCGCTCCGCATCTGCCGTCTGCGGCAAAATTATCCAAACCACCACCACGCTATGAATTCTGGGATATGTTTGCCCATGAAGGCTACACCGACCCATCCTTAAAATACAGGGAACTAAAGGACGCATTTGAGGGCCGCATTTCGAGCAGCCTTTGAATTGAGACAGCCTTCGTCACGTCGCTGTGACGTAATCGGCCTGAAAATGCGGCCTTTAAGGCTGCAGACCCTGAATTAGGATACAGCCCAAATCCGGTCATTGGTACTTCCTGGCTTGTGTAGTTACTAGGTAACAAAAGCTCAACACTGCCCCTAGCGTCCTGGAGCACTTCTGTTGTGATTTGGAGTTTGCATGTGTTTTGGATTTTGTACGTGTTTTTGTCTTTTTGTCTTTTTGTCCATAACACAGTCTTTTACTGTGTTATGAAATAAATATGTATTCTTAGGGCTTATTTTGTGACTATATTGTTTTATGTATTTTAGTAATAAAGGCTTGTAAAGCAAGGCTATTTTTGACTCACAAACTAAGTGCTCAGCTAGACTGAAAAACAGGAAGTTAAATGGTAAAATGGTAAATGGCCTGCATTTGTATAGCGCTTTTCTAGTCCTTAAGGACCCCAAAGCGCTTTACACTACATTCAGTCATTCACCCATTCACACATACATTCACACACTGGTGACGGCAAGCTACATTGTAGCCACAGCTGCCCTGGGGCGCACTGACAGAGGCAAGGCTGCCGGACACAGGCGCCACCGGGCCCTCTGACCACCAGCAGTAGGCAAACATGGGATTAGTATCTTGCCCAGTTAGTGTAGAGTTGTACAAACATATTAATAAATACAGGAAACCAGACACAAAAAAAGAGGAACTAGTAACATACAAGGAGTTGTTTTTATCAAAACTATGTGTGACGTGTAAAGTACCAAAATAACACCAATATGAGACACATTTTTAGCTTCTAATGTTAGAGATTCTGCAACTGGCTTTGGGCTGTGCAGGGCTCTCTCTTCCGGAAGATGATTGAATAAAGAATCATAAATGTTTTGACCAGTCCTGAGTCGGGTTTTCTCTGTTCTCTCATGGGGATCAAAGAATCGGGTTTAATATTTGGTATTTCCGCCCCATTTCCTTTGCAAAAGAGAGAACAAATGTGGCCCAAGTTTGGATCTAAAATGAGGCGAACAGAAGACCGGTCTAAAAAGATTTAAAGGTAAGCACAAGCCTGTTCAAAAAAGCAAATTTGGCATATTGGATGAATTCTAAATTATCTGTTCGCTGAGTTGACGATCTTAACTATTAAATTGGCTCAGTAGTGGTAAAACTAAATTTCTGAGAATAAAGGTAAATCTTTGGGGTAACAATAATTAAATTTTGAGAATGACAGTACTGAGTTAAAGGAAATATGGTATTTCATGGTGAAAGAGAAAAAGAAGTTAATATGTGTGTTAAGAAAACACAGTAAAATAGGTAATTGGTTATTTCTTTGAGGGCCTTAAGTCCCTATTGGTTATAAGGTTGGACCTACATCGATTAAAACCTGCTGTTTTGATTTTTGTTTCAAATTAATGTCAGTTAGGACGGAAGTTAGACTTCTAGGAAGTGCATAAGTTCAGGGGTGGGAACCCCCTAACTTTCACAGACTTGTAAAAGGACCCTGCGCCGTCAGCATAATTCCAGTTGGTGACTGGAAGGACTTGGGACCCTTCTTAATAACCAGTGATTGAAGAATCACTTTGCCGTTCAGAATGGCATATGCACTTTTTTGGGCAGCAAAGGTTGGACCTTATATTATATTAAATATTATATTAAAACAAACTTCGTTATGACACATGAACACTGCTGCAACTATGAATGAAGATCAGGAATTTAGGGGTTTTAAAAAACGTTGAAACCAAGCACACCATTGTTTTTCTTGTGACATTACCAATAAGTTTGATGTGTGACATGGCCCTCTTCCTATTGAAAAAACAAAAGTTGTATCCAAGGTGGCCGACTTCTTATTGGCCACCATGGTCACCACCCATTTTGAGGAGTTTGCCCCCTCACATATACTAATGTGCCACAAATATTTTTTCATCACTGTAGTGACTGTTGTGGTAAATTATTACAGCCACTGAAGAGGCTATATAAATTTATTAAAGTTCTCTCTTTCTCTTATATTTAATATAACCACACTACGGATGGACAAGCGCCTGTTTTTATGCGTTTTTGTTGGTAACAACCAGTGTTACAAAGAGCCGTCAGGTGCTAAAAAATAAACCTTAGACTCAAACATTAGAACAGGCTTTTCCCCGCAGCACGCCGTGTAATAAATACTCACGAAGAAAATACAAATACTTATGTCAAAAAATGTATCGTTTCATACATTGGTCAAAACACTCGATTCCAGGTACACGACTCCCCACTGGAAACACTTCACACAATTCGAGTTCCCCGAGATTCACAGAATTGACAGAAAATGTTACATTTCTGTGATTTATATCGTTATTGGGATGATAGATGTCTTATATCGGGATATGAGATTTTGGTCCTATCGCACAGCCCTACTATCACCTCTGTTCTCCTGCTCACTAACTGCAGGGTGGTCGCTGGTCCACCTACTGTCAGACTTGCACATCTGTTTGACCATAAGCAGTTATAGTGTCAACAACTGTTGGAGGTTTGAGGTCTTTATAATTACAGTGCAGGTGGATGTATAGATGTAGTAATGAATTGAATTAAACCTGTTGGCTTCTGTCTGTTTAAAAATCCTTTGTTATAAATGTTATAACAATATAAATGTTTGTTATATTGAATCTGCTTCAACAGGAAGTAATTACAACAACACAAGTTTTTGCATTGTTGATTTACGCTGACTTCATTAGACCAAATAAAATTATTATATTAAATTAGTGAAAACATTAACAGATAATTAGATATTAGTTATCAGGTATGTCTAAGGCAAAGTGAGATGTTGAGACAGAAGAATCATGTTAGAAATTAATAAAACGAATGTAGATGAATGTAGTATTTATTTTCAAAGTGTTTTAATCATATTAGTATAAAAAGTCATAATTACTTGTACTCTAAAATGCTATGTTCCTATATAATAATACCAAATAATAGTTATCAATTTCTATTTGTACACAGACTTAACTCAAAGAGCATATGTCAGTCTCACTGTCTGTGTGTTTGACCTCAGCTGTCCCTCTAATGGACTCATTTCTAATGGTGTCCCTGTTTGCCACTCCCAATAAAACTCTGCCACCTCCACCTTTTGGGGCAGAGAGTACGTAACACAGAGCTGTAACTCTTAAAATTCTCCTCCTTTTTAAATCAAAAATTCACAGTTAGGAAAAAAACAACCAACAACAGAAAATCAAAACAATATCCTTGTGTCAAGGGGAAATTGTACCCTAGTAGTCATTATAATCTTTTAATAATATAAGTTTACTTATGGTAGAATACTGCTTGTAATCATTTGTGTTTAGAAGTATATAGTTGATGGCATATTGAAAGAATGTCTCATCCTAGGAGGTCTGTGTAGCATGAAGAGGGGGGTGCGTTCACTCCTCTTCAGAGTGCTCTGGCTTTTACACCCACACCCACATCCTGGGAGCGTGGGAAAGGGGCATACCTTCTTTTATTGTTTTATGATAGGATAAACGTGTCTCTAAGTGCCTTTTGTTTAGATGAACTGCTGGACTTCCAGACCAGCAGGTTTAGGGAAGTCTTCATGGGGTCACACTTTGACCCCCCACACGCACACATATACGAAACCACATCCCAATGTAATGAACAAACACACCCACCGATGTATATAAATAAAGACCAGGGCAGTGGCAGGGCGCGAGTCTCGGAGCCATCACTTCTGTGCGAGTGTTCTGTGACTGCCCTTGCTGCAAGTAAAAACTGTGTGTTTCTCCTCTCTGATTCGAAGCTGAAGAAGTGTCTTAGAATACATCTTTTGACACCTTGTGTTGCCTCGTCCACCTTCCTTTTGTTTTCTGTCCACATTACCACACTTAGAGAGACAAACTGTCACTTCTTATTTTTCTTATTACCACAGACAGCACACATGATGGAAAGGAGGATTTGAGTTGATGTGCACATGAATGATTTGTGTTTCCTCTCAATCATGTTTAATTTCAGGTCAGCTCTGTTTCACACACATGTTCATATGTGAAGCGGTGTGTGTAGGAGTGTTTCCACAAACACAGCAGTCAGGGTGTAAAGAATGTAGGAGTAGTGATGGTAAATTTGATTCTTTTTACTGAATCGAGTTTTAATGAGTCACTCACCAAAGTGAATCGGATTTTTGAGTCATTTGATTCACTGAGTCAGTTGACCAGAGAGTGCAAAAAATGTACATTTTCACTCAAACTTAATTTGTTTCTCTTTTCATGTAAATCCCACTGCTACGATGAATGATTCTAAAAAAATCAACTATTTTATAGAGCAAAAAAGAGCAAAAACATTTCTAAAATTAAGCAATTTCCTATCAAAATTGCTTAATAAACATTTATTTTGTTTATTTGTATTTTATTAGTATTTTCCTTAAATGTGTTAAATATATATTTCCTCATCTAAATGTCCACTGAGCTGTGAGCCAGGGGGCGGTAATGTGCCTTAACATTGGTTGCCAACCAAGAAGAAGAAGAAGCTGTGAGCCAGGAGGGAGGGGGTGAGGGAGTCAGTGAGTGAGTGATTCATTCGCTCTATGATTCAGCTCAGGAGGGAGGGGGTTAGTGAGTCCTGAGTGATTCGTTCGCGCTATGATTCAGCACAGGGGGTTAGTGAGTGAGTGAGTGAGTGAGTGATTCGTTCGCTCTATGATTCAGCACAGGAAGGGAGGGGGTGAGTAGCTCAAATGTGCTGTTAGCATGTTAGCAGAGCGATGCTACTGTGAACCGAGGAGCTATTTTCTTGATGTGAGCTTCTACTCAGGGTTTTTTCTTCCAGTTCAGAGCAGAAATCCTTTTGTTAAGAAACTGGCTGTTGATTTCCCCCCCCCCCACAATTTTAATTATAAGCTAGATATATTTCTACTAATGGAATTAGTTTGCTAACAGCAACAGGGATGAGTCAGTGAGTCAGTTGGGCTTGTGAATCATGATTCACGAGTCAGTAAAGTGATTCTCGAGTATTGAACGATTCGTTCACGAATCGAACATCACTAGTAGGAGGTGTTTGTGTCTGTAGGACTCCAGCTGCTCCAGCAGGCATCTCCTTTGTGCTTTGCTTCAAACACAGTGTAGGTGGGAACTTCCACTCAGGTGTTGCTGGATGGAGGAGGATGAATAGTTCAGTCAGGGTGAGAAAGTAAGAACTTTCCACCTGAAACCAGCAGAAAGAAGTTTGGACTTTGAAACTCCTGTGCTTCTGTAGAGCGAGTGCATCAGCTCCAGCCTGTGTGCAGCACTTAGTGCCTTTAAGTACAGCTGATGTTTGTCTGCTGTAATAGAGGAGAAACAGCTCATTAGGATCAACAGCAACCTGAGAATATCTCCAAGGACCAGAGTTACCCCATCATCAGATAATTATATTGGAACTGTTATATGACAATGTCTTCTGGACACCATGTTCCTGACTGCAGAGCAGATTTAGAAACCTCATGTCAAACTGGTGCCAGTATAATCTTGATAAAACTAGTTTGAGTGTTGACTTCATATTACATTTTTCATATACTTCAGCTGATTTTAAGTTTTCTGGTTGTTTTCTAATTGTTCCTGGATCAGAGACTCCCTGTCAGACCGTGTTCAGTGGGGGCTTCATCTTTCCTCAGCCTTAACACCAGCTCTCCACAAGGCTGCCCCCTACTGTATTTTATTCATTATTGATTCTTTACCATTCAGTGTGTGATGTTATTCTCACCACAGAATAATCCATCCAGAAAAGTCAGTCAGAAGTAAAATCTAAATAATCCAGAATAAACATGTAATCTGCTGTGAAATATATTAAATAAGTAAAAAATAAAGTGTGGTGAGACTGTGATTCATGTTCTCTCATGACTTACAGGTCAAAGATGGAGGCGTCTGTTAAGGAGCAGCTGCTGGACATGCTGGATGATTTGGGAGAAAAGGAGCTTGACCGTTTCCACTGGCACCTGCAGAAGGGAGGTGATTTCACGCCCATCAAAAAGAGCCGCCTGGAGAAAGCAAACAGAACGAGAACAGTGGATCTCATGGTGGAAACATATACTACTGACCATGTGATGGAGGTGGCGGGGTTGATTTCAAAGAAGATGAAAAAAGGTCAGTCAGAGAAAAAATAAACAGTCAGTGTGTTAGGAAGACACAACATTCTCATAATTTATTGTATATATTGAACTTAGTTTTCTCTTTCCTCCTCAAATAACCTTTGAGTATACACATCCAGTAATGCATATACTCTTATATATTGTACATATATTTATTACTTTCAGATTTAGCCATTCTTATATTTTGCTTGTTTTACGTTATTGTATTTTGCACAACTCTGTTGCTTGTGAAGCTCGCACACAAGAATTTCACTCGCATGTACTGTACCAGTGTACCTGCACATGTGATGTGACAATAAAAGTGATTTGATTTGATTTGAGTACAAATTTACATTTACATTATTTTGAATCTACACAGGTTTTGATTTTCATTTTTAAAAAGCTCATGATTTAAGGTGCACTTTCCTCCAACAGGAACTCCCTCAGCCTCATCACATCCATCAGAATCAGAAGGTAAGTATTCATCAGTCTGTCTGAAGAGACATGGATGAGGCAAAAACACATGAACTCTGAGCTGACCAATCAGAGCTCTGATCAGAAATAGTCAAACAAATCATGCTTTAGGAAAGTTATACAATGACTTCATAAAACATTTAAACCTTCACTCTTTCAAAATCAGTGCAACATGGTCCAGCCCTAACTATATGCTTTAGCAAAAAGGAAAGTTTGAAGCCTAATCTTGAAAGTAGAGATAGTGTCTGTCTCCTGAATCCAAACTGGAAGCTGGTTCCACAGAAGAGGGGCCTGAAAACTGAAGGCTCTGCCTCCCATTCTACTTTTAAATACTCTAGGAACAACAAGTAGGCCTGCAGAGCGAGAGCGAAGTGCTCTAATAGGGTGATATGGTACTACAAGGTCATTAAGATAAGATGGGGCCTGATTATTTAAGACCTTGTATGTGAGGAGCAGGATTTTGAATTCTGGATTTAACAGGAAGCCAAAGATAAGATAAGATAAGATAACTCTTTATTGTCATTGCACAGTCATACATAGTACAATAGTACAATGAAATTGGAAAACTGTCCTACGTCGGCAGGGCAGGAGAAATCTGCTCTCTCTTTCTAGTCTTGTTTAATATGTGCGTTGAAGGACATGTCCTGGTCAAAAATGACTCCAAGGTTCCTCACAGTGTTACTGGAGGCCAAGGTAATGCCATCCAGAGTAAGAATCTGTTTAGATACCATATTTCCATGATCGACCGCTGTTGAAGTAGCATTCGGGTAGCTGCTCTGCTCCATGTTGTTACAGGGCATTGAAGATGACAACAGTGGGTGGATTATATTCTATCTACATGGATAAATGTGATCTGTGCATATCGTGTGCCTGCGATGAAATCTCTCCTCCAGCCACGCTGTGGAGGATCTGTGCTGTGATAATGCTGCAGCTTTATCTACTCTACTAGAATATAATGAATCAAATACAATGAATTGTTTTAAAATTTTCAATTAAGCTCTCAAAAAACAACAAAAAGCATAAAATAAATAATATATCAGAAAAATCATCAAAAACAATATATAGTAAACGTTTGACCTCTGTTATTGCCAACAAAGGTTATGTTACAAAGTATTGAGTTGTATTTTTGTTATTGACCAAATACTTATTTTCCACCCAGATTTACGAATAAATTCTTTACAAATCCTACCATGTGAATTCATGGATTTTTTTTTCACATTCTGTCTCTCACAGTTGAAGTGTACCTCTGGTGCAAATTACTGACCTCTGTCATCATTTTAAGTGGGGGAACTTGCACAATCGGTGGCTGACTAAATACTTTTTTGCCCCACTGTACATATATGTAGTATATGGAGTATGGGGTGTCTGGCCCATTGCTACGGGCCATTCGATCCCTATACAACCGTTGCAAGAGCTTGGTTCGCATTGCCGGCAATAAGTCGGACTCGTTCCCGGTGGGTGATGGGCTCCGCCAGGGCTGCCCTTTGTCACCGGTTCTGTTCATAATTTTTGTGGACAGGATTTCTAGGCGCAGCCAAGTGGCGGAGGGCTTTCGCTTTGGTGGCCTCAGGATCTCATCTCTGATCTTTGCGGATGATGTGGTTCTGTTGGCTTCATCGGGTGAGGGCCTCCAGCTCGCACTGGAGCGGTTCGCAGCCGAGTGTGACGCAGCGGGAATGAGGATCAGCACCTCCAAATCTGAGGCCATGGTTCTCAGCCGGAAAAGGGTGGAGTGCCCACTCCGGGTCGGGGATGAGGTCCTGCCCCAAGTGGAGGAGTTCAAGTATCTCGGGGTCTTGTTCGCGAGTGATGGGAGAAGGGAGCCGGAGATCGACAGACGGATTGGGGCTGCAGCTGCAGTAATGCAGACGCTGCACCGGTCCGTCGTGGTGAAGAGGGAGCTGAGTGTAAAAGCGAAGCTCTCAATTTACCGGTCGATCTACGTCCCTACCCTCACCTATGGCCACGAGCTGTGGGTAGTGACCGAAAGGACGAGATCGCGGATACAAGCGGCGGAAATGAGCTTCCTCCGAAGGGTGGCTGGCATCTCCCTTAGAGATAGGGTGAGAAGTTCGGCCATCCGGGAGGGGCTCAGAGTAGAGCCGCTGCTGCTCCACATCGAAAGGAGCCAGCTGAGGTGGTTTGGGCATCTGGTAAGGATGCCCCCTGGGCGCCTCCTGGGTGAGGTGTTCCAGGCATGTCCCACCGGGAGAAGGCCCCGGGGCAGACCCAGGACACGCTGGAGAGATTATATCTCTCGGCTGGCCTGGGAATGCCTTGGTGTTCCCCCGGATGAGCTGGAGGAGGTGGCTGGGGAGAGGGAGGTCTGGGCCTCTTTGCTTAGGCTGCTGCCCCCGCGACCCGGCCCCGGATAAAGCGGATGAAGATGGATGGATGGATGGATGTACATATATGTACATACATCAGTATAGCTAACATAACCATATATAAGGTCAAAGATCACAGTACTATAATGCAGTAATGTTAAACACAAAGGTGTATATCTACATAAATCTATCCTATCAGTGATCAGGGTACTGTAGTATACTTCTACTACATAAACTATACAAACTAAACGACATTAGTGTGACTTTAAGTTACCATCAGTACAGACGAACTGATGGTAGTTGGACAAAATAAAGACTTTGCAATTATTGTGAAGGGCTTCCAGTTAAACTAAGATCAGCTGATTACCTCATAACAAATTGTTTGCTACAGAATGCAGTTCCCACTCTTCATTAATATCATGTAACTCCCAGGTAACCATGGTTACCCAGCCACGGCCAGTAGTCTCCAGAGAGACCAACAGCTGGTGCACGTTGTAACACCGTGGCTTTCGTAGTCTCTCCTTTTTCTACAGCTCATGTATTCTTCTTGTGATGGTGCGTCTTGAGGGAGGCTCATACATGCCGTCATTTGTTGATCCTAAGAATGTTCCTCAGACCGACTTCTTCAACAACACTAATCGGCCTGAAGTTTGTAGCTATCCACTTCACTGTGGCGTTTGTTAGCTTGTCTTTCTTTGGTTTATCTTGACTCCTCCCACAAGCTGATCCTACGTAGTCTGCCCAAGCCTCCCACCTCTATTTGTTTGGATGGTTTGTTTGCTACCATCAGCAGCATGTAAGGCATTTAAGTGATACTTCAGACTTGAAGTACTCCGACAATAAAAAACTATAACTATAAATATAACTATAAAGATAACTTTAGTTGTATCAACACTACCCTCTGACACTGAGCACACTGAAGTCAAATCTTTATTTATCCAGTTCATCTGTAGGCTGAGCTCAGTCCATCCATTTGGTGAAATGCTGTTTAAAGGTCTTCTTGTTCTGTGAGTGTGCACAGATCCTGAAGCAGAAAGCCTGGGTTAACAGAGAAATGATCATCACTGTGATGATGCTTATCATCTCTGACTGCGATTTGAGGTTTTGTCAAAGCAGCAAAGAAAGCCTGGCTATGTTGGACTGGGTGTGGAAGCAGCTCCCAGCTTGAGTTCAGGAGACAGACACCCTCTCTACTTTGAAGATCAGCTTCAAACTTTCCTTTTTGATAAAGCTTATAGTTAGAGCTGGATCAGGTGACCCTGAACCATCCCTTAGTTATGCTGCCACAGAGATGGATAACAGACGGATTGTTGTTTTGTGTGTCTGCAGTCTGTCAGGCTGTCTTATCACAGAGGAAGGCTGTACTTCTCTGGCCTCAGCTTTGAGCTCCAACCCCTCCCATCTGAGAGAGCTGGACCTGAGCTACAATCATCCAGGCTATTCAGGAATTAAGCTGCTGTCGGCTGGACTGAAGAATCCAGGCTGGAGACTGGACACTCTCAGGTATGAAGAATGTCTGATAGAGGAAGAAGAGCTGGAAACATTTCCTGTGTCTTTCACTCACGTCCTGTTTGTTTGCTGCAGATGAGACATGAACAATCACACATGCAGGAATATTTTCAGGGACAGACACACTAGTCTAGCTGGATAGTACATGGATATTTATGTAGGGGTCTCCAATGAGTCTGTTTGCAGGAACATTAATGATAAGTGATAAGTCATGTTGAGAGTTTCATTAAAAGTAGACCTACAGTTAGGTCCATAAATATTTGGACAGAGACAACATTTTGTAACTTTAGATACACTTTATCAGGTCACAGGTGTACTATACCTGAGATAGTGGCCACTGTGTACCTAATAAAGTGTCACTCATGTGTATGTTTCCCATTCTGTATGTCCACAATCACAGTGACAGTCAGTGACACTGACAGAAGGATGAAATAAGGCTGTGAATCATTTCAGTCTGTCTGTGTGACAAAGGGCCAGACAGGAGCAGCTAACATTTGGAAGTGGAAGCTTATTGGAAACTCTACATTCACGGCTGAATTCACAATAGACTTGTTCTCAAGTGCACATTTAGCAGCTAATGCTAATACTGTTTTCCCTTTGCTTTCTACAACTTGAGCAGCTATTGCTAAGTAGGCCACTTTGCTCTGCTAAGGATTTGTGTGACCATGATGGAATCTCTGATAAGCTAAGCTAATGCTTCTAAGCTAATGCTATTTATGGGCCCTGTTAGAATCAATATTTCATTCTCATTCTGTTGTTTGAGAACAATATTAACGTCTCACATCATTATAACACAAGAGAAAAGGGTATTAGCGTTAGCTACTAATGCTTATTCACTTCAAATTAGCTTTAGCTGCTAATGGGAGCCTACTTGGCATAAACCCTTCACAACGTTATAATGCAAGGGAAAAGAATCACTTATGACAGCCTACTTAGCATTAACTCCTTGCTAATATTATGCTAATTTACATCAAATAAGCATTAGCTGCTCATATTGTTATAAGGAAAGAGAAAACGGTATTAGCATTAGCTGCTAATAATTATTCACCTCTAATTAGAATAAGCCACTAAAAGCAGCCTACTTAGCATTAACTCCTCATTTCGTTGTTACCCAACGGAAAAGAGTATTAGTATTAGCTACTATCATTTTTAATAAGTAAGAGAAAACAGTGTTAGCATTATTGGATAATGTTAACTCACATTAAATTAGCATTAGCTATTTACAACAGCGTACTTAGAATTAGCCACTCACATTGTTAAAAAGTAAGGGAAAACAGTATTAGCAGTAGCGCATAATGCTAATTCACATCAACGTAGTATTAGTTAATAAGGCTAGCCTTCTTAGCATTAACTGCTCAATAATATAATGCTAATTCACATCAAATTTGCATTAGCTGCTCAAGTTGTTATAAGGAAAGAGAAAACGGTATTAGCATTAGTTGCTAATAATTATTCACCCCTAATTAGAGTTAGCCCCTAATGGCAGCCTACTTAGCATTAACTCCTGACATTGTTATAATGCAGGGGAAAAGAGTTACCATTACCGGATAATGCTAATTCACATCAAATTAGCATTAGTTAATAACGGTAGACTTCGTATCATTAGCTGCTGTCATTCTTACAAAGCAAACAGTATGAGCATTAGCTGTTAATCCTTTTTCATCTAAAATTAGAATTAGCCACTAATGACGTATTGTTAAAAAGTAAGAAAAAACATTGTTAGCATAAACGGATAATGCTAATTCACCTCAAATTAGTATTAGCTAATAACGGCACCTGCTTAGCATTAGCTGGTCACATTGTTATAAGGTAAGAAAATATGGTATTAGCATTAGCTACCAATTTCTATTTACCTAAAATTAGCATTAGCGACTAATGGCAATCTACTTAACATTACCTCCTCACTAATACAATGCTAATTCACATCAAATTAGCATTAGCTGCTAACATCAGCCTACTTAGCACTAGCTGCTCACATTATTAAAAAGGAAGGGAAAAGTGTTAGCATTATCGGGTATTGCTAACTCGCATCAAATTAGCATTACCTAATAACAGCAGCCTTCTTAGCATTAGCTGCTCACATGTTATAATGCAAGGGAAAGTAGTTAGCATTATTTGATAATGCTAATTCACATCAAGTTAGCAATAGTTATTAACGGTAACACACATCATATTGTTAAAATGTAAGAAAAAATATTGTTAGCATTAGCGGATAAATTAGCATTAGCTAATAACGGCAACCTACTTAGCATTAGCTGCTCACATTGTTAGAAATCAAGAGAATATGTTATTAACATTAGTTGCCAATGCTTATTCACCTAAAATTAGCATTAGCCACTAATGGTAGCCTATTTAGCAAAAACTTCTTAATGCTAAATGAAGTTAATTAATGCTAAATAGGCTTAACTAAAAGGTTAAGTAAAGTAAATTTAGTAATTTTAGCATTAGCTGCTGATATTGTTAAAAGGTAAGATAAAACATTGCTAGGAGCAGCGGATAATGCGAACACATATAATAATTAGCATTTCCTAATAATGGCAGCCTTCTTAGCATTAGCTGCTTATATTGTGATAATGCAAGGGAAAAGAGTTGGCAAAAACATTGTTAGCATTAGTGGATAATGCTAATTCACCTAAATTAGCATTAGCTAATGATGGCTACGTACCTAGCATTAGCTACTGATATTGATTTAAAGCAAGAAAATATGGTATTAGCATTAGCTTTTAATGCTTTTTCATTTAAAATTAGAATTAGCCACTAATGGCGTCCTATTTAGCATTAACTCTTCACATCGCAGGGGAAAAGTTAAAATTGAATAAAAAAAGTGTTCACATTAGCTACTCGTATTGTTAAAAAGTAAGAAAAAACATTGTTAGCATAACCGGATAATGCTAATTCACCTCAAATTAGTTTTAGCTTATGACGGCAACCTACTTAGCATTAGCTCCTCACTAATGTAATGCTAATTCACATCAAAATAGCTTTAGCTTTAGCATTAGCTGCTAGCATCAGCTTACCTAGTACTAGCTGCTCACATTGTTAAAAGGGAAGAGAAAATGATATTAGCATTAGCTGGTAATAATTATTCACCCCTAATTAGAATTAGCCACTAATGGCAGCATACTTAGCATCAAATTAGACTGCTGTTATTAGCTAATGCTATTTAGAAGTAGCTGCTCACATTGTTATAAAGCAAAGGAAAACGATATGAGCATTAGGTTCTAATGCGTATTTGCCTTAAATTAGACGTAGGTGCTAATGGCGGCCTACTTAGCATTAGCAGCTCAGATGTTGTAATGCTTGGAAAAAGAGTGTTAGCATTAGCCGTTCACATTGTTATCATTAGTGCATAATGCTAATTCACATCAAATTAGCATTAGTTAATAACGGCAGCCTATTTAGCATTAGCAGATAATGTCGACCTTGGCCCACTGGAAAAGTTAAGAACTAAAGATTTAGGAGTGTTTCTCGATAGCTCTTTCTCATTTGAGAAACAAATAAATTCTGTTATTAAAACCAGCTGTAAGGTTTATATTGTTGATTGTCATTTATGCTTAGAAATATTTACTCATATTTGCTTAGAGTTTTATAATCGATTGCATGATGATAGAGGTTTGATCCTTAGTAGTCTGTAAAGACTCTGTGTGCCTTCCAGAGTGCTCTGGCATGCACACACCACTTGGGGCCATGAGAGAGGTCGTACCCTCTCTTACTGATTTGTGGTGTAGGACAGGGGTCTCAAACTCAATTTAGCTGGGGGCCGCTGCAGGCAGAGTCTGGGTGAGGCTGGGCCGCATTAGGTTTTCCACAAGAAAGGCATGGTTAAAAAATTCCAATCTTCTCAAATCTCTTTATTTTTATTTTTTAACACAAAATGTGAAAAATAAATAAACAAATTAAGAATTAATAAGAAAATAAATCAATCTGTAATACATAAATAAAATAATAATAAGATATTTTTAGTCAGTGAACTTTTGTGTTTTTTTCAGTCTTCTATATCTGCTGTATTTAGATTGAAATGTCTGTATTAACAGTTCTATAACCTTCTTCTGAACATGAATGGAACACTGTAGAAAATGAACTGTTCTTCTGAACATGGCTTCTCTTGCCTACTCCTTGCTGCTAGAGACCTGGCAGCATTTCCTCTCGCATAGCCGAGCCAGATTTGGCCTGAGGGAGGAAGCAGTTGCGACCCTCAGTATGTCTTGAAGATGATCATCCGTAAGTCTGGACCTGTACTTGGACTTATTGAAGTTAAAAGTGGAGAAGAGCTTTTCGCACAAGTATGTGCTACCAAAAAGGCACATGGTCCGCTTGAACATTCGGGAAAGCCGAGGGAAACTAGGGCTCAATTCTCTCAAAAATTGTCCAAGCTTGTCTGCTTTTCCACTCACCTCCCTGAACTTTGCTTTGAGTTCAGAGTTGCACTGCAGCTCAATGAGCTCCATTTGAAGCACAGAAGGGGCATCTTGCACATCAAAGGAGAAGGGGTCCTCAAAAATTTAAAAGTTGGCTCTGTGTGTCTTGAAGTCAGAAAATCTGTGATTAAATTCCTCCTGTAGCCTCAAAATGACATCAACATACTTGTCAGCACAGAATGGTGTGCCTGCATCCACGAGTGCCTTGCATGCTGGGAAATGGCAAAGGTTTGTCTGAGAGAGCTGAGCTTTCCAGAGCGCAAGTTTTGTGGAGAATGCTCTCACGTTGTCATAGGCAGCACTGACAAGTTGCCCCTGGCCTTGTAACGTCTTGTTCAGTACATTAAGCTCATGTGTTATATCAACAAGAAAAGCTAAGTCCATGAGCCATTTGGGATCAGTTAGCACAGGAACACTAACTCCATCCTTCTCCATCAAGGCTTCACTTCTGCTCTCAACTCAACTGGCAGAAAGGCTGATGTTGCTAAACTGACCTTTCTTTCCCGGACAGACTATATTTGCAGCCTGCAATATGCACTTTTAGACAAATTCACCTTCTGTGAATGGCTTCCCTGTTTTAGCAATCATCTCACTAACCACGTGGCTTCGACTGCTGCATTATTCTCTTTGGTTGCTTTCTTGAAGAAATCTTGCTGCCTCAGTAGATCTGTTTTAAGACTGGCAACCTTCCTACGCATCACTTTGAGAGTTAATATGAGATCTCTCTCTGTGAAAAAATAACTAAAACTCCCACTGACGTGTGTATAAATCTATATACGTATAATGTCCCGCTGGGCAGCAATTTAAAAAAAACAACTTTTTTTGAAGTGTTGTGAACGCAGCGCGCTGGGACGAATTTCCGCGTTTGCCCAACAGAAAGGAGGAAGCCAGCCAGGCACAGAAAAGAAAGAAACACTCCAGGGCAACGCTGCTGTAACTTTTACTCATTGAGAAATGTTTCCCTGCTTGCATCAAGCCCGGCTGGTGTCCCCTGAGATCCATATCCCACCCTGATTGGTGGGTTAATTCAGCTCCGCACACAACACTGTAAAGTGTCATACATTATCAAACTAACATTAAATTTTCATATTAAGGTGGGGGCCAAAAACTATCGTCCTGCGGGCCACAATTGGCCCACGGGCCGCGAGTTTGAAACCCCTGGTGTAGGAGGTGTTACGGATTAAAATATTGGGGATGGATACAAGAGGAAAACCAAAAATAACCACACTGGTCCGGCCGGGTCAAGTCAAACGAATTAATGAATACACGCGTGGGAGATGGACACCATACAGTAGACAGCATCAGATCTCAAAATGGTGGAGCCTTGATCAAACTCTTATAGCCTCTAGTGGCCCCCACCTAATCATAAAAGCCTAAACATTCACATTCTTTCTCACACAGCGCCTAAGCTACGACCTTGGCTCCCTGTTTATCTGCTCCTGCTGAGATGGGGCAGTATGCTCTGTTCTCTTCTACTCAGACAAATAAGGTGATGACTTTCTGGAACAGTATTTCTTATAACTCAGCAGTATAATGCATCATAAAACAATATCATTCATTCACAATAAATCAACAGTCTAATGTAATGCAGATCAGTTTACCAAATGTAATAGTTATCACCTTCTTCTAATTCAGGAGCATAATGCAAACTAAAACTACATAATAATTCACAATCTTTAATTAGGGGTCTAACATGGCATAAAATAATATTATAATCCGACAGAGGACACCTACTCTGTGTCTGGTTAAGTATAAGAGCCCTTTGTTAGGGGGACCACTGGACTCTTAGCACCAGCTTTGGGGTCACAGGGTCACACACACACACACACACACCTATACACACACACACACACCTACACACACACAAAGACACACACACACACACACACGCCTACACTATGCACAGACTGGTACTCTTTGTTCATACCTGTGTAAGACGTCATATGTTAATGAACTTATGCATATTCATGTAACCTCAATAAAGAGCAGTGTTACGAGGGAGCAGACGAGAGCGACTGAGGTCAAGTGAAGGAACGGCGCTGTCACAGTTCTCTCCCTCATGAATTGTCTGGTTCCAGCGGTGGGTCTGTGCTAGACGACCCATCACCAGCTTTTTCCAGCTTTTTCCACTGGTTACCAGTACGTGGTAGAATCCACTTCCAGATCTGGTTGTTTGTCTTTAAATCTCTGAATGGATTGGCTCCATCTTATCTCTCTTTAACAAAATAATCCAAGTCGAGCCCTCAGGTCTGCAGATAAGTAGCTTCTGACCAGAACTAGACGTAAAAACAGAGGTGAGCTTTATCGATCGCTGCAGCCAAACTCTGGAACAGTCGCCCTTCACATCAGGTCGTCACCAACACTCGACATTTTTAAAACCCGGTTGGAAACACATTTGTACTCTGTAGCTTTCAATTCTGACGAGTCTTTATAGTAATTACTGTGTATGTTTCCTATTTTCTCTCTACTCTGTGCAGCACTTTGGCTCAAGCTGTTTTTAAATGTGCTGATAAATAAATGTAGATTTCTTTGAATAAAACAGTGGAGCCGAGCTTTGAGCTCAGTGTGTAACAGTGTGTGTATGAGAGCCATGTAATGTCCATGTGTGCATGCTGACTGTGCTGCTCTGACCCCCCTCCTCCTTTCAGGGTGGAGCCTGCTGGAGTCCGATGGTTGAGACCAGGTCTGAGGAAGTGTAAGTGTGTTTTTAATGGGATTCATGAAAACAAAGCAGCACACATTCAACCATCTTCATCATGTCAGGAGTCATCATCAAAGTGTCAATCAATGAACAGATGATGGATCAATAACTGCAGCTGGATTGTGTTTGTTCTCTCCATCAGATTCCTGTCAACTCACAATCGACACAAACACAGTGAACACAGAGCTCCAACTGTCTGACAACAACAGGAAGGTGACACGTGTGGAGGAGGTTCAGTCATATCCTGATCATCCAGACAGATTTGATGGTGTTGAACAGCTGCTGTGTAGAAATGGTCTGACTGGTCGCTGTTACTGGGAGGTCGAGTGGAGAGGAAGCGTTTTTATATCAGTGAGTTACAGAAGCATCAGAAGGAAAGGAGAAAGTGATGACAGTTGGTTTGGATACAATGATCAGTCCTGGAGTCTTGAGTGCTATGATGGTCTTGGTTATTATGTCTCTCACAATAAGATAAAAACATCCATCATCTCCTCCTCCTCCTCCTCCTCCTCTGTCTCTAACAGAGCAGCAGTGTATGTGGACTGTCCTGCTGGCACTCTGTCCTTCTACAGAGTCTCCTCTGACACTCTGATCCACCTCCACACCTTCAACACCACATTCACTCAAACTCTTTATCCTGGGTTTATGGTCTGGTCTCCTGGTTCGTCAGTGTCCCTGTGCTGAGTGGGGTGTAAAGAGTGTCTCCTGTTACAGAAACACTCTGACTGTTGAACAGATAGTTCAGTCTGTACATGTCTGTCTCTTTCACTCACAAACACGTTTTCAGATTCATGGATTCAATCAGTTGATGTTTGAAACTCTTCTAAATGATTCCTTGTAAACTTCTTCCTCTTCAGTCACAAACAAACAGGAAGTGATGTCACATGTGTTCCTGTCCACACAACAGAATGAGTCTATTGCTGACAGTGATGTACAAACAGAGTGAGCATTTCTGAGGCCCAAAATAAACTGAGTAGTTCACTGAATGAACAATGGACTGTGAGCTCAGTTCCTTCATCATTAGTATGGATTATATATGTATATGTATTATATTAGTATCATATATATCAGGTGCTGCTGCTGCTGGTTTCAGTCATTGTGCAAATGTGCTGTTTGTAAGGTTGTAAAGCTGCAGTCAGCTGAGACTGAAGAAGTCACCTGATCAGTGAGCAAACGTTTGTGAAAACGTCCAGATGAACAGAATCAACCTTTTGGGATCAGCCAGCAATGCAGCATCATTGTTGTTCAGGTTCAGAGGTTTGCAGGAATGAACTGATGACCAGAAACAGCTGCAAAGTCCAATAAAATACCAGCTGGAGTTCAGCTGCATTTGAAGAAGTCAAAGAAAAGTAAGGATGGCAAAGGGCGATGTTTTCTTCCAAAGAACTGAAAACATGGTCGACGCCTCATTAGAAGAATAATCTGGACATTTGTGAGGAACTCTAACCAAGAAAGCAACACAAGAAAGCAACGTCAAACAGATCCAACAGACAGTTTCCATGACTGGAAGTGTTGAGTGTAAAAATGCTACATTGCATTATTGCATCCTCTCACCACAGGAGGTGTTGTTGGCACCACTGATTGCTGATCAGCTGTTCTCTGATGATCTGATTGATACTGTGAATAACGGGACTCACTGAACTCTGTGACACAGTGAAGATTACAGAGTTTAACTTCAACATCTGACTGACGTCACACAGACAGAAGGATGAACCAGTGAGGCACAGAACACAGTTACTGGAGATACTGGATCAGCTCCATGTGAACCTCTGATGGAGAAGCTGCTGAGCCAGAGAAACATCAGGACATGACAGGCAGCTGCACTTATCTAACAACATGTAGCAGAGCTGATCTATGTTAGAGGATCTATCACAGCAGCTGAAGCCAAAGTCCAACACTGGATAGCAGCTGAGCCTGTGCTGAGTGTAGTGTTACAGGAAAAGGGCAGAAACACTGACACTGGTAGCTCACAGTGATGCTGACTGGGGCACAGAGCTGAATGATGCAGCATCAGGACACTGTTTCAGTCTGACTGACAGAGAAACCTGTAGCTGTATCTACATGTGAGGCAGAGGCTACACAAGCAGCTTTCTATGTTTCACAGTGACTGAGATCTTCAGTGGGGGTGGACATGCTCCTGTACAGACCTCTGAGGAGAACCAAGGTGCAGTCAAAGAGTCCAGTCTGTCCTCACAGATGTGAACATGTGGTTTCATCAGGTCTGCTGTCAGCTAGCAGGCTCACATCAGAATCACTGTTCCTGAAAAACACAGTCTGTGTGACATCATCAGTCAGCTGATCGTCCCAGATCTGAATGGTTTCTGTCTCTACTGAGGAAGTCAGAGAATATCACTGAGGTGTGGATCAGGTCTGAGTGAGCTGTGGAGGGACAGCTTTAAACAGTCCACAGGTCTCACGTCCTGCTCAGTCTGGTAGCAGATACCTCGTATTGTTCCAGATGTGCTGACATCACCAGCAGCAGCAGCACAGCTGTGTGATACGATGAATCTCAGTTATTGATCCAACACACAGTAAATACAAAGATCAGGATTTCTGAGAGGAATCATTATGAGTCTGAACACATGATCACTGAATGTTAGTCTCCACAATAATAAGCTAACACAAGCAAACACAGCTTTCAGCTCTTATTTTGAAACTGGCTTATTTAGAGAGCTGTGATGTGAGCGTGCCTGGCTCTGAGGCACTTGGGTCAGCCTCTGTTGTTTAGAAGTGTTACAGACTGTGAATGACACAGACCTGTCAGTTTTCATGTTTGTCTGTAACACAGCTCAGGGGCTCCATGCTGAACGCATCCATCCAGTGTTATTGATCCAGTACTAATACCAGCATTGGGATCAATACTACAATACACAATCACATGTGTCCACGTGATGCAGTTTGAAGAGCAATAAGATGTCTCTGTATGAGGAGGCGGGGTCACAGGAGGTTCACAGAAACTCTGCAGCAGCATCATCAGCTCACATGGAAACTTTGATGATTCACTTCTGTGGTGTTTTTACAGAAACACGTCACAAAATTAGCTCCACCTGTTTTGTGTGTGAGCTTTGAGTTTCTTGTCTTCATTCTGGATTCTTGTGTTGCTGTTTTTACACACAGCAGATATTTCCTGGTTGCTTCCTTGATGATGTGGGGATTAGGGAAACTATTTTACTGCTATTGTTAATAATCATCATCATTACCATTGCAGTACTAACATTAATAACATAATCTACAGCATTGATATTGCATTCAGATGTTTAAACATATTGGTACCCAATTAGCCTTTATAACAGGTGCAGTTATAACCACGTTAAACTGTTGAGTTAAATCAATGATCTTAAATGTTTTGAATGCTTGTTATAATCTTAAATGTGTATGTGCTGATTCTGAAAGGCCTAACTCTGAGTACACTCTGTGCCAAAGTAGACAGGAAGTGCAGGCTTTTGCAGAGCGTGCTTGTGAAAGGTACTTTGAGGAGCTGTTGGGAGGATGCTATTTGAATAACCAGGTTATTCATTGTTATCTTTTAGTCATTTATATCTTTTTATTAAGCTTTGAAGTAGGGGCACTCATTTGATTAAAACATTTATTCAACATATTACAGATATAGTTTCAGTTAGGTTATTATGCACATGAGAATTGGCCTCTCTTCTCATAAGACAAAGTTCGTGTGAGGTCGAGCCACACACACACACACACACACACACACACAGTAGATAGACTCATTTATAGGTGAGAGGTTAGTCATGTTTGCTTGCAACTGCAACATTGTCTCTGCAAAAAGAGGAACAGTTTCTTGCAGGGTGTGGGTCTGGTGTTCCAGACGAGAAGTGAAAGTCAGAAGGCTGACAGGAAGCATCTGCTGTGGAGACGGAGACAATGTTATTTTAAACTGTGTTAAAAGTCTTTGTGGTTTTGAAACCTATGTATGACCTGTATCTGATTGACGTTGAAGGGGCGTATTAAATTTAAGCCCTGATGGTATATAAAGCATCTGCTTATGCTCTGTAAGTCGGGGATCGGCGCTGTCTGCGTACGGCGGTGGTCCCCCCACGCGTGCATTAAATCATCGTTTGACTCCACCTGGCCGGATCAGTGTTGTTATTTTGAAAGTTGATTACCTCCTCTAACCCTCCTCAATATTGAACCCAACAATGACCACATGAAGCTTTCTGAAGCTTGGATTGAAAACGCTTCATTACTCAAAGCTTTCCAACACAGGCCTCTGTGCTGCCATCTGGTGGACAAACATATGAAGTGCAGCGTGAAGCTACAAATTAAACTGCTTCAGCTACGTTTATATATAACATACTATAACCTATATAACTATATGTATAGTGTATTATGTAGGTTTTAGAGCTGGGGGTAGAATTGCTGATGGCCTGGTTGTTATTTATGTTCCCCATGGTTCACCAGCTCTCACACAACATCAGCACCAATGATCCACGTCCTTATAAACCTCTGAATCAGGTCCTGAAGCTGTGACGTCCTGAGTGAAGACCTCACTGATCACATGACTCTGGTCACCTGACTCAGTGTTTCTGAAGCAGTGTGCTGGGTTTTTAAAAATACGTGGCTGCTGCCTGATGTTGGGCCCACAGAGGAAGATGACTCACTCGCTCTTCTTCACTTCCTCCTTAAACATGTGGAAGGAGAGCAAAGTGCTGCCAGACTCTTATTTCTGACAGGAACAGAAGAAACCACAGCAAACTGTTCCAGTTCTTCATCTTCATCACAATCTATTTATTTCTGATGGTGTCTTCAGTCTGAGGGTTTGAAGTTTCCATGTCTGTGTGATGTGTGGTGTGAAGGCTGCTGGTTAAACTGGGACTCACTGTTTAAAGCACTGAGTGCTCATAGAGAGATGCTCCATGAGTCCCAGTACAGACTACAAACATGGTGGAAACTTAGCTTTGATATCCACACACTCTGCACGTCTGTGAGTAACTGTGATGAAGATGTGCAGAGATCTGTGTACAAACAGGAGAAAGACTGTAAAGACTCTGTGCTTCTAACAGCCTCTGTTAACATATGTGAGGCTGTTTGTTGTTGTTGCCATGGAGCTTTTCACTGTTTGGGTCAGCAGGTCATGTGATCAGGTTTGTTCTGTGAAAGCCGGACGATGGTTCAGTGTCAGGGTTTGTTTGCATTCATCAATAAATATCTAAATAAATCAAAGACTCCATGTTTGTTCTTTCATCATGTGACCTCTGCTCATCCATCTCTGTGTGTATCAGGATACATTTAGTTGATAATACACAGAAAAATCAGAGTTATTACCTGTAATAAATGTGAAAGTAAAGATTCCTGCAGTGATAACCAGGCAGGACTGAAACACATCCAAGCTGTCACCACGGTAACAGCACCGTCCATCCACAGGTGAGGGGAGGAGCAAAAAGAGGGACTTTCACCATTTTATACTAAAAACACTCAACTAATGTTTCTAATATGAAACAAATAAGCCCACATTAATGTGAGCATTTATTCAATAATAATAATCATGATTTCCTCCTGATCTCATTTCCATAGCAGAGAAAACTGTGGTGTATATTGAGGTGGAGGGTGTGGTCTATGGCTCAGGTGTAGAGTGACAGTGTTGTTTATTAAAATAAGATCGCATTAACAGTTTGAACGTAGTTACTGTCAGCAGTGAATATAAATGCTAAAACTGAATATATTGCATAGTGCCCCCCCCCCCCCCCCCCCTCATTAACAAATGGTTCAGCCCACAGCAGGACCGGCTTTCTTCTTGTTTTCAGTAGCAAGCGATACTCATGATTGTGCCAGAGCACATTTTGAACAACACCGTGGGAATTTCGGATTTTACACAGGTGCACAGTAAAAAATGGAGTGTCAATATTTCAGTGTAAACCTATTTTAACCTAGAGAGAGTATTTACAACTCTGTGAGGAGTAAAGCAGCTCTAACGTCAGAGTTAAAAGTCAGTGTTCTGTAGACACGGAGTGAAGACTTAACTCCACACAGTGTTGATTAGTACCAGTCCGCAGGCGCGCGGTCTGAGAGCTGTGACGCACGCGGAATTTTCTCCGAAGAGCTGCCACAGTCAGGTAAGTTAAGTTAACATTCCCATACTGGTAACATTGTTTAGTCATTTTTAAACTAAATAGCTTTTTATAGTTGCACTGATGTCGAGTGAGGACATGTTAGCAGCATTTACCCACAGGTTTAATGATATTGTCGAGTAGCTACATGCTAACCGTTGCTAAAAGTTCAAATGTTCGTTATCTTCTCACTGAGTTAAGATGAACCTAAAACATGTTAACTATGTATTTCTTCTAAGTGCAGCTTAGATAATATTATTGTCACATGTCTAATGGGATAGTTTTAGCAACTAAATGACCGTTTAATAGTAAGCTAATAATCGCTAATTAGCTTCGAAGAAACTATCAGAAAAAGTGGGACATTACAATAAAGTTTACTCTACTGATTTATATTCTTTTAAGCAAATGCCAAAGGCATACACTAATTTAGAATTAATTTAGATTATTTTGTATAAATTAACTGACAGCAATGTTAATGATATGTTAATATACATTAATTGTTCACAGAAATAAAGCGAATTGCAGTAAGTTGACCAATACTTGATAAGTAGACTAAAGTTATTAAACAATATTAGATGTTAGTCACACTTGGTCCATTTGCAGTAACACTGGTTGATAAAGGATCTTTATTAGCAGTTAATCTGTTACTTATTTCTTCATACTGTAGCTGCTAAGTAATATTAACTTTTAACTGCTTCTATTTTGTATAGAAACTAAAGCTCTAAAGTACATCCACAGTCTTAAACTCTTTCCTTTATTCTTTTTTTCTCTTTGTTTTGTGAACAGAATATGTTGCTGCGTGTTTTGTTTGGTGGGGAGCAGAAGTATGTTAGGCTGTCTGACCTGACATTTGATGCTTTCATGAAAGAAGGTTAGAATATCAGGATAAAACAAGATAACAATGTTTACCTGGTCAATATACCAGCTTAATTATAAGCTTAATTATATTCTTACTCAACTACCTAAGTTGATAATTGTTTCTACTTCAACAATGAATGAGAATTACCTATATACTTAAGCTCAGATTTTTCTCCCAGATGAATAAATATAAAAATGACACAAACTGACTGCAGCTACTTTTTGTCCTTTCTGTCAAAAACCTTCATGTGACTCATGAGAGACACGTTTCAGCTGTTTGTGACAGATCAGAGGCCAACAAGTCATTTATAACACTTTCCATCATTGTTTAGCACAAACACATGTTGACACAGCAGCGGGGCCGCAGTGAGAGTCAGAGCGAGGAGATAAAAACTCCTGTTTGACCACAGCCTCAGTTTGTTCCTGCAGTTCAAACACTTCCTGTTGTTGACTGGGTGGAGTCAGGAAGCCAGCGAGGCCCTGCAGGACTGAGACTGCAGACTGGGACGTGCTCTGTGATGGAGATCAACAGCATCACTGACTGTTTCTGTGAGGACACCATCATCCCAGCAGGGCTGTTTCCCAACAACAAGCCCTGGACCATCAGAGACCTGAAGCTGCTGCTGAATGAAAGAAGAGGATCTTCAGGTCTGGAACAAGGACGAGCTGAGAGTGTTAATAACGTTACTAATGTTCAGCTACACTTTACTAGGTCACATCTGTGACACACGTCACTTAAATAAAGAAGGAAATATTGGCTCTGTTTTATCTGCTGGGCCCAAAAGTGACTCCCTGTATTTAAACTGCTATGAATAACTTGTTGGTCTATAATATGTGAAACGTGTCAAATGTCTCCATCATGAAAGATATCAGGTCATCTTGAGCCACAAAAACATTCCTATCATGAGGTAGAAGCTGGAATCAGTTTGTTGCCGACGTTTATATATCTGATATTTATCCAGTTAAAAGTTGAAATTCAAAAATGTCTTTTCAAGAGTCGTCTGTCCAAGAGGAGCAGAAACTGCAACAAATATAACAACAGTTATTTAAGGCTGTTTTAAATGGCCACAAAGGAGCAGATTGGTTATAATGCAGCTGCTTCAGAGGAATAAAGATGAAACACTGTTTTTATTTCATGTGTAACACCTTTCAATAATGTGTTGACTAAAGTCTATTGACCAGTATAAGTAAAGACATCACACACACACATGGAAACACTGAAACCTGTTTTTGGTGCAGCAGCGGTCCCAGCTGCTCGCCTTTATCTAGACTGGGTCGGCTGCTTATCTCAATATAATCAATGTTTAAAGTTTTGTTCTCAGTGTTTCTGTGTTGCTTCGTATAGGATCTCCCAGCGTCATCACTGTGCTGTCCAATCATTGTGTGCTAGGTTACCCTTATAGTGCAATGTGTGTTTGCACAAAGAGAAGCATGTGTGTCAAATATAAATAAGCACAGAACAGAAAAAGCTGCTCGTTTCTTCTATTTAGAGTCAAGTTAGTGTTTTGTGTCTTTGTTTGAGGCCTAATGTCAAGCAGAGGTGTGTGTAACTGGACTGGTCTGTTATATGTGTGAAATGTGTGCTTCTCTTCAGCATCATCTTTGTCACTGCTGATTCCTTTGTGTCATCATTTGTTGAGAAGAGAGAACAGTTATAACGGAGGAGCAAAAGGAGGCCCTGAAATCTGCATCCAACAAGGAAGTGTTGGCTCACCAGTGATCCCAGCAGAGGCCACTGGTTTGGCTCCAGTTGTTCTAGATTCAATGATGTTGTTGCTACAGATACATGTTAGCATCTTTATTGTAGTAAAGTCTTGTAATGTGAAGATAGAAACAAGGCAGGAAACAGCTCCATGATCTGATCTTAATGATGTTGTTTTTATTTCTGTCTTTCAGAACTGGATTGGAAACTATCAAAGGTCTAAAAACAGCCTCAACCCTCCCAAAGAGCAAACTTTACACACGTCATCTTTCAGCTACAATCTTTGTTGCAGGGATCTTCTGCCAAACAAGGCTGAGAGAAGATTTCTTACAGCTGTCATGTTGATGCTGTTTCAATCTTTGGGCAAACACACTCATATATTAGGGCTGATATCAGGGCTGCACAAGTTCTTTGTGTTTGTGATCATGAATAATAGAAGTGTGCCTGTTGAAGATCATGTTTGCTGCATTATTATATGTCCTGTTGTTGTTCTGTATTATATTCAGCTTTCAGCATCCTTTCCCAGCCCCCTGTTACACCATCCATACAAAGCCAATCTGACTGTGAGCCAGTGTGTTTGATAGTTTGTGTTGGATCAATAGATTTGACAGACTTGGTTCATCCAGAGAGAAACAGTCCAAATTCAGATCTAATGAAATGATGGAGGCTGTTTCCTACCACGGTGCTAATGTGTGACTAACAAGGCTCATGGTCTCCAGCAGACAAGCGCCTGGAATGAGGTGAGCTGAGTGTTGCTTTGGAGGGTCTATGCCCATCAGGGGCGGATCTAGAAGGGTGGCATGGGGTGGCAAGTGCGACCCTAAAATGATCCCTTGCCACCCCAAGTGCCACCCCAGTTTTGCATATGTCGGTTGTGATATTCTGGATTAGGCTCTTTGAAAAGATCAGGACAGAAGGACGTGGATAGGTGCTTTATTGAACAGCAGGACATCACACACTAACTTGTTGTTTTCTTAGCGGTGCACAAACTACCCTTTTTGTTGTTATATATTGGTCAACCAAGAACTAGCCCTGTAACAGGCACTTCTGTATTTTACCACTGGGGGGCAACAGTTCACTCTATTACATTCCTCCCCTTTTAGATTTGTAATTGAAATAAGCAACCCTTTAAAGAATGTATTTCACTGCCCCCACCAAAATAAATATTCTGTGGCCTTTACGAACAATGAACAGCATGAATTACTTTTATTATTAAACTGTTCACTTCTAAAATAACTGGCATGTAAAATAACTAAAACATAACTCTATATTTTCAAAGATTCAGTCTCTTTGGGGGAACTCTGTGTCTCTCTGGGTATCTGCGTTCCACAGATGGGCTTTGGGTGGTTTCTGGGGTGGATACTGGTGGTTCATCGGTTTTCTGTTTAGGTGGTTCAGGAGGTAACGGGTGTGATGTTAAAATCCCAGTTGGACTTGGTGGTATCTCTGGAACAACACCGTCCATAATCACTTCTGGTCGTCCCTCTGAAACCAGTGAAAATATAACTGGGGGTTTCTCCACTGTCAGGCGTGGTGTGGAGGCGAGGAAGAAGGAACCCAAACGCAGGTAGGTGAAGACTGGTGTTTATTGTGATGGCGTGAGCAAACAGAACAGAGGTAGGAAATGGCTGGCTGGACGACTGAATGAATGAAGGACTGACTGGCTGACTGAATGGCTGGCTGACTGAACAAACGACAACGTAACATCAATGACACGACAAAGAACTGGTGAAACCGAGGAACTTAAATACACAGGTTGAATGATGACAATGATTGGAAACAGGTGAGTACAGGGCTGAACATAATCTGACTAATGACACAAGCTGACACGGGGAACAAACAGGAAGTGAAATAGGCAGTGGCAAAATAAACTGAACATGAACAAAACTGAAAGCAATGGGTCGATGACCCAGGAACCCTGACATCCACAGTCTGTCTCCATGGTAACAGGTGGTCCACATGTATTGTGCATGTTCTCTGTCCCTCTTGTATCAGGTAAGTAACACTTCCCATTTTCTTCAGAACTGTTCCCTGAGTCCATTTTGTTTGCCCCCCCCCCCCCCCGAAGTTTTGGATACGCACAGCGTCTCCCTCCGAAAAAACACGAACAGGTTGGGTTTTGTAATCATGGTGTCGCTTCTGCTCAGACTGTTTCTGTTCAATGTGTCTGCTTAGTTCAGGTTTCAGCAGGCTGAAGCGAGTCTGGATCTGACGTTTCAGGAACAACTCTGCTGGTGTACGACCCGTCACAGTGTGCAGTGTACTGCGATACATGATAAGGAAGTTTGCCAAACGATGACTGAGTGGCAATGTGGCCTTACCATCTGCTTCCAGCACATTTTTCATCAGGGATCGTTTCAGGATTTGTACTGACCTCTCTGCTGCCCCGTTTGATGCAGGATGATAGGCAGGAACAGCCGTGTGTTTGATCCCATTTAACTCCAGAAACTGATTGAGTTCCTTTGACACAAGTTTAGGTCCATTGTCTGAAACAAGCTCTTCTGGAAGTCCATATGAAGCAAATAACCCTCTCAAAACTTCAATGGTGTTGTGTGAGGTAATGGATGGCATAGGGAACACTTCCAACCATTTTGAATGACTGTCAATGAATACTAAAAAGTACTGCTTGCCTTTTTCAGCGAAATCAATGTGAATCTGTTGCCAAACTCTCTCAGGCCACTTCCACGGATGGAGTGGTGCAACGGGTGGTGACTTCTGTACAGCCTGACAGACTGAGCAGCTTTGAACCAGTTCTTGTATATCACCATCACAGCCTGGCCACTACAGGTAACTGCGAGCGAGTGCTTTCATACGACAGATACCTGGATGTTCATGATGCAGGTCTTCCAGCACTTTCTGTTGGTAAACTGGTGGAATGATGACCCGTTGTCCCCAAAGAACACATCCTTGTTCTACTGACAGCTTGTGTCTGCGTGTAAAGTAAGGCTTAAGTGATTCGTCTTGCATATACAGTGGGGCAAAAAATTATTTAGTCAGCCACCGATTGTGCAAGTTCCCCCACTTAAAATGATGACAGAGGTCAGTAATTTGCACCAGAGGTACACTTCAACTGTGAGAGACAGAATGTGAAAAAAAAATCCATGAATTCACATGGTAGGATTTGTAAAGAATTTATTCGTAAATCAGGGTGGAAAATAAGTATTTGGTCAATAACAAAAATACAACTCAATACTTTGTAACATAACCTGTTAATAACCTGTGCTCAGCTGACAGAGGGCAAAAGAGGGTTTTCAGGGGACGTTTTCATTTTTAAATTGCAGGGACCGTGAGGGATATGGAAGGATTGAGGTGCAGATGCAGACCATGACCAGGAGAGAATCTCCTGGTTCTGCTGGTTCTCCTGATTCTCCTGGTCTTCCTGGTTCTCCTGGTTCTCCTGATTCTCCTGGTTCTCCTGGTTCTCCTGGCTCTCCTGGTTCTCCTGGCTCTCCTGGTTCTCCTGGTTCTCCTGGCTCTCCTGGTTCTCCTGGCTCTTGTACTCATCGTCTCTGGAGATCTTTTATTTCATTTCCGGCACTATTTTAAGTCAGGTGAGTGTCTCCTACTACACTACCCATAATGCCGATGGTTAGCAGGTAGGGGTGGGTTTTGATTAGTGATTAAATCCATTCTAGCTTGGATAACGTCACACTGATCCATTAAAATCCTGAATCAATTTTTAAATATAAATGTATTTTACCCGAAACGCCTGAATCTCAGGTTAAAGCTGCCACAGTTTCAACAACCATCAAACAGCTAAAACAGTAACTGAGAGCAGGAACATGGATTCTGCAGAAAGACGCATCAGAATCAGTTTCCATCTAAAAATCTCTGTTTTCTGCATTATTGGCTTGTTATTACCCACCAGTCTACCGTTGTTGACAGCGCTGTCGGCCGCTGGGTTTGTTGTTGTTTTTGACTTAGTCTCATTTCTGCTGTTCAAACTGAACAAACTTTGTAAAATGATGCAAAACTGCAAAACTCTCAGCTGTGTCTGTAATCAAACCTCTGTAACTTTGCTCTGCTTCACTTCATCAGGTCATGTTCACATGTGTTTTTGTTCTACTGCAGAATATTTTTAAGGTCATCTGCTATAAAAAGCCAGGCCAGGAAAATCTGCTTCATGTTTTTCTGTTTTATCCTCAGTTACTTTGACACATCTGCTGTGATGCTCACACCTCTGATGAAGTCTCACAGTGTCAGCTTTCTTTTTATAGATATAAAAATATGGAAATGAATGATAATATTTCTGACTGTCTGAGGCAAACTTCAGCGATTAAAAGTGAATGGATTGTAGAAATCAGTGAGGATACCCAGCCCTGTTAGCAGGTGTCCTCTGGTGGCTCCTTGACTGTCACACAATCATGTGCTGACAGGAAATGTTGCAGCAGCTTCAGTAAATGTTCCTCCCTGAGTTGTGCTCAGTCATGTGGTGGAGAGCTTCAGATGTTCAGAGCAGGAGAGCTCCAACAAGACCAGGACTGTGTATTTTCCACCATCTGCTGACATCACAGTATAACTGGTTCCTGTTAGTAGTGCAGTGTCAGTGGATGCATTTGACCAAAACCAGAGTGGAAACGGTCATAGATGTCGTGTTTCTTCAAGCAGGCTGTGAGGTGGGCAGCAAGCGGCTTCTCAACAAGCTTTGACCTGAAGGAGAAACTGATCTATAATGTTGGATCTAAGCTGGGTTTGCTGAGCTTTGCTTCCACAACAGCATGTTTGAAAAAGCTGGAACACTCCAGTCTGAAGAAAAGCGTTAAAACGGTTTACAAGGCAAAAAGCTTTGTGGGGAGAATATCTGAGGGAGCTGAAGACGGCTAATTATCATCAAATGTCACAGGTGTAAAAGTAGAGCAGCAGTGAGCTGCCACAACAAGAACGCTCTGGGGGGGTTTGTCATCGATTTCTTTGATCTTATCTACAGAAAATCAGACTTTTGTTGCTGTCTGCTGTAGAGCGCACATTTATAGGTGAGGCAGCTCGAGACGCAACAGCTGATTGTGTCCAACAAAACTTTGGAATTTCTCCCATTTTCTGATCTGAGCTTTGTTTCTGAAGTTTAAAATAGACTCTTTTATCCAATGGCATGTCCTCAAGTGAAGGTCAACAAAGACGCAGTTGTGGTCACTCAAACCTACATCCTCCGCAGACACGTTGCTGATGCTGAGGCCCAAAGAAACGAAGCGTGTGAGACACGGCCGACTGTGGAGGCTCAGTCTGTCTGTTCTTCTGCTCTTCATCCAACATGTCTGCAGCACTTTACAGGACGCTGCAGACTAGTTACCAAAGAACGAGTCAGGAACACATCAGGAACAAACTGAGACACACAAGATTTACAGAGACCCAACGAAGATGAAGAGAAAGCTGCTGTAACCTGGAGACCTCAGTCTGACCCTGAAATACCCACAGATGGAGACACAAACACCTCCACCTGCACCGTCTGCAGCAGGGAGGGAAACATCCTGCTGAAGAAACAAGTGCTGCTCACTGTCAGGGCTCAGTGCTGTAGATGCAGGTCAGAGGTCAGAGGTCATGGTGGGACCAGTATCAGTTTACTCCACTTAATCCATTCAGCCTGTGGCTGATAATGTTTCTAATAACGACAAACTGGAAACACAACTTTACGATTGTTTCTTTAACATTTCCTGATATTCAGACACTTCAGCAGGAATCACAGCAGCAGCTGTTTTTGGGGATGATGCAACGAGCCTCGTCCACACCTGGAGTTTCTGTCCTTCTACTTTCTAAATACTCACAGGCTCAGGCAGTGGGGGTCACAAAGAGGTGGCTCTGAGCCCTTTATCGTTTGCAGTGCTGATGAACACTCTGATGTTTGCAGACAAAGTTATGATCTGCAGTGAGAGTGAGGAGGAGAGTCTGCAGAGAAGAGAAAGTACAAACAAGGAGAGATGAGGAGGAGGTCAGGGCT
Organism: Neolamprologus brichardi; assembly: GCF_056152115.1. Classification (NCBI taxonomy): domain Eukaryota; kingdom Metazoa; phylum Chordata; class Actinopteri; order Cichliformes; family Cichlidae; genus Neolamprologus; species Neolamprologus brichardi. The sequence continues at coordinate 61,095,609 of NC_142106.1, read as the reverse complement.
GATTGATCTATGACAGGAGGAGAGCAGTAAGAGTGAAGAGGAGGAGATGCAGTGAGACCTGCTGTGATGGAGACGGTGGCACACAGACAGGAGGAGCTGCAGGTGGCAGAGCTGAAGATGCTGAGAGTTTGGTTGGAGGTGAGCAGGATGGACAGGATTAGAAAGAAGAAGATCAGAGGGATCGCTCAGGTCCAGCAGAGCTGCAGTCAGACTGTGTGCTGGATGCTCCAGAAACTGACTCAGTGTGTGTGTCGAGTTCACACAGTGCAGAAACAAACTCACTTTACAACATTATCACAGGTTTATTGATCCATCAGAGCAGCTGGAAGGAAGAGACGAGCTCCTGAACATTTCCTGACGCTGCTGCACAAACAAAGTGATTCATTATTAGTTTGATCTTTAATGTCACAGCTGTGTGAAACATGCTGATGTCACACAGTTTGATCAGACTGTGCATTGGTACATAGTGTTGCTTTTACTTCCATCATTTTATTGTCATATTTATATGTTTGTTTATTTAAATATCAGGTTTTATCCTGATATTGTGTGTTAGTGTTGTTGCACAATATTCTTTTGATCCACTGTGGACTAAGCGCACAATAGTAGCACCTGTGGAGGTGGGGGCGTTCCCCGAGGCGGCCTATCAGCTGCCAGGCTGACCTGTTAAAGGGGATAGTGAGGCAGAGATGGGAAGGCGACGCACGAAAGGCGAGCAGGAGGAAAAGAAACGCGCACAAGCCAGCATAGTGGGAGGCGATGCAATCCACAGCAGGTGTCCCTCTGCCTGCATCTGGCTACGACGGAGGCCGTGTTCAGGTGTGGAGTGGGGCGGGACTGTGACGCGCTGTCAGGAGGAGACAGGTCTGCGACAGGAGCCCCGCCCCCTTGTTCCGGCGTGGTTTCCATCCCGGAAGAGAAATTCCTCTCCTGTTTCAGATCAGGAACATCTGCCCGCGTGTGGCTGGACTGTGGCATTATGGGAATTTTAGCCTATGGAAACATTAGTTTAGCCTTTGTGTTGACAGTGTAGAGTTATTTCTGCGGCTGGTTTTTAGCGTGTTGAGACTCTTTTTATTGTATAGGGGATTTGAACCTGTAACTCTGGTTGTGTCTGTTTCCATGGAAATAAATGGTGTGTTTAAGGCCAACTGAGTGTCTGAGCCCTGAGCGCTGACCCACTCACTCCCCTTCTACTTGTATGCAAACGCACTTTGAGGTGCAGATTTAGATCCACCACTTTTAGCGGCTCCACTAACACTGAAGCCTCACACAGGAAGTCATCTCCATGTGCTGTTTATTTACTTTCCGGCTCTTTGAAGCTTCGCTGCCAAATGTGGAGGAAAAGTTTTATGTGGAGCTATCTGCAGCATGTATAAACTGATATTAATCTTTAACAGGGCTGTCACAACTGAGAGCAAACAAAAGAACTGCTGTATAATGCCGTCCACCCACTCAGTTTAATTGGTCACATGACTCATGATAGTGTGAGAGACAAGCTCGTAGACAAACAGCTGTTTACACTATAATTACCTGTTTGGGTCCAGTGAGTGTCAATGACAGGAAATCCTCACCTGGTGGTGAGTGAGAGGAACCACAGCAGAGACCTCTGTGTTTAAGAAATGGATGGTTATGGTCGCTGATGCTCTCAGCTCAGTGTTCACACCAGCACACAGAGTGCACAAGCTCCCACTGTGGAGTAGACACTACAGGGACTGAACGCCTGTGGAGCTGTTCACACAGACTGTGTAGTTACAGGAAGCTGCCAGCAGGTGGCAGCACATCACCGCAGCGTCAGCCTGCAACTAAAACCTCTGCAGAGACTCTGACGGGTGTCAAACAGGCAGCAAGTTTGACATAAAAGCTGCTTCAGGATCAAACTCATCAGGATGTGATAATAGGATGATTCCTTTGTGACATCATAATTAATCATTACTTAACATAAGAAATGCTTTATTTATCTCGCAAGTTTGAAAATGAGGCTAAATAAGGTGAAAAACATGTCAGTGTAATATATCAAACATGACAGGAAATGGCTCGGATAATTAACAGCTGGAAAATAATCCTAAAGTCCGCTGAAGCTGGAGATGTTGGAGGGCAGCAGGAGCAGTCAGGGAGATGGTCACCCTAGTTATCCTAACTGGGCGTTTATAAAGTCAGCAAAGAGGCCCAGAAAAGAAGATCAGACACCAGCGAGGGAGGATAAGAAGGACAGACGCAACAACATTGTCATCCCCTATGTAGCCGGTGTATCAGAGAAACTCAGGAGGGTTTTCTCCAAGCATGACATCCCGGTGTACTTCAGACCCAGCAACACACTCAGACACAAACTGGTTCACCCGAAAGACAAAACTCCAAAACACAGACTTAACAATGTGGTGTTTGCTGTACAGCAGCGAGGAATGCCCAGACCTCTACATCGGAGAGACCAAACAGCCACTTCACAAGCGCACAACACAGAAGAGCCACCTCCACAGGACAAGACTCAGCTGTCCATCTGCATCTAAAGGTCAAAGGTCACTCTTCGAGGATGCCAATGTTCACATTTTGGACAGAGAGGACAGATGGTTTGAAAGAGGAGTGAAAGAAGCATCTATGTCCACTGTGAGCGACCATCTTTGAACAGAGGCGGTGGTTTACGACACCAACTGTCTGCCATCTATAATCCAGTTTTGAGTTCCTCCCCAGACGCCTTAACGCCCACTCACATCCTGGGATATCTGACCTCAGGAGATCACATGATAAGGTGGGGCCAGGTTTCACAATGAGCTCACCTGAAACTCTGGCTGATTGGGACCCACACCCAGTTTCACACCTTGGCTCAGGCGATTAGAGGACCATCAGGGGGTCCTTTTGTCCCTCTGTGGGGGGAAACTCCCACTAGGTTTATATCTGGGACTCTCCACCATTTGACCTTTGAACTGAAGAAGCTTCTCGGATGAAGGTGAAACGTCTTCAAGTAACTTAAAGAAGTCCAGACGCTTTTCTTTGCAGCTCCTTTGACTACGATGACCTGGATGACTGAGAACCTTCACAGACATAGAACAGCAGTCGTACATTTATTTACAAACCCCACGTGTACAGGGCAGGATGTGCAATGGTCCAGGGGAAAAGGGACAAAGTCCAACACACGCTCTGCTCACTCGCTCCTCTCCTATTTGTTTTCAGCACACTCACTCTCACTCCACTCCACGCCACCAGGGAAACAGATCGGGGTCACGGACGAGTCCGAGAACCTGAGCACAAGAGAACTGCGGTGAGCATAAACAGAGGAATCACACGACGAGTCCAGGTCATCAGGTAGATTCACGGCAGGTGCGTGGGCCAAGGGCGGAGCCCAGCTGAGCTCCGCCCAGGCAGACAGGTGAGAGACAGGAGAGAGAGACATATAACCATAGTATGCTAATAGCAAATTCTTTAGTCAGGTTTAAAGTGAGATCCTGCTTTAAGGGCAGCTTCATCTGCTGGTAATGACAGATGTTTCTAGTATATCAGGCTTGGCCAACATTACAGGGACTTACTTGCAGAGACCCACGAGCTCCAAACTTGGTGCTTTTATGATTGGTGCAGATGCTCTAAGCTACTATTAACCAATAAGAACCACGGGGTGAGGTGTCACTACAAGAACTTATCAGCCACCAACTTGTATATATAACTTTCCTCACACTTGTAAAACTCTGTCAGTAGAATTCAATGGGGCAGAGTGACCTGAGCACAGGCCCACTCTGTGACACTCAGAGCTTTGTGGATATCATCTGCAGGTGCACGTACTGGGAGTGCATGTACAGGCAGCTTGCAGCCACTTTGCCACCACTTTAGGACAATGTTTACAGTAGACTGAGCCACACTGACTTTGAGCAGTCATTGTGCTGCTGCATGGCTGATGGCACTGTCCCTGCAGCTGTCAGGGACAACAAGAACCACTCAACTACCTCAGCCAAGCCGAGACTGTGCTGATGTTGTGAGCTGAGACCAAGACACTAACCCAGGATGGTGATATGATGGTGTGAGAGTGGGTGGATGAGCCCATCCCACCTTAAATATAGAAATATCTGTAATGCAACACATGTTTTATGCAACATGAACATATTTCCCACGCTGTTTCATGTTGTGTTTCCAAGATTTCAGTTTACTGTAACTTTCATTTGTATTTCCTTCAGTCTGTTAATCTTGGAGCTTCTTATTACCAGGTGAGAACATGTAACCGTCTGTAGATGTGATGACACTATGGAGCGGGATCTCCTGTCTAGTGCTGCACAGAAAGCTGATGTCACTGCAGCTGCTAATATGTGCTGCAGCCAAGCCTACATGAGAGGGCTGTGCTGTGGAACAGGGTGGTGCAGGTGGTGTTATCTACATTTGAACATTAGACAACAGTCACATGAAGACACTTGATGTTGTTAGCTAAAGACCTACAATAAGAGAAAGAGAGCAGCAGCACTAGTGCAGCAACAGCAGCTAATGTTCTAAAAACACTGATCAATGATTTGACTGTAGCTGCTCCAACTGTCTGTCAGTGATGCTGTTGGAGATGAATGTTTCAGCAACACTGACTGAGACTGAAATGGTTTTAACACTGGTTTCATGTTCAGATAGATTTGACATGCTGTAAAATGTCACATATTTCTGATATATGTATAATACATAATCATGCTGTTACACACATTCATATTTGACTGTTACTGTATCATATTCAGTCCTCGTCTTACACTCAGGTGTTCATCGCAGTCACAGACGTGTCTGTAGTTGTTGTTGTCAGCCATGGAGGAACATTTCTGTGTGTGTGTGACTTTTACTGCTACCCTTCATTACATAATTACCAACAAGAATAAACTGTTAATTACCACCAAAGAACAGCTCACTTCCAGATGTTAGCTGCCAAAAGATTTTGTCAAATGTTTATTATCAACTTATTTTTTATTTTTCAACCTAAATATCACCTGCTTTAAAGCAGCCTGGTTGTCTAGCAGTACTAGTGTCTGTCACTAGATGGCAGTGTAGGCTTTGGTATGTGTTTGATCACTTTGTGTTTTTCTGTTTCTGCTGTGATCACAGCTGAGACGTGTTTGGTTCTGTGGGCCTTTCAGTTTCATCTAAAACCTCCTGAAAGTCTGAATAATCGTCACCTTCGTTGAGATCAGACAAAAGCACTAACTAACAATAACAACTAGTAAGTGTCTCAGTTACCAGAAATTACAGTCAGAGATGAGTATTTATGAAACCTCAGAGAAATCAAACTTCATAACATTTATAGAACCAGAATTATCCTGTATGTTAATCATCTGAAACATCATTATTATCTAAATACTTCATTAATCATTTTCTGAGTAATAAACCTATAATTTACAACCATAACAGCTCCTAAATAACTGGTCTGTCTGTGTGTCATACTTTAGACATATAAAACTGCTGTCACTGATGATGTTCTGAACTTATTGATCCAGATCTTTTAAATCTGTCTTAATGTAACCGGCGTGTTCCTACGTTGTGTCTGACAATGAAAGGTCAAAGAAACAAAGAGCTCCAAGTCATTAACTTGCTCGCTCCAGCTCCTACAACCAAATGCAAACAGGAGGGACGAGGGTTAGCTCCACCCACCACAACTTCCAAGCTAGCAAGATCTATTCATGCTAGCATCGACTGTGCCTGTAACACATTTGTGGCACACACGTACTACACATTCACAGCATCTAGCAAAGACACAATGATGACAATAATTGACCTAAAAACACAATCAGAAACTTCAGGGTGGCTAAATATACATTATATGTGTGTTGTACAGTGTTGGGAAAGAAATGACACCGACCTCTCCCACAGGGGAATTGTAGCAAAGGGGAGGGGCCAAAGGGGTACCCCAAAATTTACAGGGTTGCACCAAAGAAGAAGAAGAAGAATGAGGAGGGGCTCCAACTGATAATAAACATAAGTGCAGACTTGGAGGTCCTGAAAGTCAGCTATAACAGGAACAGTTTGGTTCCATTAATGAACTACATACTAATGCTCACTATTGTGTAGTTATTATAAAGAAGAGTCCATGTGTCAGTATTCACACACCTGGCTTGGGTTTCTGCAGCTAATTGGTCACCTGTGAGGAGACAAACCCACAGCATGCAGGTCATTTCTACATCTGTTGGTGTGTCCTCAGTTTCCCAGCATGCCTTGGCTGTGCTCATGGAAGTGAATGAGGGGGAAAGATCTGTCCTGCTGCCCTGTCAGTACTCGGATTTCATACCTGGTGATCTCAGAGGACAAAAGCAGCGTTACAGCGGCGCACATCGATGAGAGCTGATGCTCTCAACACTGCAGACCTCCGCCTGTCTCTGAGAAAACCAACAATGGCTGTCAGCAGCGACTACACCTGCTCCACCAGTGCTGGGAGAGAAGAGCTGAGACTGACAGCTCTTTGTACAGGTCAGTACTGTAGAGGTCAGAGGTCAGTTTGCTGACAAACCATTTAAAAACATTTTTGAGCTAAAATCCACGGAAGTCACAGAGGAAAGACGAGACACTGCAGAGAGGATCCAGAATATTTGATGTTTTCTGATGACAGTTAAAGTTTCCAGCTATCAAAAAGTGTAACAGCGCAGCCTTCATGTCCTTTCAGTTCTCCATCATTAATGATGACTGTCCGTTATAAATCATGTTGGCTAGTTTTCTAACTCAGTCCATGTCTCCAAAGCAAACTTGTGTCCCACACTTTCTGTGCTGAGTCTTCAGGGATTCTTTTCACTCGGTGCTGAACTAACTTTAATGAATTGGGGCTCCAAAGAAACCCCAGCCCTCCCTAAACAAGGCTAACAATGCAACAACTCTTTGGGCACTCTGTGGTGTAGCTATTAATCACAATCAGCTTTACTGACCACAGATATGCACACATGACAGCTTCATGACAGACACTTACTATATGCACAGCACATGCATGAGGACTGACTATAAATATCTACAGAGCCACTTCCTCTATCTGCTGCTGGTACATACCCGTCCTTCCATCATGGCTGCTCTCCTTGCTCCTCCTCTTTCTCTGCTTTCTGCTGTCTGAGGTTTTCACTAAGTACACGGTCAGTCGTGGCTGATGTCTGTGGTCTCGTCCTGAACAGTGGTTCTGCTGACACTCACTGGTCCTCTGACTCGTTCCTTCCTCGTGTCAGTGCTTTCAGTCTTCTCCTTTGGCGAGCTCATTATCCCAGCTGGGTATCTGATCAGGGCGGCGCAGGTGGTGATTGGCCACAGTCAGATCCACCTACGAGCATCTTTGAGGGAAACATCCTGGTGGCAAAAGACGTTGAGCTGAAAGTCAGAGTGTAGCTAGCATACAGCTAACGCTAAGTCATTTCAAAGAGTTCTCAGTCACGTCTGAGCAACAACAGGAAGTGCTGTGGACTTTTGGAGGAAACAGAAAGTTCATGTTGATGTCACAGCTCATTGCTCGCCCAGATCTTTGCACATCTGTAGAACTTTGCTGCAGAATGCAAAGCACACGTGGCTACAGGAAGAGTTTTAGCTCCAACTTTGTTGGAGCTGAACATGAGAAATCCTCAACACCAAGACTGATCACAAACACACAAAGCCCCGGGTCCACAAACTGTACGTGTCTCATTACAACACAACGTGACCAAACAACTATGTTAATAAGGAGAAAGCTGCTCTGAAGTCATTAGTGACATCACCTCCTCTGTCTCCACCCGCCTGCAGGCCTTCACCTCCTCATTCATCCACAGTCTGCCTCCCTCTGCTCCATCAGCTGACGTCCTCTGTACAACTACCTGCTGTAATCTTTGATTTCTTCTTCTTTGTATCCTGCAAAGCTCAAAATTCACTATAATACAAAGACATTTCAGAAACGCTGCACTGAGTGAAACAACAGCAGTGACCTAAATGAGTCTCCAGCGTATTCAAATAGATTTTCTGTGAAGCATTAAAATCAAACTTTTGTTTCTCATCCTTTCAGTTTTGTGCTCGTGCTGTTAGTCTGAGAAGCTCCTTGTTTGAAGTCAGCTCAGGATCATAAAGACTTCAAATCTATTTGATGCCTGAGTAACTTACATACGGAGAAACATCTGGATCAAATCCACACTGAATGTTTATGTGACACATTTAAAAGAAGTCTGTTGTTCACAGTCGTGCTTGTACAGAGTGCTGACAGCTGACAGGACCTAACAGAAATAATGTGTCTGTGCTGAATGAGACACTAACATAACACATGATGATGTTCATGAGTCTGATGGAAACACTGGTTCTTTCAGTCACTGGTGTCCTCACTCCAGTCCATGTGAGCTGGAACTAATGATTTGATCTTAATTGTGTCAATGTTGTTGGATCTGTTTACATATGTTATTAAAAACAGTTTTATCTAACGTGATCCTTTCATATTTTAATAAGTGTTCATTGTTATTATGGGCTGTAACAGGCTGACTGTGTCACAGAGGATTTCATCCTTTGTCCATCAGGACAGTCAGACAGAAATCTGCTTCCTGTTCCCAGTGTGAGCGTTTGTCAGCCTCACTGATGGAGGACGGCTCTCTCACAGTGTGCAGACATATTTAATTACTGCTAACAGTCACAGTTCATCGCAGCAGCTGTTTAACATGGACGTGAAAGAATCAGAGATCCAACATCTGACCTGGACCCACAGCACTGATCACTGATCACAGAGTCTGTTACACAGACTGACCGTTCTGTGGTCAAACATGAAGGCATCAACGTGACCTCTGACCTTTATCTACAGTGTTTCAGTCTATTTGAACGTTTTACTTTGAGCCTCATGATCACTGTGATAACATGTGATCATTCAGCCCCACGAGTTCATGGCTATACTGGAGGAAATGCATCTTTATTAGAAGGAGCAGACCTCAGACCTCACACTTCCTTTCTTCTATTTGTCTGAAAATGAGACGTCAACAGCATCACATTAATGTTTAAAGCTCCCACGTGGTTTACATTTCCTCCATGGAAACAGGAAGTGCTGCTTTTAATTTGAAAACACATTAATGTTTAAAGCTCCCACGTGGTTTACATTTCCTCCATGGAAACAGGAAGTGCTGCTTTTAATTTGAAAACACATTAATGTTTAAAGCTCCCACGTGGTTTACATTTCCTCCATGGAAACAGGAAGTGCTGCTTTTAATTTGAAAACACATTAATGTTTAAAGCTCCCACGTGGTTTACATTTCCTCCATGAAACGAGGTTTTGAGCACTGATTTTGTTTTGTAGATGCACAAAGCTGTTGTCAAAGTTTCTGTCCAGTAACGTGTTGAACCACAGAGTTTATTCTGTGAAGAAGATCCTGGTGAATCTGGTTTATTTGCAAAGTGAATTGTGGTTCACAGTCCGGTGTCTGAGTTATCAAACCAGTCAGGATACGATGTTTTGTTGGAAATGTGCTTGTAGGAGCTGCTAATGATTTCTTAGCTGTGTTAGCCTGTGAATGGATGCTAGCGTATCCACATGTGCTCCCTGGGTTCAATTCCACCTTGTTCAACATGTTTTTTTCCCTACAAATTAATACACTATCACAGACCAGTAATTCATATTGATAATTTATTACAATTCTGCAGTTTTATGATTTTAGCAGCTTTTCTAATATGGACCTCAGATTCTTGTTAACACTCCATGGCAGAAATACATACAAGTACACAGCCTGATGAAGCAGACAGAAGCAGTACCTCCGATTGGTGGACTGAAATTGAGCAGAACCAGGTTGTTCTGCCTCTTTTCACCACAGAGTTCAGTGTTTTCACCTCTTATCAGCACAAATCTCAGCCTCTTCTGCTGTTTTAGCAGAATTTTCAGCTTTTTCACCTTTTTTCAGTTATGTGAGAACCAGTGACTCAGTGAGATGAGTAGCTGAAAAATATCAGCCTCGACTGCTGTTTTAGCAGAGTTTTCAGCTTTTTCACCTTTTTTCAGCACAATTTTCTGTTTTTCAGCTCTTTTCAGTAAACATTTCAGCTGCTTGACCCCTTTTCAGCTACAAATTCAACTTTTTCACTTGTTCTCAGCACAAAGTTCTTTTTCTTCTTTTCTTTCTGCATAAAATAAAAAGATTAAAAACAATAAAACAATTAAAAGAAAGGCTTTTTAATTTGATTCATTTTTATATGATGGATTATGCAGAAAAAATCAAAGTCTCGGGCTGAAACGTCTACTTTCTACTTTATTACGTATTCAAGTCATGTTTTTAAAGAGTAAAGTAACCAATTACTTTTGAAAATAAGTAATCAGTAAAGACATGGGATTACTTCCTTGGAGAAGTAATCAGTAATTAGTAACTGAGTACTTATTTCAAGTAACTTGACCAACACAGCTTGTAATGAAGTAAATGTTGTGTATGATGTGAATGAAAGAGAGCCTGGTGAGGTGAGTCAGTCTTTATACAGCTCTGTTAACAACATGTTGTTGCTGCTCCACAAAGATCAGGAATGCTGCCAACTGAAGCTCTGCTGCAGGCAGTGACTCGTTTTTCTAGTTTAAACTTCCCTGGAAGATTGTTCAACTGGAAAACAGCCAACATCATTATAAACACCTCTCACTGTAAACTCAAACCATGAAAACCTTAAGGATCCACGGCCTTATGCTTTTTTAAACTGATGATCTTAAACATTTGAGCTCATCAGAACTGAAAATGAAGACGACCAGTTGGCTCAATTCTACTGACACGTCACTCACACGTTTTATTTTAGTAGGAAAAGTCAGACTTTGAGCTGTGACATTCAATCTTTGCTTTTTCTCGGTGAGAATAGTTTTTACATGATTATAATATAAAACTAAAATCTTTGTAGATGTTGACAGACATTAAAAAAACGAACAGCTGTAAGCAAACAAACATCAGCTAACACGTAGATACTAAACCTTTTTATCTCTCTGCAGTGAAAATGAACTGCAACATTCATTTGATGAAATTAAACTCAATGGACTTTTTCATTTTCTATACTTTAGGTGAGCAACACACGAGTTATTGTGACATTAAAATACAAACAAGTCATTTGGGGATTTTGTTTCCACCTCTCATGATCTTATCTTAGATTTGACTGGTCTTTATAAACAGCTCCACTCTGCCTGATCTGAACTGTAAGTGTTGATCAAATCATTTTGTATGTTCCTATTTAATGTCTGCATGAACACAAGTTTATGTGTCTGCATGTTTATTCCTGGAGGTGAGCCTGTATATGACAGCACTGTTTAATATTAGATCTGCACATCTGCTTTAATACAGATGCTTAAAAAGGTTAAAGTCCTGACTTTGAGTCTCCACTGTGAGGAGCTCAGCAGCTCTGAGAGCTCTCTAAAGTTTTCTTCATCCTGATCACCATCTTCACTCTGTTGGAGCGTCCATGAGTGTCACTGAGTGTTCTCAGTAAAGTTTGTTTGAAGGAAAAACACCATCAGTCTGTTAAGTCGTGTGGAAATGTAGAGAGTCTGTGAGCTGCATTCACAAACAGGTTGGATCACTCTGAATGACAGCGATTAGAGGAGGTTCTTCCATCAGTACCAAGCTCTGCTGATTTTCATTAATAAAACTTCAACCTGCTCAGTGAAAAACAGAGTGAAATCAGACAAGACTGAGTCCACTTTTAACTTTGTTTCGTCACATTTAACAGGAACTCATCTGAAGATCAGCCTCCTCCCTGTAAGGGGAAAATTCTTATCAAGTCTCCACCTGTCCTGCTTCAGGTGAAGCCCCGCCTCCTTCCAGGAATCACCTGCGGTCCGTGTTTAGTGTCCAGGTGTGGAGCTTGTTGTTGGTGTGTGAAGAAACTGTAAGTTTGCTTTGTTTCCTCCTTTAACAGTTTGTCTTTAGGAACTTTACTGTTTGTTCAGCTCATGTTTGATTTCTTCACACAACAAACTGTGTGTGTTTGTATTTCCGGTCTCTCCATTAAAGTCAGTGTGTAATGTTTTCCTGGCTAACATCAGCTGTGTGCAGCTTAGTTCAGCACAAATCTGCCGCTCCATAGTTCACGGTAACGGACTCACAGCTGGACCAACGAGGCCGAGTGTGTCCGCCACTCTGAGCTACGTTCGTGTTTGTGTACTTGTAGTTTGTACTTTGTGAGTTCACTCAGAGCCCACAGAGGACGCAGCGTACGTGATGACGTCACAGCCCTTTACCTCCTTTACTGTCACTATGATTAATATTTACACAGGAGACACCTGCAGAGCTCTGACGCTAAGCTAGCCACACAGCATGCTAACGCTAAGCTAACACTAAGCTAACGCTAAGAGTTCTTACAGACACGAGTTAAAAAGCTGCTTTTAGTTTGTGATCAGAGTCCAGGACTGAGAGCAGCAGCAGAGCTGATGGATGATGAATTACTGGATGGAAGAAGCTTCTCATTAGCAGTAAATCAGTGTGTGTGCAGTTCTCTGCAAACTCAGCAGGAAGAATTAGTGTGAAGCTTTAACTCTGCTGATCCTCTTTGAATCATGGATCAGCTGAAACGTTTAAAATGTTGTTCACACGTGTTGAACTGACTGAAGCTTCCAGTCACAGTGAATCAGTGTGTGTCAGTGAATGCATCGTGTGTGCTTCAGGCTCCATCTAGTGGACTGATAGTAGAGCAGCTGATGGCAGCTTCCTCTGCCTCACACTGCTGTCTGACTGCATTCAGCTGACACTGAGATGAAGCAGGAAAGAAGCAGCTGATATTTGGACAGCACACATGATGAAAGGAGGATTTCAGTTGATGTGCACATGAATGATTTGTGTTTCCTCTGCAGGTGAAGGTAGAAAGTGTGTGTGAGCTGATGTGAATTGAGCAGCATGGATCAGTGTGAGGACAGAGAGGAGGGAGCCCCTCCCTCTAAAAGCACTCTGTGTGGGGAACATGAGAGCCAGACCAAAGCTCAGAGGTGAGATGACCATCTCTAACTGTCCATGACTCTTCTCCATGTCACAGCTCAGCAATATGCAACATGGTCGGTCAAAAAACCTCTGACTCTTACATGATGACCTCTTACATCCAATTGTGTCCAGCACACGCATGTAAAGAGGTTTTAAATCAAAAACAACAAAACTCACTCTGAGGTAGAATCCTGGTTACATTTGTGATGACACCACCTCATGTTAAAACCTGCTCTGGTTGTTAATGCTCCTTTTATTAGGTTACACAGACAGAAAGGGTGTAACACAGATAGTGGAGCAAGTACTATTAATATAAGCTCTCTCTTTCCAAACTACTAATGTACAAAAATGTAAAATGTAAAAATATTTATCATTTATTTTTTTTATTAAAACATTAACAGTTAAATAATATTATAAACAAAATTTATTCCAGTCCATTGAAAACATTTTAATGAATGACACTTTGAGTTTAGATTCTAATCAAAGGATTAAAATATGCTCACAACAAAAATCAACTGACTTTCTACTGTAAGATAAAATGTTAAAATATTAGAGAGATAACAACAATCACATGATCCACTATGAGCAGCACTTGGTGACAGTGGGAAGGAAAAACTACATTTTAACAGGAGAATAGTTCTAACAGAGCCAGGATCAGAGAGGAGAGTAGAGAAAAGCTTCTGTGGAAAATGACTAACAGATGCATTTTTCCCTCTATCTGTCAGAGCCAAAGAGAGTTCCTTGTGGTTTTCCTCTCCTCTTAGAGGGGAGGACTTTTCTGAAAAAGATTCCAGCTATGATGATGTTCTGTCCATGAGAAGTGATCAGTCAAAGGACTCTGTACCGTCCTTTGCTACAGAAACGAGAGTTATAACTAAGTTATGAATGTGACATTCATGTGTTAAGTGTTAACTGCTCCCAAGTCTAAAATGTACAAAATAAATACACTATAAATATAGTTATAATTATAGAAGTTATAGTATATTATATATAAACATACCTGTCTGCTGGTTAATTACATAATCAGGTGGAGGCTGGGACTTCACAGCATACTCCTAACCTATTATATGATTGTGTTGTACATTGTTATATTTAGTGTGTTTTTATTTATATTTATAAAAAACATCAAGAAGTCACAATCAAACGGAGAACACACGATGACACATGTTTACTTATCAAAAGTATTTATTATTAAAATCAACATAACATTTTTTCAGCATTTTTAGACAAAAACAGAGTTTTCAAACTCATCCAGATTAGTGTAGACATATTCTTTGTCTTTAAGACATTGCTGCAGTTTAACTAATTGGTGTGTGACCGAGTGAGGAATTCCTTTATTCTATAAAACATGTCCAACATTTAAACTGCTGCTGCTCACAGTAGGACCGTCAATAGTCCTGCACTGTGTAAATGACTGTGTTTACCTCTGGGTGGCGCTCTGTTCTTCCACTGCCAACACTAGTTCAGATTTTCCTTCATGCTCAGCCTGCAAACACGTTTCTCTTTGGGATGATGAGTATTTTAAGTTTCTTTCAGCTTCTGTGGCTGCAAATGAAAACACATTTTTCTTTTTCTGACAGGATCAATGATCCTGCTGGACCTGAACCTGAACCCAGCTCTGCGTCCTTACAGAGTGACTGGTCTAATGATCGTGGCATTAATTTTAAAGTCCAGCAGGTGCCTGCTGCAGAGAGGTGAGCTGTTAGTTGATATCTGTCAATTTGGCGTCTGATTTAAATGAACTGCTCATGCTCAGCCTCTCTTTGGGGTGATAGAGGTTTTCTAAGTATACAACAACTCCTGTGGTTGCAAATTAAAAATACATTTTTCTTCTCTGATAGAATCAAAGGAAGACCTGTCAAACCTCAACCCAGCTCTGTGTCCTTACAGAGTGACTGGTCTAATGATCATCCCATTCATTTTAAAGTCCAGCCTGTGTCTGCTGCAGAGAGGTGAGCTGTTAGTAACATGAACTCTTTGATGTCAGTGGTTTCTTCCACCTGTCCTCGTCCTCCTGCTCCACGCCTCCGCATTAGTGGTCCTGAGTGGTAGTGACAGAGGGACTCAGAGCTCTTTCTGAATGATGGCTCAAGTGTTTTAGCAGACTGCTTAGCCTCATCACCAGGCCTCTTAACACTGGTTTTATTGACACTTTTAATCTGTTTGTGAAATCATTCCTTTTTTCCCTGAGCCCACAGAGTCCATCCCAACTGCTTAGGAAGCCGAATCCTAACAGCTTTCATTCGGTCTGGTCTCAGACACAATGGTGCAAATATGTCAGTGTTTCTGACAGCAAACGGATTCTGTCTTATGTCCAAAACAACCTGCTAGGAAAAAACCAAGCCTACGTGCCCATGTACTTTTAACAACTCCAGTGTAATAAAATGCTTCTGATTTACCAAAAAACCGATAAGGAGTTTACGATATGTTTATAGTTGCACAAAGACGTCACAGCACATACTGTCAGCAATGTTTCTCATACTTTTATCTTATAGATGAGTAAAACTGCAATGAATGGTTAAGTTCAATGTTTTTGTGTCATTTCTTTGTTTTCTTTTTATCTGCTTCCTGGATATGACTCATTAATAAATAATAATTACTAAAAGGCTTTTGGAAATCACAATAATCTGTTTCCTAAAATAGTGTTTAGCAGTCTTTATTTCTGATCTTGTATTTTGATCAGCAAAGAAACAAAATGAACTACATCATCTGAAAAGCAGAGATGAGATTCTGAGACCACCTGAGTGGAAGCTTTCTACTACTAAACCCCCAACATACAAGCAGCAAGCCGAGGGGATACTAAAATACCCACCCCAGCTACTGCCTCTTAGCAAGAGTAACTCCAGACTGAGACAGTCCAGTCCCTCTCCAGGAAACTGGTTCTTGTTAGCTGAACCTGACTATATACCTGAAGGCCTGAAGGTACCTCTCAACCTAGCTCAGGCTCCTTCCCCACCAGAGAGCTGACATGTCCCACTTGCTAGTCTCAGTAGCCAGGGACCCGTCTGCCAGGATCTCCACTCGTGGCCACCGCCCAGCACACACTTCACCTGACCCCTATGGCACCATCTATTGGTAGGGGGCCTACAGGAGGAGAACTTCTGCACAATCTTGTCAAATTTGAATAGTTTTTAGCAACAGTCAGTTAATGATTTCAGTAATAAAGAAATGTGTTCACAGAGCGAGGAAGAGGAGTGGTGTGTGTGAGGATGAGCAGCTGTCCTGCTGTGCTTTGTGTCAGGACGTCTTGAAGGATCCAGTCTCTTTTTTTTTTTTTTGCCTGTCCCGTTTGGTTCTTTTGCATCAGAATTATTGTCTAAAGGCGAAGAAAGATGCCCAACGGATTTACTTTACCAAATGGACCATCCCAGCTTTGCCGTAATGGTCCATTTGATTCACCTTTTATTGTTTATTTTATTTTTTATTTTCACCTGCTAGATACGGGTCAGACTTGACTGAGGAAAAGAAAGAGGGAAAGAAAAACGGCGGGAAAGAGGGACGGGGATAAAGGGCAAAAAACAAAAACCAACAAAATAAGCAGACAAAAAACACATCTATCAATCACCTGGATCACCTGTTGAGAAAGAAATAAGGAAACAAGCAGAAGAAAAAGAGAGCAATACAATAAACAACATCATGATGATATATGTGAATATAACAGTAAATACTAAATATTAAATATTATTGTGCAGCACGAAGGATCCAGTCTCTACCAGCTGTGGACACTGGTTCTGCAGACAGTGCATGTCCTCATACTGGGACCAGTCTGCTTCATCAGGAGACTCCTCCTGTCCCCAGTGTGGAGAAAGATCCAGAAGCAGAGCTGGACTGCAGACAGCCAGTCAGAGCAGCTGTGTACAAAGTAAGACTGAACATCTGTCTGCTGATGGACTTATTTCTGAAAACTGGACTTCTTGTTGTTGTTCAGACATTGAAGAGTTTCCTTTCTGTTTTTCTTTCTTTCAGCAGATGTTGGTCTGCAGGAGGTTTTAGATGAACATAAGATCAGTCTGAGGAGGAGATGTGAAGGTGTGACTGAAGGAAGTGATGAAACAGGAAGTGATGAAACAGGAAGTAGAACCCTCCTCAACAGGATCTACACTGAGCTCTACATCACAGAGGGACAGAGTGAAGAGGTTCACACCCAACATGAGGTGAGGCAGCTGGAGACAGCTTCCAAGATGGACGCCCTCCATGACACTCCAATCAGGTGCCAGGACATCTTTAAAGCCTTACCTGACCAACAGAGAGCCATCAGAGTGGTTCTGACCAACGGCGTGGCTGGTGTTGGAAAAACCTTCTCAGTGCAGAAGTTCACTCTGGACTGGGCAGAGGGCTTGGAGAACCAACATGTCAGTGTGGTGGTTCTGCTTTCATTCAGGGAGCTGAACCTGATCAGAGATGAGCAGTACAGTCTTCTGGAGCTGCTCCATGTTTTCCATCCAACATTACAGAAGCTCACAGCAGAGAAGCTGGCTGTCTCTCAGCTTTTGTTCATCTTTGACGGCCTGGATGAAAGCAGACTTTCATTGGATTTCACCAACAGGAAGCTGCTGTCTGATGTCACACAGAAGTCATCAGTCAGCCAGCTGCTGACAAACCTCATCCAGGGGAATCTGATTCCCTCGGCTCTCGTCTGGATAACTTCCCGACCTGCAGCGGCCAATCAGATCCCTCCTACATGTGTTGACAGGCTAACAGAAGTACGAGGCTTCACTGACGCCCAGAAGGAGGAGTACTTCAGGAGGAGATTCAGTGATGAAGAGCTGTCCAGCAGAATCATCTCCCACATGAAGACATGCAGGAGCCTCCACATCATGTGTAGTATCCCAGTTTTCTGCTGGATCACTGCTACAGTTCTGGAGCACATGTTGACCACAGAGCAGAGAGAAGAGCTGCCCAAGACACTGACTGACATGTACTCACACTTCCTGCTGGTTCAGACAAAGAGGAAGAAGAACAAGTTCCATGAGGGACATGAGACGAGTCCACAGGAGCTGATGGAGGCTGACAGGGAAGTTCTTCTGAAGCTGGGGAGGCTGGCGTTTGAACATCTGGAGAAAGGAAACATCATGTTCTACCAAGAAGACCTGGAGCAGTGTGGTCTGGATGTGACAGAGGCCTCGGTGTACTCAGGAGTTTGTACAGAGATCTTCAAAAGAGAGTGTGTGATCTTCCAGAAACCAGTCTACTGCTTTGTTCATCTGAGCATTCAGGAGTTTCTGGCTGCAGTCTACAGGTTCCACTGTTTCACCAGCAGGAAGACAGAGGTGCTTGAAGGTTTCGTGGGACAAATTTATTGGAAATCATCTCTGGATGTTTTCCTGAAGAGAGCCATGGAGAAATCCCTCCAGAGTAAAAATGGCCACCTGGACCTGTTTGTTCGCTTCCTTCATGGCCTCTGTCTGGAGTCCAACCAGAGACTCTTAGTAGGTCTGCTGGGTCAGACAGAGATCAGTCCAGGAACCATCCAGAGAGTCATCAACAACCTGAAGAAGATGAACAGTGATAAAATCTCTCCTGACAGAAGCATCAACATCTTCCACTGTCTGATGGAGATGAACGACCTCTCAGTACATCAGGAGATCCAAGAGTTCCTGAAGTCAGAGAACAGATCAGAGAAGAAACTCTCTGAGATCCAGTGCTCAGCTCTGGCCTTCATGCTGCAGATGTCAGAGGAGGTTCTGGATGAGTTGGACCTGCAGAAGTACAAAACATCAGAGCAGGGACGACAGAGACTGATTCCAGCTGTGAGGAACTGCAGAAAGGCTCGGTGAGTCCAGATGTGATCATTAACATCATTAATTAGTGTAGATCAATAGTTTAGTTCTTCAGATATACGCAGTACTAAACGACTCTCCTTAGTTTGAGTTTCTCAGATAAAATGTGTGTGTGCACTTACGCTGTGTGCTGTAGACTCACATCTACATGTAGTACCTGTGTGGTGTCATCAGGGGGCAGTATTTTAAACCTGCTGCTGTTGTTGGTCGTTCAGACGCTGCTGTTAGAGAGAGACAGAAATAAGAATCTATGAAGAGCTTCTTTGTAGTAAAGTGAACTCTAATGTTACAAACAGAGACAAATATCCAGAGCAGTCACCGTCTGAGCTTCTCCTCTGACTACAGACACAGTTCAGTGGCATAAACATGGTGAGTGAGGATGAAGGTGCTGAGGAAGACTCTGGTTTAGTGTGATGTACTGATGAGTGACAGTGCTGTGGGTCAGAGTGAGGCTCAGAGGTGAACCAGCTGTGCTCTCTTACTGCCAACAGTGGGACAAACTGAGTGAGAAGACACTGCTGACATCTGGACTGAACATGTGTCAGATATGTGAGCTGATGTCACAGCAGCTCATGAATTCACTCTCATTCCTGCTGCTGCTCCTAATGTCTTCATGTCCTCATTAATCACAGAGCTGATTGTTCAGTGTTTAGTTGTTGCTGCTGAAATGTCGTCCCTATCTTCTGCTGATGGAATTCACTGCTGTGTTTCTGGCTGCTGTTTACATCCCCGAGCTAACTTCCTGGCAAACGACATGATGTCATCAGTGTTTTATAGACGGTGTGAGGTTCATGTTGTAACCACAAAGTGTTTGTGTCCGTACGCTGCAACCTTCCACACCATCCTTTATTGTACAGACTCAGCAGCAGCTCCATGGATCCCAAATCCAAGAGTGGAGAACAGATTTGAAGTGTGTCCATGCAGTCACAGCTGTTTCCACCATGTTTCCACTGATATTAATCCTGTTCAATGACACGTTTCATATCAGTGAATATGTTCTTTAGGACGTCCACTGACATGTTTAAGTGTCCTGCTGGAAATCACTCAAATCATCCATGAAAAATCCTTTTAGTGTTTCTAACTTCACCCTCTGTCCTCTCTCTCTCTCCATCCTCCTCACTGCTTCTTTCACTGATAATCACACAAACATCGTATTCATAGGGCGATATGGCCTAAAATTCATATCATCGTATAGTTTGAAGCATGTGTGGTAACGATATATATCACAATATATTCTTCTCTTCTGTATAATGTATTTTCCACACTATAAGGCTTAAAATCCTTTAATTTTCTCAAAAATCGAGAGTGTGCCTTATGTATGAATTCTGGTTGTGCTTACTGACCTCGAACTGATTTTGGCTGCAGAAATCTGTTAAAAATGTTTTAGTACAACTTTGGTAAGCCGCACTGCTTGATGGATTGTCAGAGCATTACGGCTGCTGTAGGGAGGAGCTTCACGGAGTAATCTGGGTCCAAAACTCCGTCTCCTTCAGGTCCCAAAGTCAAACGAACACTAAGAGTTAAAAACGGTCTAAAGTCTTTCATCTTTAATTAAATCATCAACGTTGCTGCTTTACCAGGTGTAACTATTAAGTTTAACATCCAGGCATCCATGAAAACAGAAGTTATCACATTTAACAGAGTTAGAAGTTAACAGGAAGTTAGCTCGCTAGTTTACACCCAAACATTTCATACCATGTTCTGACTGAGAGATTTTTGAAACTAATTAAAACGTACAGCTCTGCTAACACTTCCAACATAAATGAAGACAGAAAATTAAACAGCAGTGGTGTTTGCAGGGTTACTGAAGTTGGGCTAGCTGGTATATAATGTTGTGCTACGTGATTGCTAGCGACACAGCTATGTTAGCATAACATTAGCACAGTGAAGCTGGAGGATGAACGCCAACTTTTTTTCCACTCGATAAAAGTTAACGTGAGGGATTCTGGTGGTCAGGGATAAATGCAATCGCATAGCAGGATGCTATACACGGGCCAAACTGAGCAGCAGCGAGAGAATTCAACATTAATGAATCAATAGTCGTGTCCAAATTCATGGGCTGCATCCTCCTGAGGACCCGGCCTTCGCGGTCTACGTGGGCCGGGTCCTCAGAAGGTCGGGTAGGCCGGAAGTAAACGGCTGGGGAAATTGGACGGTCTAGCCTTCAGATTTGCGTCACCGCTGTCTCGGTGGAGTTTAATAAACTCAGCCGTCTGCTCCTTGCTATCTTGTACTAGTGTTTTATTTTTACTTTGTTTTAAAACATACTAACTCTCTGCTTGTTTATGATCCCCAAATGCTGCTAGCTTTAAGGTCCTCTCAGTTAAAAACTCTTTATTGCAATCGTGGATATCAGGGAACCTTCTCCCCACCGCTCCTGTCAGGAGTTCCAGCTTGTCTCCGTTGTGTTCCGGCACTACCTCAACTGAGAGGGCGCTGTAGATGCAGTGAGAAACGCAGTGGCTTATTGGTGAGAATCAAGGCTACCTGGACACTATTTCGAAAAATACCTCACCCTATCCCGACTGGATTTGACCGCGTCAACTACTGGCACTCTCTGGACATGGCTTACACTTGCCTGACACCTGTTGTTGGGCTTACGACAATAACCCCTCGCCAGCGTCCCCCCGTCTTCACTCAGGTGGAGTAAACCCTCAGAACCTACGGCCGATAGGTCGGGCATCCTCTTCGGCCGTTGAGCCACCAAACATACACAGGCCTCCATATACAGGCCTCCAAAATATCACAAGGATTTTATCCAAGACTTTTCAAACTTCTTAGCTGGAACTGTGCCAAACTACGATCGAATCTTAATTGTTGGAGATTTTAATATTCATGTGCGTTGTCCCTCTAATTCACTGGCCAGAGACTTTTTAAGTTTGATAGACTCCTTCAGTCTTGCTCAACTTGTGTCTGGGCCGACCCAGAAACAGGGTCATACCCTGGATCTTGTGCTGTCTTTAGGGTTACCGGTCCTAAACATGGAAATATGTGATGCTGTTTTTTCTGATCACTGTCCTGTTGTGTTTGATATACTTTTATCTCTCTGCCATTTTACACCTCTTATTTCTACACGTCGTTGTCGTGTTTTTAACCCATCTACAACAGAACAATTTTCTATTGCTTTTAAAAAAGTTTTAAGATCTCCCCTTGGCTTTGGTACCGAGGAAATGACAGTTAATTTTTATGATACATGCAAAACTGTCCTTGATGAGGTCGCTCCTTTTAAAACTATAAGTTCAAAACCACGACCAGACCCATGGATAAATAAGGCCACTCGTTCAGCCAGACGAGAGTGCAGGAAGGCTGAACGTAAGTGGAAAAAAGATGGGCTGCAGGTGTCCTTTCTCATGTTGAGACAGTCTGTACAGGTATCAGGACATTGTAAAAGCAGAAAAGTCAAGGTTTTTTTCTAATGTTATTGAGAATACCTCCAATAATCCTCGGATTCTTTTTTCAATTATTGATTCTGCCCTGAATATTTCCCCAGCTTCTTGTATTAATAGTTCCTCAGACACCTGTGAAAGGTTCTTGCAGTTTTTTATCAATAAGATAAAACAGCTTCGATCTATGATCGCCCTGCCTTCACATGACGCGTCTAAAATATTCACCTGCTCTGCTGTTTTTGATCAGTTTGAGCCTGTGTGTCTTGATCAGATGGAGGAAGTATGTAGTGGCACAAAGACATCATCGTGTCCAAATGACATTATTCCAACACATATTCTAAAAAACATTTTTAAGGTTGTCAGTTCTGACATTTTAGCTATTTTTAATAGCAGCCTTAGCTCAGGTGTTGTGCCAGCCTGTTTTAAACATGCTGTTGTACAGCCTGTATTTAAAAAACTTAATCTTGACTCCTCTGTCCTCACTAACTTCAGGCCTATTTCAAAGCTCCCCTTCCTGTCGAAAATTTTGGAAAAGATTGTGTTTGTTCAGCTGCAATCTTTTGTAAACAGACACAATGTTCTTGAGAGGTTTCAGTCTGGTTTTAAAACTCTTCATAGTACAGAATCTGCACTTTTAAAAGTTCTTAATGATCTTTTATTAGCCCCTGACTCAGGTGACTCAGCTGTGCTTCTGCTTTTAGATCTGACCGCAGCCTTCGATACTGTTGACCACAGCGTTTTAATCTCACGGTTGGAGCATTGTGGCGTAAAGGGCACCCCATTAGAGTGGTTCAGGTCATACCTGTCTGACAGGACTTTCTCTGTGAGCTTTGGAGATTTTATCTCTTCCTCAGCTCCCCTTACTTGTGGTGTTCCCCAGGGATCTATACTGGGGCCAATATTGTTCTCCATTTATATGCTGCCTCTAGGTCTAATTTTTAGAAAATATAACATTTGTTTTCATTCATATGCCGATGATACTCAAATCTATCTTCAACTGAAGGGAAATAGTCCTGCCTCACTAGAACCCTTACTTCAGTGTCTCGGTGAAGTTAAATCTTGGATGGCCTCTAACTTCCTTAACTTCAATGAGAACAAAACCGAAGTGATAATTTTTGGACCAAGCAGCAATCCCAGCACCTCTAATTTTAACCTGCACAGTCTTGAGCCTTTTGTCAAATCGCATGCCAAAAATCTGGGGTTATATTTGACAGCAATTTCACCTTTGAAAAACAAATTAGCTCAGTCGTACAGCGGTCCTTCTTCAAACTGAGGCTTTTATCTAAGGTGAGATCATTTTTATCTTTTAAAAACTTTGAACGAGCGATTCATGCTTTCATTATATCCCAGCGGGACTATTGTAACTCCTTATATGCTGGAGTTAGCCAGACCTGCCTGGCAAGGCTTCAGTTGGTCCAGAATGCTACAGCTCGTCTTCTGACACGTACTAAAGGATGTGAACACATTTCCCCGTGCTCGCCTCCCTTCATTGGCTCCCTGTCCGCTTCAGAATTAATTTTAAAATTTTATTGTTGACTTACAAAGCCCTGAATGGACAACTCCCGGGTATTTGTCTGACCTCTTGCAGACTTATACCCCCTTTAGATCTCTTAGATCAAGTGATCTTTTGCTTTTAGCTGTACCAAGGTCGAGGCTGGTTCATAGTGGCGATCGAGTATTTGCAGTCGTAGCGCCTAAGCTGTGGAATAATTTACCCCTATACATGAGACAGGCTCCCACTGTCAATCTTTTTAACTCTGATCTTAAAACCCATTTTTATTTACAGGCTTTTAATACAGCATGAGAGTTATTTGTTATTTTATTAGGTATGTTGTATTCTTGTACAGTATTTTTTATTATGTATGTTGTATTCTTGTACAGCACTTTGGTCAGCGCTCCTGTTGTAATTAAATGTGCTATATAAATAATTAAACCATAACCAAAAAATATAACAGGACACTGGCGTAAATTCTCGACTGTCTCACACTTCTGTTTAATCAGTTTTCTATTTGACGTTTAGTCAGCTGTGTAAAAACCAAGGAGGAACCCACCCGATTGATTAATAAAGTTTTATTTTATCTAATCTAATAACTTCAATCTCAGCCAAACCGATTTACTCACGAACAAACAAAACACTGAAAAAAGCCCAACAATAACATTTTTAGGTTGTCTAAGTGACCTATATATTATGTTTAATTCTTTAATTCTCAATTCTCAAGTACGCGAGTACGTACTCGCATTCTCGGCGAGTATGTACTCGCCAAGAACGCGAGAACGGAATTTGTACAATTGGAACACCAGCGTACTTGATGATGTCACAGGTCTGGAGTTTTTACTGCCGTCCCCTCTTAATTTAACTGTGAGTAATATGTTATGAAGCTTAACTTTAATCACAGCCAAACAGATTTACTCAGGAACAAATAAAACACTGAAATAAACCAAACATTAACATTTAGAAGTGATCTAAGTGACTTATATATCATGTTTAACCTCAGTAGTGAAATCTCTATTAATAGAAATAGTGTACATGTAGATACGTGTACATACCTTAATAAAAACAAGCAGGTGTGTGTGTGTGTGTTAGTCCCCGTAGGGAAATTGCTCCTCTGCATTTAACCTATTCACCCAGTGAAGCAGTGGGCAGCCACCAATGCAGCGCCCGGAGAGCAGTGTGTAGGGACGGTACCTTGCTCAGGGGTACCTCAGGGTAACCGTTCAGTGGAGTCGAACCCCCAACCTTCCGAACATGGGGCCACCACTCTACCTACTGGGATAGCTCAGTAGGTAGAGTGAGATGTTAGAACGCTTTTATTTTTATTTTAGTGGACACTCAAAACAATAGACAGCTACTGGGGTTTGGGGTTTGTTTAACCTGAGTAGCGAAAAGACCGCGGGGGGGTTGGAAACGATGTGCCGAGAGTCCGCTGTTCTCGCTGGCTCTAATAATCCTTGACCACGCTTTCTGCTATATTTAGCTGTACCAAGTCCACACAAGTCACCACCGATGCATGCTCGATAAAACGGGCAGAGCAAGAACACATCCGCTTTTTCACGTTCTCGGCTTGATGCGTACTTCGAATTGGAACAGTACTTGGTCTCCGACTGATGGCGTATCATGAGTACACAAGAACGCAAGTACGCACAAGTACGCATATTGAGAAAGGCCCTACGAATTAGGACAGCCTTTTGCGCGTCGCTGTGACGTAATCGGTCTACAAATGCGGCCTCAAGAGGATGCAGCCCATGAATTTGGACACAACCGTTGTTACGGAAGTGGAGGAAGCGCAGTTTTTTGGCTTTCCCGATATTTCAAAAGTGCTTCATCTCTTTGCTGTGACTGTCGCCCGGCATAATTTGCAGATGATAATGGTTGTAGCCGCTGCGATGCTTTCGACCAAAACAGGCACAGCTTGATGACATCATCAACATGCACTATCGCGGTAGAGCGGTATAGTCAAAATCTCTATGGTTGGCCAAATTTATACAGTTTCTATCGTATATCGTTTCTATCGCCCACCCCTACGTATTCAGCTACAAAACAACACAATAATATAATCTGATGATCATTATTATAAGAGCAGGATCCATATTTGATATCAGAGTAACACACTGATGGTTATGTGCAGCCATGTGGGTCTCTGACTGTGGGTCAAACAGAAGCTTTTGAGCCCCAGCTCGGACAGTCACGGTCGTTGTGTCCTTGGGCAAGACACTTCACCTACTGCCTACTGGTGTTGGCCAGAGGGGCCGATGGCGCGATATGGCCGCCTCGCTTCTGTCAGTCTGCCCCAGGGCAGCTGTGGCTACAACTGTTGCTGCCTCCACCAGTGTGTGAGTGTGTGTGTGTGTGTGAATGGGTGGATGAGTTGGTGTGTAAAGCGCTTTGGGGTCCCTAGGGGGGACTAGTAAAAGTGCTATACAAATACAGGCCATTTACCATTTCTGATTGGTTGCTGACCTTGGTCACCTGTCCACTCTCACCTGTGTGTGTTTGCTCTCTCTTTGCTGTCTCCATCCTCTCTCTCCTTTCTCTCCCTCTCTGTCTTTGTACCGTCACTCAGGTCCAATGGAAACAGTGACATTTACAAACCAATCAAAGACAAACTGATCTATGTCAGGTGATAACAATATTCAAAGTGAATACAGGCGGCTGCTGGACACAGACAGGTAACATCGTTTTGACTTGCTGTCACCTGGATCTGGACTCATAAACACTGAAGCCCTGAACAGGAATACAAATCATTTTCTGCCAACTAGCGACACACCAGCAGATAATGGCTCAGAAAGCTAAAATGAGCCAATCATTTCTGTGTTTAGTTCCTGAAATCAGATCTGATATCAGCAGCTCTGAGTTCATTCATCATTATTGTCCAGTGATGAGATTTCTGCTCCGTTTGGTAACAGTCAGCAGGTTTTTCCTGCGTGTGGACGTGAACAGTCGTACCTGACAGCAGGTAGCAAACAGAGATCATCTTTCCAGCTGGAACTCTTCACTGAGCTGAACTCATTTAAAATGTTCTGGAGTCAAAACAGGAAACAGTCCAAATGTGTGTCTTCACTCTGACTCTGGATCTCAGTGACAGACTGTGGACATTATGGAAGCCTAAATGTGACACCATCTTCCTCCTTCATCTGCAGATTAAAGCCAAACAAAGATTCTCATTAAAAGTCTGCAGGTCTGAGAGAGACTCAATCGTTGTGTCATGTCAAACACAGTAAGAGGAGCTGAAGCACAGATGTGAAGAGCAGATTCATCAGATTATGACCTCACTCTGTTTTGTCTTCATATACATTCAGTCTGTGTTTATAATGCAGATTTTCTGCTTTTATAATAACACATTTTATATTTTCTATCATCACAGACTGACTCAGTGTCGACTCTCAGAGACTCACTGTGAAGTTGTGGCCTCAGCTCTGAAGTCCAACCCCTCCCATCTGACAGAGCTGGACATGAGTGGAAACTGGCTGCAGGATTCAGGTGTGAAGCTTCTGTGTGCTGGACTGGAGAGTCCAAACTGTCGACTGGAGACTCTGAGGTGAGTTCACTGACTGCGGCTGTTGTTGTTTTTCTATATTTCATGTCTTTGATTGATGTTTGAAACTTTCTTTAGTTCCTAAATGTTCAGGATGTGTCTGAAGACAAATGTGAAGAAGTTTGAGTGCTTTCAGAAATGTTGAAAATGTCAGTTTTTCCTATTGGCTCCAAACAGAAGTGACAGACTTGAGCAGGGTTCATTTAAAGGCTGACAGAAGTGGAGTGGTGACGGGGAGATGTTTGACAGGACAGTGTTTCAGCCTCCACAGGTTCATGTTGTGCTCCATCAGTCAGTGAAGATGAAGTCAGTACTGATGAGGCTGTAGAGTCTGTGAGGGATGTGAATGAGGATGATGAAGATCTGATGATAGCAGATAAAAACAGGCTGCAGAGACTTTGAGCTTCTGTGGAAACAGAGAGAGAGAAAAGAAAGACATGAATGTCAAAGCTAATAAAGGTGAAATTAGGAGCTGTGATGATGTTCATGTATCAGAAGCTGATCTTGCTGCTACAGAGACGACCCACACAGCTGCTGTGGTGAGGTGTGTGTTAAAGCAGAGGAACACAGAGCAGATGAACACAGGCCCAAACATGACAACAAAGCAGGATTCAGGCTCTGTGAGGGGATTTCAAACAGAAGCTGGAGAAGAGAAAGGACTCTGTTGGACTACGGAAAGAAGGCAGCTGAGACCAGTCCAAGTGTTTCCATGGAGCCCAGTCTAACATTCATTTAAACACTAACGTACAGAGGTGAATGGGAAAATGAATCCATAGTTTCAAATGTAGAAATAGTTCTCAGTTCATTTACAGAGTTTAATACAGTTCATGAGGAAATGAGAAATGTTCAAAACAGCAGCTGGTAGGAAGTCTGCTTCACAAAGTTGGATCCAATTCCAGTAGTTTGTGATGCACTTGAACGCAGCATGAGCAGTTCACTGCCTAACCCCACAGAGACTGTCAGTCTGGACTTTCCTTTTTCCCTGTTGGCTGTCAGTGAGATTTCAGAGCAATCAGAGACTGTGGATCTGTGTATAAAGTATAATTCACGTGCAGTTGTAGAATGAATGGATTAACCCTAACCTGAGAAACATGGTACGCCCCGGCTCTGCTAGGCGACAGGGGAGGTAACATGAATGAGCCCAGAGACAGGAAGGTCAGATAACAAAGAAAAACAAAAGGTTTATTACCACAACTGAAAACTGTTACTGAAACAACTCACTAGGCAATGAGGTGATTTAAACAAACAAAAAAACGTATCTATAGAGATTGACATTGTCGACTTTGTGGGTACCCGTGGCAACAACATCAAGACACTGCATGAAGCGCTAGCATTTCCAGCACCGGTAATCATTAATTCTGTGGCTTTAATCCCTCCTTGCATTGTATTTGCCCCCTTAAACAGTTATGTACAAAATGATGAAGAACACGGCAGGTCCGTACAAAGACAGACGTGACGAAAAGGCAAAAAAAGGACGAGGAAAAAATCAAAGGAGTGAAAGGGTCAGACCCATAGGAGCATACAGAGTGGAGTAAGCACGTTCGTGTGCTGCCCAACTTTCATCACGCACATATTTATTATTATATGGTCCTAAGTGTGAGTGCACACACTCACAAAATGTTTACTAACTTCAGATCCCTGCAACAAGCCCAGGTCCAGTTTACTTTGGTGATTTGGACGATTCCATTTCACAGCTGTTGTTTTTTTTCCTTTTTCTCCTGTACAGGCAAACACATCTATTTGTCGTTTCAGGTTGTAGTGTTACACAACACTTTCAGATCTAATAGAAATAAAATAAGTGTTTCGTAAACATGTTGATGGATTGGCTGTGTTGGTTCAGTGACAGATTTATTTGGAAAGAAAACAGTTGCACTTGCAGTCAAAAACTAATGTGTACGCTTATGCCTGCATTTTTATTTTGTTAAATACAAACAAAATTATAGCAGAAGTGCTGCCACGTGTCTGGCCAGAAAGAGCTGTTTATTTAGTAGTTCAATGAATGGCTTCAGATAGTAAGAGTGAGAAAAAAAATATACGTTCTTGTTTGCAGTTTTGTCTTGTTGACATATCTGACTTACTCTTGGAATTATTTAGATCAACAGTATACAACCCCAAAGTGATACTATATCAATATCAAGTCTGATTCTGCCTTCCAAATTGACTTACTCATTTAACAATTTCAAAATGCTCTTAAATTGAAATTTCATTTTTCCACAGGATGTTAAATCAATAGTATCCAATAGTGTCCAACCCCACAGTGATACCATATCAATTTCAAGGCATGTATGTATCAGCATGTACTGAAGGTTAGAGTCGTGACTCCAGGGCCTGGTTTGAGTCTGCCCAAGACCATTTCCTGTGTGTCTATATCCCCACTTCTCCCTCCCTTCCTGTCTTCTGTAACGCAAAGTTATTTAAGGACTAGTTTTATTGCAATGGATGAGTTTACTGACTGACGCGCAGAAGAAGTAGTTCTTTATGGAGCCTAGATGGTGTGAATGATGAGACCAAAAACTGCAATATCTTGTGCCAACAATATATTGAATAAATGGGGGAAAGGGGAAGTGGAACAAAATAATTAATGCAACACACAACATAAACGAATGCCCACAATTAATTAGAAAAGTAATTGCTGTGATTTTCTGTGGAAGAGTCCTTTTGTTAAGAGTCCTTTTTTGGTCCTTTTCTTTTTAAAGTTCACTTTTAAGGTATTCCTCCTTAGGGTGCAGCTTCATACAGTGGGGAAATATGTCCGTAATCCAAAGACGGCAACGTGGGGGAAAAACAAAGAATGGTCCTACCGGCTCGCCACTTCAATATGAAGAAGATCAGTTCAAAGAGGGGAAAAAAAACCTGACCTGTAGGTCAGAAGAATGTCCATTAACACATCTGGTTCGATTCAGGTTACCGGTAAACAAATACATTTTTCTGCAGTTCTATGTAACAATGCAAATCATGAATCAGGAATCATCATCATCATAATCATCATCCATCAATGTACAACAGTTAAATTATTACATATTAATCATTAATCATCTTGGCTACGTAGCTTAATCTATACATTCCAGTAGCGTTCGCTACAACCACATACAAAAACAACAATAAAGAAAAACAACTGTCTAACAGACAGCATAGCCGGATTCAAGGCAACACATAACAATAATCATTCAATCCCACTTTGTTCCAAAGTAAGCCCATTAAAGTGCTTAAGTAAATAAAAGAGTTCAAAAACAGCGGTTTTTGAACTGGAGTTCTGCTCGCGGTGGGAACGCCGCCGAACAAAGTCATTTTTTAATCGCGAAAACGATCGACTGCTTACTGACAACAAAAAGGTTGTTTTTGGTAAATATTAAGGACACTTACCGCTGAGGTGAAATGAGTTTATAGATGAATTGAGGGGAGAAAACGCCTCGTTTTCAACGCCGTTCCAAACGCCATAAGCCTACAGCCACAGCAGGAGTCGAACCCGGAAGTATCCCTCCACAGCCGGTTTTCAGAGTTGCCGCGACGTGGAAGGAGCCAATCAGGAGAGTGACCTCAAATCAGCTGACGTGGGTCATGTGACGGGGAGTAGTTGATATGGGTTACAGGTTCCCCCCTCGAACTCATGTACGCCCCTGTACATGGTGGCTGGTTCCGGACGACAGGTTGTTCAGTGGCAGTAAGTAGATGGTCCTCTTCATCCTCCGGTGCATGAGTAAAGGCAGTGGTTAAGCCATGGACTAGTGCCTGAATACTCCTCAAGATGGGCTGACCAAGCTTAGAGTATTGCAACCGGTCTGGTGGTTTCCTGGTCCGAGTTGATGTTCTTGGAGGTTCTAGTTCAAAGCTGGAGGTGTCAGAGGTAGATGGTAGATCAGCAGCAGAGGACATACTGGACTCAGTCAGCAATTCAACATTGGTAGGTTCAGCAGAGGACAGACTGTCCTCTGATACCACAGTATCAGGAGCTTCCTCCTTGACAGGGGTTTCTGAGTCAGGGGTTTCGCTCTCTGCTGCCTCAACAGGAGGCAAAGGGAGTGTAGCAAGTTCACAGAATGGCGGATCAGATGGTAAAGTTTCAGTGGCTGGAACGGTGGATGATGGTTCTGGCAGATTGTGGACAGTGGTGAATTGCAAAGGCTCTGAGACAGGAACGTACCATTGATGCGGTATCATGTCATCCTCATCTTCTGACTGAGGTTGTGCACAGTCCTCATCAGAGAGGTTGAGTGACTGCTTCCTGGTTTGTTTTACAGTTGTTCGGTGGGTTCTAGTGGAATGCGGCAGAAACCCACATGGTAAGAGGAGATCTCTGTGTAGAGTACGAATCGGTTTGGATTTGTTCTCTGGTCGGACAGTGTACACTGGAAAATTGTCTGCTCTTTTTACCACCACATAGATGTCTGGTTCCCATTTGTCTGCGATTTTGTGTTTGCCTCGGAGTTTCACATTACGTACCAGCACCCTGTCACCAACGTCCAGTTCAGAGGGGGTTATATGCTGGTCAAAACGGCTCTTGTTTCTTCCCATGAGCTTCTCTGCATTCCCGATGGCAATTTTGTAGCTCTTTTCTAGATTTGACTTCAGGTTCTGGACATACTGTGAATGAGTAGGTTGATTGTCATCCACAGGCAGTCCAAAGACCAGGTCGATCGGGAGGCGAGGTTGTCGACCAAACAGGAGCTCATAGGGTGAGTAGCCAGTAACATCACTCCGGGTGCAGTTGTATGCGTGGACCAAGGGCTTAACAAAATCTTTCCAGTGAGTTTTCTCTTCAGTGGTGAGTGTTCCGAGCATATTCAGTAGTGTTCTGTTAAAGCGCTCGACTGGATTACCTCGTGGATGGTATGGTGTAGTTCTTATTTTGTGAATTCCAGCCATTTTGCAGAGTTCTTTTATTGTGCGTGACTCAAAGTCTGGTCCTTGATCACTATGCAGCTTTTCTGGGATGCCATAATGAACCAGGAAATTGTCCCAGAGACATTTGGCGACAGTCTTTGCTTTTTGGTTTGGAGTGGAGACAGCGACAGCGTACTTGGTAAAGTGATCTGTTATTACAAGGATGTCTTTGGTTCTGCTCCTGTCAGATTCCAGTGATAAAAAGTCCATGCAAACCAGTTCCAGAGGTCGATAAGTTCGAATGTTCACCAGCGGTGCTGCTCTTTCAGGTAAGGCTTTCCGTTTGGTGCATCTCTCACATGTCTTCACTTTATTCCACACATCATTGGCCATTTTCGGCCAGTAGAATCTTCGACGTACGAGGTCAAGGGTACGTTCGATGCCCAAATGACCCATCTTGTCATGCAGTTCTGACAGTACTTCAGCCCGGCATTTCTGTGGTAACACTAGCTGGTAACAGAGCTGGTCCCCAACTTGCCTCCTCCTCACGAGAATGGCGTTTTGGAGCTCCAGGCGATGTTGGTCTCGGAGTAGAAGGGGCAGTTCTGGGAGTTCATCCCGCAAGATGGGAGGTGGACTTTCCCCAGTCTCTAGCAGCAATATGACATGCCTCAGGGTCTGGTCTTCCCTCTGTCTCTCAGCGATTTCAGCATTCGTCAGCTGAGGAACAACAGGAGATGCAAACTGAGTGTCGTTGACGAAGCTGTCAGGCAAACTGTCGGCATGGGCAGTTAGTGACTGGATGAGTGCAGTGGTGGGCATCTTTTCAGCCATGCTATAAACGAGCTGTCGGTCACAAAGGGCTTTGACCGTGTGTTGATCGATGGAAATTGAGGAAGACTGGTCTAGATGATGTTGAGCAAATCGGAGAATTCTCTCCCTCTCCTTTTGGGACATTTGGTCGTTGAAGAGTTCTCCATGTGGCCTGCGAGAGAGAGCATCAGCATCTAGATTCTGCTTGCCAGATCTGTACATGATTTTGAATGAAAATGTGGAAAGAGCAGAGAGCCAACGGTAACTGGTGGCATCCAACTTAGCGAAGGTGAGTAGATAGGTGAGTGGGTTGCTGTCAGTGATGACAGTGAAGTTGGTGCCGTAGAGATAGTCGTGGAACTTCTCCGTAACAGCCCACTTGAGAGCCAGAAATTCCAGTTTGTGAGCTGGATATTTTGACTCACACCTCGACAGACCGCGACTTGCATAGGCAATCACCTGGTTTTGTCCTTGCTGCTCCTGGTACAGAATAGCTCCTAGCCCGGTAGAACTAGCATCTGTATGGAGAAGGTAAGGCTTCTGGGGATCGGCAAAAGCAAGTACTGGTGCTGTGGTGAGGTTTTTGATAATGGTGTCAAAGGCTTGTTGACATGCAGGAGTCCAGCGACCGGCAAATGGTTCCTTAGGATCCAAATATTGGTCTCGCTTGATGGTGGCTCTGAGTTTCCGCTGTGATGGAGGATATCCAGCAGTAAGGTCATGCAAGGATTTGACGATGTTGGAGTAGCCTTGGATGAACCTGCGGTAATATCCTGCGAAACCCAGGAAAGAGCGGAGTTCTTTAAGATTCTTTGGAACCGGCCAGGACTTAAGTGTCTCGATTTTATCTGGATCTGTCTGCACACCGTCCTTTGACACAACATGCCCCAGGTATTTAACAGATTTCTGGAAAAACATGCATTTTTCAACTGAGAGCTTGAGTCCAAATTCCTTCAGACGGTGAAGGACTTTCAGTAGTCTCCTCTCATGCTCTTCAAGTGTTGGTGCAAAAATAATCAAGTCGTCAATGAAGACCAAGACTTCTTTCAAGTTCATTTCTCCCATGCACTTTTCCATTAGTCGTTGGAAGGTACTGGGTGCGTTTGTGACTCCCTGGGGCATTCTGTTGAACTCATAGAATCCAAGTGGACATACGAATGCTGTTTTGCTCTTGTCTTCCCCCTCCATTTCAATCTGGTAATAACCAGATTTAAGGTCAAGGACTGAAAACCATTCTGATCCAGAGAGAGCTGTAAAAGCATCCTCCAACTTCGGCAATGCATATGCATCTTTGATGGTCTGCAGATTTAGTTTCCGGTAATCAATGCAGAGCCGCACACTCCCATTCTTCTTTCGCACCACGACAATGGGTGACGCAAAGGGTGAGTCTGACTCTCTGATGACCCCAGAGTCAACCAGCTCCTTCAGGTGTTGGCGCACGGCATCCAGATCTTGAGGATGGATTGGTCTTGGGCGCTGTTTGAAGGGAGTAGGGTCAGAGAGCTTGATCTGATGTTTCACCTTGTCGGTTTTCCCAAAGTCAAGATCGTGTTTGGCAAAGACATCATGGAGGGCGTTTAACCTCTCAGTAATACGACTCTTCCATTCCGGTGTTAAGGGGGAGTTACCAAAGTTGAAGTTGAATCCAGAAGTTACAGGGCTAGGAGGCATACTGTCATGACTCCTTTCCTGATACTGAATAGACTGAATGGCACTGATCTCCGCAATGATGGCTTTGGCTGGGAGAGTTACATCGTGTTCAGACTGGTTGCAGATTACCACAGGTAAGTGGTATGGCTGGTGAGAAGGGAAATCCATGACACAAGACGGGACCATCAAGCCACCCGGCAGAGGCGACGCAGTCGGATGTTCCACCAACACAGCCTTCTCGGCCTGGAGGCAGCGTCCAAAAATTAATCCCTCCAAGGCAACAGTTTTTCCAGCTGGGATCGTCTGTGGTCCGTCAGTGTGCAGTTTGATGATTCCGTGGTGACTACTGTTGGCCAGTCTGTACCGTTGCTCAAGGATTTTCAGCACCGTTCTGTATCCATGAGGGGCTGGAAAGGAGGGTTGTTGGTCTGAGAGTGCTTTCTCATATGCCAAGTCCAGAGTGTTTGTACCAATCAGTATTGATGGCTGTTGAGCTGATTGGACATCGGGAACTACCAGAGCAAGTGTATCAACAGCTGTGGTGGAACCCAAGAAGTCGGGAGGGAAAGTGACATTCATCTCCACATAACCAAGGTATGGAACAGCTTGGCCATTCGCTCCTTCTATCTCCAGGAGATTTCTCAGAGGTTGTATCTCTTGGTCAGAACGATAATCATGGTGGAAGGAGTGGGAGATGGTGGTTACCTGGGATCCAGTGTCTAACAGGCAGTTGAATACAGTTCCTCCAATTGTGACCTGTGCTGTACTTCTGGTTCCAATGAGTCCTTTAGGCAATGTGATGGAATGTCCATTCTGCTTGTAACTGGGACATGGGTCGACTGCAGCCTCCGTCTGTCCCTCCACAGAGACTGCATCTAGTTTGTTGACTTGTTATTGCTGTCCCAAGCCTGCTGTCTTTTTTCAAGTTGTTTCTTCTTTTTCGTAACCACTGTCGGGTTCGGAGGGTTGGCGCATCCTGCTGACATGTGCCCATCCTCTCCGCATTTAAAGCAGTAGCCTGCTCTAGGCTGGGAACTGTTTGCACTGCTGCTGGCTCTCGGTTGTGCTGGTCTGAGTTGAGGTGGTGCTGGCTTGGAGAACTGAGATTTCTGTGAGAGAAGAGCAGCCATTTGACTCTGCAGTTTCTGCATCTGTTGCTTCAGCTCATTAATAGCCTTGGTGTTTGAATCGCTACAAGCACATGTGCTCTGGGAATGAACAGCGGCACGAGGCTTGGATGCAGTTAGGTGTTTCTTCATGAGATTCTCCTTGGCCAGCTGTCTACCCTCCTCAGTTCGAAGCAGTAGGAGGAACTCTGCAAAACATGGGGGATCGCTCCTCAAGTTCTCCAACTGTAGTTTGTTTATGATATCGCTATCCCAGCATCCTCTACAAAACTGCTTGAGTAAATGCTTGTTGAAGTCTGAAGACAAGATACCACCTCTTTTCATCACAGTGTTCAATGCGAGTTGCAAACGTTGCAAAAAAGCAGAGGGTTTCTCACCTGGATCCTGTAACGTATTCAGGAATTGAGCGAACAACTCCTCGCCATCTTGTACTAAGGCAAAAGCAGAATCCAACACGTTTAAATAGACAGATGGAATTGTGTTTGAGCCCAGTCCTCTCACAACATCTGCTGCCGGAGGTAGCAAACCTTCAAGGATGCGACGAGTGATCTGTAGAGGTGCCAAATTTGGGTCTGCTAACAGCAGTTCAATGTGAGATTTCCAGGTCTCATAATCTGTTTCGTTGGCTGGTTTGGGAATCTTCCCAGAGAAAGGACGAAGTCTGAATGCAGGTACGGTGTCTGTTTTTACAACATGCTCAACCACTACTTTTTGTATTTCCGGGGGGTTCATTTCAGTCTGTGACAGTGAATATCTTTGTGGATGTGGCAGTGACCCTTGTTGGTCAGGCGAGGGATTGCTGGTAGCTGTCTCAGGGATTGCGGAGTGTCCAAACAACGACCCCTGCTGGCCAGGCAAAGATGGTGCAGGCTCCACAATTTGAACTGAGGCTCCCTCTTCTAAGTCACTGTCTTGTCCCATCCCGACCAGATGCTCACTAATTTGTCCCATCATTTCCCTCAGAATATCTGGGAATTCCCTGCCGCTGCGGCGTGCAAGTTGCTTGAGCTCGCCAAGGTAATCTGCAGGGGTCTGGACTCCTGCTGTGGCTGTGCATTCCGCGGCAAGCGATTTTACGCAAAAAGTCAAAGCAGAGTAATTCTTTGACTGCTGAGTATATGGGAAAAATGTATTAAGAGCAGTTAACGCAGAACTATCAAAATATTCAACGATCAGGTTTTTGTAAAACACGCTATTTGTGTCATCCACGAAAATAACTTTTTTTATACGACCGTATTGTTTCAAATAATCAAGAATTTCCTCATCTTTCTCAGTGTTTGTGGCACCAGAAACAATGACAGAATGTGCAATATTGACCCCACTTTCCTGAATAAACTTCATTTTTTCTTGTCGCGGACCTTATCAAAACCACAGAGAATACCAAATATCCAGTTACATCAAATAACACAAAAAACACTCATTCACACATCAGGCTCCTGGCTGGCTCGCCACGTGTAACGCAAAGTTATTTAAGGACTAGTTTTATTGCAATGGATGAGTTTACTGACTGACGCGCAGAAGAAGTAGTTCTTTATGGAGCCTAGATGGTGTGAATGATGAGACCAAAAACTGCAATATCTTGTGCCAACAATATATTGAATAAATGGGGGAAAGGGGAAGTGGAACAAAATAATTAATGCAACACACAACATAAACGAATGCCCACAATTAATTAGAAAAGTAATTGCTGTGATTTTCTGTGCAAGAGTCCTTTTGTTAAGAGTCCTTTTTTGGTCCTTTTCTTTTTAAAGTTCACTTTTAAGGTATTCCTCCTTAGGGTGCAGCTTCATACAGTGGGGAAATATGTCCGTAATCCAAAGACGGCAACGTGGGGGAAAAACAAAGAATGGTCCTACCGGCTCGCCACTTCAATA
Organism: Neolamprologus brichardi; assembly: GCF_056152115.1. NCBI lineage: Eukaryota > Metazoa > Chordata > Actinopteri > Cichliformes > Cichlidae > Neolamprologus > Neolamprologus brichardi. Next base: position 61,058,286 of record NC_142106.1, on the reverse strand, counting down.
TGAAGAAGATCAGTTCAAAGGGGGGAAAAAAAACCTGACCTGTAGGTCAGAAGAATGTCCATTAACACATCTGGTTCGATTCAGGTTACCGGTAAACAAATACATTTTTCTGCAGTTCTATGTAACAATGCAAATCAGGAATCAGGAATCATCATCATCATAATCATCATCCATCAATGTACAACAGTTAAATTATTACATATTAATCATTAATCATCTTGGCTACGTAGCTTAATCTATACATTCCAGTAGCGTTCGCTACAACCACATACAAAAACAACAATAAAGAAAAACAACTTTCTAACAGACAGCATAGCCGGATTCAAGGCAACACATAACAATAATCATTCAATCCCACTTTGTTCCAAAGTAAGCCCATTAAAGTGCTTAAGTAAATAAAAGAGTTCAAAAACAGCGGTTTTTGAACTGGAGTTCTGCTCGCGGTGGGAACGCCGCCGAACAAAGTCATTTTTTAATCGCGAAAACGATCGACTGCTTACTGACAACAAAAAGGTTGTTTTTGGTAAATATTAAGGACACTTACCGCTGAGGTGAAATGAGTTTATAGATGAATTGAGGGGAGAAAACGCCTCGTTTTCAACGCCGTTCCAAACGCCATAAGCCTACAGCCACAGCAGGAGTCGAACCCGGAAGTATCCCTCCACAGCCGGTTTTCAGAGTTGCCGCGACGTGGAAGGAGCCAATCAGGAGAGTGACCTCAAATCAGCTGACGTGGGTCATGTGACGGGGAGTAGTTGATATGGGTTACACTTCTCTGTCCTATACAGTGAAGACAAAAGGCCTCAAGTTCTGAAAACTCTTCCCCTTCATCATCTTCCATCTCTCTCATCTAAAATCACCAGTATTCTCTGAGTAGAGAATCTTTTCACAATCTTGAATGATAAGGATCCAAGTGGGTGAAGTTTATGTATTTGCTGTGTTCTCCCCAATTTGTAGTTGGGACAGAGTGTGGGAAACTCTCAAAATTACATCCAGTTTAGAAGAAAAACATCGAGTGAAGTGTTTGTTTCATCATCCTTCACAACTCATCAACCAGGTGTCACAAAAATGCAGCAGAACAGTACAAAGCATGTCATACTGGATGGCTGCAACAACCAGAGTTTTACCTACCTTTGGTATTTCTTGACAGCATGAGCGTAATATTTACTGAACAGAGTCGTCTTCTGTAATCTTTTCAGATTCAGATTCAGAACACTGTATTTATTTTCAAGGGGCAATTAGGATACTGACCTTGCCAACCGTACATACAATACACAAACATCACATTGGGGAGACAGGTCAGGCTAGGTAGCTGGCCGGTCAGCTGAGATATTGTCCTTCACCCTGCCAGGTGAAGTAAAGAGTCTTCCAGCCGACCCAGGTGTCCTTGGTTAGGAACAGTCTAAACACAGTCTGTCATCAGGGTGAGATTTGTTATGTTCAGCTCCAGCCTTGAGACCACAGCTGGCGCCGGTATGTTAGCCGCATGAAATGATGGTGGTTTTCTTTGGTGCGAACAACTGCATGTCAATTTGACAGCTGACCTAACAGTCCGTCACTCGTCTCTCAATCTCCCGTTGGAGAGCCACGAGCTTCTCCGAGAGGTTATCAGTTTTGCGCTCAAAGAGCAAAGTCTGAGTGCTCACGGCAGAAGTTGGAGCAGGTGGAGCTTAAAGGGAGTAAGTACTGATATAGAAGAAGAGTTGTGTTTTAATGAAGCTATTTAGTTAACCAATAATTGTATTGCAGTGAAGCTTCTCTCTGCTGCACTGCAGAGTCCACATTGTACACTGGAAACTCTCAGGTCAGGATCCAAACATATCATTAAATGATATTATTGTATAAACAACCAAGCTTTTTAGAGTTGGCAGGTGAACTTTTCTTTATCTTTGGATTGCTTAGGAGATTCTTAATTACTGTCTGAAGATTTTTTTTAGAGTCACATATTTTGTTTTAATGGTAAAACAGAATTATTGTTCAGTTCAATGAGCAGGTAGCTGTGAGAGTCATAATAATGAGGTATGTTTGTATTAAAGATGACTAAACTTGAACAGTAGCTGTGTGACTTACTTTGTTTACTCATGTGTGCTAATGTTGTGAGTAATTTAAAGCTGAAGTAAACTTGTAATGAGTTTAATAGAGTTTCTGAAGTAAGTGTACTTGGAGATATTTATGTGTTTACTAAAGTCCAGGATATTTCAATAACAGGATTGTCATGAAACAGAGCAGAAATGAGCTGAGCTTCTTATCTCATCACTGCGTTCACAGTGAGTCACTTCTCTCTGCTCAGTCTGTAACAAATCAAATTGTTACTGTATAGATTCACGTCTGAATGTTGCCATGTGCTATTAAAACTAAAAGCGATGTTTCCTACACCCACATGGTTCAGTCACACATTAAGTGATGGTAAATAATGTTTGTGTTGAGCACATCATACAGGTCAGCTGCTCCACACAGATCTCAGGTTTACATGCTGGAACAGTGATAATGAAGGATTGTTTGTTTCATACAGATGTGACATGAACAATAACACATCCATGAAATCCTGTTAGGAACACAAACACTATTCTAGCTGGAGAGCATATTTGATGTAGGGGATCATCAACAACAATAATAACTAGTGGTGCAACGGATCACGGTTATTCCGAAATCTGAACTGATCCCACTCCACGGTTTGGTACGCACGTGATCCGAAGATTGGAAAAAGAAAGAAAAATGTATGTGTATGGTGGCGTGGTGGGTCTGTCAAGCGGTAGTTATGGTCAGCGCTAGCGGTCCAAGTGGCGGAGCAGAGGAGTTTGCGGCATTTAAGCAGCCCTTTGCTGCCCAATCCAACCGGCTAAAGCTATTACAGAAGCTACTGCGGTGTATAGCTGCAGATGGGAGGCCATATTCTGTTGTGCAAAACAAGGGGTTTAAACTGTGATGAACGTGCTTGAGCCACGCTATGATATCTCGTTGCGCGTCCACTTCAGTGTGACAAGATCGTTTCAAGCATGTATGAGCAGGAGAAGTTTAAAGTTATGGCTGAACTGTCCCAGGCATCTTCTGTTGCTCTAACTACAAATGGGTGGACCTCCAGGGCAACGGAAAGCCATGTGACCGTGACCGCTCGTTATATCACAGCAGAGTGGTAGATACAAAGCACTGCACTGCCCTATAGATTACATTAGATTAGATGAAACTTTATTTATCCCTCGGGTGGGTTCCTCCGGGAAATTCTAAAACAGGAAAAAAAATCCTGTTTCCAGTAGCACAGCACCGACAGAAGTTGCAGAATGTGAGCAGAAATATACAATATATAAATACAGAGTATACAAAAGGGATAAATAGAATAAATAGGAATAAGAATACAAGGGAACAGCACATTTTAAGTATTGTGAGTCTATTACACCGTTGGATATTAACAAAAACTATTGCACAGTGAAAAGGCACTACAGCTACTTGGTCCCCCTCCTCTGTCCCTGTTTCCCCTCCCTCTCCCCTCCAGAGAGGAGTTAAACAGTTTGATGGCGTGTGGGACTTTTTAAGTCTGCTGGTCCTTGACTTTGGGAGAAGCAACCTGTCACTGAACAGACTCCTCTGGTTGTTTATGGCCGTGCGCAGAGGATGCAGAGGATGCCCAGCATGGTCCATATTGCACCGTAATTTTGTTTTTATATTAAAGTGCATGAAATGAGTCTTCAGTTGAATGTTTTTTAATATGCAAAAAATACTTCAATAAGTAAATGGCGAGTCAAATTTTTGTCTTTTTTTCCTATTTTTGCTGATCCGAAAAGTGATCCGATCCGTGACTTAAAACCGTGATCCGATCCGAACCGTGAGATTTTTGATCCGTTGTATCTTATAATAACTCACCACCACCTCACCATTTGGGTTGATAGCTGCATGTTTATTGATGTAGTCATTTTCTTCTATGTGTATTGGTGCACTTATTTTCTTCTTCCTTCATTTCTTCCTTATTCACATCACATAAAAAGCTGCACAGAGACAGACACTGGACATGTTTAGCCTAGCTTGGTACAAGGACTGGACCCACGGGGGAAATGGCTCCCATTGCTGGATCAAAACATGAAAACAAATCTGCAGTAAAGTTTTATTGAAGTGAACTGTGGTGGTGCCTGGCAGGGAAAAGGGGGAATGATATTTTTTTATTGTAAATATAATTCTCTACAAGTCTTAAAAAAGGAACAATTAAAATGTTCCAGCTGAAAAAATGAAATCGGTTTCAGTTTATGAGCTCTGTTTGTTTTCTTTACAGTTCCAGCCTTTTATATTGAAATGAGCTGCTCATCCCTGTTTAGATGACTCTGCATAAAACAATACAGAGCACATTGGGCTGAATATGGAAGCATCACAGTACAGCTTCACTGAAGCCTTAAAGTCTCTGATATGAAATGAGAAATGAAGCAGCCAGAGCTTTTTCATGAGTGGAAATCCACTGTGACTGTGAGCTGTTGCTACAGCCTCCAGATTAGCCAGCAGCTCATCCTGCTCAACATTTTCTCACCAACTTTAATGGAAGTGTGATGTTTTCAGCTGGAGTGATGGTCAGGGTGGCCTCCCTCTCCTCTTCTTCTCCTCTTCCTCTTTCATTTGTAAAGCCACTTCTGCTGCTTTCATTCATTTGGAAGTCCTGTAGCTGAGTTTGGGAGAGACTAACAGCCTCGGCAGCAGAGGGGAGAAAGTCTGTAACATCACCACTTTACTCTGTTCTACCTGTCACATCATTTTATCAGGAAACAAATATGCTCATGTTTTTACTATGTTTGTCTTGAAGATGTAAGAAGATCACATGGTGCTTTTTATTATTGTGTTGGTTTGTTTCCTGTCTCTTGGATGGAGCCCAGCTGTGCGTGGCCCCTGGGCCTGTGGTCAGAGTGTGTGCTGGATAATCCGGCCCAGGATGAGGCCAAACTGACATGGGATGAAATGTCTGTCACATAATTGAGCCTAATTTAAAAACATCCTCCATAAATATTGAATAATAACAATAATAATAAAGGGTCAGAAGATGACTTGTTGGAATGAAAATGAGCTTGAAGTTTGTCTGCTTTAATAATGTGACTGGAAAAACGTGTTGGACTTCAAATATGTCCATTTCTTTCACACTTCACCTTTAAAAGTGAAGCCATGTTGTTCCTTGAAGGAAAAACACGACTTTTTCCTGTTTTTATGATAAATGTACGACTTTAATGTGAAACATTCAGAGTTTTTTCTCTTGTTCTGTTTGTTGGAAGCTGCTTCCTGTTGGCTTCAGCTGTTTGGAGTTTCTATTTTCTAAACTTCTACATTCTGAACCTTCTTCAGCTCTGAACAGATGATGAAACACTGAATGATTTCAAGCACTTTGTCTAATAAACTTACATCTTTCATTCTTCATACAGATTGTTTGGCTGTGGTTTGTCAGAGATCAGCTGTGATTATCTGGCAGCAGCTCTGAAGTCCAACCCCTCATATCCCAGAGTGCTGGACCTGAGTGTAGACTGCAACAACCTGCAGGATTCAGGAGTGAAGCAGCTGTGTGTTCTTCTGGAGAATCCACGATGTCGATTTGAAGCTCTGAGGTCAGTCACCATGTTTTAGTTGTGCTGAGATGACTATGGCATGAAAGTTGTCCTGAAACTGTGGATCACTAGGCCCGCAGACCTCTATACAGGAAGTCTGGTTCTACTCTTTGTACAACTTCTGATCCCTGATCCTCTGAGTCTGACTCTGTAGATAATGCAGAGTTCTGAGCTGATGTGGGTGAGAGGACTCAGGCAGCCTGACAGAGTTGATGTCCCGGTCTTCCCTGCTTATCCTGATACACACAAACATGAGTATCCTTGCAGGTCAGATCTCATCAGTCACACCTGTTAGTGCAGCTCTCCTCTAGATTGTAGTGCTTGTTAAACTAGGATGATTTTAGGAGCCTGGATCGCAGATCCAAGGGAAGATATTACTTGGAAAGACTAAACCAACCTATTAGAGGTGTTTGCAGTAACATAGATAAATACTCAGATTTACATCTTTATTATCTCACCAAGTGTTGAAAAGTGAATGTGCACAGAGAGGTTGGTGGTGAGATGGGCACTTCTAGCACTGTAGATGTGTTCCAGCTCAGTATTTATGGAAATAATCCGGAGAGCAGGATTCCTTGATGAATGTCACATCTTCTTAAAGTTATAATCCACAGGGAAAACTGTGAAACTGTCAATCTGATATCTACTCAGCCAATCAGGTGTTTACATGCCCTTCACTGATCTTCAGCCCCACCTTATTATCACCCCCTCTCTCTCTGTCACATCTGAATAATCTTCACTTCACATTTCAGTCAGTTCAGATTTCATTAGCACGTTCACTTTAGCATAATCCATTTTAATTTAAACACCTTTCTCTTTAAACTCTGTTTTCAGTATATCCAGTACAATCCTCTTTTTCACTGAGTCACACACATTCAGAGATCAGAGTGTCCTTTGTGTGCTCTCATTCACTCACACTCACTCTCATATGGCTGAAGTCTGTTTCTACACAGGCTAATCTGGGACTCTCCACCATTTGACCCTAGAAATAAAGAAGCTTCTTGGATGAGAGGTGAAAGGTGAAACGTCTTCAAGAAACTTCAAGAAAAAGAAGTCCAGATGCCTTTTTTTCTAAGCTCTTTAGATGACTGCGAACCTTCACAGACACCTCATCAGTGTCACTCTCAGAGCTACCAGCCCTTTGCTACAATCACAAAGCTCTTCATTGAAATCAATGATATCAAAGCTGGAATTAAATGAGTCCAAGTCTTCTGCTGATTCAGCATCACATTCATCTTTGGTCCTTGCTCTGCATCCCCACCATGGACTTCATTCCTTTCCAAGCCAGCCTTGAGTGTCCTTTATTCAACGAATGCTCTGCTTTACTTTTAGACCTGATTTTAGCTGCTTTATCTCTATTTCAACAAGTTTCTGTGCCTCAATCTTTTTCTTCTGTTCCTCATAACAAGACAGCTTCTTCTGACTGAGAAGATGTTGGTGTGATTTACTAATCCAGGGCTGATTTTTGGGGAAAATAGTTCCTGTTTTCAAAGTAATCCCCATTTTTCCCAGAAAGAAATGTAAGTAGAAATAAATGATCTAAGTGAGAACATGAGCCATTAAAAAGGCTATTCTGAGGCTGCTGCCAGTGGTCAAAGCCTCCAACAAAGCTCTGTAAGTCAATATGTGATCATAGCTTTAGTTTTTAAATGTTTATTCTAGTTAACACAGATCAGGTGGGAACAACTCAAATAAAATATCAAAAATATTAAGTGGTCATTGGTACTCAGTTTGTTCAATACTGAATACAATGGAGCACAAATTGTCCACATTTCTGAAATATTTCTGGGTGTAACTGTTACCAAAGTGCAATTTAGACCTGGCCTGTGGTTGTTATCTAAGTGACAATCATCAATTCTACCTAAACAAATACAAAATAAAGAAATTTGACACATTTTGTTGATATCAAAAACACAATGAACAATTCAGTGTTGTTTTACTGCTGTTCTCTCTTCATTTCTTCTCCTCTGATTCTCTCCACATGTTGCTCTGCATAAGTGCTCAGTTTCCTGACAAAAACAAGATTAAATATTGCTAAATATAATAGTATCTCATTACACTTCAACATAAGTGTTTTATTTTTGTAATTGTTTATCTTTTATTTTTCAGACTGAGTCACTGTGACCTGTCAGAGAGAAGCTGTGAAGCTCTGGCCTCAGGTCTCAGCTCTCAGACCTCTAATCTGAGACAGCTGGACCTGAGTAACATCAACCTGAATGATTCAGGCGTGAAGCTTCTGTCTGAAGGACTGAAGAGTCCACACTGTACACTGGAAACTCTCAAGTGAGATCAAGCATTTTTCTTTCATCAATTGACAGAATTAGCAGATTAATAAAAAGGCAGTCCTCTAATAAGAGGAGAAGTGGAGGTGTTTTGAAGGGCAACATACTCTTATGTTAACAAGACAGGAAGTAGTTCCTGGGAACTGTTTCCTTTGTTATTGTCTAAGTAGAAACATGATGGTAAAACAGTGATGCGTTTGCAGAGGTGAATCCACAGCACACAACACAACAATGCTGTTGCGTGCTGAAAGCAGACTTCTCACAGATTCTGAGACTGCAGGTTTCATCACTGTCCAACCAAAATTCACTGAACCAGCAGTAAATGAATATCCAAAATGACGCTTCATGTTTAAAAAACAGATGATCAGGGGGATTTGTGTTTACATCTTTTTTGTGTAATCTGTTCACCTGCTGTTTTAGCTGTTTGGTGGTTGTTGAGATGGTTTTGTGAACTTTTAGCTGAGATTCTGACATTTCTGTAGATACCACACACGTGTAATTACTTTGTATAGCATGAATGGCCATAACGAGGTTTTTAACAGTAATAGAAGTTGTAAAACTTAAGAAAAAGTAGTTAAGTCCAAAACCTTCTACATCTGGTTGCTTGTGAAAAAGAGCAGATCAAACGAGTAGAGAATTACGTTATAATTATAAATCAACAGCACATTCAGGTCTGTGAGACTCATTCAGACACTGAGCCGTGGCTCTGTGCTATATGCACATATTTCTGCATCTCTGCCATTCAGACACACTTTATATATAGTTTAATTTATGTAGTATTCAATACTGAACTTTACATTTAGTCTTTTTAAAGGCATCAATTTTTATTCAGTGTTTTCATAAAAGCCTTATTTTTCTCCATTTACTGCTATTAGGATGAACACGTGAGGTTTAAGACCTGGACGAGTTTGAAACCTTTTGTCCTCCACAATGGAAAATGGGTGGAAATAAAACTGGGTCTCACTTTAGCCAGCTCCTAATTTTATCAGCTCCACTCTCAGCGTCTCCTGTATATCTCCTATATAAATTTTGCACTCAGCTTTGTGGTCTCCAATATCACTGAAATAACTGCTCATTTTGCCTTTTCACTCTTTCCTGACACGCTTGCATTTCAATACAGCTCCCATTTCTCTGTGTACCTGGTCTCTACCACTACCCTTGCTGTCTATGGGACATTTCTGTCTTCTTTAACATAATGGCATGATCCCAGTCCATCTCTTAAAGTGTTTGGCCACATGGTTTGCTCATCAGAATAAAACCTCAGCCGTGCTCACATTGATTATCAACAAGCCTGAAAATTCATCAATATTTGACATATGAAATTATCTCAAGGGCTGGATTTGGCCCACGGGCCATATGTTTGACACCCCTGGTTTACACAGTTTGGTATTCAATGTACAAGTGAGTTAGCTCTCAGCTAACTAGCAGACAAGCTAACTGCTGGGACTGCGTCTTTCTAACAAGAGCGTCAGACACTCAGACTGGTTTTCTTTGTGGATGATGATGTGTTCTCACACTGATCCTTCATGCTGATGCTGCCATCCACCCACTGCTCCTGGATTCCTCATCATCATCTCCATCAGCCCTCACAATACTCCACCGTCATCAGCTTCATGTTTAGGAGCCTGGATGGACAGTAATTCTTTCCATGGGTTATGGTGGGACATTGAGAACTGAAGTCAAACAGAAGTGAGAATGAAAGACTGATTCATTTCTATTTAGTCTTGTGATGTGCAGCTTTGTTCAGAGCATTAAGGCCCAGCAAAGATTACTGAGGTCATAGAGTCACTGATGAAACCTGTGTGCTTATAGAAACTGAAACCAGATGAACCAGAATAGAAGGACATTAAAATGAAGTGTCAGCTACACAAAGGCAAAGCTATTCAGTTGTTGGTGTGAGTTATTTAAATGGAGGATGGAGTCAGACTTTAAGCTGCTGGACTCAGTCACTATATCCTGTTCTCCTCATAGAACCTGGATACACAGACTCACCAGTGACACACAGTGTGGGCTACACACATTAGAAAGTGGATCAGTCACACTTGTGCAACCATTTGTTGTGCTGGGAAACCATGAACACTTTCGCTGTGTCCCATTTCAGGTTCTGCACGCTTGAAGTACGCATTTTAAGTGCGGTTACGTCACCGCCACGCGACGACGGCTGTCCCAATTCGAAGTGTACTTCAAATGCATACTCCAAATGCGCCGTCGATTTCCCCAAATATCAAGCGTGCACGCTTCGTGGTCCCGTATATCCCACAATTCATAGCGCGGCGGTGGGTGTGGATAATTTTGCCGCAAAATACGGCAGAAGGGAGCGGCCGAAAAGTGAACTGTCAAAAGTAAGTACTGAATATGTCGTCACTTATTCATATGCGAATGTTTAATAACGAAGAACATTAAAACATTGCTGTTGGCCACATGTCGGCAAAGTTATGTGACACACTAGTGATTTTTGTACTTTCAGCATTAACTTGGTTTTAAAGCCTCTACTTCTAAATATACATATAGTTGACCTTAATCTTACAGAGAATCTGATGATTTTATGGATAATTAAAGTCAGTCATATATCCACAAACACAACAAGCTGAAAGTCAGTGATATATATATATATATATATATATATATATATATATATATATATATATATATATATCATAATAATCTGACAATACTATAATATTTTTGCACAGTAATGTAGCTTTAAGTATAGCTTTGACAATACTATAATATATTTACATTACCATAGTGAGATGACTTTAGTCTCATGAACAACATTAACTAATTATTATTTACTAGCTAATCTTAAATGACTGTTCAGTACAGAAATGAAGCCCTTGAATCATGTTTTATGGTCCTGTGGTCTCAGCCTCAGATACTCAACTAATCAAAGTGATGTCATGACAAAAATGATTGACCAACAAAACAATTTTCTCCTTCATTTCTGTCAAACAAAGCTGTATGTAACGTGTCTCGCGGTTAGTATCATGGTTGCTAGGCAACCTGAACAGCGCGACGAAGCATATACCGTCCCATTTCACAAGCCTCTCATTTCCGCACTTCTCGTACTTATAGTACGCACCGTACGTAGTACGCGTAGTGCGCATAGTGCGCGTACTTCAAGCGTGCAGACCCTGAAATGGGACATAGCCTATGAATCACCATTAATGGCTTTGTTACAGCAACATTCAATCATGAGTTCAAAAGTAGTGTATTGTGTACTTATTTTAATAGTACTGCAGTTTGAGAAGTGCAACATTCAGTGTGCAGAAACAAATCAGGTGCTTTCTAACAGCAGTGTTCCCTTAAACACAGCAGCAGTTCAAATATTTCTGTCAATCTGAGCTGAAACATGAATCTAATCAAATATCAAAGTTCTTTGCCTCTGCCAGGACGTTAACATTTGATCTAGTTTTTTAAAAGTTCCCCTCAGCGTCCAGAGCCACCAACATACCTTTGATCAACAGCAAGTGAACATTTATAAATGTGTGTTTTCAGAACAGGAAGCAGCAGAACTATTGTTCTGAACGCTCATCAGCTCATTTACTTTGCAGGACTTTGAGTGTGTGAAGTGTGTGTTTGTGCTGGATTTCCTTTGGAGAATCTCAGTCAGAAACAAGACAAAGAAAAACTCTTTCAATAGTCCAGGTTGAGTTGACAACATGAACTGCATTTATCTTCCTCTGACTTGACATGTTCTTCCTCCTCTGCACCGAGCCAGCTGCTAAGACACACAAGCTCATTGACATTTTCTGATGATAAAGAAACTCTCTTCTTCTGTACAATATGAGCAGCAACAGAGAACAACCTTTCACATGTACAGATGTTGCAGCTGTGGCCAAGTACATGTGCTGCATGTTTGGAGCAGCACTCTAATGGACAGGCCTCTGTACTGATGGTGGGCTCTGCTCTGTATCCACCACACTGTTCTCAGCTGAGTCTTCCTCCTGTTCACACTCTGATGAAGCACCAATAGGGCCAACGTTTTCTCTGGTGGCTCGGATGTTGTTGCTTCCACAGGTTTCCCTCCAACAACCCTCTGTTCCTTCAGTAAGTTCAGTAAGATCTGGGTAAACACTTGAGCTCCTTGAATCTGGCTCCAGTGCAGCAGCAGTTTTCACATATACAATGTTGGCTTTTTGCTTGCGTGTCTCCAGGTCTGTTCTGAATGTAGACTTGAATTTGACCACGTAGGCGGGGTCATCATCTGAGCTCTCAATCACCTGAGAGAGATGACAAAACACAGAATCACACAGCATGAAACCAACGTTTCTCCTCCCAGAAGTTCAGTCACAGACCTGCAACAGAAACAAGAATCAAAGATTCAAATGACGCAGAGCATTCATTTAATTATATCCACAAACATGTCCTCTACATATTCATGCTGTATTTACACACACATACAGAGGCTGTTTATCTCTCACACACAGACAGGACACTGAGAAATACATCATGTTAAATATACCTGCAGGCTTCCAGCTGTGCACTTTGTCCCTGTTAGCTGTGATTGCCATGGCAACCTTGGTGTTGTGCGCGATGCAGGGACGTGTTCAAAAGCAGACGTCTGGCAGCAGCATCATATTTGATGCACTATCTGTACTGAGTGTGCTGACTTTATTTCAAATGTCCCACTGCTGTGCAACATCAATCACATGTTCTGCACGTTTCTGTAACTCCCAGATAACCATGGTTACCCAGCTACGTCCAGTAGTCTCCAGATAGACCAACAGCTGGTTCATGTTGTAACACCGTGGCTTTCGAAGTCTCTCCTTTTTCTACAGCTCATGTGTTCTTCTTGTGATGGTGCGTCCTGAGGGAGGCTCATACATGCCGTCATTTGTTGATCCTAAGAACGTTCCTCAGACCGACTTCTTCAACAACACTAATCAGCCTGCAGTTTGTAGTTACTCACCTCACTGTGGCGTTTGTTAGCTTGTCTGTTTTTGGTTTATCTAGACTCTTCCCACCAGCTGAATCTACGTAGTCTGCCCAAGCCTCCGACCTCTGTTTATTTGGGTGGTTTGATTGCTGCCATCAACAGCGTGTAATGCATTTAAGTGATACTTCAGACATGAAGTACTCCGGTGATAAAAAACTCAACTTTGCTTCCAGATAACTTTAGTTGTATCAACACTGCCTCCTGGAACAGTTTAAAATGAACATGTCAAAGATCTGTACCTGTCGCCATGTTTCTGTCCCCGCCCCTTTCTTTCTGTCCTGGGTCATGTGAGCGCTGCAGTAGTATTAGGCCCACCCTCAATGCTCTCATTGGCTGAGACGCATAATGACGCCCATTTCAAGCCAGCACTGATCAACATCCCTCCTGTGACTCATGGCTTTTATATTCAGAGCCAGTGAGCACTTTCACAATAATCATGATTTTAAAAACTGTGATTAAAATAATTGCTGACGTTAATCAATTAATGAGTTAACGAGATAATAACAGGTTAAGTTGCCCTAATAATTAGACTTTGATGACAAACTGATGTGATCTCCATGTTTCCTTTGTTGGACTGTGGGCGAGTGTCAGAACTTAATGTACTGAGTAACATGTAGAGTTTAAACATGTGTCAGTTCCAGTTTTAGAGCTCTAAAGTGCAGCTATCATGTTAGGAACATGTTAGGAATAGACAGGAACACTGAGCAGACTGAGGTCAAATCTTTATTTTACCACTCGCTGCATTCTTGATGTTCATGAATTAAGCAGGTTCATGATTGTCTGCAGCGTTAATCTCATATTTCCATTAAAAGTGTTGAATTTGACTGTTTGATGTTCTTTATGATCTCTAGCACCAGTTCATCTGTAGGCTGAGCTCAGTCCATCCATTTAGTGAAATGATGTTTAAAGGTATCCTTGTTCTGTGAGCGTGCACAGATCCTGAAGCAGAAAGCCTGGGTTAACAGAGAGTGATCATCACTGTGATGATGCTCATCATCTCTGACTGGGATTTGAGGTTTTGTCAAAGCAGCAAAGAAAGCCTGGCTATGTTGGACTGGGTGTGGAAGCAGCTCCCAGTTTGAGTTCAGAAGACAGACACCCTCTCTACTTTGAAGATCAGCTGCAAACTTTCCTTTTTGATAAAGCTTATATTTCGAGCTGGATCAGGTGACCCTGAACCATCCCTTATTTATGCTGCTATATGCTCAGGCTGTTGGTGGACTTCCCATGATGCTCTGCTTTCTTCTCCCCTCTTTTCACTCCTGATGCTTTTATATGTCACTACTGCATGTCCTTAACCTTTGTCTTCTGTCTCCTTAGTTTGTGTTTTATTCTTGTCTCTCTGAGCTAATCTCTTCTCTTTCCCCTCACCCTGCAACCAGTCATGGTAGATGCTCCTCCTGGAGCCTGTTTTCACTGGGAGGATCTTTGTGTCAAAGGGAGTTCTTCTTCCCACCATCACCAGGTGCCGCTCACAGTGAATTGTCTGATGTTTGGGGCTTTCTCTCTAATATTGGAGGCTGTTACCTTACACTGTTAGACAACTTCAGATGACTGTTGTTGTCTGTTGGGTATTGTCACGTATAAATAAAGTTACATTAAATGGATGTAAATGGATAGATGTTATTGTGACAGACAGTTTGTTGTTTTGTGTGTCTGCAGCCTGTCAGGCTGTCTGATCACTGAGGAGGGCTGTACTTCTCTGGCCTCAGCTGTGAGCTCCAAACCCTCCCATCTGAGAGAGCTGGACCTGAGCTACAATCACCCAGGTGACTCAGGAATGAAGCTGCTGTCGGCTGGACTGAAGGATCCAGGCTGGAGACTGGACACTCTCAGGTATGAAGAATGTCTGATAGAGGAGCAAGAGCTGGAAAAATTTCCTGTGTCCTTCACTCACTTCCTGTTAGTTTCTTGCAGATGAGACATGAACAATCACACATGCAGGAATATTTTCACGGACAGACACAGTAGTCTAGCTGGATTGTACATGGATATTTATGTAGGGGGTCTCTAAGGAGTCTGTTTGCAGGAACATCTAGGTCACAGGTGTACCTGAGATAGATGCCAGTGTACCTAATAAAGTGTCAGCTAACATTTGGAAATGGAAGCTTAAATAATGATAAACTCTACAATCACAGCTGAATTCAAAATAAATTTGTTCTCAAGTACACATTTTACTGTTATTGTTCTCAAACAACAGAATGAGAATGAAATATTGATTCTGACAGGGCCCATAAACAGCATTAGCTTAGCACCATTAGCTTATCAGAGTTTCCATAATGGTCATACAAATCCTTAGCAGAGCAAATTGGCCTTCTTAGCAATAGCTGCTCAAGTTGTAGAAAGCAAGGGAAAACAGTATTAGCATAAGCTGCTAATGGCAGCCTACTTAGCATAAACTCTTCACATCATTATAACGCAAAGGAAAGGAGTCACTCATGGCAGCCTATTTAGCATTGACGTCTCACATCATTATAACACAAGAGAAAAGGGTATTAGCGTTTGCTACTAATGCTTATTCACCTCAAATTTGCTTTAGCTGCTAATAGTAGACTACTTAGCATTAACTCCTCACTAATATAATGCTAATTTAAATCAAATTAGCATTAGCTGCTCATATTGTTATAAGGAAAGAGAAAACGGTATTAGCATTAGCTGCTAATAAATATTCACCCCTAATTAGAATAAGCCGCTAAAAGCAGCCTACTTAGCATTAACTCCTCACTTCGTTGTTACCCAACGGAAAAGAGTATTAGTATTAGCCACTATCATTTTTAATAAGTAAGAGAAAACAGTGTTCGCATTATTGAATAATGCTAATTCACATTATATTAGCATTAGCTATTTACAACAGCGTACTTAGAATAAGCCGCTCACATTGTTAAAAAGTAAGGGAAAACAGTATTAGCATTAGCACATAATACTAATTCACGTCAAAGTCGTGTTAGTTAATAACGGCAGCCTACTTAGCATTAACTGCTAACTAATATAATGCTAATTCACACCAAATTAGCATTAGCTACTCAAGTTGTTACAAAGAAAGAGAAAACGGTATTAGCATTAGCTCCTAATAATTATTTACCCCTAATTAGAATTAGCCGCTAATGGCAGCCTACTTAGCATTAACCCCTCATATTGTTATAAAGCAAGTGAAAAGTGACAGCATTATCGGATAATGCTAACTCGCATCAAATTAGCATTACCTAATAACAGCAGCCTTCTTAGCATTAGCTGCTCACATTAATATAATGCAAGGGAAAAGAGTTAGCATTAGCGGAGGATGCTAATTCATGTCAAATTAGAAAATATGGTATTAGCATTAGCTGCTAATGGTTATTCACCTAAAATTAGAATTGGCCACTAATGGCGTCCTATTTAGCATTAACTCTTCACATCGCAGGGGAAAAGTTAAAATTGAATGAAAAACAGTGTTCACATTAGCTACTCATATTGTTAAAAAGTACAAAAAAACATTGTTAGCATAAGCTGATAATGCTAATTCACCTCAAATTAGTATTAGCTTATAACGGCAACCTACTTAGCATTAGCTGGTCACATTGTTATAAAGCAAGAAAATATGGTATTAGCATTAGCTGCCAATTCCTATTCACCTAAAATTAGCATTACCTGCTAATGGCAGTCTACTTAGCATTAACTCCTCACTAATGTAATGCTAATTAACATCAAATTGTCTTTAGCTTTAGCATTAGCTTTTAGCATCAGCCTACCTAGCACTAGCTGCTCACATTTTTAAAAGGGAAGAGAAAACGATATTAGCATTAGCTGGTAATAATTATTCACCCCTAATTAGAATTAGCCGCTAATGGCAGCATACTTAGCATTAACTCCTCACGTCGTTATAATGCAAATGAGGCTAACTTGCATTAAATTAGACTGCTGTTATTAGCTATTGCTATATAGCAGTAGCTGCTCACATTGTTGTAAAGCAAAGGAAAACGATATGAGCATTAGGTTCTAATGCATATTTTCCTTAAATTAGACGTAGGTGCTAATGGCGGCCTACTTAGCATTAGCAGCTCAGATGTTGTAATGCTAGGGAAAAGAGTGTTAGCATTAGCCGTTCACATTGTTATAAAGTTAAGGGAAATAGTGTTAGCATTAGCTACTCACATTGTTAAAAAGTAAGTGTTAGCATTAGTGCATAATGCTAATTCACATCAAATTAGAATTAGTTAATAACGACAGCCTATTTAGCATTAGCAGATAATGTTGACCCTGGCCCACTGGAAAAGTTAAGAACTAAACATTTAGGAGTGTTTCTCGATAGCTCTTTCTCATTTGAGAAACAAATGAATTCTGTTATTAAAACCAGCTGTAAGGTTTATATTGTTGATTGTCATTTATGCTTAGAAATATTTACTCATATATGCTTAGAGTTGTATAATTGATTGCATGACGATAGAGGTTTGATCCTTAGGAGTCTGTAAAGACTTTGTGTGCCTTCCAGAGTGCTCTGGCATGCACACACCACTTGGGGCCGTGAGAGAGGTCGTACCCTCTCTTACTGATTTATGGTGTAGGACAGGGGTCTCAAACTCAATTTAGCTGGGGCCGCTGCAGGCAGAGTCTGGGTGAGGCTGGGCCGCATTAGGTTTTCCACAAGAAAGGCATGGTTAAAAAATTCCAATCTTCTCAAATCTCTTTATTTTTATTTTTTAACACAAAATATGAAAAATAAATAAAAAAATGAAGAATTAATAAGAAAATAAATCAATCTGTAATACATAAATAAAATAATAATAAGATCTTTTTAGTCAGTGAACTTATGTGTTTTTTTCAGTCTTCTATATCTGCTGTATTTAGATTGAAATGTCTGTATTAACAGTTCTATAACCTTCTTCTGAACAATGAACGGTTCTTCTGAACATGGCTTCTCTTGCCTACTCCTTGCTGCTAGAGACCTGGTTAGTAAACCTAGTGTTAAGCCCCTGGATCTTATTTGGTTGATGCATTTCACAACAATAGACATCACATTGTCAAACTTCAGGCATTTGCTGCAAAGGACCTGCTGATGGATAATGCAGTGCAGAGCAATGGCCTCCTCCACGCCTTCCTCTTCCAGTTTTTTTTGAACAAGTGCCACCAGTCCATTTTTCCTCCCTGTCATTGATGGCGCTCCATCTGTTGTTATTCCAACAAACCTCTTCCATGGCAAACCAACATTCTCAATGGCATCACACAGCTTGTAAATATCTGCTGAGCGGTGGTCTGGCCATGCATTGGAATTACTGTGAGCAGCTCCTCCATCACTTCAAAACTGTCATCAACACCACGGACATACATTGGGAGCTGGGCAGTGTCGGTGATGTCTGTGGTCTCATCAAGAGCGACTGAGTATACACTGAAACATTTGGCTTTCTCACACAGTTGGTCATAAATGTCACTTGACAGGTCAGAAATGCGATCTGCTGCGGTGTTGGCAGAAAGGCTGATGTTGCTAAACTGACCTTTCTTTCCCGGACAGACTATATTTGCAGCCTGCAATATGCACTTTTAGACAAATTCACCTTCTGTGAATGGCTTCCCTGCTTTAGCAATCATCTCACTAACCACGTGGCTTCGACTGCTGCATTATTCTCTTTGGTTGCTTTCTTGAAGAAATCTTGCTGCCTCAGTAGATCTGTTTTAAGACTGGCAACCCGGTTCGCTCTCTCATCTCCCTGGTATTTTGCATCCACCTCAGCATGTCTAGTTGTGTAATGACGTTTCAAATTGTATTCCTTGTGCACCGCAACTTTCTCTGTGCAAATAAGACAGGTCGGGGTGCCCCTGTGATCAACAAAGAAATACTGCATTTCCCACTTTCCCTGAAATTGTCGGTGCTCATCACCAACCTTTCTCTTCACCGCAGGCTTTGAAAAAGACATGTTTGGGGCTATGTAACATTTATAATTCTACTTGGTGTCACTGTCGCATTGAAGTTTCAATCAAGCGTTTAGCCGACGGACGGGGAACGTCTCAACGCGTAGAGAACGTCATTTCTGCTTCTTTTTCTTGCAACCGTAGCACGGCGATCGGCAGATAAAAAGCCAGTAGCAGTCTCCTTTGTTTTTACGCTCGATGTTCATGTCTTTCATGACGACATGAACACCGTAGCGTTTGCAGATGGTAGAAAGTGCAGGGATAGCGAGCGCAAAAAAGGCGACTGCTCACGGCGCCGGGCTGTTGTTACAGGAGAAAGAAGCGGAACTGACACCGTGACATATAACAAATAACATCACCTGTTTCTGATGTTAGTTGTTTTGACTGCTTTTACATTATATTGAAGTCAAGTGAAGGAACATCAAGCCCGGCTGGTGTCCCCTGAGATCCATATCCCACCCTGATTGGTGGGTTAATTCATCTCCGCACACAACACTGTAAAGTGTCATATTATCAAACTAACATTAAATTTTCCTATTAAGGTGGGGGCCAAAAACTATTGTCCTGCGGGCCGCAATTGGCCCGCGGGCCGCGAGTTTGAGACCCCTGGTGTAGGAGGACACCTACTCTGTGTCTGCTTAAGTATAAGAGCCCTTTGTTAGGGGGACCACTGGACTCTTAGCACCAGCTTTGGGGTCACAGGGTCACATCTGGAACACACACACACACACACACACACACACACACACACACACACGCACACACACACACACACACACACACACGCACACACACACACACACACACACACACACACACACACACACACACACATACCTACACTATGCACATACTGGTACTCTTTGTTCATACCTGTGTAAGACGTCATATGTTAATGAACTTATGCATATTCATGTAACCTCAATAAAGAGCAGTGTTACGAGGGAGCAGACGAGAGCGACTGAGGTCAAGTGAAGGAACGGCGCTGTCACAGTTCTCTCCCTCATGAATTGTCTGGTTCCAGCGGTGGGTCTGTGCTAGACGACCCATCACCAGCTTTTTCCACTGGTTACCAGTACGTGGTAGAATCCACTTCCAGATCTGGTTGTTTGTCTTTAAATCTCTGAATGGATTGGCTCCATCTTATCTCTCTTTAACAAAATAATCCAAGTCGAGCCCTCAGGTCTGCAGATAAGTAGCTTCTGACCAGAACTAGACGTAAAAACAGAGGTGAGCTTTATCGATCGCTGCAGCCAAACTCTGGAACAGTCGCCCTTCACATCAGGTCGTCACCAACACTCGACATTTTTAAAACCCGGTTGGAAACACATTTGTACTCTGTAGCTTTCAATTCTGACGAGTCTTTATAGTAATTACTGTGTATGTTTCCTATTTTCTCTCTACTCTGTGCAGCACTTTGGCTCAAGCTGTTTTTAAATGTGCTGATAAATAAATGTAGATTTCTTTGAATAAAACAGTGGAGCCGAGCTTTGAGCTCAGTGTGTAACAGTGTGTGTATGAGAGCCATGTAATGTCCATGTGTGCATGCTGACTGTGCTGCTCTGACCCCCCTCCTCCTTTCAGGGTGGAGCCTGCTGGAGTCCGATGGTTGACACCAGGTCTGAGGAAGTGTAAGTGTGTTTTTAATGGGATTCATGAAAACAAAGCAGCACACATTCAACCATCTTCATCATGTCAGGAGTCATCATCAAAGTGTCAATCAATGAACAGATGATGGATCAATAACTGCAGCTGGATTGTGTTTGTTCTCTCCATCAGATTCCTGTCAACTCACAATCGACACAAACACAGTGAACACAAACCTCCAACTGTCTGACAACAACAGGAAGGTGACACATGTGGAGGAGGTTCAGTCATATCCTGATCATCCAGACAGATTTGATGTTTACTGGAAACAGCTGCTGTGTAGAAATGGTCTGACTGGTCGCTGTTACTGGGAGGTCGAGTGGAGAGGAAAAGTTTATATATCAGTGAGTTACAGAAGCATCAGAAGGAAAGGAGGCAGTGATGACTGTTGGTTTGGAAACAATGATCAGTCCTGGAGTCTGATCTGCTCTGATGATGGTCCTGAGTCTGTTAGGCACAACAGAATAAAAACATCCATCTCCTCCTCCTCCTCCTCTGTCTCTAACAGAGCAGCAGTGTATGTGGACTGTCCTGCTGGCACTCTGTCCTTCTACAGAGTCTCCTCTGACTCTCTGATCCACCTCCACACCTTCAACACCACATTCACTCAAACTCTTTATCCTGGGTTTTGGTTCTATCCTGGTGCCTCAGTGTCCCTGTGCTGAGTGGGGTGTAAAGAGTGTCTCCTGTTACAGAAACACTCTGACTGTTGAACAGATAGTTCAGTCTGTACATGTCTGTCTCTTTCACTCACAAACACGTTTTCAGATTCATGGATTCAATCAGTTGATGTTTGAAACTCTTCTAAATGATTCCTTGTAAACTTCTTCCTCTTCAGTCACAAACAAACAGGAAGTGATGTCACATGTGTTCCTGTCCACACAGCAGAATGAGTCTATTGCTGACAGTGATGTACAAACAGAGTGAGCATTTCTGAGGCCCAAAATAAACTGAGTAGTTCACTGAATGAACAATGGACTGTGAGCTCAGTTCCTTCATCATTAGTATGGATTATATATGTATATGTATTATATTAGTATCATATATATCAGGTGCTGCTGCTGCTGCTTTCAGTCATTGTGCAAATGTGCTGTTTGTAAGGTTGTAAAGCTGCAGTCAGCTGAGACTGAAGAAGTCACCTGATCAGTGAGCAAACGTTTCTGAAAACGTCCAGATGAACAGAATCAACCTTTTGGGATCAGCCAGCGATGCAGCATCATTGTTGTTCAGGTTCAGAGCTTTGCAGGAATGAACTGATGACCAGAAACAGCTGCAAAGTCCAATAAAATACCAGCTGGAGTTCAGCTGCATTTGAAGAAGTCAAAGAAAAGTAAGGATGGCAAAGGGCGATGTTTTCTTCCAAAGAACTGAAAACATGGTCGACGCCTCATTAGAAGAATAATCTGGACATTTGTGAGGAACTCTAACCAAGAAAGCAACACAAGAAAGCAACGTCAAACAGATCCAACAGACAGTTTCCATGACTGGAAGTGTTGAGTGTAAAAATGCTACATTGCATTATTGCATCCTCTCACCACAGGAGGTGCTGTTGGCACCACTGATTGCTGATCAGCTGTTCTCTGATGATCTGATTGATACTGTGAATAACGGGACTCACTGAACTCTGTGACACAGTGAAGATTACAGAGTTTAACTTCAACATCTGACTGACGTCACACAGACAGAAGGATGAACCAGTGAGGCACAGAACACAGTTACTGGAGATACTGGATCAGCTCCATGTGAACCTCTGATGGAGAAGCTGCTGAGCCAGAGAAACATCAGGACATGACAGGCAGCTGCACTTATCTAACAACATGTAGCAGAGCTGATCTATGTTAGAGGATCTATCACAGCAGCTGAAGCCAAAGTCCAACACTGGATAGCAGCTGAGCCTGTGCTGAGTGTAGTGTTACAGGAAAAGGGCAGAAACACTGACACTGGTAGCTCACAGTGATGCTGACTGGGGCACAGAGCTGAATGATGCAGCATCAGGACACTGTTTCAGTCTGACTGACAGAGAAACCTGTAGCTGTATCTACATGTGAGGCAGAGGCTACACAAGCAGCTTTCTATGTTTCACAGTGACTGAGATCTTCAGTGGGGGTGGACATGCTCCTGTACAGACCTCTGAGGAGAACCAAGGTGCAGTCAAAGAGTCCAGTCTGTCCTCACAGATGTGAACATGTGGTTTCATCAGGTCTGCTGTCAGCTAGCAGGCTCACATCAGAATCACTGTTCCTGAAAAACACAGTCTGTGTGACATCATCAGTCAGCTGATCGTCCCAGATCTGAATGGTTTCTGTCTCTACTGAGGAAGTCAGAGAATATCACTGAGGTGTGGATCAGGTCTGAGTGAGCTGTGGAGGGACAGCTTTAAACAGTCCACAGGTCTCACGTCCTGCTCAGTCTGGTAGCAGATACCTCGTATTGTTCCAGATGTGCTGACATCACCAGCAGCAGCAGCACAGCTGTGTGATACGATGAATCTCAGTTATTGATCCAACACACAGTAAATACAAAGATCAGGATTTCTGAGAGTAATCATTATGAGTCTGAACACATGATCACTGAATGTTAGTCTCCACAATAATAAGCTAACACAAGCAAACACAGCTTTCAGCTCTTATTTTGAAACTGGCTTATTTAGAGAGCTGTGATGTGAGCGTGCCTGGCTCTGAGGCACTTGGGTCAGCCTCTGTTGTTTAGAAGTGTTACAGACTGTGAATGACACAGACCTGTCAGTTTTCATGTTTGTCTGTAACACAGCTCAGGGGCTCCATGCTGAACGCATCCATCCAGTATTATTGATCCAGTACTAATACCAGCATTGGGATCAATACTACAATACACAATCACATGTGTCCACGTGATGCAGTTTGAAGAGCAATAAGATGTCTCTGTATGAGGAGGCGGGGTCACAGGAGGTTCACAGAAACTCTGCAGCAGCATCATCAGCTCACATGGAAACTTTGATGATTCACTTCTGTGGTGTTTTTACAGAAACACGTCACAAAATTAGCTCCACCTGTTTTGTGTGTGAGCTTTGAGTTTCTTGTCTTCATTCTGGATTCTTGTGTTGCTGTTTTTACACACAGCAGATATTTCCTGGTTGCTTCCTTGATGACCACATGAAGCTTTCTGAAGCTTGGATTGAAAACGCTTCATTACTCAAAGCTTTCCAACACAGGCCTCTGTGCTGCCATCTGGTGGACAAACATATGAAGTGCAGCGTGAAGCTACAAATGAAACTGCTTCAGCTACGTTTATATATAACATACTATAACCTATATAACTATATGTATAGTGTATTATGTAGGTTTTAGAGCTGGGGGTAGAATTGCTGATGGCCTGGTTGTTATTTATGTTCCCCATGGTTCACCAGCTCTCACACAACATCAGCACCAATGATCCACGTCCTTATAAACCTCTGAATCAGGTCCTGAAGCTGTGACGTCCTGAGTGAAGACCTCACTGATCACATGACTCTGGTCACCTGGACTCAGTGTTTCTGAAGCAGTGTGCTGGGTTTTTAAAAATACGTGGCTGCTGCCTGATGTTGGGCCCACAGAGGAAGACGACTCACTCGCTCTTCTTCACTTCCTCCTTAAACATGTGGAAGGAGAGCAAAGTGCTGCCAGACTCTTATTTCTGACAGGAACAGAAGAAACCACAGCAAACTGTTCCAGTTCTTCATCTTCATCACAATCTATTTATTTCTGATGGTGTCTTCAGTCTGAGGGTTTGAAGTTTCCATGTCTGTGTGATGTGTGGTGTGAAGGCTGCTGGTTAAACTGGGACTCACTGTTTAAAGCACTGAGTGCTCATAGAGAGATGCTCCATGAGTCCCAGTACAGACTACAAACATGGTGGAAACTTAGCTTTGATATCCACACACTCTGCACGTCTGTGAGTAACTGTGATGAAGATGTGCAGAGATCTGTGTACAAACAGGAGAAAGACTGTAAAGACTCTGTGCTTCTAACAGCCTCTGTTAACATATGTGAGGCTGTTTGTTGTTGTTGCCATGGAGCTTTTCACTGTTTGGGTCAGCAGGTCATGTGATCAGGTTTGTTCTGTGAAAGCTGGACGATGGTTCAGTGTCAGGGTTTGTTTGCATTCATCAATAAATATCTAAATAAATCAAAGACTCCATGTTTGTTCTTTCATCATGTGACCTCTGCTCATCCATCTCTGTGTGTATCAGGATACATTTAGTTCATAATACACAGAAAAATCAGAGTTATTACCTGTAATAAATGTGAAAGTAAAGATTCCTGCAGTGATAACCAGGCAGGACTGAAACACATCCAAGCTGTCACCACGGTAACAGCACCGTCCATCCACAGGTGAGGGGAGGAGCAAAAAGAGGGACTTTCACCATTTTATACTAAAAACACTCAACTAATGTTTCTAATATGAAACAAATAAGCCCACATTAATGTGAGCATTTATTCAATAATAATAATAATGATTTCCTCCTGATTTCATTTCCATAGCAGAGAAAACTGTGGTGTATATTGAGGTGGAGGGTGTGGTCTATGGCTCAGGTGTAGAGTGAGGGTGGGGTGCACCACAGCAGCATGCTGGGACTGCTGAGGGTGGAGGAGGGAGTGATGATGACATCAGAGCTGCAGCAAAGCAGTCAGCAGCACAGAGACCAGTGAATACACAGTCTGTTCATCTTTGCATAGATACAATATATAGCACAATATTGAATGACAGAGACATGCTGTGTGAGCTTCCACAGATACACTGACGTCAGTATCCAGAGTCCTCCTGCTGCTCCCCCCTCAGAGCCCCGTGATCAGCACCAACACATTCAGTTAGATGACAGAGTCCAGCTGCAGCTAGAATCAGCTCCCCTCTGTGAACAACAGCACAGCGTCAGTGTTTCACACTCAGTGAAAGGAGGAAACAGCAGAAGAACACCATGTGTGCTACGTTTCCCAGGACACACTACAAACTGCACAAATACAGAGCAGCACGTGGAAGGACCTGGAGCTGCATTTAAAGAGAAAAGACAGCGTGATGTCCTGTATGGACGGTGGAAGGAACCAAGTCCTCAGCTGAAACACTCGTGTTTGTCCACAGACAGGAAACACAGCAGGAAACTTCCTCACAGAAGTGCAGCTCATGGATAACACACTTCCTGTCAGTCAGAATGAGGCTGGAGCCAAACACAGAAAGGTGTTTTTGTCCAGATGAGCCCAGAGAAGAAACACGAGTGTTCACAGACATCAGAAGCTCAGAGAGGTGAAACATGAGGTTGGAGTCCTCGTCAGCATTCAGAAGAGCTGCTGTGAAACCCTGAGTACTCATGACAGACTCTGATGGCACAAACACATCATGATTCAAACAGAAAGACAAACATGGAGCTCCTGATCCTCCTGCATGAGAACAAGCTGACATGAGCGCTGTGTCTGAGAGTGTCTCCCTGTCACAGTGACAATAACACAGCTGCTGCTCACAGTCATTAAACTGACCTGAGGTCAGCTGCTAGGACGTCTCTGTGCTCCTTACATATGAACCATGTGACCTCACATCAGTGCTGTGGATGACTGTAGTCATAGAAGAGTAGAGCTGTAGCAGGTGGTGTGAGGAGGAGGAGGAGGTGGTGTATTCTAGTTAACGCAGTACTGAAACACTCCAGCAGAGGGCGCTGTTAAGTCCTTATTGTAATACAGTTACTGTGTGCAGTTATACTTCATACATAATCTGCACTTATTTCCATCAGACATGCTGTCAGTAAATGATTGGTTTCTATTGATTCTACTTCCTGTTGACTAGTTTGATGACAGTGAAACAATCACAGCTGATTGTGTGATGATGTAAACTGTCACTGTTACATTCAGTGTGTGTGACATAATGTTAGTGCAGGGCTGATAACAGCCTGGTTCTGTTAGAAACACATGAACGTGTCCATAGATCAGTGTGTGTTTAACATGAGAGCTTCAGCCCTGCTGATGTGTTCAATAAAGACATGTAGGAAAACTGATGAGACTCTGAAATAACTCTTTATATTTATAATGTAACTCTGCATCAAAAGAACAACAAAGGATCCCAGACAGGTTTATGTGAACAAAGACGATTCTGATGTTTCTGTGTTTCTAACAGTTTGACATTATTAGTAAACAGACTGCAGTGAACAGGATTTATAAAGAGCTTATATATAAAGATATGACAGCTGTTTGACAAGTTTATTACTGTGTGTTTGGACCTGATCAGTCCAGCTGTTTACTTGAAATATGTTCATTTACCTGTTCTGTTATATTTATGTTCTTGTCTCTGTTGAAAAACACATTTTAATGTCCCTCAGATTTTTCTCCCAGATGAATAAATATAAAAATGACACAAACTGACTGCAGCTACTTTTTGTCCTTTCTGTCAAAAACCTTCATGTGACTCATGAGAGACACGTTTCAGCTGTTTGTGACAGATCAGAGGCCAACAAGTCATTTATAACACTTTCCATCATTGTTTAGCACAAACACATGTTGACACAGCAGCGGGGCCGCAGTGAGAGTCAGAGAGAGGAGATAAAAAGTCCTGTTTGACCACAGCCTCAGTTTGTTCCTGCACTTCAAACACTTCCTGTTGTTGACTGGGTGGAGTCAGGAAGCCAGCGAGGCCCTGCAGGACTGAGACTGCAGACTGGGATGTGCTCTGTGATGGAGATCAACAGCATCACTGACTGTTTCTGTGAGGACACCATCATCCCAGCAGGGCTGTTTCCCAACAACAAGCCCTGGACCATCAGAGACCTGAAGCTGCTGCTGAATGAAAGAAGAGGATCTTCAGGTCTGGAACAAGGACGAGCTGAGAGTGTTAATAACGTTACTAATGTTCAGCTACACTTTACTAGGTCACATCTGTAACACACGTCACTTAAATAAAGAAGGAAATATTGGCTCTGTTTTATCTGCTGGGCCCAAAAGTGACTCCCCGTATTTAAACTGCTATGAATAACTTGTTGGTCTATAATATGTGAAACATGTGTCAAATGTCTCCATCATGAAAGATATCAGGTCATCTTGAGCCACAAAAACATTCCTATCATGAGGTAGAAGCTGGAATCAGTTTGTTGCAGACGTTTATATATCCGATATTTCTTACAGCTGTCATGTTGATGCTGTTTCAATCTTTGGGCAAACACACTCATATATTAGGGTTGATATCAGGGCTGCACAAGTTCTTTGTGTTTGTGATCATGAATAATAGAAGTGTGCCTGTTGAAGATCATGTTTGCTGCATTATTATATGTCCTGTTATTGTTCTGTATTATATTCAGCTTTCAGCATCCTTTCCCAGCCCCCTGTTACACCATCCATACAAAGCCAATCTGACTGTGAGCCAATGTGTTTGATAGTTTGTGTTAGATCCTAAGTTTTAGCCCACTGGATGGTTTTATAGGGAAATGAGTGAGATGCAACTGATAATACTTGTCTGATACCACCGACACTGCTGATCCTGTATCCAGCAGTATGGTGGTGTTCTTGCTTCCCAGCACAACATCCACTGTGTATCCCTTCTCACTGGAGGTGATGGAGTACATTGAATAAACTCCAAAAAGTTCAGCTTCATCATTCCTACTTGAGCATTCATCCTCAGTTTCCAAATACTGAGTTTGCTGATTGAATTTTTTATTCCTGCAAGCACGTGCAATGAGTCCTATTTTTGCACAAACATGACACTTTTCACTCTTAAATTTGCACTCACGTGCTGAATGCTTTCCACCACAACGATAACATGGTTGCTTCACTCCTGTGTCTTTTTTAGGTCCCTTCCAGTTCTTTGCTTTGTTATTGCCCTCTTGCCTGTTCTGTCCTTTCAATCCTTTGTTGAAAAAAATTGGAGCATTTGTTAAGGCATTTACGTGGTGAGGGTCCTGGCGTCCTGAGAACTCCATCGTATTTTTCGAAGTGAGTTCCATGGATATGGCAATCTCACACGCACGTGGAAATGTAACATCTTTTTCCGATAGTAGCTTGTGCTGCACAGCATCAGAACGCAGCCCACTAACAAAACGATCCCTCAGGGCCAAATATTGTCCAAAATCACATGTGGCTGACAACTGCCTCAGGGCGACAACATAGTCTGAAACTGCCTCCCCTTCTTTCTGGTTACGTTTCTGAAAAACACTCAGCTATCAACACTGGAGTCGGCTTATGATGCGCACTTAATGCTGCAGTCAGCGCTGCATATCCCATGATACTCGTACCCTCGGAGACACAAGATTCTTTAGCAGCCTGTATGTATCTGCTCCGATCACAGAGAGAAACGTGCACACTTTCTTCTCATCGGAAACATCATTTGCCAACATCCATTGCTCCAACCGCTCCAAATATGACTCAAAATCTTCCTTCGATTCATTATACTCTTCAACACGACCCCCATGCATCGCCATGTTAGCTCACCAAAAGCTGTTCCGCTGCAGCCGTGAAGAAAACGTCTTGCTTTGTCTTTTTCTTTACATGTGAACACAGCCCTTCTACAGCCTCTGTCACGCTGTGGAAATCTTTAGATCCTCGTCGCCTGTTGTGTTATTCTGGATTAGGCTCTTTGAAAAGATCAGGACAGAAGGACGTGGATAGGTGCTTTATTGAACAGCAGGACATCACACACTAACTTGTTGTTTTCTTAGCGGTGCACAAACTACCCTTTTTGTTGTTATGTATTGGTCAACCAAGAACTAGCCCTGTAACAGGCACTTCTGTATTTTACCACTGGGGGGCAACAATTCACTCTATTACAGTCTGGAGCACCGCAAAGAAGAGAGGTACACAAAAATTACACAAAAAGAAAAATGCATTAATCCTACTAACACAAACACACATGCAATGAAGCTCATGAAGACCAAATAGTTTTAAGCGTTTCTGTTACCATCATCTTGTCCGGTTCACTTAGTGAGTTAAGAAGTGATACATAGACGAGTGAACTAGTGTTATTTTTGGGGAAGGGTGATTGAATCATAGCAGGGGTGAACAGAATGCTGCAGGAGGGTCAGATGAGTGCGGACTAATAGATTATTGAGTTTCTGGTTTCTGATGTGTGCGGGAGGTCTTATCATGACACACATCTGGAAAACAAAACTCATTATCTGATAGAATATTGCTGTTGTGTGAGGTGTGACTGGTGGATGAAAGTTTTGGAGATTTATGATGCATTTTCCTTTGGTACCACTTTGAACCAGTTTTGATCTATCATTCTAAGAGAGTACGCTTAGACAAGTTCTAACAAGAGGCCTTCATATTTTTATTTTTAGCAGTGCTCTGAGATGTTTTGTTTGGCAATTTTCTCTTTTTCAAGCAGGCTGCAAGATCGAAATTGAAAGCACTACACAACATGTTGAACAATCGCAAGTGAGCTTCTCCAAAATTAAAATGGGCTCAGGAGAAAGCCACTTATTTGGGACAATCAGAAAACAAGTCCCTGTCAAAAAGGATTCAGTGAGGTAATCCAGTCTAAATTCTTTTTTTCCTTTTTGAAATGACGTCATTGCTGGCAGTAGAAATTTATTGCGTCACGAGAGGTTCTACTGTCAGCAAATAAAAATGGGGACTGACTGGACTGACAAAAGCTTTGACTGAGTTGACACCAGTATGCAAGATTGCACCTCCACCTTGACCTGACAAAAGGGTGGATGTATGTTTGTTTCTTTTTACAGGAGCAGAAAGATGACAGCAGCAGGTTGCATGAGCTTTTGGGCCGTGCTGATTTAACCTTTTAATCACCACTTTCTGTGTCTTTGTGAATTTACCAGCAGTGTGTTATTCATGACCTTGTATTGTTTACAGTGCAGAGGTCACTGTGAGAAAGTGTGCATACAGACGCGCTGCACTAACATCTACATCACTTTTTCCACAGCAGAGGGTTAATCGTGGGATCTAATCACATGATTTACAGCAGGACTGTCAAGATCAGAATCAGTTTCCATCTAAAAATCTCTGTTTTCTGCATTATTGGCTTGTTATTACCCACCAGTCTACCATTGTTGACAGCGCTGTCGGCCGCTGGGTTTGTTGTTGTTTTTGACTTAGTCTCATTTCTGCTGTTCAAACTGAACAAACTTTGTAAAATGATGCAAAACTGCAAAACTCTCAGCTGTGTCTGTAATCAAACCTCTGTAACTTTGCTCTGCTTCACTTCATCAGGTCATGTTCACTTGTGTTTTTGTTCTACTGCAGAATATTTTTAAGGTCATCTGCTATAAAAAGCCAGGCCAGGAAAATCTGCTTCATGTTTTTCTGTTTTATCCTCAGTTACTTTGACACATCTGCTGTGATGCTCACACCTCTGATGAAGTCTCACAGTGTCAGCTTTCTTTTTATAGATATAAAAATATGGAAATGAATGATAATATTTCTGACTGTCTGAGGCAAACTTCAGCGATTAAAAGTGAATGGATTGTAGAAATCAGTGAGGATACCCAGCCCTGTTAGCAGGTGTCCTCTGGTGGCTCCTTGACTGTCACACAATCATGTGCTGACAGGAAATGTTGCAGCAGCTTCAGTAAATGTTCCTCCCTGAGTTGTGCTCAGTCATGTGGTGGAGAGCTTCAGATGTTCAGAGCAGGAGAGCTCCAACAAGACCAGGACTGTGTATTTTCCACCATCTGCTGACATCACAGTATAACTGGTTCCTGTTAGTAGTGCAGTGTCAGTGGATGCATTTGACCAAAACCAGAGTGGAAACGGTCATAGATGTCGTGTTTCTTCAAGCAGGCTGTGAGGTGGGCAGCAAGCGGCTTCTCAACAAGCTTTGACCTGAAACTGATCTATAATGTTGGATCTAAGCTGGGTTTGCTGAGCTTTGCTTCCACAACGGCATGTTTGAAAAAGCTGGAACACTCCAGTCTGAAGAAAAGCGTTAAAACGGTTTACAAGGCAAAAAGCTTTGTGGGGAGAATATCTGAGGGAGCTGAAGACGGCTAATTATCATCAAATGTCACAGGTGTAAAAGTAGAGCAGCAGTGAGCTGCCACAACAAGAACGCTCTGGGGGGGTTTGTCATCGATTTCTTTGATCTTATCTACAGAAAATCAGACTTTTGTTGCTGTCTGCTGTAGAGCGCACATTTATAGGTGAGGCAGCTCGAGACGCAACAGCTGATTGTGTCAAACAAAACTTTGGAATTTCTCCCATTTTCTGATCTGAGTTTTGTGTCTAAAGTTTAAAATCGACTCTTTTATCCAATGGCATGTCCTCAAGTGAAGGTCAACAAAGACGCAGTTGTGGTCACTCAAACCTACATCCTCCGCAGACACGTTGCTGATGCTGAGGCCCAAAGAAACGAAGCGTGTGAGACACGGCCGACTGTGGAGGCTCAGTCTGTCTGTTCTTCTGCTCTTCATCCAACATGTCTGCAGCACTTTACAGGACGCTGCAGACTAGTTACCAAAGAACGAGTCAGGAACACATCAGGAACAAACTGAGACACACAAGTTTTACAGAGACCCAACGAAGATGAAGAGAAAGCTGCTGTAACCTGGAGACCTCAGTCTGACCCTGAAATACCCACAGATGGAGACACAAACACCTCCACCTGCACCGTCTGCAGCAGGGAGGGAAACATCCTGCTGAAGAAACAAGTGCTGCTCACTGTCAGGGCTCAGTGCTGTAGATGCAGGTCAGAGGTCAGAGGTCATGGTGGGACCAGTATCAGTTTACTCCATTGAATCCATTCAGCCTGTGGCTGATAATGTTTCTAATAACGACAAACTGGAAACACAACTTTACGATTGTTTCTTTAACATTTCCTGATATTCAGACACTTCAGCAGGAATCACAGCAGCAGCTGTTTTTGGGGATGATGCAACGAGCCTCGTCCACACCTGGAGTTTCTGTCCTTCTACTTTCTAAATACTCACAGGCTCAGGCAGTGGGGGTCACAAAGAGGTGGCTCTGAGCCCTTTATCGTTTGCAGTGCTGATGAACACTCTGATGTTTGCAGACAAAGTTATGATCTGCAGTGAGAGTGAGGAGGAGAGTCTGCAGAGAAGAGAAAGTACAAACAAGGAGAGATGAGGAGGAGGTCAGGGCTGATTGATCTATGACAGGAGGAGAGCAGTAAGAGTGAAGAGGAGGAGATGCAGTGAGACCTGCTGTGATGGAGACGGTGGCACACAGACAGGAGGAGCTGCAGGTGGCAGAGCTGAAGATGCTGAGAGTTTGGTTGGAGGTGAGCAGGATGGACAGGATTAGAAAGAAGAAGATCAGAGGGATCGCTCAGGTCCAGCAGAGCTGCAGTCAGACTGTGTGCTGGATGCTCCAGAAACTGACTCAGTGTGTGTGTCGAGTTCACACAGTGCAGAAACAAACTCACTTTACAACATTATCACAGGTTTATTGATCCATCAGAGCAGCTGGAAGGAAGAGACGAGCTCCTGAACATTTCCTGACGCTGCTGCACAAACAAAGTGATTCATTATTAGTTTGATCTTTAATGTCACAGCTGTGTGAAACATGCTGATGTCACACAGTTTGATCAGACTGTGCATTGGTACATAGTGTTGCTTTTACTTCCATCATTTTATTGTCATATTTATATGTTTGTTTATTTAAATATCAGGTTTTATCCTGATATTGTGTGTTAGTGTTGTTGCACAATATTCTTTTGATCCACTGTGGACTAAGCGCACAATAGTAGCACCTGTGGAGGTGGGGGCGTTCCCCGAGGCGGCCTATCAGCTGCCAGGCTGACCTGTTAAAGGGGATAGTGAGGCAGAGATGGGAAGGCGACGCACGAAAGGCGAGCAGGAGGAAAAGAAACGCGCACAAGCCAGCATAGTGGGAGGCGATGCAATCCACAGCAGGTGTCCCTCTGCCTGCATCTGGCTACGACGGAGGCCGTGTTCAGGTGTGGAGTGGGGCGGGACTGTGACGCGCTGTCAGGAGGAGACAGGTCTGCGACAGGAGCCCCGCCCCCTTGTTCCGGCGTGGTTTCCATCCCGGAAGAGAAATTCCTCTCCTGTTTCAGATCAGGAACATCTGCCCGCGTGTGGCTGGACTGTGGCATTATGGGAATTTTAGCCTATGGAAACATTAGTTTAGCCTTTGTGTTGACAGTGTAGAGTTATTTCTGCGGCTGGTTTTTAGCGTGTTGAGACTCTTTTTATTGTATAGGGGATTTTAACCTGTAACTCTGGTTGTGTCTGTTTCCATGGAAATAAATGGTGTGTTTAAGGCCAACTTAGTGTCTGAGCCCTGAGCGCTGACCCACTCACTCCCCTTCTACTTGTATGCAAACGCACTTTGAGGTGCAGATTTAGATCCACCACTTTTAGCGGCTCCACTAACACTGAAGCCTCACACAGGAAGTCATCTCCATGTGCTGTTTATTTACTTTCCGGCTCTTTGAAGCTTCGCTGCCAAATGTGGAGGAAAAGTTTTATGTGGAGCTATCTGCAGCATGTATAAACTGATATTAATCTTTAACAGGGCTGTCACAACTGAGAGCAAACAAAAGAACTGCTGTATAATGCCGTCCACCCACTCAGTTTAATTGGTCACATGACTGCATCATATGACTAAAATGCATCATTGTTTTCAAAGGGCTCAGTTTCTGCAGTCCAGATTGCAACATAGACCGAGTGAAAGAAAGACGAGCGTGTGAAAAGCGGACGGTTCAGCCTGACCCTTAAACGCCCCACAGAGAGAGACAGCTGTGTGGCCTGGAGCCAGGGAAACATCATGGATGGAGAGTCGTGCTGCTCACAGTTACAGGTGTTTGTTCACTTTCACTTGGTTCTCTCTGCTTTCACTTATTCTTTTATTGTGTTTCTGTGTGAAGCTGTCGTGTCTCCTCTGCAGCTCCAGGATCAAACATCAGGAACAGAAGCAGCTCCATTGATCCCACTCCTCTGATGGCTGATCAATCAGTTTGATCTGTTTGATTATTGATCAGTGATGTCAGAGTGGAGTCAGTGTGATGTATGAAATATATCTTAAACTATCATAAACATGTTTTATCATATAAGTCATTTTTCTACATTTTCTTCTACAGATCGGTTTATTTCTATTTTTATTTTTATTTTATTTCTTACAGATCAGTTTTAACAAGGCTAACAATGCAACAACTCTTTGGGCACTCTGTGGTGTAGCTATTAATCACAATCAGCTTTACTGACCACAGATATGCACACATGACAGCTTCATGACAGACACTTACTATATGCACAGCACATGCATGAGGACTGACTATAAATATCTACAGAGCCACTTCCTCTATCTGCTGCTGGTACATACCCGTCCTTCCATCATGGCTGCTCTCCTTGCTCCTCCTCTTTCTCTGCTTTCTGCTGTCTGAGGTTTTCACTAAGTACACGGTCAGTCGTGGCTGATGTCTGTGGTCTCGTCCTGAACAGTGGTTCTGCTGACACTCACTGGTCCTCTGACTCGTTCCTTCCTCGTGTCAGTGCTTTCAGTCTTCTCCTTTGGCGAGCTCATTATCCCAGCTGGGTATCTGATCAGGGCGGCGCAGGTGGTGATTGGCCACAGTCAGATCCACCTACGAGCATCTTTGAGGGAAACATCCTGGTGGCAAAAGACGTTGAGCTGAAAGTCAGAGTGTAGCTAGCATACAGCTAACGCTAAGTCATTTCAAAGAGTTCTCAGTCACGTCTGAGCAACAACAGGAAGTGCTGTGGACTTTTGGAGGAAACAGAAAGTTCATGTTGATGTCACAGCTCATTGCTCGCCCAGATCTTTGCACATCTGTAGAACTTTGCTGCAGAATGCAAAGCACACGTGGCTACAGGAAGAGTTTTAGCTCCAACTTTGTTGGAGCTGAACATGAGAAATCCTCAACACCAAGACTGATCACAAACACACAAAGCCCCGGGTCCACAAACTGTACGTGTCTCATTACAACACAACGTGACCAAACAACTATGTTAATAAGGAGAAAGCTGCTCTGAAGTCATTAGTGACATCACCTCCTCTGTCTCCACCCGCCTGCAGGCCTTCACCTCCTCATTCATCCACAGTCGGCCTCCCTCTGCTCCATCAGCTGACGTCCTCTGTACAACTACCTGCTGTAATCTTTGATTTCTTCTTCTTTGTATCCTGCAAAGCTCAAAATTCACTATAACACAAAGACATTTCAGAAACGCTGCACTGAGTGAAACAACAGCAGTGACCTAAATGAGTCTCCAGCGTATTCAAATAGATTTTCTGTGAAGCATTAAAATCAAACTTTTGTTTGTCATCCTTTCAGTTTTGTGCTCGTGCTGTTAGTCTGAGAAGCTCCTTGTTTGAAGTCAGCTCAGGATCATAAAGACTTCAAATCTATTTGATGCCTGAGTAACTTACATACGGAGAAACATCTGGATCAAATCCACACTGAATGTTTATGTGACACATTTAAAAGAAGTCTGTTGTTCACAGTCGTGCTTGTACAGAGTGCTGACAGCTGACAGGACCTAACAGAAATAATGTGTCTGTGCTGAATGAGACACTAACATAACACATGATGATGTTCATGAGTCTGATGGAAACACTGGTTCTTTCAGTCACTGGTGTCCTCACTCCAGTCCATGTGAGCTGGAACTAATGATTTGATCTTAATTGTGTCAATGTTGTTGGATCTGTTTACATATGTTATTAAAAACAGTTTTATCTAACGTGATCCTTTCATATTTTAATAAGTGTTCATTGTTATTATGGGCTGTAACAGGCTGACTGTGTCACAGAGGATTTCATCCTTTGTCCATCAGGACAGTCAGACAGAAATCTGCTTCCTGTTCCCAGTGTGAGCGTTTGTCAGCCTCACTGATGGAGGACGGCTCTCTCACAGTGTGCAGACATATTTAATTACTGCTAACAGTCACAGTTCATCGCAGCAGCTGTTTAACATGGACGTGAAAGAATCAGAGATCCAACATCTGACCTGGACCCACAGCACTGATCACTGATCACAGAGTCTGTTACACAGACTGACCGTTCTGTGGTCAAACATGAAGGCATCAACGTGACCTCTGACCTTTATCTACAGTGTTTCAGTCTATTTGAACGTTTTACTTTGAGCCTCATGATCACTGTGATAACATGTGATCATTCAGCCCCACGAGTTCATGGCTATACTGGAGGAAATGCATCTTTATTAGAAGGACCAGACCTCAGACCTCACACTTCCTTTCTTCTATTTGTCTGAAAATGAGACGTCAACAGCATCACATTAATGTTTAAAGCTCCCACGTGGTTTACATTTCCTCCATGGAAACAGGAAGTGCTGCTTTTAATTTGAAAACACATTAATGTTTAAAGCTCCCACGTGGTTTACATTTCCTCCATGGAAACAGGAAGTGCTGCTTTTAATTTGAAATCAAATTAATGTTTAAAGCTCCCACGTGGTTTACATTTCCTCCATGGAAACAGGAAGTGCTGCTTTTAATTTGAAAACACATTAATGTTTAAAGCTTTCACGTGGTTTACATTTCCTCCATGGAAACAGAAAGTGTTGCTATTAATTTGAAAACACATTAATGTTTAAAGCTCCCACGTGGTTTACATTTCCTCCATGGAAACAGGAAGTGCTGCTTTTAATTTGAAAACACATTAATGTTTAAAGCTCCCACGTGGTTTACATTTCCTCCATGGAAACAGGAAGTGCTGCTTTTAATTTGAAAACACATTAATGTTTAAAACTTCCACGTGGTTTACATTTCCTCCATGGAAACAGGAAGTGCTGCTTTTAATTTGAAAACACATTAATGTTTAAAACTTCCACGTGGTTTACATTTCCTCCATGGAAACAGGAAGTGCTGCTTTTAATTTGAAAACACATTAATGTTTAAAGCTCCCACGTGGTTTACATTTCCTCCATGGAAACAGGAAGTGCTGCTTTTAATTTGAAAACACATTAATGTTTAAAACTTCCACGTGGTTTACATTTCCTCCATGGAAACAGGAAGTGCTGCTTTTAATTTGAAAACACATTAATGTTTAAAGCTCCCACGTGGTTTACATTTCCTCCATGGAAACAGGAAGTGCTGCTTTTAATTTGAAAACACATTAATGTTTAAAGCTCCCACGTGGTTTACATTTCCTCCATGGAAACAGGAAGTGCTGCTTTTAATTTGAAAACACATTAATGTTTAAAGCTCCCACGTGGTTTACATTTCCTCCATGGAAACAGGAAGTGCTGCTTTTAATTTGAAAACACATTAATGTTTAAAACTTCCACGTGGTTTACATTTCCTCCATGGAAACAGGAAGTGCTGCTTTTAATTTGAAAACACATTAATGTTTAAAGCTCCCACGTGGTTTACATTTCCTCCATGGAAACAGGAAGTGCTGCTTTTAATTTGAAAACACATTTAAGGATGTGGAAAAGTACAAATCTGGCAGCTTTCGTTGGACATGAAGTCGGTAATGTGTCTGTGTGACAGCTGTGGAAGCACAGGAGCAACGTCTGTGGGAAAATCCACAGACTCTGTAACGCTCGGACATGTTTGAAGGAGGTTTTTCACAATAAAATCCAAGATTCAGTTTAAATGAAACGTCGTTCAGCTTGTAAGGAAACATTTTGTGGACACGATCGTTGTCCAGCTAACAAAGTTAGTCCAGTGAGAGACGCAGGAGGAGCAGAGGTCAGCTCACTGTGACAGAGGTCAAACAGATGTGACAGGACACACTGGTGTGTTTCATCTCCACACACACACAAACCACAGCAACACTGACTCCACACTCAGCCTCCCAGTGACCGTGAGCTTACCCGTGACACCCTCTGTGGACCCTCTGTGTCATGTGATGGTGATACAGGACGTTTTCCACACCCAGCTCCACACTGAGTCCTGGCTTCAGTGGGTGAGTCCATCCAGCAGAGACGTGGAGACACAAAGAGCCGCTGGACAGTTTCAGGTGTTGAGTTCAGGTTCATGGTTGTCCACTAGAAGCTGATGTAGAAGCTGCAGCGAGCACACGATGATGGGGCCGAGGAGCAGCTCTTTACTCACATCTAGTGCTTTGATGTCCTTTTGCTGCTTAATAAAGTTCAGCTTTCTTCTCCTGCAGATGCTTTGACAAGTCGTTTGCTGTCCCCATGACTCAGGACCCAACAACGTCGGTGCAGCACTGACCTGCAGCCGTCTGTCTGAAGGCCTGAAACTCCTCCCACGCTGAGGTGAGCATGGTGACCTTCAGTCAGGGAAACCTGGGATTGTTTCTGTCCAGCTCAGCTGTTGGACAGTAAAGAAGTCCAGCCAACCTCCAGCAGGGAGAAAGAAAAGTGTCTGTATCATGATTGGTTTTCTCTGAGAGTAATCACAGATCCCTGCAGGGTGACTGAACACTCGCACACACTTCCAGCTGTGGCGGCGCAGTGATGGGCGCCCTGCAAACATGAATGAACCCTGTGCACTTTGTTTACATGCTGCTTTATGCTCTTTGCTCTAACTGAACTTCATATCTCCTGAGCACGACCCCGGCGCTCTCCTCCTCTTACAGGATGTGATGTGTGAGATGGGAGTGTGCCCGTGGGGATCTGTGATGTTCAAGGTCAGGATGTGTTTCAGCCTCTGCTGGCGTTGATGTCACAGAAGAGTTCAATCCTTCCTGTTTCATCGTCCTCGTCTTCTGACAGCAGAGACGTGTCTGTGATGGCGTTTGGTCGTGTCGACGTCTCGTTACGACGCGAGCGTTTCATTTGATGAACAGTCCTGATGGATTGTGATTGGTGAAACTGGAGACTAGCTCCGCCTCCCACCTCGTCCATCATCTTCCTGTGTGTTGTCCCAGTGTGTGTCTGCTTTGATGTGGACATAATGTCAAAGAGTCACTGATGCAGACGCCTCCTGTCTGTGTGGCTGCTGCTGCTCTGTCTCTAGTTTCTCTGCTTCAGCTTTGTTTTCTCAGTCTGGAGGAAATGGCTGTAATGCTCATGCCTACTTTAGGCCCCTCCCACAGGGTAGACAGAGAGACTGTGACATCATCATGTGACACACAGTTAAATCTTTCTGTACTTCCTGTTTAGTGACCTCATCATTTAGCATCAGCCTCTTTACTTGCGGCGTGTGCGGCAGCCTGTTACAGCAGCTCTGCTCATTCTGAGTTTCTTTCTTATCTTTTTGAACAAATTTCCCACCTGTGGGACTAATAAAGGTCATCTTATCTTATCTTAAATCTGCAGTATTTAGATAGTTTACTGGGTCCTCACCATCAAACATACTGGTTTGTGTCCTCACACAGTGATGGTTCTGTACTACAGTCACTGGTCCTGTAGAGTTCAACACCAGGTGGTGTTGAAGAGCTCTCATGGACCCGGGACATGAAGGTGATGTAAGTGGCCCCAGAGATCTGAACCCAGTTCTGCTGGGTCCACAGTCGGTCTGAGAGCACAGCTGAAGTTAAATATACAGGAGATAAAGTGAACCTGCAAACTAAACTGCTGCTCTGGATGATCCTGGAGTTTAGAAACCAGATCCTGAATGAAGAACTTGCTGAGCTCAGAAGTTTTCTGTCTGTGAAGCAGAATATGTCATCTTTCCAAACCTCCTTTCTGCTCTGGAAGAAACACTAAACTCACATGGTTTCAGTAAAGGTATCGTCTCAAAGTTTGATCACACACTGACGCTGTTCTCATCAGAACAGTCGAGGGACGAGAAGGAAGATTGTGAAAGTGAAACATCAGAAAGTGATTGGAAAAGTGCTCGCACTACATTTATGCACATCTCAGATGAATCCAGCACAGATGGTTAATGAGGATTTATGTGACAGCACTGGGATCAATACATAGAATCAAATATACCTGAGAACTGTGGAAAGTGTTCACAAGATAAAGGAACATTATTTCATTGTCTGTGGCAGTGTCGGGAAATTCCATGGCTTTGGAAGATGTGGGAACACTGAGTGGAAACATCCACTCTAAGTGGATCTTATTGGATCCCAAACTTTTCCTGATGGGACTGAAAAACATGATTGTAGTAAAGATGAGCTGTGAGTTGTGGTGGATCTCAGTCTGACTGTATTTCATTGTTGTGGAAGTCGCTCACAGATCGACCAATCAGAAGAAGGAATAAGCTCCAGTTTAAAAAGCAGAGCTCTGAGAACACAAGCACACCTTTCATCACTCGTGTCAACAATCTGGATATGACAAGTTGTTGAGTGAAGCTGCAGCTCTGAGCAGTAATATGCACATTTCTGATTGGCTCTGTCATCTTCTGTATTGATGCATTTTCCTGTTTGTTTTGGATCAGAGTGACATTTGTTCAAATGAGGAGCATCCACAGCGTTTCTTTGTTCTGCTAATACACGGTAACGGACTCACAGCTGGACCAACGAGGCCGAGTGTGTCCGCCACTCTGAGCTACGTTCGTGTTTGTGTACTTGTAGTTTGTACTTTGTGAGTTCACTCAGAGCCCACAGAGGACGCAGCGTACGTGATGACATCACAGCCCTTTACCTCCTTTACTGTCACTGTGATTAATATTTACACACGAGACACCTGCAGAGCTCTGACGCTAAGCTAGCCACACAGCATGCTAACACTAAGCTAACGCTAAGCTAGCCACACACAGAAGTTCAGTTCACCTGACACTAGGACCGGCTGCCGCTTCGGGTCAGGGGCGGATCTAGAGAAATTTTCTTAGGGTGGCAAAATCAAAGCCTTTTCCCCCCAAACACATATGCAGGTGGTTACATGTGGTTAAAATGATTCAAATACAGTAAGTATACTCGTTTTTCATATAAATATAGTCTATAACTTCATTATTGTCTGTAGCCCACATGATTACACACTTTAGTTACATAAAACATGTGAGTTTTGATGTTATGTCCTCTAGCCAGTATAATAAATAAATATGTAGCCCAATAAGTATAAACTCCAGAAAGCTACACAACTATGGAACGCCAGGACTGCCATAATGAATTAATTAAATACACCATTAAATAGTTAATTAAATGTGGCAATAATTAATTAAAATTGGAATTAATTAATTAAATAAATAGTTATGACACATGTAATTAATTAATTATTGACACATTTAATTAATTATTTGTGTATTTCACATTTTAATTAATTATTGACACATTTAATTAATTATTTAATGATATATTTATTTATTTCATTTTGGCAGTCCTGGCGCCTGGCTCTCATCTTGAATTAATTTTATCTGTCAACCTCACCCATCAAACGCTGGGGGCGGGGTTAACGCTGCCCTTGCAGCTTCTCTAACATTTGATTGGTTGCCGTGCAAAGTAAGTCAAAACAGGTCGATCCTAGATAATCGATTGCTTGTGTAGACTTGGGGCAGCCAGGTATCCCAGAATGCATTTCAAATCACAGGCAGCAATGTTGGTGGTGTAGTTTTAAAATACCCCGTTTTTCTGTCACCAACTACACTTTTAACAGTGTTTTAGCCGCGAATGTTGCGCTGTAATCTTCACATGTCTGGTCAGTTTGTCAACATAGAACATGTTTGTGCTCAGATGTTTTCAGAGATTTCAGTAGCTCTGCTAACAGTCAGCATGCAGAGTGCACCGAGGGGGTTACGTTAACCGGTTTGTTTACATATTCCACTCTCCGTGTTCCACATGTTGCATTCGCAGATTCTCATTTTCACCGAACGATCGTCTCTTTCCGCCTGGTCTTGTGTCTCTGTGCTTCTGTAACATAAAGAACGAGCTGACATTTTTCTCACGACACCAGCGATCAGCTCAACAGGCCCTCAGTTTACCTGCATGCATCCTCCTCCTCACCTGTCAGCTGTTTAACACCTGCTGCTAATTCAAGAAACACGCCCACGTTACCTGGTGATAGTCACAGTTTAACTGGGCAGCCGGTGCTCGATATTACGCAACGTCAGCACATTTTTCTGCACAAGATAAGTAAATATAGTTTTTCCCGAGCGCAGAGCTGCTGGAGCTTGTTTCCCAACAGAGCACTTTATAGGCGAACCCACTTCATCAGCGGCTGATGTCCTATCACAGCTTTGAAACCTCAGCTGAGTTTTAGCTCTCAGTGTTAAACGCTGGACTTAATTCACTCAGGTTTTGTCTGTCGGGTCACGTTTACTCGCTGTTTTATTTACAACTGAGCAAATCGGTTTGGCTGAGGTTAAAGTTACGTTTCAGAACTGCACAGTTTTACAGACGTTTAATGGTTCACTGGCACATGTGTTAGACTGAACCATTCGCTTTTCTTTATCTGGTGTGTTTTGGATTTAACAGTGAATTTTGAGATTAAACTGACTTTCAAAATGTTTTTATACAAAGAGGAAAGAGAAGGCGCATTTCCACCGAGAGGAGCAGAGTTTCCAACTACATGTTCATAATGCAGACTGCAACCTGGACAGAAATATTATATCATCTGTTTTTTAATAGTTATTCAACTGTATTCTAGGCACCAGCTGTCTGTTAGAATTTTTAGAGTTTACTTAACTAAAAATAAATGAGGTTAACATATAATTTGTGTGATTTCTCTCTCTCTCTCTCTCTTTATTCATTTATTCATTTATTTATTTTGATTTTTCGGTCATGTTATGTTTAACTGTCAAAGGTTTGTTACAAACTATGAAACACATCGTGCAGACTTCTGGATGTTAGAAGAAAACTAATACTGCTCATGAATGAGACGAAAGGCAGGAAGTTGTCCTTTAAAACTAGTTAGTTAGTAGGACCTCCCTATTTATATCATAGTTTATGAAATAGCACGTGTATTTCATTAATAGCTACTGATTTCAGTGTAGTGGTGAACAGTCACACAGCTCACGTGGGTGTTATCTGTGATACTCCTCAACTATAATTTATCCAAGTTAACTTCAGTTAACTCTGAGCGGCTGGATCGACGGAGGTCAGACAACAATTTTACATGTATGATCTTAAAACAGGACACAGCCATTATCCGTCCTGGCCTCATATCAAATGTGAACGCAGACTGAGTCTATGTTTGACGTTTGCTTTATATCTAATCTTCCTCTCAAACATTTAAACAGCAGCGAGTCTGCAGTTGAGGGAACACAAACTCAAACTGTCTGAACAGGTTTGCTCGTTTCTTGCGTTCATTTGGTGATTTATTAAATGTATAACTGTTATTCTAATCTGCTGCTGAGTCTCTTACGCTGATGAAAATGCAGAAAACACAGATCACACCTGTTCAACCAATCGCTTTCATTCCACTTTGATCTGTGACAAACTGACGGTTCATCTCTGTTACAGTGTTGTTAGAC
Source organism: Neolamprologus brichardi (assembly GCF_056152115.1). Taxonomy (NCBI): domain Eukaryota; kingdom Metazoa; phylum Chordata; class Actinopteri; order Cichliformes; family Cichlidae; genus Neolamprologus; species Neolamprologus brichardi. The sequence continues at coordinate 61,014,807 of NC_142106.1, read as the reverse complement.
TGCTATATTTGTGTGTTCTTTATGCTGTAGATGTTCACGTCTCTGGAATAGTTGGCAGTAATGAGGATGATTTTCTGTCAAATTATATAGATATGAGCTGTGACATATTTATAGATGACAGTTAGATTAGTCAGCTGGGAAACTCTGGGTTAACTTAGAGAGCTGAAGATATCGTGGACATGCTGACCTCGCTCTGTGGTGTACAGGTCCGTTTACCCTCATGATTAATATTCACAATAAAAATATTAGCCGAACATCATGAAGTCTGTATGTGTGTCATAGTGTCGAACAACCTTTGTACAGTTAAAGCAGTTACTACATGATGGAAACACCAACGTTATTTCTTTTATGCGTTTATACGCAGGTCACGCTGATTACTGAACAAAAACCAAAAGATCAGCTGTTAATCGAATTTATTTGCTCTCTCTCCTCCTTAAACATGTTTTTAATGTTAGTTATAATTCAGAATTGGCGACTGAAACACGTAGGACACATAAGAACATCAGGAAATAAAACCCTGATAAATATAACCTCAGTAAAATAAGTCCGTGTCAGCGGGGGTTATTACAGCTGTGTACCGGGGCCTGCGCTTTGTCGGCGGTAATAACAGCTCGATTGCTTGCGAGGCGAGCCGGTCTATCCCACGCTTTGCCGTGAGACTGGGCAGACATCTCCGAGATCATCGAAGCACTTTTGCAAAGAGGCTGTATCTTGAGAAACTGACCAGACACATGAAGATTAAACCACTACATTCTCGGCTAAAAAAATATTAAAACTGTATTTGGTGACACACAAACAGGGTTTTTCAAAGTTCAGTTCTGTTAGTTTCCACATGCTGGTTGTTGTGTGCTAAAAACAATGGCCACCAGGCCAAAGCAATGGTTTTGAGTCGATCAGCGTTAACCCCGCCCCCTGAGTTTGATGGGTGAGGTTGACAGATAAAATTATTTCATGGTGAGAGCCAGGCGCCAGGACTGCCAAAATGAAATAAATAAATCTATCATTAAATAATTAATTAAATGTGTCAATAATTAATTAATTACATGTGTCAGAACTATTTAATAAATTATTTCCCATTTTAATTAATTATTGCCACATTTAATTAATTATTTAATGGTGTATTTAATTAATTCATTATGGCAGTCCTGGCGTTCCATACACAACATGGGGCACTTCATTTACAAACACAAGTCTAACTTAAGTTTCACTGTTTTTGGTTAGAAAACAGTCACATTGTTACAGCTTAAATTACACAAAATGTCAGAAATCTGCACTGTCATGAACACTGTTGACTGTAACTTGTTATGTGATGGCTGCGTGCAGGCAGGAGAAGGACCCAAAGTGCAGACTCCGGAGACAAAACTTAAACTCAAAACCGCTTTAATCTTAAACTCAAATATAACATAACTGGAAAAATCAAAATAAACTTACACCGAAGGAATGAAAAAACACACAGCTATATAAACGGTAGATCGCGACCATGACAAACTGAAACACAGGGCTTAAATACATAGAGGGAGCAATCAGGGAATGGACAACAGGAGGGAAACACAGCTGGGGCAAATCAGAACTGACGAGACAAGGAAGCGTAAACTGAACACACTGAGATAAGACAGAGACCTTCAAAGTAAAACAGGAAACACATAACACAGACTGAACAAAAGACACAGACTCACATGCAGGCACTACAACAGAGGGAACAGAGATGTGGGACCAGGGCAGACACAGACACTGACTGGACACGGGGATATAGCAGACAGGGGAGACAGCAACTAAGGATTACACAGAGACAAACCCTAAGACATGACTCTAACGAAAACCCAAAGACTAGAAATTATAAATAATATAATAAACTCAAAAACCCTGGGTCAACGACCCAGGCATCCTAACAGTATCCCCCCCTAAAGGGCTGGCTCCCAGACAGCCCAACCCGAAACACCAAAACAAAAAAACAACCCAACCAGGGCGGGCGGCGGGGGAACAGGATGGAGGGACCGAAACGAAACAAACACACGGAGCCAGAGACAAAAAAAAAACAAAAAAAAAAAAACACAGGGAGCAAAAGCCCAAAACAGAACAAAACAACAGCACTGCGGCCCAGCAACAGTCCAAAAGCAAACAGACAAAAAGCCCATGAAAGGCGCAGAGGCCCAGGTACCAGTCTCGAAAAGGTTCAGGAGGCCGGCCCAGAGGCTGACGGCACAACAGTCCAAACCCGGGCAGTTCAGGGGGGCGGCCCGGAGGCAGGCGGCCCAAGAGCCAAGAGGACAGTTCAGGGGGCCGGGCAGGCGGGAGGCACCGGCGACAACGGAGCAGGTCAGGAGGCCGGCCGGGCGGGAGGCACCGGCGGCGACGCAGGTCAGGGGGCCGTCCGTGACGGCAATGATGTCCAGTCATCGGCCCGGAAAGTGGCCGAACAGGCCGGACAGGACGTGCAGGACGAGCAGGCCGGACAGGACGTGCAGGCCGGACAGGACGGGCAGGACGTGCAGGCCGGACAGGACGGGCAGGCCGAGCAGGCCGGACAGGACGTGCAGGACGAGCAGGACGGGCAGGCCGGACAGGACGTGCAGGCCGAGCAGGCCGAGCAGGACCAGACGGCATGGGGACCTCAGGCGCAGACGAAGATAGACGGAGTGAGGCAGGACCAGGCGACGCCGAGGGCGAAGACACGGAGGCCGGACCAGGCGACGCAGAGGCTGAAGCTGAACCTGGACCAGGCGAGGGCGAAGACTCGGAGGCCGGACCAGGCGAGGGCGAAGACTCGGAGGCCGGACCAGGCGAGGGCGAAGACTCGGAGGCCGGACCAGGCGAGGGCGAAGACTCGGAGGCCGGACCAGGCGAGGGCGAAGACTCGGAGGCCGGACCAGGCGAGGGCGAAGACTCGGAGGCCGGACCAGGCGAGGGCGAAGACTCGGAGGCCGGACCAGACGAGGGCGAAGACTCGGAGGCCGGACCAGTCGAGGGCGAAGACTCGGAGGCCGGACCAGTCGAGGGCGAAGACTCGGAGGCTGGACCTGACGAGGGCGGCGCTGCAGGGAACGGCGTGGGAGCCGCAGGTGGTGGCGCTGCAGGCGACGCAGGTCGCTGGACGGGCCCCTCGGACCCTCCAGTGGGAACAGGAGGCTGGACGGGCCCCTCGGACCCTCCAGCGGGAACAGGCGGCTGGACGGGCCCCTCGGACCCTCCAGTGGGAACAGGCGGCTGGACGGGCCCCTCGGACCCTCCAGCGGGAACAGGAGGCTGAAGCGGTCCCTCGGACCCTCCAGCGGAGGCAGGAGGCTGGAAGGGCCCCTCGGACCCTCCAGCGGGAACAGGAGGCTGAAGCGGTCCCTCGGACCCTCCAGCGGAGGCAGGAGGCTGGAAGGGCCCCTCGGACCCTCCAGCGGGAACAGGCAGCTGAAGCGGTCCCTCGGACCCTCCAGCGGAGGCAGGAGGCTGGACGGGCCCCTCGGACCCTCCAGCGGAGGCAGGAGGCTGGACGGGCCCCTCGGACCCTCCAGCGGGAACAGGCGGCTGAAGCGGCCCCTCGGACCCTCCAGCGGGAACAGGCGGCTGAAGCGGTCCCTCGGACCCTCCAGCGGGACCAACAGATGAAGTGGGTGTGATGTCAGAATGTCCAGAGTCAGAATGCTCGAATGGAGCATACAATAAACAGTCACCGTCCTCCCCGAGAGGAGTTTGCTCAACCGTCCTGGAGTGGCGGCGGCCTGAACGCCGTTTCCTTCGGGACGAGGAAACAGGAACCGGTGGAGAAAAGGAGACCTCCTCCTCCTCATCCTCTGACCACATAGCCGCCAGGAAAAAGGCAGGCGAACGAGGACCCGGCTGGTGTGGGGAGGGAGAGGAAGTCCGTGGCAGTGTTGAGACAGGTGGAGAGTGTGTGTTGTCCTGGGGCAGCGGTTGGGAAGATGTAGTGAGTGAGAGAGCAAGCTCACCAGCCTTGACTTGCTCTCTCCAGGCAGTAATGGTGTCATCCAACTTAGTGTCCTTAGCAAACTGAGAGAGCTGAGGGTTATGATGAATAATGGCATCTACTGCACTTAGCCCGACTGCCATAGTCCGTAAATCCTGTGACTGGGCAATGCGGTCGAGCAGACTCACCATCCGCATCATCTCACCGTTGAGCTCCGAGGAAAAAGAGTCTGCGGGGTCCATGTTCTGGTCGCGATCTTCTGTTATGTGATGGCTGCGTGCAGGCAGGAGAAGGACCCAAAGTGCAGACTCCGGAGACAAAACTTAAACTCAAAACCGCTTTAATCTTAAACTCAAATATAACATAACTGGAAAAATCAAAATAAACTTACACCGAAGGAATGAAAAAACACACAGCTATATAAACGGTAGATCGCGACCATGACAAACTGAAACACAGGGCTTAAATACATAGAGGGAGCAATCAGGGAATGGACAACAGGAGGGAAACACAGCTGGGGCAAATCAGAACTGACGAGACAAGGAAGCGTAAACTGAACACACTGAGATAAGACAGAGACCTTCAAAGTAAAACAGGAAACACATAACACAGACTGAACAAAAGACACAGACTCACATGCAGGCACTACAACAGAGGGAACAGAGATGTGGGACCAGGGCAGACACAGACACTGACTGGACACGGGGATATAGCAGACAGGGGAGACAGCAACTAAGGATTACACAGAGACAAACCCTAAGACATGACTCTAACGAAAACCCAAAGACTAGAAATTATAAATAATATAATAAACTCAAAAACCCTGGGTCAACGACCCAGGCATCCTAACATAACTACGCTCAAACTGTTAATGCTATCTTATTTTAATAAGCAACACTGTCATATGCAAAACTGGGGTGGCACTTGGGGTGGCAAGGGATCATTTTAGAGTGGCACTTGCCACCCCATGCCACCCTTCTAGATCCGCCCCTGAAGACATCACATATTTGCAAAAGTGCTCTAATGTTTTCGGAGACAACCCCTTGGCTTCCATACTTGCGCATTGCTGTTCCACTTGAACGACGTATTGTTGTTTAAACTGTTACTCCACCACGTCCACGTTGGTCAATGATGCATGAAGAGACTCATGCTGTTTAGAGAGGGAGAGTGTAATCTCTGGTTATTTTATTGCTATGGTATTTTATTTGAAATGTTACTTTTCGTAGAACAGTGAGTTTCCCCATGTCCCGTGAATGCACCGTAGTGCTGCTCATGCTCATCTGTCTGCATGGAGCAGGGTGAGTTTCTCTGTATATAGAGCCTGTGTTTATTTAGCTCCATGAAACGAGGTTTTGAGCACTGATTTTGTTTTGGAGATGCACAAAGCTGTTGTCAAAGTTTCTGTCCAGTAACGTGTTGAACCACAGAGTTTATTCTGTGAAGAAGATCCTGGTGAATCTGGTTTATTTGCAAAGTGAATTGTGGTTCACAGTCCGGTGTCTGAGTTATCAAACCAGTCAGGATACGATGTTTTGTTGGAAATGTGCTTGTAGGAGCTGCTAATGATTTCTTAGCTGTGTTAGCCTGTGAATGGATGCTAGCGTAGCCACATGTGCTCCCTGGGTTCAATTCCACCTTGTTCAACATGTTTTTTTCCCTACAAATTAATACACTATCACAGACCAGTAATTCATATTGATAATTTATTACAATTCTGCAGTTTTATGATTTTAGCAGCTTTTCTAATATGGACCTCAGATTCTTGTTAACACTCCATGGCAGAAATACATACAAGTACACAGCCTGATGAAGCAGACAGAAGCAGTACCTCCGATTGGTGGACTGAAATTGAGCAGAACCAGGTTGTTCTGCCTCTTTTCACCACAGAGTTCAGTGTTTTCACCTCTTATCAGCACAAATCTCAGCCTCTTCTGCTGTTTTTAATCAGAATTTTCAGCTTTTTCATCTTTTTTCAGTTATGTGAGAACCAGTGACTCAGTGAGATGAGTAGCTGAAAAATATCAGCCTCGACTGCTGTTTTAGCAGAGTTTTCAGCTTTTTCACCTTTTTTCAGCACAATTTTCAGCTTTTTCAGCTCTTTTCAGTAAACATTTCAGCTCCTTGACCCCTTTTCAGCTACAAATTCAACTTTTTCACTTGTTCTCAGCACAAAGTTCTTTTTCTTCTTTTCTTTCTGCATAAAATAAAAAGATTAAAAAGAATAAAACGATTAAAAGAAAGGCTTTTTAATTGGATTCATTTCTATATGATGGATTATGGAGAAAAAATCAAAGTCTCGGGCTGAAACGTCTACTTTCTACTTTATTACGTATTCAAGTCATGTTTTTTAAAGAGTAAAGTAACCAATTACTTTTGAAAATAAGTAATCAGTAAAGACATGGGATTACTTCCTTGGAGAAGTAATCAGTAATTAGTAACTGAGTACTTATTTCAAGTAACTTGACCAACACAGCTTGTAATGAAGTAAATGTTGTGTATGATGTGAATGAAAGAGAGCCTGGTGAGGTGAGTCAGTCTTTATACAGCTCTGTTAACAACATGTTGTTGCTGCTCCACAAAGATCAGGAATGCTGCCAACTGAAGCTCTGCTGCAGGCAGTGACTAGTTTTTCTAGTTTAAACTTCCCTGGAAGATTGTTCAACTGGAAAACAGCCAACATCATTATAAACACCTCTCACTGTAAACTCAAACCATAAAAACCTTAAGGATCCACGGCCTTATGCTTTTTTAAACTGATGATCTTAAACATTTGAGCTCATCAGGACTGAAAATGAAGACAACCAGTTGGCTCAATTCTACTGACACGTCACTCACACGTTTTATTTTAGTAGGAAAAGTCAGACTTTGAGCTGTGACATTCAATCTTTGCTTTTTCTCGGTGAGAATAGTTTTTACATGATTATAATATAAAACTAAAATCTTTGCAGATGTTGACAAACATTAAAAAAACAAACAGCTGTAAGCAAACAAACATCAGCTAACACGTAGATACTAAACCTTTTTATCTCTCTGCAGTGAAAATGAACTGCAACATTCATTTGATGACATTAAACTCAATGGACTTTTTCATTTTCTATACTTTATGTGAGCAACACACGAGTTATTGTGACATTAAAATACAAACAAGTCATTTGGGGATTTTGTTTCCACCTCTCATGATCTTATCTTAGATTTGACTGGTCTTTATAAACAGCTCCACTCTGCCTGATCTGAACTGTAAGTGTTGATCAAATCATTTTGTATGTTCCTATTTAATGTCTGCATGAACACAAGTTTATGTGTGTGCATGTTTATTCCTGAGGTGAGCCTGTATATGACAGCACTGTTTAATATTAGATCTGCACATCTGCTTTAATACAGATGCTTAAAAAGGTTAAAATCCTGACTTTGAGTCTCCACTGTGAGTAGCTCAGCAGCTCTGAGAGCTCTCTAAAGTTTTCTTCATCCTGATCACCATCTTCACTCTGTTGGAGCGTCCATGAGTGTTTCTGAGTGTTCTCAGTAAAGTTTGTTTGAAGGAAAAACACCATCAGTCTGTTAAGTCGTGTGGAAATGTAGAGAGTCTGTGAGCTGCATTCACAAACAGGTTGGATCACTCTGAATGACAGCGATTAGAGGAGGTTCTTCCATCAGTACCAAGCTCTGCTGATTTTCATTAATAAAACTTCAACCTGCTCAGTGAAAAACAGAGTGAAATCAGACAAGACTGAGTCCACTTTTAACTTTGTTTCGTCACATTTAACAGGAACTCATCTGAAGATCAGCCTCCTCCCTGTAAGGGGAAAATTCTTATCAAGTCTCCACCTGTCCTGCTTCAGGTGAAGCCCGGCCTCCTTCCAGGAATCACCTGCGTGTCCATGTTTAGTGTGCAGCTGTGGAGCTTGTTGTTGGTGTGTGAAGAAACTGTAAGTTTGCTTTGTTTCCTCCTTTAACAGTTTGTCTTTAGGAACTTTACTGTTTGTTCAGCTCATGTTTGATTTCTTCACACAACAAACTGTGTGTGTTTGTATTTCCGGTCTCTCCATTAAAGTCAGTGTGTAATGTTTTCCTGGCTAACATCAGCTGTGTGCAGCTTAGTTCAGCACAAATCTGCCGCTCCATAGTTCACGGTAACGGACTCACAGCTGGACCAACGAGGCCGAGTGTGTCCGCCACTCTGAGCTACGTTCGTGTTTGTGTACTTGTAGTTTGTACTTTGTGAGTTCACTCAGAGCCCACAGAGGACGCAGCGTACGTGATGACGTCACAGCCCTTTACCTCCTTTACTGTCACTGTGATTAATATTTACACACGACACACCTGCAGAGCTCTGACGCTAAGCTAGCCACACAGCATGCTAACACTAAGCTAACGCTAAGCTAACGCTAAGAGTTCTTACAGACACGAGTTAAAAAGCTGCTTTTTGTTTGTGATCAGAGTCCAGGACTGAGAGCAGCAGCAGAGCTGATGGATGATGAATTACTGGATGGAAGAAGCTTCTCATTAGCAGTGAATCAGTGTGTGTGCAGTTCTCTGCAAACTCAGCAGGAAGAATTAGTGTGAAGCTTTAACTCTGCTGATCGTCTTTGAATCATGGATCAGCTGAAATGTTTAAAATGTTGTTCACACGTGTTGAACTGACTGAAGCTTCCAGTCACAGTGAATCAGTGTGTGTCAGTGAATGCATCGTGTGTGCTTCAGGCTCCATCTAGTGGACTGATAGTAGAGCAGCTGATGGCAGCTTCCTCTGCCTCACACTGCTGTCTGACTGCATTCAGCTGACACTGAGATGAAGCAGGAAAGAAGCAGCTGATATTTGGACAGCACACATGATGGAGAGGAGGATTTCAGTTGATGTGCACATGAATGATTTGTGTTTCCTCTGCAGGTGAAGGTAGAAAGTGTGTGTGAGCTGATGTGAATTGAGCAGCATGGATCAGTGTGAGGACAGAGAGGAGGGAGTCCCTCCCTCTAAAAGCACTCTGTGTGGGGAACATGAGAGCCAGACCAAAGCTCAGAGGTGAGATGACCATCTCTAACTGTCCATGACTCTTCTCCATGTCACAGCTCAGCACTCACATCACTGCTCCATCATTATTCACAGGAACCAGCCTGGACCTCCACCCAGCTCTGTGTCTGCTGCAGAGAGGTGAGCTGTTAGTAACATGAACTCTCTGATTTAAATGATTTGATGTTTCCTGGTTTCTAAAATGCATCTCTGTAGGAGAGCAGTGTCTCAAAGGACACACAGGCTCAGCTGTCATTTCATCTGGTTTAAGACACATTTGGACCATCACAGTCACGTCTCCACCCCGCTTTTATTAATTAACTTCCTTAACATGGAGCTCTGAGTGTTTATTAAAGGATCATTGGACGCTCTAACACAGCTGACTGCAGCCTTTAGCTGTGAGCACACAGTGTCTCACATTTACATTCATAAGAACTTTAAACAGCTGCTGTTATCAAGTGAAGATAGCAAAGCTTTCAGGGCTGAGCCCCAGTGTTTCAGGATAATGGCCCCAGAGACCACAGTCACATATGTGGGGAAGTATTTTAAGTTTAAAACTTCCTTTAAGCACTAACAGCAGAGACGCACAAAGTCGCAGACAGGGAACAAAGTATTTTAGGTTTGTATTGTCAGATTATTTAATCATTATACTGAACAAATATATGAAAAAGTAAAAACCTCTATTCCCCAAATATCATGAGGTTATCACTGCATTGACATGTCATCGATGTGTTCTTTCACACAGATCAGTTTTAGTGTGTGTGGCCCGTACACTAAACCATGACACAAATTCATATGATGTGACACCCAGACTGTGTTCACTGTTTCTTTTGGTAAAATCATCTTCTCGTGTTTTTATAGAAAGATGATGGAAGAACCTGAAGAACAGCCAGTCAAAGCAGCTCCATCTGCAGGTAGGAGATCAGTGCTTTGTATGATGAGACGTATGGATGTATAGACTTCAGGCAGATTCTTTTTTGTAACTGTGATAAGTACATAAAATTCACGAGTTGTAACCTGTCCTAATCTTTGCCTTAATCTTTCTTTGGGACATTTTTATAACATGAGAACTTCCAGTCTGAGGAGTTTGGCAGAGAAACAACTGGACTTTTTTGTACTTCGAACCCACATATGAGGTTAAAACGATGCCACCTTAAAATGAAACTGAAGAAATATTGAAACTGAAACAAATGTATTGAAAGTGAAAAAAAATGATAGTGAAAAAACATAAATATAGAAATTTAAAGAAAAAACTCACTCACTGCCATGTTTTCACACTTACATCGTTTTTTTTCCACGTACAGTTATTTTTTCAGCTTCAATTAGCTGGCACTGTTTAGACATCTGAGGGCGCGCTTGAGGGGCGGAGCCACATATATGAGCCACATATGTTTGCGCACATTATATTGCTGACCAGTGACTGTAGAAATCATGGACGACCTAATATCTGCAGCAGCCACAGTCATGAAGAAACTTGCGTATCTCTGAACGGCACATAGAGCGGGGACGCTGAGAGGAGGTCCAGCGTTTACCGACTGTTTCAAACTGACAGACTCAGGTGTTCTTCAGTATCTGCCTGACAGAAGGACCTGAGAGCCGCCACAATATTTTTGGTAAGTGAAAGGTGTTTGTAAGCTAATCTGTAGCTAACGTCCTCAGCTAGCTAGCTAAGATGAGCTCTCGGCTGTCGGGAAAACTTGTTTTGTAAAGTGTGTTTAGCTAACCCGTGCAGGTGAACGAAATGAACAGAAACGCACCGGGCTGCTCAGTCAGTAACTAACCACAGTTACTGTACTTTTATTATGAGTATTACACTGTAAGAGCAACAGGCTGCACTCTGCTGCAGCTCCTGTGTAGAGCTGATTATTAAATATGTGCAGACAGCAGCATGTTTTCACTCTTTTGCCACATCTGTAAGGATATTAACACATATTCTAAAAAAGGCTTGCACTTTAGTAACCCCTCATTAATCATTAATTACGGATTAAATAGCAAAGCCTAATATTTATGTACTCAAACCAAATATTTCTGCTTGGCAGCTTAAGTTAAAATGTGTGTTTCATTTTTCCACTGATTACATTTTTAGCTCTGACTCTGTGTATTGTTTTTACTAAGTTTGTTTCAAATATTCAGGTTAAATAAAACAGTCTGAATCATTCTTATTGAGGTATTGTTCACAAAGTTACATGTGCAGTACAGCTTACATCCTTTGAGAGGGAAAAAAGCATTAATTAAAAGCATTAATAGTTGTTCTCCAAAAGTTGATTCTGTTCATCTGGACGTAGCGTTTTCTGGGAGAAACGTTTCGTCACTCATCCAAGTGACGTCTTCAGTCTCAGCTGACTGCAGGTTTCCCCAATCTTATAAACAGTACATTTGCATAATGACTGAAACCAGCCCACTGAAGGAACAATGGGCTTTGAGGTCAGTTCCTTAATCACAATTATGCAAATTCTCATGACCATTGATCAACAACCACTGATCAATGGCCATGAGTACCATTCACAGAGAGTTGGGGAATGGCTGCAATCACAGCATTGTAAGATGGTGAAAGATGTACCCTTAGGCCCCCTCCTCGATTCAGAGATGGTCTAACCTGCAGTCAGCTGAGACTGAAGAAGTCACTTGGATGAGTGACGAAACGTTTCTCCCAGAAAACGCTACATCCAGATGAACAGAATCAACTTTTGGAGATTTATTTTCCTGGATGATTGAGAATGCATCAAGACATTAATATTTGTTATGATACCTCTGTATGTTGGTGACCACGGTGCAGCAGCAGACTGAACCACGACTGAAACCTGCTCCATCTGCTCATGTATGGAGATTTCCATTCACAAAGCACCAACAACTCAAAGGTTAACATTATATTGGAAAATCTGTTGGTATATACGGCTTTAAAAAATAAACAGCTCATATGTCAGCAGAGCTGAAGAACTAAAGGAATGTAAGAGAAGAACTTCAGATCCTGGGTGTGTGAGGACAGAAGAATCAGCTCTATTTCAGATTTGAGATAAACTTTATATTTCAGTTTGTGATGATTCTGTTCTCTTTGTGATTACAGGAGCTGCCCTCAGATTCAGACCTCAGCACCACCCAGTGACAGCAGACAGATCATCCAACATGTTCACATGTTAACTGCAGAATGAACTGATGAAAACAGTACAAAGGTTAAAGCACCACATGTGCTGTAGTGAAAGCTGCAGCTGTTTTATTTATAAAAACAAAGTCAAAAGCATCAATCACCCATGTATCATATGAATGTTGGGTTTTCTCTGTATCTATTATTGTACGATCTACTGTACAATATAAAGCACCTTCAGGCGACTGTTGTTGTGATTTGGCGCTATATAAATAAAATTGAATTGAATTGAAATGTAACTGTGTCACAATATATCAGCATTAACAGGACCTCAGTTTGGTGTTTCACAAAGCTGCTGATCTCAGACCTGCACAGCTTCCGTTTTAAACACTTGATGTACTCAGCTGCACGAAGAGCACGTTTGAGTTTCTTTGACACAATTAAATAAAAACTGATGAAGGTCAAAGGTCGTCACTTGTATGTCGAACTACAGACTTGTGATCTGGAATTCTTTCACAGTTTTTTGCAGATAGTGTGTTATTTACCATAAAGTGATTCAGAGTCACTTATACCAGAGTAACCAGAGAGGATCATATATTTTTAAGTATATAACTTTCTACAAGACTGAATATAATATCTCTAAGTAAAAGTCCAGAGACTCTGAGGATTATCCAACTATTTATAACATTACACAAAGCAAAGCTCAAAAAGCTGCTGGCCCTGATGCATTACAGGACATGCACCTCAAGACATGCTTGCCCCCACACTGGATCCTCACCAATTTGTCAATCAAAACAATGGAGTACAGAGGATGCTGTATCCACAGCTCTTCACTGTGTACTCTCACACCTGGACAACAAGAATACTTATGCAATAATGCTGTCAGTTGACTTCAGCTCAGCATTCAGTACAGTTCTTCCCTCCAAGCTGATCACCAAACGTGTGGACTCCATCTGTACCTGGATCATGGCTCATGGACTTTCTGACCAACAGACCTCAGCATGTAAGGTCAGGCCATAACAGCTCTACCACTGTCACACTCACACTGGCACTCCACAGGGCTGTGTGCTGAGCCAGTTCCTCTATGACTGCAGACCTTAGTATTGATCCAACTCCATCATCAAGTCTGCAGATGACACCACGATGACTCTCATCAGTGACAACGATGAGTCTGCTACAGGGAAGAGTAAAGCACCTAGCTGTGCCTGCTCCTGAATACCAGCAAAACCAAAGAGCTCATTGTGGACTTCAGGAGGGAGAAGACAGATACCCATGTCCCCATCTACATAAATGGCACAGCTGTTGGACGGGTCTCTAGCTTCAAGTTCTTGGTGATCCACATCTCTGAGAATCTGTCCTGGTCAACTAACACCTACAGCCTGGTCAAGAAGGCCCATCAGCGCCTCTTTTTGTTGAGGACCCTGAAGAAGAACCACCTGTCTAATGACATACTGGTTAACTTCTACCGCTGTGTGATAGAGAGCATCCTGACCAACTGTGTCACAGTCTGGTGTGGGAACTGCTCTGTTGCTGACCGCAAGGCACTGCAGCAGGTGGTGAAAACCGCCCAACGCATCACAGGGACTCTACTTCCTGCCATTGAGGATGTCCACAGGAAGAGATTTCTACTCCGAGCATGCATCATTCTCAGGGACTCCTCTCATCCTGCCAATAAACTCTTCCAGCTCCTCCCCTCCAGGAGGTGCTACAGGAGCCTTCAGACTAAAACTAGCAGGTTTAGGAAGAGCTGCTTCCTCACAGTTGTTACCCTACTGAACTCAGTCCCTGCTGAACCTTTCCATCCACACTCACTGAACCCTACTACACTCCTCCTCCCAGTGACCATGATCATTTCATTATCAACATTCACCACATTGGTTACTGCTGTAGTTTTAGGACACTGACATGGTGTAGTCTCTGTTATAGTGTGTACACTGTTAGAGAGCTACGCTTCCACTACTGTAGATATTTTCATAGCACTCTGTAGATCTGTTTACCTCACAGTGCTTCATCTTTATATATGTATATTTGTTCATACACAGCAAATCCAGCATGTCCAAATTAACACTGTCAGATTTGATTTCAACACTATTAAAGTGTCTATATGGGTCCACACCAGAGAGTGTTAATTTAACTCTTTTTGGAGAGTTGGTACGTTAACTCTGATTTAGTGTTAAACACCAATTCTGTCTGGAGTTGATAATTTAACACTTACTAATGCTAACTAGGTGTTAAGAGTTTATATATTAACTCTCAAAGAGTATTTTAGTTTAACTACGTAAGAGTTATCTTCTAATTAATTATAAAAATCTGGAATTTTACTGTTCTGAACTTCTAGAAATTTCTTTTGGAAATAAACATTTACTAAAAAGACGCAATGGTTTTTGAAAAACATTTATTCTGAACTGTGCACCACAATTTCAAAACATTTTCTGAAAGATGTAACAGTGTACATGTTCTCACTTTCATTAGAATTTTGTTTATCAAAAGGTCTGACATAGGTGAGCTGGTAAATGCAAATAACAGCATTTTCATCACTTATTTCTTCAATACAATATGCATGTCCTTCATTCATCCCTTTGTGGAACTGCAACGCACTTCTGCTCTCCCCCATATTCCATCTTCACAAGCATATCCTATGTGGAGATTGAATAAAAAATAGTTGACACTAATTAATGGCACAAATAATCTGGTAATCAATTGCAGCACAGTAAAAAAAAAAAAGGAATCCTTTTTGAGCCATTACTTGTGTAAAGCCTTTTCCCAAAAGACAAGGACACAGGCAACAGGTACTACTGAACTAAATGTAAAACCTCAACCTTTTTCATTTTTACCTAAACCGTGTGCACAAAACTCTGGAGGGATCTAAACGCTAACGTAGAACCCAGTCAGGACGTCTGCTACTGCTGTTTGCTCGTTTTTTATGGGAGATCGTTTTCAGGCTTCAAGTAGCACCATTATACCAACATTTCACATTCTAGACATTGTTTTAGGTGTATTTGACCAAAAATTTGACTGAAAATTCACATGTAAGCTTTTTTTCAAGGCTGTGGTATTTGCCCGCAAACAATACCTTTCAGCTAGCTAAAACAGAATATTATGCTATCACCGAGCAACATGGCTAATGCCTTTCAGCTAGCTAAAACAGAATATTATGCTATCACCGAGCAACATGGCTAATGCCTTTCACACAGCTTTGTCTCAACTCCAAAGAGCCACAGAAGTAAAAGCTAATAATTATAATTGAAACAATCTTTGAAAAAAGGACTTACCAAGCATGGCAAACAACTCAAATATGTAGAGCAAAATGTTCAGAAACGGCTTCACTTCAGCTTCGATTGGAGCCTATGGTGCTGGGGGCGGAGTCTGTGAATTTACTCTATTGGTGTCATAGCCCCTCTAGGAGTTAAGAGGTCAAGAGTTAATGTTTCCAATGTAACACCTCCAGATTTGACATAGAAACACTCATTTTTAAAACTCGATTTTAACTACTATCATTTTACACCTCAGAGTTACATTAAAAGAATGTGACTCTACTTAGAGTAAAATTAACTCTACTTTTGCAAGAAGACTACTAACACCAAAACATTTAACACTTTTGAGTATACCTGTATACCTGCCCGTCTGTATAGCAATATAGAACAGCTGCATAGCAATACAGATCATCTGTGTATCGGTTACAATATTATTTTTCAGTTTCAATTTTTTCTTCAGTTTCATTTTAAGCTGGCATCATTTTAACCCCACACACCCTAAAATTCAGTATTTGTTGATGAGATGATGAAGTGTTAATTCAACAAAGTTAGAATACAGCGGAACCCCGACTTACAAAATTAATCCGTTCCCGAGGGTCTTTCGTAAGTCGAAAATTTTTGTAAGTCGAAGCAGCCATCGCGCCTTTTAAGTGAGGCGATGCTGAACGATGGGCTTTAGGCTAATTGCTAACTAGAACAACAATATGTCGTTCAAGTGGAACAGCGAAGCGCAAGTACGGAAGCTAAGGGGTTGTCACATGATTCGGAAGGCATTGTGGGCATTGTAGGCTCAGCCAATCAGAGCCAGCGGATTTTGTTACACGGGCATTTTGCCGTACGACGGGCAGAAATATTGCTGTTCAGTGCCTTCGTAACTTGAATATTTCGTGACATGGGGTATTCGTAAGTGGGGGTTCCACTGTATTTTTCACATGATTTTGACTGAGAGGCATGTTTATGTCTCTTTCTTCTTCCTGTAGAGGAGGAGCTTGCCAGGGTGCGGTCAGCCTTTGTCTGGAGGGTAACAACAGAAATCCTCACACAGCTCCTTGAGGCCCTCGTATGTGACACTGTCTTAAATGAGTTGGAGAAAGAATCGATACTGGAGGGGAACCCAGTCAGAGCAGATAAGGCACGCAGCTTCATCGACACAGTGAGGAAAAAAGGAGACAAAGCATGCAAGAAAACAATCAAACATCTTCAGGTCAAAGATCCTTCTCTTTTCTCTCAGCTGCGTTTAAACTCTGATCCATCTGCTCAACAAGGTGAGGTCATGTATCATATACCATGAATAAAAATGGTCACCTTGCAGTTTGTTGAGATGTGAAAGTGGAACCTCAGAATTCTTTGTAAGAAAAAGGAGAGGGCAAGAACGTCATTCTATGACGAATGTTTGGATTTGTTAAATGCCTGCAAATATATTTTCTAAAGTACATGGAGGAATTTTGATGATCATCATAAACCTGTGAAACTACTTAGATCTAATGTGAGCTGTATTTAATTAAACACAAGTGTTCTTTACTTTTAAAAACCATGCAAACTGATTGCCTTAAAAAAGAAAAGCATCAGTCATTTGACTTAAATGTTTAATGAAAAAAACGCCACATTTTTATATAATCAAGTTCAAGTTCAAGTTCAAATTTATTCGCTACCTGCAGTGGCAGGTTGCCCTGCAGTGGAATGAACCCGCCCCGCGACCATACACACACAAAAGAGACCTCTACTCATGCTGGGCTATAGAGGACAGCATGAGAACAGGAAACAAAAAATCTCCTCTGCGCAGAAAGCACATAAATGTCCACAGTACAACATTATAGAGCACGTGACCAGCAACAGGGTTGGGTAGGGGATGAGGAGTAATCCCAGGCAACACAGCAGCCATCCTGCCACTGCGCCGACTCTCCAGCGCGGGCCCAGACCCGCCTCATGTTACCAGGATGCAACAAGCATCAAAGGCATTGGAAGGGGAGGGGGGATGAGTGAGTGCTTATCAGTGTAAATGTATGTGTGTGCGTGTCCATAGTTCAGCTGAGACAGTGTCCTCCGCCCTATCAGGCTAAGTAAACAGTCTACCAGCCAACCCAGGTGGCCTTGCATGGGATGGAAAGGAACAGACTCAACACAGTCGTTATCAGGGTGTTTTTGTTCAGCTCCGGCCTTGAGCCCACAGCTGGCACCGAAGGGGTAGCCACATTATAATGGTGATTTTTCTTTTACAAACAACTCATGATTTGAACAACTCAGAATTTCAAGCTGTTTTTAACACTCCGACACCGACACTGGTCTCTCAATAGCTGCGAGTTTCTCCATGATGTTATTTACCTTCAATTCCGTGGTCTTTTCAGTCTTTTGCTCACCGAGCAGATTCTGAGACTTCACGACCGCAGCCAACTGATCCGCGATGTAATCCAGCTTCCGCCCCGAGGTGTTGTTCCAAGTGGATTCTTCCCTGATGTAATCCAATATATGCTCAGAGGTGTTATTCTGAGCCTTCACTGCAGCCGTTAGCGCCTCCAAGCTCTTAACCATGCTGCAATCAGTGAGCCCTTTCTGAGAAGCCGCACCTTGTCCCATCGTTTCAATCCCAGCGGGCAGCCTTGTGGGGGTTTGAACAGCCAGTTACGCTCTCTTAATTCTCCGATAAGCCAGGGCCAAGCCAGCTCCGATCAGCAAGAACCCTGTTATCATGGTTCCGAATAGGTAGATATCTTCAGCGTCCTCGATCGACAGTCCCGCCAGGCTCACGATCCTCCATGTCTGCCACCCGTCCATCATGTATCCGGCAGGGAAAGTCCCTCCAGGGCACTCGGGCTCTCCCGAGCCCAGACTTCTCATTGAGAAAAGGGTGTCAATAGCATTCAGAGACCAGTTGATCAAATCCATAATTCTCTTTTAGGTTTTAGACACAGACTGTGAGAGATTTTTCCAGGGAAGTGAAATACACACGAGACAAAACAATGACACAAAAGGCTAAGCAGGGAAGATAAGGGTAAGGAGGAGATGAGAAAAGTGCGACTGCCTTCGCCAAGAGCCAAACGAGAAGGCACATATTTTGTGTGGCCAGAAAGGGTTTACATTATCTTTCGCCATTGTAATTTACGACAAGAATTAAATGTGAATTACTGAATCCCTCTCAGATGCTTCTTTAAATAACATAGCAGTGGGGTACATTATGACACTTCAATGTTGTTATTTTTGGTAACAAAGTATGGAGAATAGGGACAGAAAGCAGAAACCTGTTTAGCCTGCACATGTTGGCATCAGGGACATATGAAAAGTTGCAAAGCAATGCAGATGTGTAGGTTCAAAACATTTAATGTGGCTGCTTTCAGGAATTACATTTAGGAATTCCTCTAGCCCCTTTTTTTGATGAATTTCTGGTAGAATAAGTATATTAAAAACTAAAACGTATGATAGGCTCAACAAAGGGCAAAGTACGTCAGATAGCTCCTTCAAACCATATTTGTATTTTTCCTTCTTTTTTCCTTTTATTGATTCAGATGATCTTCAGAAGTGTCAGCCTAAACTAAAGTCTTTCTTGAAGAAGAAGTTCCAGTGTGTGTTTGAGGGGATCGCTAAAGCAGGAAACCAAACCCTTCTGAATCAGATCTACACAGAGCTCTACATCACAGAGGGAGGGACTGCAGAGGTCAATGATGAACATGAGGTCAGACAGATTGAAACAGCATCCAGGAAACCAGACAGACCAGAAACAACAATCACACAAGAAGACATCTTTAAAGACACACCTGGAAGAGATGAACCAATCAGAACAGTGCTGACAAAGGGAGTGGCTGGCATTGGGAAAACAGTCTTAACACAGAAATACAGCCTGGACTGGGCTGAAGACAAAGCCAACCAGGACATCCAGTTCATATTTCCATTCACTTTCAGAGAGCTGAATGTGCTGAAAGAGGAAAAGTTCAGCTTGGTGGGACTTGTTCATCACTTCTTTACAGAAACCAAAGAAGCAGGAATCTGCAGCTTTGAAGACTTCCAGGTTGTGTTCATCTTTGATGGTCTGGATGAGTGTCGACTTCCTCTGGACTTCGACAACACTAAGAGTGTGACTGACGTTACGATGCCCACCACAGTTGATGTACTTCTCACAAACCTGATCAGGGGGAAGCTTCTTCCCTATGCTCACGTCTGGATAACCACACGACCTGCAGCAGCAGACCAGATCCCCCCTGAGTATGTTCACAGGGTGACAGAGGTCAGAGGGTTCACTGACCCACAGAAGGAGGAGTACTTCAGGATCCGATTCAGAGAGAAGGAGAGAGCCAGCAGGATCATCTCCCACATCAAGAAAGCTCGAAGCCTCCACATCATGTGCCACATCCCAGTCTTCTGCTGGATCACTGCTACAGTTCTGGAGCGTGTCCTGAAAACCAGAGAGGGAGGACAGCTGCCCAAGACCCTGACTGAAATGTACATCCACTTCCTGGTGGTTCAGGCCAAAGTGAAGAAGGTCAAGTATGATGGAGGACGTGCAACAGATCCACACTGGTGCCCAGAGAGCAGGAAGATGATTGACTCTCTGGGAAAACTGGCTTTTGATCAGCTGCAGAAAGGAAACCTGATCTTCTATGAATCAGACCTGACAGAGTGTGGCATCGATATCAGCAAAGCCTCAGTGTACTCAGGAGTGTTCACACAGATCTTTAAAGAGGAAAGTGGACTTTACCAGGACAAGGTGTTCTGCTTCATCCATCTGAGTGTTCAGGAGTTTCTGGCTGCTCTTCATGTCCATCTGACCTTCATCAACTCTGGACTCAATCTGCTGGAAGAACAACAGACAACCTCCAAGAAATCTGAAACAAGAGAATCTGCAGAGAAACACTTCTACCAGAATGCTGTGAACAAGGCACTACAGAGTCCAAATGGACAACTGGACTTGTTCCTCCGCTTCCTCCTGGGTCTTTCCCTGCAGACCAATCAGAGTCTCCTACGAGGTCTGCTGACACAGACAGGAAGTAGTTCACAGACCAATCAGGAAACAGTCGAGTACATCAAGGAGAAGCTCAGTAAGAATCTGTCTGCAGAGAAAAGCATCAATCTGATCCACTGTCTGAATGAACTGAATGATCGTTCTCTAGTGGAGGAGATCCAACAGTCCCTGAGATCAGGACGTCTCTCCACAGATAAACTGTCTCCTGCTCAGTGGTCAGCTCTGGTCTTCATCTTACTGTCATCAGAAAAAGATCTGGATGTGTTTGACCTGAAGAAATACTCTGCTTCAGAGAAGGCTCTTCTGAGGCTGCTGCCAGTGGTCAAAGCCTCCAACAAAGCTCTGTAAGTAAACATGAACTCATCGCTTCATTCTTAAAATCATGGGAAATAAATCAGAGGTGCTCAGTTCCAAGAACACTGGCTTTTAAGAAAAATTAAAAAATAGTTACTTAGTCAAATATGATACTTTAAATATTTCTCTCCAGCAGGACATGTCAGCATTTCTGAAATATTTTTGTCTTTAACTCGAATCAAAGCACAATCCAGATCCAGCCTATAAGAACATGAGCTCTGATCCTTCAGCCCCTCTGACAGGTTTATTATCCTCAAGTTGTTCACTTGTGTCCAACAACCAGGAGTTTAACTCTGTTCTTTTAAAGCAAATACTTGAGCTACCAGACTGCACCTACATCTTTTTCAGATGTTCTTATTTTAAGGTCTGGTTTGTGTCTCATCTTTATTGCAATCCCCAATGTCTCTCTGTTTTTCAAATATAAATATGTTACCTCGGTGTGGCCAGAACAACATGGTGAACCCAAAATACAGACAAAGGAGAAGGAACTGAATATTACTAGACGTGAAGGCTTTATTTACACACAGGAACTTGACACTTGGAATTTTTAACATGAACTGTGAACTATGGCGGAAGTCAAGTACTTGAAGCTGTGAGCATGAAGTGGGCTCTATGGTAGGTTTCCGGAAATGTGTCTTGGTTGATGGTAATCTGATTCACTGTAACAGAGGAAGAGCAGCATCAGAAAGATCACTGGTGGAGGTTACAGTAAGTGAACGAGGTTATCTTCAATGTCTTACTTGGTTTCTGTAGCTCAGGAGGTAAAGCTGGTCTGATCTGACCTACTGATCGGAAGGTTGGTGGTTCGATCCCTGGCTCCTCCAGTCTGCATGTCAAGTATCCTTGGGCAAGATACTAACCCCAACTTGCTCTCCGATGCATCCATCAGAGTATGAATGTGTGTGAATGTACTTAGAAAGCACTAAGTACAGATAAAGTGTTTGTGAGAATGGGTGTGATTGGGTGGATGTGGCATGTTGTATAGAGCGCTTTGAGTACTCCGGGAAAGTAGAAAAACACTATATAAGAATCAGTCCATTTACCATTTACTTGTCAGCAGTTGGAAAGCAACTTGGGGAAGGCAGGTGGTGAGGTCTGGGTGAGTACTTGTTAGCTTTGAATCCAGGCAAAGTGGTCCAGTAAGTCTAAGAGACGAAAGGCATTAATGTGGCTGTGAGTGAATCAAGAAGATCAGCATCCAGGAAAACGTGACTGAACTGCAAGGGTGAGTAGATGATCCGAGGATTGGGAGGTTAGCAGAGTTGTTGAGAGTGCTGATGTTATATTCAGCCTAGTAGATTACTGTCAGGTGTGGACAATGGACAGGCTGACCAGGCTTCACCCAAAGGCAGAAACCAGAGTCTAGTGGGAAACCACAGCCGCTCACACAGACCATGATAGCAGCATGACACCCCCCCCCCCCCCCCCCCCCAAGCATTCTCTTTCACTTGGCATCATTTACCTCCCCCTTCTCCAATTTCTGATGTGTCCACCTTTACAATGATAACTGTGATCAGGGTGAACCAAAAAGGTGCCGTGGTGAACAGATACTTCAGTTTGGTGAATGAAGTTTCAGCTTTGGGGGACCAGATGCATGTTGAGACTTGAGTGGTGCAGCTACCTGACTATAGTTGCAAATGAACCGTCTATAAAAATTTGCTATTCCCAAAACCCATTAGAGATGCTTCTGGAATCTACAATGGGTACAAGGGGTAGGCCACTCTGTGAAAGCTTTTACTTTTGCCAGATCCGTCTTCACCTGCCCCCGTGCCAAAATGTAACCGAAAAAAGTTATTGATGAGGAATGGAATTCACCCTTTTCTGCTTTGACATATGTTTTTTTTTCTCCAGCAAACGTTGGAAAAATAGATGATGATATCCAGATACACCAATATGAACCTGTTAAGGAAGTCCCGGAGGACATCGTTAACTAATCTTGAAACATTGCGGGAGCATTAGTTAACCCAGGCGGCATGACCAAATACTCATAGTCCCCCAATGGCTTGTTTAAAACGGTGTTCCACTTGTCTGCCTGATTGATCTGGAAAAAGTGGTAAGCGTTGCGGAGGTGGCGCTGTGAAATGGCCTGAAAGCAGAGCTAATGAGGTAATAGGTACTTATTCTTGATGGTAATATCACTGAGGCCCCTGAAGTAAATGCATGGCCAGAGAGAGCCATCATTTTCCCCCTCTAAAAAGAAGTTCCAACTTGAGATGACAATCGTTGGATTATGCCTGCGCCGAGGGATTTCTTAATGTATTTTTCCATAGCCGCACACTCAGGTCTAGACAGGTTATGCAGCCAGCTAGAAGGCCGGGTGGAGCCAGAGAGTAGTTCTATGGTACAGTCATGTGGTCTGTGAGGTGGCAGTGAAAGCGCTTTACTTTTGCTAAATACTTCCTGAAGATCATGACATTTGGTGGGCACAGAGGAGAGATCTAAAACAGTCTCAGTGTTGGTTGACGGTTCCACAGGTTCCGGTGGACAGACACGAACAAGGCAATTTGAATGACAGAACAGACTCTAACTGATTACCCTCTGACCTGAGCAGTCTAAGTGTGGGTTATGTAATTCTAGCCAAGGAAACCCGGGTATGAGTGGTTTGTGAGGTGCATGAAAAGCAAAAAAGGTGTTTTCTTGTGATTGCCAGGGGTGACAGGCTCTGTGCGGTGAGTTATGTGACGGGACACTCGGTTATTTAATGACTTAGTGGGAATGGGTGGATTAAGGGCGCATAGAGGGATGTTTTACTGTCTCGCTAACTCAGACTCCATGAGGTTCTGATTGAACAAGAGCCTGAAAGGCCTGGTTAACTAGCACAGAGACTTGGAGTTGCAATCTGGGTTTGTTTTTTGTTTGTGTGAGTATCCTCCACCCTTATTCCTGAACTTACCAGTGGGCACACCCTGGTGTGGAATCGAAAACAGACAGGTTGATCGCGAGAAGCAAGCTGATCTTTCATGGTTTGATTTAATGACTGAAAAAAATACAGCGGACGGTGGTTAGCGCTGTTGCCGCACAGCAAGAAGGTCCTGAGCAAAAGTCTTTACAAACTCAACCAGGAAATCATCATTCGAGCAGAAAGAAAGAGGATGAGCAGATAGGTAAGCAAGAGAAACCCGCCAGCGTCCCAGGTTTCCAGAGAAGGTTCAGGTTTCCAGGTACCTGAAATGGGATGTAATTCAATTCAATTCAATTTTATTTATATAGCACCAAATCACAACAACAGTCGCCTGAATGCGCTTTATATTGTACAGTAGATCGTACAGTAATAGATACAGAGAAAAACCCAACAATCATATGACCCCCTATGAGCAAGCACTTTGGCGACAGTGGGAAGGAAAAACTCCCTTTTAACAGGTAGAAATGTTTGGTGTCAAAGTCAAAGCACAGATCCATCCAGTCTCTTTATTTCAGCTTATTTTCTTTATACACACATTTAACAGGAAAAGTTTCAGACAGCTAGTGTTTACCTGACATTACCTGCGTACCTCACAGTTTGCAGGTAATGGGCATAATAATTAATGAACAGAGACGTCCTGCTGTGAACTTTGTTGCTGTGGATCTAAAATGTAAAAATACATCTGAGAAGATTTCTAATCATGATTTTATCAGCGTGCTTTATGAAATCATCCAATCAAAATAAAGTTGGCCCTTAGGGAGAGCGGGGCTTTAAAGGGGAATGAGCCAAAGCAGCTTTTAGACAGAAAATGAAACGAGAGTCTGCACCAAGTCCAGGATGTGATACATTATTTATAAGTACATTTACAGTAATCACACATATTAGAATTAATAAATTGACCAGCAGTACTGTAGTAACTGTAATACTGCAGTACTCACAGGCCTGTGCCAGCAGACACTGAACTACTGTCACTAAATTAACCTGCTCTTCACTGGTTTCCATTTACATACATTGGAATAATTGTGTTTAATTTGAAATATTTTTCTTCTGTTACACTTAAATTCTTGAACATTTTTTTATTTAATTGTGCATTGTAGTGTACTCATTTGTACACATTTGATTACTTATGTTCAACATATAAAGAGATTTTATTTGATAATAAATATTATTGTTTTGTTGTTCTTGTTATTTTTTTCAGGCTGAGCAGCTGTCTCCTGTCAGAGAGAGGCTGTGAACGTTTGCTGTCAGTCATCAGCTCCCAGTCCTGTAGTCTGAGAGAGCTGGACCTGAGTACCAACAGACTGAATGATTCAGCAGTAAAGCTTCTGTCTGCTGCAGTGGAGAGCCCACAAGCAAAACTGAATATTCTGAGGTCTGACCGATTTGTATTCTTATTTCTTTTGTTTGTTTTGTTTTGTTTTGTTTTTAACTGAGAAAATAAATCCAGCAATTTAAACAGTAAAGGTAAACTTGATCAGTTTACTGTTGTTTCGTACCACATCTGTTCAGCATAAAACAACAAGGATTCTTAAAATATAAGATTAGTTATTGCACCCTGGTTACACTTTAACATCAGTCTTTGTTCATGTTTTCATTTTCAGACTCAACGTCTGTGAACTTTTAGCGGAAAACTGTGAAGCTGTGTCCTCAATGCTCAGCTCTCAGTCCTCTACTCTGACAGAGCTGGACCTGAGTATCAAAAATGTGCAGGATTCAGGAGTGAAGTTTCTGTCTGCTGGACTACAAAGTTTAAACTGTAAACTAAATACTCTAAGGTCAGATTTTTTTCCCCTCTTTATTTATAAAGTTTTGCACATGTAATTTGACATATCAGGCCCAATAAAGCAAGTACCAACTGATATAAAGACATATATCAAAACAAATTAGTCCATTAAGATTAGGATGATAACAATAAAACAGAAAAAAGAAAGAAGGAAAAAAAGGAAAAAAGGAAGAAAAACCAAAAAAAAACAACAACCCGCTCACAGAAAACAACAAAATAACAAACAAACAAACAAACAAAATAATAATTTTAAAAAAATTAACTCCCTCCCAAAACCATAACAAAAGGGAACCCTGTGGTACAAAAGTTTAGTCTGTTGTAAGTTTTTTCAATGAGTTAAAGTAAATGATAAAAGGCTGCCACATCTGTGAGAACTTATTAACATTTCTTCTGAGTCTAAATTTTATTTTCTCCATTTTTAAAAAGAACATAACATCTTCCAGCCAACGTGATCAGGCTGGAGGGTCAGGAGCTTTCCAGGACAGCAAAATTCGACGCCGTGCCAGCAGTGAAGTGAAAGCGATAATATCCAGTTGCTTACGACTAAGGTTTAGGGTGGCGTCCTCAGAAACACCAAAAATGGCAACTAGTGGACATGGTTTGAGAGTAACGCTCAAAACATGAGAGAGCACTTCAGAGTAAAAAGTCCAGTATAATTGAAGTGACGCGCAGGAAAAAACATATGACTTAAATCACAGGGGGAGGTGTTGCATCTGTTGCACAGGTCAGGAATGCTGGGGTATATTTTAGATAATCTAGATGTTGAGAAGTGTAATCTGTATACCGTCTTAAACTGAATAAGGGAGAGTCTTGCACATGAGGCTGAAGAATGAATTCTGTCAATTACTTTGTCCCAGTAACCTTCAACAAACTGAAGACCCAGTTCCTGTTCCCAACTCGAGGCAATTTTCTTGGTTGTGTAATTGCCCGATGCCATAATTAAAGTATATATTTGTGATATTAGAGCCTTACTGTGAGGCTTCAACTGGAATAAGTCTTCCCACCAAGGCTTGAGAGGTTGACTTGGAAACTCTGGCAAGATAGAAGATGCACAGTGTCTTATTTGAAAGTAGCGGAACAAATGATACGAGGGCAAATTATACAAAGAACAAAGCTCACTAAAGCTGAGAAAAATGTTATCTTTGAAGAAGTCATAAAAACATTTGATACCTTTTCTTGCCCATATACGGAAAGAGGAGTCTACCAGGGATGGGGGGAAGAGGTGGTTGTTGCAGTTTGGGGTTAGAGCAGAAGCAGAGACAGAATTGAAGTGACACCGGAATTGACACCATATTTTTAGAGAGCCAATTTGAACAGGGTTGTCTGTGAATCGTAACAGGGAGACAGGAAGGGATGAAAATAATAGTGCTGGGAGTGAGGAAGAGAAACATGATTGAGCCTCAAGGCAACACCAAGAAGCCTGAGGATCAGTCAGCCAATAGGTATATTTCTGAATGTTGGCTGCCCAATAATAAAACATCAAGTTGGGCAGAGCAAGACCCCCACTGAGCTTACCCTGTTGTAATGAGGTCATACTAATCCTGGGGGTCTTATTTGCCCATATAAATGATGAAATCATTCGATTCACAGATTTGAAAAAGGACTTAGGTAGAAACAATGGGATACACTGAAAAATATAGAGGAATTTAGGTAGAATATTCATTTTTATAATATTAATCCTGCCAAAAAGTGATAGAGGAAGATTTGCCCACCTTTGAAAAGCCAACCTTACATAGTTCAGCATAGGTCTTTGCTGTTCGCAAAGCTTTAAATGAACTGGTAATATGCACTCCTAGATATCTAAAACCTGAAGAAGCTAAATGGAAATTAAAATCTGTCTGTCTAAGCTCTTTTGCAGCTGGGTTTATAGGAAAACATTCACTTTTTTGTATATTAATCTTGTACCCAGAGAAAGAGCCAAAACTCAGAAGTATTTCCATTACAGAGGATAAATGAATTGTTGGATTTGTAACATATAGTAATAAGTCATCTGCATACAGAGCAACCCTATATTCCGTACCACCACGAATAACCCCTTGAAACAGAGGCGAGGTTCTGAGAGTCACAGAAAGAGGCTCTATTGCTAAAGTGAAAAGTAAAAGTGAGAGTGGGCAACCTTGATTTGTACCACGGGATTCACATTATTAGTACAAACAGATGCCAGTGGCGTAGTATATAAAAGGTATAAAAACCAAGATATAAAACTGTCACCAAAACCAAATTTCCTCAAGACTGCGAAAAGACTCCCATTCCACTCGATCGAATGCTTTTTCAGCATCCAATGAGATCACCACCTCAGGGACGGTGCTATGATTTTTGGAGTATATTATATTAAGAATTGACCATATATTAAAAAAGGAATGTCTTCCTTTAATAAAGCCTGTCTGTTCGTCTGATATAATAGAAGGGAGAACTCTTTCCAAACGGGTTGCTAGCAGTTTGGATAAGATTTTAAAGTCTACATTAAGAAGGCTTATTGGTCAATAGGAGCCACAACAGGTAGGATCCTTTCCCTCTTTATGCAGTAATGAGATAGAAGCCTGTCTTAGTGTCTGAGGGAGAGAGCCGCATTTCAGTGACTCCTCAAAAACCGACAGCAGCAAAGGGGCCAGTTTTAAGTGGAATTTTTTATAAAATTCGGCAGGGAACCCATCGGGACCAGGGGACTTTCCAGACTGTACGGATGTGATTGATGATATAACCTCATCCAAAGTGAGTGGTGCATCAATTTCTGCTGCTTTTGAGGTTGTAATTGTAGGGGTATCCAATTTGTTAAGAAACTGGTTCATATCTATAGAATTAGAGGGGAACTCTGATGTATACAGAGAACTATAAAATGACTTAAAAATTGAGTTGATTTCCGTTGGATCAGAAGTCAAAGTTCCCGATTCATTTCTAATTTGCAAAATTTGGCAAGATGCCGATTGGTGACGTAGCTGGTGGGCTAGCAGACGAGAGGCTTTATCACCATGTTCATAATAGTTGCCACGGGACCGTAATAACAATTGCTCTGCATCAAGGGTCGACAGGAGACTGAACTCCGATTGCAGGTTAAGACGCTGCTTATATATTTCAGGTGAGGGAGTTTGAGCGTGTTGCCGGTCTAGGGCTTGAATTTTGGCAGAAAGTTCATTTTGCTTAGCTTTCTTTGATTTAGATAGGTGAGATAAATAGGAAATTATTTGGCCCCTGAGGTATGCTTTAAGAGTTTTCCATAGGTGGCTTGGGTGGCTGTAGCTCAGGTGGCAGAGCAGGTCAGCCACTAACCAGAAGGTCGGTGGTTCGATCCCAGGCTGCTCCAGTCTGCATGCCAAATATCCTTGGGCAAGATACTAACCCCGCGTTGCTCTCCGATGCATCCATCGGAGTGTGAATGTGTATGAATGGTAGACTACTTAGTACTTAGGTCAGAAAAAAGTGCTTGTGTGAATGGGTGTGATTGGGTGAATGAATTAGTTGTATAAAGCGCTTTGAGTGCTCAGACAGAGTAGAAAAGTGCTATATAAGAACAAGTCCATTTACCATTTACCATTTATCCTAGATATCCTCAGACTCATTCGTAGTTAAGAAGTTATCAATTGCAGATGAGATATAGTCACAGAAAGCTGAATCAGACAAAAGAAGAGAGTTCAACCTCCATGGGTGCTGAGGTCTATAGCCAGGAGACAAAGCCATATCCAGGACTAATGGAGCATGATCAGATATAACAATCGGGAGATATTCAGAGTTGCAAACCTTAGAAGCCATGGAGCCATTTATAAAAAAGTAATCGATCCGAGAATATGTGTGATGAACATTTGAAAAAAAAGGAATATTCTCTGGCTTGGGGATTAAAAAACCTCCAAGGATCAATGTATCCATTCTGGGTCATAAAGTGTGAGAAAGCCCTGGACATAGCAGACGATGCTTTAGAGCATAGGTGTCAAACTCTGGCCCGCGGGCCAGATTTGGCCCGCAGCCTAATTACATTTGGCCCGCGAAGCCATACCAAATTACTATTAGAGCTGGCCTACTGGTATTATACAGCTAATATATATATTGTTTAGTATTAAGCTTTGCTTGTTCCATATTCAGTTTTCCAGCAAAACGTATTTGAGTCCATAAGAAAAGATTCATTCTTATATCTGGAGGAAGATTTTTTTTTTTTTAATAAATATTAATGTTAGCCCACGACTTTGTTCCAGTTTTGAATTTTGGCCCACTGTGTATTTGAGTTTGACACCCCTGCTTTAGAGCCAGTGGCAGATTTGTCTAAAGCTGGGTCAATAACGCAGTTTAAATCACCTCCGAATATCAGGAGGTGTGTATTTAAGTCAGGAATCATCCTCAAAAGATTATTAGCAATCAGAGCGTTGTCAAAGTTTGGGGCAGAGACGTTCACTAAAACCACTGGGTTATTCATGAGGGTCCCTACAACAATTAGATATCGTCCATTTTTGTCAGCAATCAATTTAGTGAGAGAAAAATGTATCTCATTCCTAATTAAAATTGCCACTCCTCTGGCTCGAATATCAAAGTTTGAGTGAAACATATGACCTATCCATGAAGGTTTAAGTCTTTTATGATCTTCGACTCGCAAATGAGTCTCCTGGAGAAAAGCTACATCTGCACTGAGATGTTTTAAGTGGCTGAGAACCCGAGATCTCTTTACTGGACCGTTCAAGCCTTTCACATTCCAAGACAAGAATCTAATAGTACTATTGTTAGTGCTAAAACTAGCCATATATATGTTTTACTGAAATCTGGTGACAATGACAAGATGACCGTACATGGGAGGGGACAAGAGAAAACAAAACAAAAAAACCCAAAACAAAACAAAAAAAACCCCCCCACATACAACCAAAGCAAACAAACACAGGAACAATAACTCTGGGCCATAGTTCCCCCCACCCCACCCCACCCACTAGGTCCCCTTTCTGAACTAAGGTGACTGCAGTATATTCCCAACAACTTCAACCTCCTAGCCCAAACTACTGCTACATAGAAACTCCATATAACCTTAACTTTAAAGTACTAAGTGTATATCCCAGTATAAGTCGAACCTTCTAGGGATCAGTGAACATTAATTCAAAATATTACAAAAGAAACATAAGAACCAAGTGTTAAAACGGTGACAACTAGTATACCATGAAGTAACAGAAACATGTAGTGCTTGCCTGCTTTCTCTGTAATCGTCCGATTGCCTGTAAGTCAACATGGATTCAAGTCACTTTACTCACAACTGTCAGTCACTGTGGCCTTTGAGCTTCAGCCTCGTTCCTCAAGCCCAGCCTCAAGATATTTTGTTTTTTAAAATGAACCAATTAAACATTTTATTCAAGGCTTCCGGTTCCGGCGCTCATGGGGATGGCAACCTAGTAAGAGAGCTCTCAACCGAAACTTATTAAAACTGCCCCAAGTAATTCAATACACTATCTAAGTGCACATAAAGAGGAAAAAGGTGCCTAAATGACGTCCAGAAAGAACAAAAGAGCTAAGAAGTTAACGTTCGAAAACGTGGAAGATGACAACATGCAGCTAAGAGAAGGGGCTAACGTTAGCTCCTATGGGGCTAGCCGGGGCCACTCTCCCACTCCTAGCCGCGAGGATTCTGGGACAGAAGATGAGGATGACCCAGCAAGTGTGACGCTGATACTGAAAGAACTGAGAGGCGTTGGCAAAGAGGTAAAAGAATTTCGAAAAGACACGAAAGCGCAACTGCTGGAAATAAGGGGTGAGTTGGATAAAGCCAATGTGCGGCTTAACGATGTGGAAACCAGGGTTGCTGAACACAAAGATAAGCTCCAGAACACAGACTAGATTTTGTCTGAGATACTAACAATGCAGGAAAAGTTTCAAACAAAACTAACATCACTGGAGGCTTACTCGAGGAGGGAGTCGCTCAGACTGTACGGGGTGCCAGAGGGAGCAGAATCGGGAGCTCCATCTATGGCCCACTTTGTGGAGAAGCTACTCCGGGAGAATCTCGCCATCCCACCATCAACACTGTTACAAATTCAGAGAGCACACAGAGTGTTATCGTTACTCCCTCCAGACGGCTCCCAACCCAGATCGATCCTGGTAAAATTCTTGTGCTTCACGGTTAAAGAAAAAGTGCTGAGGCTCGCTTGGCAAAAGAAAGGTTTTATGCTGAATTCCAGCAAGATCAACCTCGACCACGATTTCCCTCCTGAGATCATGGCTTTGAGGAAGGAGTATGCAGAGGCACGAAAGGTCCTAAAAGAGAAGAATCTACGGTTTAGGACCCTCTACTCAGCGCGCCTTAAGGTTTTTTTCGAAGAAGGAGCGAAAACCTACAACATGGTGGAGGAGGCAACAGCTGACCTGGCAAGTCGGGGCCTGCCGGTAAAGGTGATTACACCACCGGCAACCCCCAGAGAAAAACTACAAAGAGGCCCGCTGTGGCGGGGAGTTGGTGATCGGTGTCCGCGTCAGATCCGAGGAGCTGCGGGATATAGAGAGAAGCTGCAAGTATACAGACGTGAAGAGAACTAATTTAATGTTATGTATTAGCTATGGACAACATGGTGAATTATGGTTACTGTCGAGCTAAAATGGGTGGGGCTTCTCGTGCTGTGAGTGCCGTCTCAGTGGAAGGCCCCCTAACTCAGGGAGTAATAAGGGGTTTCCCTTCAAGTTGTGAGGGTGTCAGTGGAAGTGCTCCACTGTCAGAAGCCAGCTTAGGAGCTTTCAAGCTCCAGTTATATTCAAATGTTTTCAGTTCATTCCTAACTTTTTTCACTTGTTACTGTTTTAAGAGGGGGTTGCCTGCTGCTATTGAGTTTATGCGCTGTGGTAATTTAATATATCTTTATGGGAAGTGAGTCTTGTGGGCAAGGGTGTAGATTTGGTTGTGGCATTGGTGGGGATGGATGGTTCAACCATCAACCCCTGCCCCGTTTCTAATTTTTTCCTTTTTGTTTTTGCTTCCTGATTTAAAAAAAAAAAAGGGAGAAATATACTTGCCTACATATGCTATTCTACATGCTTTTAAACCGTTTAAAATTACAATTCATAGTTTTATATGTGAATTATATAATGTTAAATTACTATTAAACAAATGACTTTAGGCTTTAGTTTACTTCATTCATATTCCATATAAATCAGGTATCATACAAAAGTAAAAATAGCTTCAAATACAGTCATGACAATAAAAGAATATGACTTTAAGGACTTAACAACATAACTTCAGTTATAGTACACCAACATCTCTGACACATTAGCACTAAGGGAACACTGAATGATCTGGTCGGTTTTGTCCATAAAACTACTCATCTAAGATTACCACAAAGTAAAAGATCTCTCAGCAACATTATGCAACATTTTAGGCACTACTGCCCTCTATCAGATCAGTGAGCTGGGATGTTTTATTCTAAACATGAACTACTGTTACAGCAACAGACATGGACTACATGCCCACACAACAAACACATGCCTGCTCCTCTTGTTAGCTGAAATGAACTGCTGGCATATTTGTTTTACATCTATACTGTCCGGTCTCTCCTGGTGGACATGGCATCACATTATTCATGGTTACATACAATTTTAGACTGATGTGGAACAAGCCTAGCACCTACTTGCCAACCTTGAGACCTCAGAATTAGGGACACATTCAAAGGGGCTGGGGGGATATACATGTACATATATATACAAAAAACTTGAATCTTACAGTATTTATTTATCGGATAAAATAAGTTAAATGTCACCGTTATTATTGTCCGGCTGGAAACAGGCCGGGGGTGTCCAAATTAAGAGGTTGCGTCCACCTGAGGATCCGGCCTTTGTGGTCTAAGTGGAAATGAGCGACTGTGAAATTGGACGGTCTAGCCTTCAGAATTACGTCACGTGCCATCTGCTCCTTGCTGTCTAAAATATAACCGGATGCTGGCGTAGATGGTCGAATAAACTGCTGTTTTCACACAGCAGTTTATTCAGCTGTGTGAGAACCCGGAGGAATCCTCCCGAGGGATTAGTAAAGTTTTATTTAATCTAATTTAGTCTAATAACTTTAATCTCAGCCAAAACGATTTACTCACCAACAAATAAAACACAACTAAAGCACTGAAAAAGGCCAAACAATAACATGTTTAAGTTATTTGACGTTTACACAGCTACATTCTCGCCTGAAAATGTGTTAAAAGTTTATTTTGCGACCCAGAAAGAGTAATAAGAGTAATATTAAAACTAAGTAGCTGCAGTAATAGTAGCCATGGAACTGGCTGGGCCAGTCTGGGATATGGTTTTCAGTTTTGTTGTCCGGGTGGAAAATAGGGAGAAATTGAGGGGAGAATGGTCACCTTCAGACTTGACCCTAAACTAGACTCCTCCACCCCGACCAACCAGGTAACAGCACTTACTAGAAAAGTCAATTCATGGTAGAGATGGGGATAATAGATGTATGGAGGGATTGCTACGCATCTACCAGAGATTTCACTCATTACTCTGGTTCATTTAAAGTGTATGCAAGGCTGGACTACATTTTCATGTTTAAAATTGATAGGTTTAGGGTCAGGGACTGTGACATATTAACAAGAGATCTATCTGACCACATTCCTATCTCTCTATCTTTGCAGGTGGCTAGGAAAAAACGTACCACACTGTGGAAATTTAACTCGCACCTTAATGATCCTGCCATAGTTTCCAAATTAAAGGTAGACATTAAAGAATTTCTAGATGTTAATGACACAGGGGAGGTATCTCCAACTATTCTTTGGGATACGCTCAAAGCTGTAATGAGAGGTAAATTAATTTCTATCGCCTCCCACTTGAAGAGAATTAAAGGGCAAAAATTAGCAGATCTACAGGCAAATTTAAAGTTGAAAGAACAGGAAGACATAAACACCACAAATCCTACTGTAAAGCAGGATATCAGGAAAATACAGGGTGAAATTAATGATATTTACACCCAGGAGGCTCAAAATAACTTAATTTTTTTGAGGCAGAAATACTATGAGACAGGAGGGAAATCTGCAAAATATCTGGCACATAAATTACGCAAACAACTAAAGGAAAGTACGATATACCAAATCAAGGACCCCAAGACTAATATTCTGGAAACAAAATTAGAAGACATTCAGAAATGTTTTGAGACCTTCTTTAGGGAGCTGTACTCACAGCCCAATGCTACGGAGGAGAATTGTATAGATGCCTTTCTTAGCTCTCTAGAATTACCTTCACTCCCCGTCTCTCAAAATGAGTTTCTAACACATCCCAATTTTAGTGAAAGAAATTAATGCAGCTCTTTCCAGATTAAAACCAGGTAAGGCAGTTGGGCCGGACGGGTTCTGTACAGAATGGTGTACGTCAGTTTAATGCTGGGTGGTGCTGCAATAGTAACTATCCTCGGTCAGAAGGAGAGGCTGACATCCAGGGATTAGATTACCACAGGTGAAGTTTATTGGCGGTCAGATGGATGGTACAGGGGGGTATGGCATACAGTAGGAGGATGTGGAGAGGTGATATGATGTAGTTTCTATGATTAAGAACAGGGTATGCATTACAACATGAATACAGATTAAAGATTAAGAAAACTGGCAACAAATTCCTCCACTACAAATCAGTCTGATACCACTTCTTACAGGGTTGACGTTTACTAAGGCACTACCCAAAAGGCGCCACAAGAAGGCACTCCAACACATGACGTATTTACACTGATGCACTTAGTAAACAGTCAGCCCCCTACTTAGCCACTACGTAATACAGTGATACAGATATTACAGTATACAAATTCACATAAATTGGCAGAGGGAACAAACAAAGCTGTAACAAGCCCAAAACAATTAAATAACTGAGCTGCCATAGCTATCGCTAACTAGCACATATGCTAAAGGTAACTAAAACCAATACACACGAGTAGCAGGGTAAACATCTTAAGCATGGAACATTAACTCACGTTTATGTGACGCACACCATCCCCAAGAAATACAGGATGGGCTATTTGCTTCCCTTCCCAGCAGCTCTCTCCTCAATCGTTAGCCCAGGAACAAACGAAGACCATCTAGCTCAGACGTCCCATGAATCCCATTACTGCCCAGAGGCTGCTGGGTAATGTAGTTCACACTAACACAGGCTTTTCTACAGGTTCAGTTCTCAGTGGTATCGCACCCTGAGGGCAGATCTAGTCCCCACATTGCTGAAGTCATTTAACTATCCTACAGGAGGGAGAAATCCCACCCTCCTGAAGGGAGGCAACTACTTCAGTTATCCCAAAAGAGGGGAAAGATAAACGATAATGTGGAAACTATCGACCAATCAGTGTCCTTAACTTGGATTACAAACTATTTACTTCTATTCTTGCTCGTAGACTGGAGAAGTTGCTACCTGACCTCATCGATTTAGATCAGACTGGTTTCATTCACTATAGACAAACAACTGACAATATTAGGAGAATATTACACATTTCTACTCAAATACAAAAGAATAAAACTCGATCAATAATAGGAAGCTTGGACGCTGAGAAAGCCTTCGACTCTGTCAGATGGGTATTTCTGTATAAGGTTCTGGGGAAGTTTTGCTTTCAAGACAAGTTTATTAGAGTAATCCAAGGTCTGTATGCTCGACCCTCAGCCCGTAATAAGGTAAATGATGATTTGTCTAAGCCCTTTATTCTGGAACGTGGCTGTAGCCGGGGTTGTGCAATCTCGCCACTTCTCTTTGATTTATTCATAGAAACATTAGGCCAAGCGATTAGAGAAAATCATAACTTTATCGGTGTTGCGCTGTCAGGAGTTGAACATAAAGTGGTAATGTTTGCCGATGATGTACTGGTCTGCCTTGGGGAGCCAGAGAGGTCTTTTAGTGAGTTGATGTCTACTTTAAGTGATTTGGGGAAGTTATCTGGTTATAAGGTCAATATTTCAAAAACACAGGTGATGACTTTATATTATACAGCTTCTGCAGCTTTACTTAGGAAATTTAAAGTAAATTGGGATAATGAGAAAATTAAGTACCTGGGAATATATTTGACTGCAGACCTTTTGGGGCTCTTTCAGGCAAACTACAAGCCGATATCTGCAAGTATAAAAGCTGATTTGCACAGATGGAATCTGGTCCCCTTCTTGAGTCTCAGCTCCCGGGTAACCGCAATCAAGACGAACACGCTCCCCAGACTGCTTTATCCTTTTAGAAACTTGCCAATAGAAATGAGCGATTACCAATTTATTGAGTGGGACAAATGGATCTCCAGATTTATCTGGCAGGGCTGAAAGCCAAGGATTAAATATGCTACCCTCCAGCTCCCCAAGGAAAAGGGAGGATTGGGTCTCCCCTGCCTCAGGAATTACTATTATGCCGCTCAAATAACCCCCCTCTTATATTGGTGCAACGAAACACACACGGCTAGGTAGAAGGAACTGGAGTCCAACCTGTTGGACCAATTCCCTCTACAAGCTGTAATGGCAGATAAGGGTCTAATGTGCCGGCTGGAAAATCTGTGGAACCCCTGGTTAACCCACACCCTCCAAGTTTGGCAGAAGGTAATCAACATCTGTGGGATACACAAAATGCTAAAAATTTTCAGGTGGCTTGCTTTCGACTCGGATTTTATTCCAAACAGACACGACTCTAACTTTAAAGCATGGATATCCTGTGGGCTTACAACATTCCTCTCTCTTACTCATAGAAATATGGTGCTCAGATTTGAGGCCTTACGGGACAATCACAACCTGAAAAAATACAACTTTCATAGATACTTACAGCTGAGATCATATATTGATCATGAATGCCAACTTCCATGATGCTAACTCGCATTTTTTCCTCATCCTGAAAAATGCCACAACCATGACCCCTACTAAATCTATTTCTAAACTATACAAAGCTCTCTCTAGTGCCAGCAAGGATAATACTTTATACACTAAGGATAAATGGGAAAGGGAATCAGGGATTGCTATTTCTGTGGGGGAGTGGGAAAATGTTTGGTACTGCCAGTGGTCCACATCCAGTTCTATGAGCTGGAAGATGACATGGCTGGAAGAATATTATTAGGTACTTCAAGACTCCATATCAGGAGAGATAAAAAGGGGCTTGTATGCAATGCTGGAGACAATGCGGCTCGACTGTTGCTAACCACTTTCATTTCTTTTGGGACTGTCCCAAGTTAAAAAACGTTCAGGTCTCCTTAAGTGCAGTCTTTAACGTTCAAATACCTTTAGATTTTAAGGTTTTATACATGGGTTTGGTCCCCTTTCTGGAACGTAGGAGTGAGATTAAGTTGGCGCAATTACTCTTGGTGGCAAGTAAAAAAACAATTACTAGAAGATGGTTAAGCCCAGCCCAGCCTACCCTAGATGACTGGTTTGGGATCATTTTAGAGATGTTTAGGATGGAAAAACGTACATATCTGTTAAGAAATCAAAAAGCCAAATTCTACCAAATTTGGAACAATTGGATCCAATTCATTACCCCCACGAGGGCTGACTTCACTTGATCTCACCATTACTTGGTTGTTGTTGTTTTTTTTGTTTTTGTTTTTTTACTTCTATTACTATGGCTTGTTTATTTACTTATTTGTTCACCATGATTGCAGCATGGGCACCCCCCCAGTTCGTGTTTATAGTTCCATGTAATGTGTTCTATATATCTCCTTCGGGAGAGCATGCGAGCAACTCTCCTAGTAATAGCTAGTGGAGGTTAATATGCACCCGCTGATCACTTTGTTTATCATTTACTCTCCTGGACTTAATCTAAAACCTGGAAGGACTTTGTTCCCATGTCATTCATATACTGCTATGCAGATGGTTTTTTTCTTGTCCAATCCAAATAAAGATATAATTTAAAAAAAAACATTTTATTCAAGTTCATCCATATGATGTTGTATCGTAGTATGTTAAGGTTTCATCAAAAATAAAAAGATGGCATGTAATATAATAACAAACTTTACATAAGTATTATAGATTTTATTTTATTTTTCAGACTGGGTGGCTGTAACCTGTCAGAGAGAAGCTGTGAAGCCCTGTGCTCAGTCCTTAGCGCCCAGTCCTCCAGTCTGAGAGAGCTGGACCTGAGTAACTGTGACCTGCAGGACTCTGGAGTGAAGCTTCTGTCTGCTGGACTAAAGAGTTCACAGTGTGCAGTGGAAACTCTCAGGTCAGAATTCAAACTTTAACACAAATGATCATTTAAAATGTGAATTATATTATTGATTGACTTATCTATAGAGCTTTTAGCTGAACTTATATTTATATTGGAGTGGATTATTAGACTCTGAATTACTGTGTAAAATTTGTCACAGTCATATGTTTGTTTATTTTTAAACAAAATTCATGTACTGGCCATTTTACATAAATCTGGCTAATCTTCCACAATATATACATTTGATTTCATTAGTAACAAACTGTACAAATTACATATTTTGCTGGATATTGGGTATTAATGAAATTATTATGTCTTTAATGACACCACATTTCCATATGTAGGAGGTTACTGGTGGTATTGTTTCAGTGTTTGAGTTTTCCTTGCAAAGAAACATCTGGCATTTAACAATACATGTTTTAAAGCTGTTTTCTCCAAAGGGATTTGTATTAGTGATGGTAAATTAGATTCTTTTTACTGAATCGAGTTTAAATGAGTCACTCACCAAAATGAATCAGGTTTTTTAAGTCATTTGAGTCACCGAGTCAGTTGCCCAGAGAGTGCCAAAAATGTACTTTTTCACTCAAACCTAATTTGTTTTTATTTTCATGTAAATCCCACTGCTACGATGAGTGATTGAAAAATAAAAACAACTATTTTATAAAGTAAAAAAGAATACGATTTCTAAATTGGACATTTATCTTGTTTATGTTATTAGTATTTCCTCAAATGTGTTAAATATATATTTTCTCATCTAAATAATTTAGTCAAATAGTGACTTTCAGATTATTTTACTTACATTACTGCAGCAGCAGATTGCGAGTCAGACACAGTTTTTTTTGTTTTTTTTAATAGTGGTGGAACTGAGTTCATATATTTTTCCTTTAGTCTGCTTATCATCTTTGCACAAAAACAAAGTGTAGACTGAATGTTATGTTGCATCAGTCAGACTATCAGGCTTCATCTCAGATGAAGGAGTGACTCTTCCATGGTAACAAACTGTGAGTTTCAGCAGCTGAGAGGCGGGAGGGAAGAGTGAGTGAGTGGTCTTGATGCATTCTCAATCTAGACTAGAAAGAGGGGCGCTGTTCTTGCAGCAACCAGCAGGTTGTCTCTCTCTGCCAGTGTTTTAACTCATTTTATTTCATTCTTTTATTTCTTTATATATATATTTTTTGCCTGAGGAAATCCTATAGCAACGAAGATGGGTTTTTTATTTCGCATGGTTTTATTGGCAATCCTGACGGTTGTTTGGAGTCATTGCTACTCTCAAACAATTACATACTCACGGGAGTTTCTTCTGGATCTTCGGTGGAAAGGCCCGTCTCTGGACTCTTCTCACCCTCCAGTGTTTCCCAGCTATGGATTATCCAGTAACGACAGTGGCACTTTTGTTTTTAACAGAGTCAAATCAAGAAAGCGGGGTAAGAAGGGAGGCCTACGTCAGTGATTGTAAATATGATACAATCGTATTCCTTTGTCATCAATAATCCTGGCTAATTTGCAGTCTCTGAGGAGTAAATTGGATGAACTGCATTTGAATGTCGCACACTTACGTGACTACAGGGATAAATGTCTAATGGCATTCACAGAGACTTGGCTCAAGGACTCTGACCCTGATTGTTCTCTAGAACTAAATGGCTTCGGGTTTCCCATACGTTTGGATCGAGACCCCGGAGCTACCCAGAAATCTCAAGGAGGAGGGGTGTGTTTGTATATAAATCAGAAATGGTGTCAAAACGTTACCGTTCATAAACAAGTGTGTCTGCCTGACATTGAGCTCCTCTCTGTGTCTTTGAGGCCGTTTTATCTGCCGAGGGAATTCCCACAGATCAACGTCATCGTCGTTTACATCCATCCTAAAGCGAATCCTAAGAATGCGACTGACACCATCTCCAACGTCATCAACTCACTACAATCTCTCTCTCCCGAGGCTCCTAATATTGTTCTTGGGGACTTTAATCGCTGCGACTTGAAGAAAACACTGAGCAGTTTTTATCAGTATGTGAACTGTCCCACACGCTTCAATAAGACTCTGGATCTATGTTACGGTTCCATAAAAGGTGCGTATACATCTGTGGCTGGCCCCGCCCTCGGATCCTTGGATCACAACACGGTGCATCTTCTGCCAGTTTACAAGACTGCACTGAGAAGAGAGAAAGTGAGGAAACACCGCACAAAGATTTGGAGTGACGACGCCTCTTTAGCCCTGCAGGGCTGATTTGACTGTACAGACTGGTTGGTGTTTATAGAATCATGTAGAGACATTAATGAACTCACTGACGTTGTCTGCAGCTATATCTCCTTTTGCAGAGACATGATTATTCCTTCAAAGGTTGTGCATTTTTTCCCTAATAACAAACCATGGTCTTCAAAAGCTCTTATGAGGCTGATTCATGAAAGGAAAAAAGCTTTTATTGAAGGGAATATCTTGAAAGTCAGAGAAATTAGGAAGGAGATCAGATCAGAAATTTAAAAAGCCAAAATAAAATGAAAGGATAAGGTAGAGGCGGAGATGGGTAGCAATAACTTAAGGGTTGCCTGGGCAGGCATGAAACACATGACTGGTCACTGTTACAGTGACTGTAATAAGATAAGTCTCCCTGGTTTTAGCTCAGGCTCTCAGTTAGCCAATGAGCTGAATAGATTTTATTTGAGATTTAATGATAATAATAATTCAAGGAATACGCTTGATTTCTTAATAGAGAGCACCAGAGCCCCCCAGCTTTTTTCTTTGATGAAAGAAGGGTGGGAAATCATTTTAAAATGAGTAAGACTAATAAAAGTCCAGGTCCTGATAATATTTGTGGCCAGGTGCTTAGAACATGTGCTGAGCAATTATGCGATATTTTTTATTACATCTTTCTTTTATCTCTTCAGCAACAGAAGCTTCCAGAGGAAAAAATCAATTATTTCTCCAGTTGCTAAGACCACAAAACCTACATCATTAAATGATTTTAGGCCTGTCGCTCTAACATCCTTAGTGATGAAGTCCTTTGAAAAACTTGTCAGGAAGGAGATCCTGCAGCAAGTAGAGAAGTTTATAGACCCACTACAATTTGCATACAGGCCTCGTAGAGGTGTTGATGATGCAGTGGTCACTCTGTTGAACTTCCTTTATCGCCATCTTGATGGCGCCAAAGCTCATGCTCGGCTCTTATTTATTGATTTTTCTTCAGCTGTTAATTCTATCCAGCCACATCTTTTAGTTGATAAACTTCTTAACCAGTTTAAACTTGATCTTAATCTTGTTGGTTGGATTTTAGACTTTTTAACTGACAGATCTCAGTGTGTGAGAGTAAACGGTTGTTTTTCCAAACAGCTGAACTCTTCTGCTGGCTCACCACAAGGTTGTTGTCTCTCTCCTCTACTGTATATTTTGTACACTAATGACTGTCGCAGTACACAGACCAACAGGCATTTCATTAAATATGCAGATGACACAGTCATTGTAAGCCTCCTTCATGGTGAAGAGGATTCCCATGGGCCTGTTGTGGATGAGTTTGTTTCGTGGTGTGATCAGTCATTCTTAAAGATCAACACACTGGAAACCAAGGACATGGTAACTGACTTCAGGAAGTCATCCCCCCATCCTGCACTAACAGTGGTAAATGTGCAGCCATTGAACTGGTGGACAGTTATAAGTATTTGGGGGTTGTTCTTGATAAGACTCTGTCCTTTGAGTCACATCTTGCTGCTACAGTGAAAAAGGTTGTACAAAGACTTTTTAAGGAGGTTGAGAGGTTTCAATGTTTCATCTGAAATGATGACTCTTTTTTACAAAAGTTTTATTGAATCTGTTTTAACTTTCTGTATCATTGCTTGGTACGGTAATATGTCCCTGAATAATAAGACCAGACTTAACAACCTGGTTAAAGTGGCTGGTCAGATTTCAGGGAGGTCTCAGGTCCATGACGTCAGTTCCTTAATCATAATTATGCAAATTCTCATGACCACTGATCAACAACAACTGATCAAGGCCCACTGATCAAAGCCCACTGATCAATGGCCATGAGAACCATTCACAGAGAGTTGGGGAATGGCTGCAATCACAGCATTTTAATCATTATTTTAAAGGCTGTAGATTGGAGCCATTGCTCTAACAGTGTACAAATGTAACAGGGCTTGGTGCTGATGCTAACAGTGCTAGCTGCTTCAGCCTTTATTAACACATTATAAGCACATTTAGCTTATTTTAAACAGTATATAAAACAGCTAGTACTGCTGGGACTTTATATTTTCACAAGCTAACATGAGCCAATCAGTGAGACGTCTAGCCATGACAGTTGTATGTTGCTGTGAGAAGAGTTGGGCTACATACAGTGATGCTAGTGTTAGCCATGTTAGCTTCTGTGTTTTTATAGTTTCGACTTCTTGTTTATTGTTAGCTGCTCTGTTTAGTTGCTTTAGGGTGTTTTAGTTTACTTTTCCTGCATTATTTTGGTAGTTATCGTGCTTGGTGTCATAAGTTCAGTTTGACTTCCTCCCCTGATTGTCTACATTAGTTTCAGCTGTCGAAGGTTTTATTGAGTGTTTTCTTTTTCTTCCATTTGAACAATAGTGGTGCACTCTAATGTTTGTAGCTGCTGTGTGCTAAGATCTTCTGTCAAACAAGATGGCGCCTGTGTTTGGCTTTTCCGCCGCTGCAGCTCGCTGGAAGCAACAATGTAGTTTTTCACTGTCGTCAATCATTTTTTGTAAAGTCATTTTTGCTCTTTTGAGTTCTGACTTCATTTCTGCTGCTTTAAATTATGATTGGGAGATACTGTTAACCCTTTAAGGCCGGTCAGAGCGGGAATGCTCAGTTTTGCATAACTATTTTTAAATGCCTGTAGATCTGCAACCACATAAGCTAGTGCAATAATGTTTATTATTGCATGTGAAACCGGAGTTGTACTTATATCTTATGCATCCAGCTTATCCTAGGTCACCGTTTCCTTCCACACATAGCTTTGCAAAAGTTGCATGAAAAGCACTTGCAGCAACAAAAATGTAATAATCCAGAAACACGCTTTGCCAATCCGATCAGCTGTTCATAGCACTTCGTACATTGGAATAGACGTCAGCCCGAACTATCATATGTCCGCCATTACCTGCCCGAAACCTGAAGTGACGTCATTTTTGCGGAAATTCTAGTTGTTTGTTTTTTTACCTTCAAGGCCTTATAAGCCTACACTGGTGTTTTCAAAAGTCATGTTTGAGTTTATGCTTTTCTGTATAGTTTCTGGGATGCTTAGAACTCAAATTACACAGTTGGAAATAGTTTATTTTGATGCACTGCAGTTTTTCTTGCAAATTTGCATTATAATATTTATTTTAGTTTTTCATGCAGTATATAAAATTTGGTGTATCTCAAAAATACAACTATGGATGCACTCAAATTACATTTCCTGTGGTTGGAAACTATTTTGTGCAACTTTTTTAGTTCTTCAGTTTTGAGGGATAAACCTCTTAAATTTCTCTAACTACAAATATATGTAAAAATACAAAACAATTTTCATTTTTTTCTAGTTTATTGTACTTTTTTGCTGTATATGTAGTTACTATGGACTGAATGCAGACATATTATTAAAATTTAGGCTATAACGG
Source organism: Neolamprologus brichardi (assembly GCF_056152115.1). NCBI lineage: Eukaryota > Metazoa > Chordata > Actinopteri > Cichliformes > Cichlidae > Neolamprologus > Neolamprologus brichardi. The sequence continues at coordinate 60,970,900 of NC_142106.1, read as the reverse complement.
TTGTATTGATGTATAGCAACTTGAACTGCTCCCCAAAATGGCACTACAGCAGTGGTTCCCAAACTTTTTTTTTGCTGGTCCCCCCTTTGTTTTACACGAAAAACGTTCGCGGCCCCCCACGTGTGAACAGCATGCACATGCACTAACACATCCTCCAACCACACACTCCCATATTTTGCTCCATTGTGGTTTATTTCACACCTCAAATATTTAGTAAACAATTACGCAAATACAAGTAACCTGCAATAAATTACAGGTAGTAAGAAAATAAACTACTAACTCTTTTACGCTACGTCCGCACCTACACGGGTATTTTTGAAAACGCAGCTGTTTCATCCAAACAGCGTTTCAAATCACCAAAAACTGAGATTTTTTAAAACTCCTTTTTTGCGGACGAGGAATACAGAGTTCATCTGGCAACGTCAAAGGTTGCGCCTGTTTTCACGTCACGCTGTGCGCCACGTTATTGTTTACATGAGATGAAGTGCAGAATGGCAGATAGAGACAAAATACTGTTAATCTGAGTATCTGCAGGTTTTACACGCAGTTACTGTCCCTCCATTTACAAAGGCGTCACGGGTAGTTGTTTTTTCTTCTTCTGTAATAATAATCAACATTGCTATCAATACATTTTCAAAAAATGCCTCTCTGTGGAAATTGGTTCAAAAACATAAACAACTGTGGGATCCTGTTTGTCTGTGATTTGAACCGGGGAACAAATCGTGTAAGGATCAGCCTGATGTTATTTGTATCCCGCTGTAACTTTACTGTATAAAGAGCAAACATCTCCAACATGTCAGGAGTAGTTAGTCATTACAACAAGTGTTTGTGAACTAAAAATCAAGAATGTGGGATCCTGTTTGTCCGTGAAGAGCCCAGCGCTGCTCCTGACGAAGGGAAAACCAATCCTGCAGGGAGACGTACCTCGGCACTTGTGCAGGTGAAGCCAAAGGGAAGATTTGCTTCACCATATTTTCTAGTCTTTGGTTTAGAATGAAGTTTGTTTGGAAACATATTCAGCGATGCTTCATCTCCTTCTTTGCGTTTCTGTGAGCTTATCTAAAGATAAGCTCTGGCGGACTTGGTTCTATGGTAGGTCTTAAAGGGTTTAACATCAAAGATCCAGTGGAGAGCTACTGTAACAGCTGAACAGAAAAACTCTCCCTCCCCTGGTGTGCTACTCTTCACAACCCGCAGGACTTCCACCCTCAAGAGATTGAAAAGGGGAACGAGGGCCGACGTCCAGGTGAAACTGAGAAGGTACCAGAGGCTAGCATCTTGGCTGTGGGGAGAATCCTGGTGCCTGCGGCCACTTCCTCTCCTGACATTTAGTTAATATGTTACGCCGGTCCTGGGCTCTGTGGCTCAAAAGCAGTTTCTCACGGTGTGTCCGTCAAACGTTCACTGTTTTTATTGATAACAGCTATGTCTGCTCATCGATCATTGCTTCTCCCAGCTCTGGAGTCGCCGCCCTGCCCAGCAGGTCCACAGGGGTGCATTGGTTTTTATTTCAAGTGCCGCTGCAGTCAGCTGTTGATTTTGCAGATCGACCGTCATCAACTCGGTTGGCCCTGCTTAACGTTCGCTCCATAACAAACAAATCATTTATTCTAAGCGATCTCTTTATTAAAGAGTCTCTAGATTTGATGTGTCTGACTGAGACGTGGCAGCAAAATAAGGATTATGTCCAATGTTCCCTCTAATGTTTCATGTGTCTGAGCGAACACACAAACTCCCTGAGCGGTCCCTTGGATCACTGGATCACGTTGTCATTAACATGGCTTCATTCCACATCAACCAAAACACCGGTGTCGGCACATAAGGACACTGTCATAGCCTGTCAACCACGTTGATTAGCTGCGTATATACGAATGTGAATCATTGGCTGGACTATGGGACAAGGCGACATCGTTCTAATCCCATACGGGAGCAGCCAGTCACTGACTAACACTGCAAAACAGAATTATTAACGTATTTATTTTAATTTCAATTCAGGTTAGATATCTTTTTGTGCGCAATGCAGATTTTCTGTGTGCAGAGAGCGTGTCAGCAGATTGCGCACACGCACAGCTTAGAGGGAATATTGATTATGTCCACTTGAAAAAAATCTGCCCGACTGGCTGCTCCGTCATCTGAACTCCACGTCTTTTAGGACGTGGTGGAGGACTCGCTGTTGTTTACCAGGACAGATTCACATGCAGTCTGATGACCTTGGACTCCTTTTCTGCATTTGAGTCACAGATGATGGTCAGTTCTCTAAAAACCATTTATTAAGTGTGCCATTGAATAGTTACGGTAACCGCAAGGGTGTATGCTTGGTGGAAAACTCCATATCCCACAATTCATAGCACGCCTCTACCGACTCAAACAATGGCGGCCACCACTTTGTTTAATATATTGCTTTTATTACTGTTTCTAGGTCACAAAATAAACTTTTAAGATATTTTCAGGCGAGAATGTAGGTGTGTAAACGTCAAATATCTGCTCGTTTTGTCAAAACATCCCATATTAGCAACTTACGATGTTGCTGCTAGCGCGGCTAAGTAGCTAGCGCGGCTAAGTAGCTAGCGCGGCTAAGTAGCTAGCGCGGCTAAGTAGCTAGCGCGGCTAAGTAGCTAGCGCGGCTAAGTAGCTAGCGCGGCTAGCGTCTCTTCGCGAAAAAGCACCCGGGCTTGGCTTACAGTGATGCGGCTGACACTCGTTTCACCACCCGATCGCTCGCCAAGAGACTGTTTCTTAGCTGGACTTATTAATTCATTTATTCATTTTAGTAACGGTATAAACAGTGAAAGGTGGTTGTCCAGCTGCTGGTCGATGTGGGAAAAATAACTGAGTTGTTTGGTGGTGGCTAACGCGGAGCTCCAACAAAGGGCAGCTAGCCCTGACAGAAAGGATATGCGGGAAAAGAGACATAAGAGGCGGCGAGGCGGCCGCCGATCGACCGGTGGTGGCTAACGCGGAGCTCAATCGTGGATAAGGGAAACCGAAGGCAGGAGCGTGAGGTGAACTAAATTTCAGGTAAGAAGTTATGAACTGCACTCTATTTGGGTCAGATATAAACCGAGTTTAGGTGTAGTTTATTTGTAGCACGACGGAGTTTCTATACAGCTGTGTGCGCGCTAAGTTACTGATGTTGAACTTTATGACAGCCTCTCCTGTCATTCTCTCGCTTGTTGAAACTTCAGTCATGAAACTGATCAATGATCGGCTTTTCTCTCTTGTTTGTTTTTCGCGCTAAACAACAGCAGCACGTTTAAGGTTGATCAGCTGTTGTTAGAATTCCTTTGATTTTAATTTCTAGTATCAGCTGATGTTTGCTGGAGACACAGCTGAAAAAAAGGGCTGGTCCAAACCAGGAGATGTCCTTACTGAATCATCAGAGCTGAACTGGTGATGGAGAAACAGGTTTACCTTTTAGGTGACATGAATGAGTTGAAGTTATGAACTGTTTCTGAGAGACAAATAACACCAGCATCCTTTTCTAAGTAGCTGACAGCTGGTAACTGTGCAGGGGCGGATCTAGCAAAGCTTTTGCCAGGGGGCCAGGTAGGGCATTAACAGGGAAAGGGGGGCACAAAGATATACTTTTCTTTCTTACTCTCATATAAAATATTTAGCTTTTATTAAATAGTTATCTGAATCTTACAACCAAAGTTTGTATAATAATACACAAGATTGGCTGTAGACCATTGTTAATCATTCAGAACACTGTGTAAAAATAACAAAAAGTGAATGCAAAAGTGCACAAGTATTTATTTTACGTGTTTGATGTGTGTGGCGGGGCGTGGTCTGCAGTGCCGCTGCAGGGGAGGTGGACCCACCTGAGCGGCATCTGCAATCACGCCTCTCAAACGACACTGATTTGCAGCGGCATAGGCACACTTAAAATTTCTTCTGAAATTTTCACTTTCTAGTTTAACTTGTTATTTTACTTGGATCCTTCATCTCCTAAACTGATGACCCAAAGGCGGATTATAAACCACGATGCTGCTGGAAGGTTCTCTGCCATGTTTGACCCTCACATGGCTCGTAGTGACCTCGACTCACGTATTTTATCTTTTAATGATCAATGTAAATTGTTGGAAAGCCCACTGATAACATGTTTACATGGCTAAAATGTTATGGCTCATTCATTGATAGTATTTTCGCCGTAGAAATTGTTATGTCCTATATTATTGAACCCACCATATCTATGCTGATGCTCTTTGAACGCACCACATAGGTACTCGAGGCCATGCAGTGGCTGCTAGTCTGTGTTCTCAGTATTTTTATGTGTCAGTTCCAGTTTTAGAGCTCTAAAGTGCAGCTATCATGTTAGGAATAGACAGGAACACTGAGCACACTGAGGTCAAATCTTTCTTTTACCACTCGCTGCATTCTTGATGTTCATGAATTCAGCAGGTTCATGATTGTCTGCAGCATTAATCTCATATTTCCATTAAAAGTGTTGAATTTGACTGTTTGATGTTCTTTATCATCTCTGGCACCAGTTCATCTGTAGGCTGAGCTCAGTCCATCCATTTAGTGAAATGATGTTTAAAGGTCTCCTTGTTCTGTGAGCGTGCACAGATCCTGAAGCAGAAAGCCTGGGTTACAGAGAAATGATCATCACTGTGATGATGCTCATCATCTCTGGTGGGATTTGAGGTTTTTTCAAAGCAGCAAAGAAAGCCTGGCTATGTTGGACTGGGTGTGGAAGCAGCTCCCAGTTTGAGTTCAGGAGACAGACACCCTCTCTACTTTACTCGGAATGCTTTCCACTTCCTCCATTGTCTATCGTATTTACATCCCATCAGTCTAATATTGAATGTTATTTTTTCCATCTCTGAGATCTACAATACTAATCCAATCTCGCTGAGTGGGAGGGTCTGGGTGTAACCACTTCTTTGTGATTGCTTTTTTGGTTGCGGCTAGAATTATTTTAACTAGATATAGTCCTCCTTTATTATCTGTTCTTTTATGTTTCCTAGATACATCACTTGGCAGGTGTTTGGAAGTGCATAACCCAGAATATTATCCATGGTCATTTTAAGGTCTTCTTTTTAATTTTTATGCACTTCCAGAATACATGTGAATGATCTGCTTCTGTTTCTCCACACAGTCTCCAACATTTCTGTGGACTTGAGGTCTGTTTGCTTTTAATTTTGGGTGTAATGAAAAAACGTGTCAAATTTTTCCAGCAAAATTCCCTCCACAACGGCGAATTCGTTGTGCTGTGTTGTATTTCACACATACTGACCCATTCCTTCTCTGTTATAGTTATGGCCAGTTCAGCTTCCCATTTCTTTTTAAGGTAAAAGGTTGTGTCCTGTCTATCTTCTTCTAATGATCTATAGAAAGTGGAAATGGCTTTAAATTGTTTATGTTCATAGCAATTTTTTACTATTCCAACAATACCCAATGATTTTTCAAGCCAGTCAGACTTTATTTGCTTTACGCAATAATCCCTAACTTGCAGATATCTAAAAAAATCTCTATTTTCCAATTTGTATTTATTTTTAATTGTTGGAAACTCATTAGTCTTCCATTTTTCATTAGAGTACAAACTGCTGTAATCCCTTTTAACTCCCACCGTTTGAATGTTTGGTCCAATTGTCCCGGCTTAAATTTTTTATCATGTCTAAACCATCTCAGCAAAAATAATTGTTCTTTTAACTGATGTTTTTCTATTACTGTGTGCCATATGTCTAATGTAAGTTTCACAATTTGATTCATTCTACTTTTGTAAGAGGTCATTAATTGTTTGTCAGAGATACAAATTTGAATTTTGTTTCCCTTAATTTCTTTCTCAATTTCCTTTCATTTCAATTTCAATTTCAACTTCCTTCCACCGTGCCTCATATTCTGGTCTACACCAACCAACAAGAGGTCTAAGTTGGGCTGCGTAAAAGTATTCCCTTAGGTTAGGCAAAGCCATCCCTCCCTTACACTTCGGGAGTTGCAATGTTGTTAGCCTTGTTCTGGGCTTCTTCCCATCCCATATAAACCTTGAGATCATCTTGTCCCATACTTTAAATTTTCTTTGAGGTATAGGAAGTGGGAGTGATTGAAACATGTATAGCAATCTTGGGAGAACGTTCATCTTTAATATTTGAATTCTAGAGTAAAAGTTTGTAGATGTTGTTGACCACCGTTCTAGGTCTTTTTTTGTTACCCTCCACCTGATTGTAGTTTGTGTCCAACATAGCAGATAATGACGCCCAAATATTTCATGGTATCAAAGTGCCAATTTAATTTATATTCATCTCTAATCTTTTGAGAAGGTGTATAACTGAATGATAAAATTTGTGTTTTGGGTACATTAATTTTGTAGCCTGACAAGTGTTCGAAGGTATGGAATAGTTGCATCAAAGTTGGAAAGCACTTGTAAGGATCTCGTAAGAAAGCAATGACATCGTCAGCAAATAATCCAATAAGATGTTTTTGTCCGGCAAGAGTTACCCCCTACAGATTTGGATGCTGCCGCACTGCTTGAGCTAGTGGCTCGGCATATAAAGCAAAAAGAATTGGTGACAAGACAAAGCCCTGTTTTGTACCTCTATGTAGCCGAATTCTGTCCGTCAGGCTACCATTCACCTTGATTCTGGCTGTAGGTTGATTATAAATTGTCCTTATACATTGTATTGAACTGTCCTTAAACCCAAATTTTTTTCAATACTTCAAATAGGAAGAGCCAACTAACACTATCAAATGCCTTTTCTTGATCTAAACTTATTAACACAGTACTGATATTGGTCTTTTCTGCATTGTCGATAATGTGAAGGACTCTCCTTATATTATCCTGTGCCTGACGTCCCTTAATGAATCCGGTTTGGTCCACTTCTATCAAATCTGGTACAAAGTTTTGAAGTCTTTTGCTAATAATCGAGGCGTACAGTTTGTAATCGTTATTAAGAAGGGAAATGGTTCTATAGTTATTGCAATACTCTTTGTTCTTACCTTCTTTAGGTAAAATTGTGATGGCAGACACCCTCTCTACTTTGAAGATCAGCTGCAAACTTTCCTTTTTGATAAAGCTTATAGTTAGAGCTGGATCAGGTGACCCTGAACCATCCCTTAGTTATGCTGCCATAGAGATGGATAACAGACGGATTGTTGTTTTTTGTGTGTCTGCAGTCTGTCAGGCTGTCTGATCACAGAGGAAGGCTGTACTTCCCTGGCCTCCGCTCTGACCTCCAACCCCTCCCATCTGAGAGAGCTGGACCTGAGCTACAATCATCCAGGCGGCTCAGGACTGAAACTGCTGTCGGCTGGACTGAAGGATCCAGGCTGGAGACTGAACACTCTCAGGTATGGAGAGAATGTCTGATATAGGAGGAAGAGCTGGAAACATTTCCTGTGTCCTTCACTCACTTCCTGTTTGTTTGCTGCAGATGAGACATGAACAATCACACATGCAGGAATATTTTCAGGGACAGACACACTAATCTAACTGGATAGTACATGGATATTTATGTAGGGGGTCTCCAAGGAGTCTGTTTGCAGGAACATTTAGGTCACAGGTGTACCTGAGATAGATGCCAGTGTACCTAATAAAGTGTTCCCATGCTGTATGTCCACAGTGATAGTGACAGAAGGATGAAACAAGGCTGTGAATCATTTCAGTCTGTGTGTGTGACAAAGATGTAGACAGGAGCATTAGCTTCTAATGCATATTTGCCTTAAATTAGACGTAGGTGCTAATGGCGGCCTACTTAGCATTAGCAGCTCAGATGTTGTAATGCTAGGGAAAAGAGTGTTAGCATTAGCCGTTCACATTGTTATAAAGTTAAGGAAAATAGTGTTAGCGTTAGCTACTCACATTGTTAAAAAGTAAGTGTTAGCATTAGCAGATAATGTCGACCTTGGCCCACTGGAAAAGTTAAGAACTAAAGATTTAGGAGTGTAGCTCGATAGCTCTTTCTCATTTGAGAAACAAATAAATTCTGTTATTAAAACCAGCTGTAAGGTTTATATTATTGATTGTCATTTATGTTTAGAAATATTTATTCATATATGCTTAGAGTTGTATAATCGATTGCATAATGATAGAGGTTTGATCCTTAGTAGTCTGTAAAGAGTCTGTGTGCCTTCCAGAGTGCTCTGGCATGCACACACCACTTGAGGCCATGAGAGAGGTCGTACCCTCTCTTACTGATTTGTGGTGTAGGACAGGGGTCTCAAACTCAATTTAGCTGGGGGCCGCTGCAGGCAGAGTCTGGGTGAGGCTGGGCCGCATTAGGTTTTCCACAAGAAAGGCATGGTTAAAAAATTCCAAACTTCTCAAATCTCTTTATTTTTTTTAAAACAAAATATGAAAAATAAATAAACAAATTAACAATTAATAAGAAAATAAATCAATCTGTAATACATAAATAAAATAATAATAAGATTTTTTTGTCAGTGAACTTGTGTGTTTTTTTCAGTCTTCTATATCTGCTGTATTTAGATTGAAATGTCTGTATTAACAGTTCTATAACCTTCTTCTGAACATGAATGGAACACTGTAGAAAATGAACTGTTCTTCTGAACATGGCTTCTCTTGCCTACTCCTTGCTGCTAGAGACCTGGCAGCGTTTCCTCTCGCATAGCCGAGCCAGATTTGGCCTGAGGGAGGAAGCAGTTGCGACCCTCAGTATGTCTTGAAGATGATCATCCGTAAGTCTGGACCTGTACTTGGACTTATTGAAGTTCAAAGTGGAGAAGAGCTTTTCCCACAAGTATGAGCTACCAAAAAGGCACATGGTCCGCTTGAACATTCGGGAAAGCCGAGGGAAACTAGGGCTCAATTCTCTCAAAAATTGTCCAAGCTTGTCTGCTTTTCCACTCACCTCCCTGAACTTTGCTTTGAGTTCAGAGTTGCACTGCAGCTCAATGAGCTCCATTTGAAGCACAGAAGGGGCATCTTGCACATCAAAGGAGAAGGGGTCTGCAAAAATTTGAAAGGTCGCTCTGTGTGTCTTGAAGTCAGCAAATCTGTGATCAAATTCCTCCTGTAGCCTCAAAATGACATCAACATACTTGTCAGCACTGAATGGTGTGCCTGCATCCACGAGTGCCTTGCATGCTGGGAAATGGCAAAGGTTTGTCTGAGAGAGCTGAGCTTTCCAGAGCGCGAGTTTTGTGGAGAATGCTCTCACGTTGTCATAGGCAGCACTGACAAGTTGCCCCTGGCCTTGTAACGTCTTGTTCAGTACATTAAGCTCATGTGTTATATCAACAAGAAAAGCTAAGTCCATGAGCCATTTGGGATCAGTTAGCACAGGAACACTAACTCCATCCTTCTCCATGAAGGCTTCACTTCTGCTCTCAACTCAAAAAGTCTCTTTAATACATTTCCCCTGCTGAGCCAACGTACCTCAGTGAAGTCGAGCACATCCCCATATTCTGACTCCATTTCCTCTAAAAAAGCACAGAACCTTCGGTGCTTTAAGCCCCTGGATCTGATTTGGTTGATGCATTTCACAACAATAGACATCACATTGTCAAACTTCAGGCATTTGCTGCAAAGGACCTGCTGATGGATAATGCAGTGCAGAGCAATGGCCTCCTCCACGCCTTCCTCTTCCAGTTTTTTTTGAACAAGTGCCACCAGTCCATTTTTCCTCCCTGTCATTGATGGCGCTCCATCTGTTGTTATTCCAACAAACCTCTTCCATGGCAAACCAACATTCTCAATGGCATCACACAGCTTGTAAATATCTGCTGAGCGGTGGTCTGGCCATGCATTGGAATTACTGTGAGCAGCTCCTCCATCACTTCAAAACTGTCATCAACACCACGGACATACATTGGGAGCTGGGCAGTGTCGGTGATGTCTGTGGTCTCATCAAGAGCGACTGAGTATACACTGAAACATTTGGCTTTCTCACACAGTTGGTCATAAATGTCACTTGACAGGTCAGAAATGCGATCTGCTGCGGTGTTGGCAGAAAGGCTGATGTTGCTAAACTGACCTTTCTTTCCCGGACAGACTATATTTGCAGCCTGCAATTATGCACTTTTAGACAAATTCACCTTCTGTGAATGGCTTCCCTGCTTTAGCAATCATCTCACTAACCACGTGGCTTCGACTGCTGCATTATTCTCTTTGGTTGCTTTCTTGGAGAAATCTTGCTGCCTCAGTAGATCTGTTTTAAGACTGGCAACCCGGTTCGCTCTCTCATCTCCCTGGTATTTTGCATCCACCTCAGCATGTCTAGTTGTGTAATGACGTTTCAAATTGTATTCCTTATGCAGCGCAACTTTCTCTGTGCAAATAAGACAGGTCGGGGTGCCCCTGTGCTCAACAAAGAAATATTGCATTTCCCACTCCTGAAATTGTCGGTGCTCATCACCAACCTTTCTCTTCACCGCAGGCTTTGAAAAAGACATGTTTGGGGCTATGTAACATTTATAATTCTACTTGGTGTCACTGTCGCATTGAAGTTTCAATCAAGCGTTTAGCCGACGGACGGGGAACGTCTCAACGCGTAGAGAACGTCATTTCTGCTTCTTTTTCTTGCAACCGTAGCACGGCGATCGGCAGATAAGAAGCCGGTAGCAGTCTCCTTTGTTTTTACGCTCGATGTTCATGTCTTTCATGATGACACGAACACCGTGGCGTTTGCAGATGGTAGAAAGTACAGGGATAGCGAGCGCAAAAAAGGCGACTGCTCACGGCGCCGGGCTGTTGTTACGGAAGAAAAAAGCGGAAATGACACCGTGACATATAACAAATAACATCACCTGTTTCTGATGTTAGTTGTTTTGACTGCTTTTACATTATATTGAAATATATGTAATGTTCATGTATGCTGCAATGCAAACGGAGTGATGCAAATAAAAAACATCGAGCCACAAATTACGGTGCGACCCTATAATTAGTCGGGGTTACCGGGGACTGTTATTGCCGATGAACAGGTGTTGCTATGTGACTGCAGACTAAATTGGGCTGCATTGAGTTCATTACTTTTCTTTTATCCCGCCGCCTACGCATCACTTTGAGAGTTAATGTGAGATCTCTCTCTGTGAAAAAATAACTAAAACTCCCACTGACGTGTGTATAATGTGGGGTGTATTGGGGTGGCTGTAGCTCAGGCAGTAGAGCAGGTCATCTACTGATCAGAAGGTTGGTGGTTCGATTCCTGGCTTCCCCTAGTCTGCATGCCAAACATCCTTGGGCAAGATACTAACCCCAAATTGCTCTCCGATGCATCCATCGGAGTATGAATGTGTGTGAATGTTACTTAGGAAGCACCTAGAAAAATGTGCTTGTGTGAATGCACAAGTTGTGTAAAGCGCTTTGAGTGCTCAGAAGAGTAGAAAAGCGCTATATAAGAACCAGTCCATTTACCATTTACCATATAAATCTATATACGTATAATGTCCCGCTGGGCAGCAACTTAAAAAAAACAACTTTTTTTGAAGTGTTGTGAACGCAGCGCGCTGGGGCGAATGTCCGCGTTTGCCCAATAGAAAGGAGGAAGCCAGCCAGGCACAGAAAAGAAAGAAACACTCCAGGGCAACGCTGCTGTAACTTTTACTCATTGAGAAATGTTTCCCTGCTTGCATCAAGCCCAGCTGGTGTCCCCTGAGATCCATATCCCACCCTGATTGGTGGGTTAATTCAACCCCGCACACAACACTGTAAAGTGTCATACATTATCAAACTAAAATTAAATTTTCATATTAAGGTGGAGCCAAAAACTATCGTCCTGCGGGCCGCAATTGGCCCTCGGGCTGCGAGTTTGAGACCCCTGGTGTAGGAGGACACCTACTCTGTGTCTGGTTAAGTATAAGAGCCCTTTGTTAGGGGGACCACTGGACTCTTAGCAGCAGCTTTGGGGTCACAGGGTCACATCTGGAACACACGCGCGCACACACACACACACACACACACACACACACACACACACACACACACACACAAACACACACATACCTACACTATGCACAGACTGGTACTCTTTGTTCATACCTGTGTAAGACGTCATATGTTAATGAACTTATGCATATTCATGTAACCTCAATAAAGAGCAGTGTTACGAGGGAGCAGACGAGAGCGACTGAGGTCAAGTGAAGGAACGGCGCTGTCACAGTTCTCTCCCTCATGAATTGTCTGGTTCCAGCGGTGGGTCTGTGCTAGACGACCCATCACCAGCTTTTTCCAGCTTTTTCCACTGGTTACCAGTACGTGGTAGAATCCACTTCCAGATCTGGTTGTTTGTCTTTAAATCTCTGAATGGATTGGCTCCATCTTATCTCTCTTTAACAAAATAATCCAAGTCGAGCTCTCAGGTCTGCAGATAAGTAGCTTCTGACCAGAACTAGACGTAAAAACAGAGGTGAGCTTTATCGATCGCTGCAGCCAAACTCTGGAACAGTCGCCCTTCACATCAGGTCGTCACCAACACTCGACATTTTTAAAACCCGGTTGGAAACACATTTGTACTCTGTAGCTTTCAATTCTGACGAGTCTTTATAGTAATTACTGTGTATGTTTCCTATTTTCTCTCTACTCTGTGCAGCACTTTGGCTCAACCTGTTTTTAAATGTGCTGATAAATAAATGTAGATTTCTTTGAATAAAACAGTGGAGCCGAGCTTTGAGCTCAGTGTGTAACAGTGTGTGTATGAGAGCCATGTAATGTCCATGTGTGCATGCTGACTGTGCTGCTCTGACCCCCCTCCTCCTTTCAGGGTGGAGCCTGCTGGAGTCCGATGGTTGACACCAGGTCTGAGGAAGTGTAAGTGTGTTTTTAATGGGATTCATGAAAACAAAGCAGCACACATTCAACCATCTTCATCATGTCAGGAGTCATCATCAAAGTGTCAATCAATGAACAGATGATGGATCAATAACTGCAGCTGGATTGTGTTTGTTCTCTCCATCAGATTCCTGTCAACTCACAATCGACACAAACACAGTGAACACAAAGCTCCAACTTTCTGACAACAACAGGAAGGTGACACATGTGGAGGAGGTTCAGTCATATCCTGATCATCCAGACAGATTTGATGTTCGTCAGCTGCTGTGTAGAAATGGTCTGACTGGTCGCTGTTACTGGGAGGTCGAGTGGAGAGGATACGTTGAGATATCAGTGAGTTACAGAAGCATCAGAAGGAAAGGAGGCAGTGATGACTGTAGGTTTGGATTCAATGATCAGTCCTGGAGTCTGCACTGTGATTATAATGGTCCTCGTTATGTCAGGCACAATAAGAGATCAACATCCATCTCCTCCTCCTCCTCCTCCTCCTCTGTCTCTAACAGAGCAGCAGTGTATGTGGACTGTCCTGCTGGCACTCTGTCCTTCTACAGAGTCTCCTCTGACACTCTGATCCACGTCCACACCTTCAACACCACATTCACTCAAACTCTTTATCCTGGGTTTTGGTTCTGGTCTCGTGGTGCCTCAGTGTCCCTGTGCTGAGTGGGGTGTAAAGAGTGTCTCCTGTTACAGAAACACTCTGACTGTTGAACAGATAGTTCAGTCTGTACATGTCTGTCTCTTTCACTCACAAACACGTTTTCAGATTCATGGATTCAATCAGTTGATGTTTGAAACTCTTCTAAATGATTCCTTGTAAACTTCTTCCTCTTCAGTCACAAACAAACAGGAAGTGATGTCACATGTGTTCCTGTCCACACAGCAGAATGAGTCTATTGCTGACAGTGATGTACAAACAGAGTGAGCATTTCTGAGGCCCAAAATAAACTGAGTAGTTCACTGAATGAACAATGGACTGTGAGCTCAGTTCCTTCATCATTAGTATGGATTATATATGTATATGTATTATATTAGTATCATATATGTCAGGTGCTACTGCTGGTTTCAGTCATTGTGCAAATGTGCTGTTTGTAAGGTTGTAAAGCTGCAGTCAGCTGAGACTGAAGAAGTCACCTGATCAGTGAGCAAACGTTTGTGAAAACGTCCAGATGAACAGAATCAACCTTTTGGGATCAGCCAGCAATGCAGCATCATTGTTGTTCAGGTTCAGAGGTTTGCAGGAATGAACTGATGACCAGAAACAGCTGCAAAGTCCAATAAAATACCAGCTGGAGTTCAGCTGCATTTGAAGAAGTCAAAGAAAAGTAAGGATGGCAAAGGGCGATGTTTTCTTCCAAAGAACTGAAAACATGGTCGACGCCTCATTAGAAGAATAATCTGGACATTTGTGAGGAACTCTAACCAAGAAAGCAACACAAGAAAGCAACGTCAAACAGATCCAACAGACAGTTTCATGACTGGAAGTGTTGAGTGTAAAAATGCTACATTGCATTATTGCATCCTCTCACCACAGGAGGTGCTGTTGGCACCACTGATTGCTGATCAGCTGTTCTCTGATGATCTGATTGATACTGTGAATAACGGGACTCACTGAACTCTGTGACACAGTGAAGATTACAGAGTTTAACTTCAACATCTGACTGACGTCACACAGACAGAAGGATGAACCAGTGAGGCACAGAACACAGTTACTGGAGATACTGGATCAGCTCCATGTGAACCTCTGATGGAGAAGCTGCTGAGCCAGAGAAACATCAGGACATGACAGGCAGCTGCACTTATCTAACAACATGTAGCAGAGCTGATCTATGTTAGAGGATCTATCACAGCAGCTGAAGCCAAAGTCCAACACTGGATAGCAGCTGAGCCTGTGCTGAGTGTAGTGTTACAGGAAAAGGGCAGAAACACTGACACTGGTAGCTCACAGTGATGCTGACTGGGGCACAGAGCTGAATGATGCAGCATCAGGACACTGTTTCAGTCTGACTGACAGAGAAACCTGTAGCTGTATCTACATGTGAGGCAGAGGCTACACAAGCAGCTTTCTATGTTTCACAGTGACTGAGATCTTCAGTGGGGGTGGACATGCTCCTGTACAGACCTCTGAGGAGAACCAAGGTGCAGTCAAAGAGTCCAGTCTGTCCTCACAGATGTGAACATGTGGTTTCATCAGGTCTGCTGTCAGCTAGCAGGCTCACATCAGAATCACTGTTCCTGAAAAACACAGTCTGTGTGACATCATCAGTCAGCTGATCGTCCCAGATCTGAATGGTTTCTGTCTCTACTGAGGAAGTCAGAGAATATCACTGAGGTGTGGATCAGGTCTGAGTGAGCTGTGGAGGGACAGCTTTAAACAGTCCACAGGTCTCACGTCCTGCTCAGTCTGGTAGCAGATACCTCGTATTGTTCCAGATGTGCTGACATCACCAGCAGCAGCAGCACAGCTGTGTGATACGATGAATCTCAGTTATTGATCCAACACACAGTAAATACAAAGATCAGGATTTCTGAGAGGAATCATTATGAGTCTGAACACATGATCACTGAATGTTAGTCTCCACAATAATAAGCTAACACAACCAAACACAGCTTTCAGCTCTTATTTTGAAACTGGCTTATTTAGAGAGCTGTGATGTGAGCGTGCCTGGCTCTGAGGCACTTGGGTCAGCCTCTGTTGTTTAGAAGTGTTACAGACTGTGAATGACACAGACCTGTCAGTTTTCCATGTTTGTCTGTAACACAGCTCAGGGGCTCCATGCTGAACGCATCCATCCAGTGTTATTGATCCAGTACTAATACCAGCATTGGGATCAATACTACAATACACAATCACATGTGTCCACGTGATGCAGTTTGAAGAGCAATAAGATGTCTCTGTATGAGGAGGCGGGGTCACAGGAGGTTCACAGAAACTCTGCAGCAGCATCATCAGCTCACATGGAAACTTTGATGATTCACTTCTGTGGTGTTTTTACAGAAACACGTCACAAAATTAGCTCCACCTGTTTTGTGTGTGAGCTTTGAGTTTCTTGTCTTCATTCTGGATTCTTGTGTTGCTGTTTTTACACACAGCAGATATTTCCTGGTTGCTTCCTTGATGACCACATGAAGCTTTCTGAAGGTTGGATTGAAAACGCTTCATTACTCAAAGCTTTCCAACACAGGCCTCTGTGCTGCCATCTGGTGGACAAACATATGAAGTGCAGCGTGAAGCTACAAATTAAACTGCTTCAGCTACGTTTATATATAACATACTATAACCTATATAACTATATGTATAGTGTATTATGTAGGTTTTAGAGCTGGGGGTAGAATTGCTGATGGCCTGGTTGTTATTTATGTTCCCCATGGTTCACCAGCTCTCACACAACATCAGCACCAATGATCCACGTTCTTATAAACCTCTGAATCAGGTCCTGAAGCTGTGACGTCCTGAGTGAAGACCTCACTGATCACATGACTCTGGTCACCTGGACTCAGTGTTTCTGAAGCAGTGTGCTGGGTTTTTAAAAATCCGTGGCTGCTGCCTGATGTTGGGCCCACAGAGGAAGACGACTCACTCGCTCTTCTTCACTTCCTCCTTAAACATGTGGAAGGAGAGCAAAGTGCTGCCAGACTCTTATTTCTGACAGGAACAGAAGAAACCACAGCAAACTGTTCCAGTTCTTCATCTTCATCACAATCTATTTATTTCTGATGGTGTCTTCAGTCTGAGGGTTTGAAGTTTCCATGTCTGTGTGATGTGTGGTGTGAAGGCTGCTGGTTAAACTGGGACTCACTGTTTAAAGCACTGAGTGCTCATAGAGAGATGCTCCATGAGTCCCAGTACAGACTACAAACATGGTGGAAACTTAGCTTTGATATCCACACACTCTGCACGTCTGTGAGTAACTGTGATGAAGATGTGCAGAGATCTGTGTACAAACAGGAGAAAGACTGTAAAGACTCTGTGCTTCTAACAGCCTCTGTTAACATATGTGAGGCTGTTTGTTGTTGTTGCCATGGAGCTTTTCACTGTTTGGGTCAGCAGGTCATGTGATCAGGTTTGTTCTGTGAAAGCTGGACGATGGTTCAGTGTCAGGGTTTGTTTGCATTCATCAATAAATATCTAAATAAATCAAAGACTCCATGTTTGTTCTTTCATCATGTGACCTCTGCTCATCCATCTCTGTGTGTATCAGGATACATTTAGTTCATAATACACAGAAAAATCAGAGTTATTACCTGTAATAAATGTGAAAGATTCCTGCATTGATAACCAGGCAGGACTGAAACACATCCAAGCTGTCACCACGGTAACAGCACCGTCCATCCACAGGTGAGGGGAGGAGCAAAAAGAGGGACTTTCACCATTTTATACTAAAAACACTCAACTAATGTTTCTAATATGAAACAAATAAGCCCACATTAATGTGAGCATTTATTCAATAATAATAATCATGATTTCCTCCTGATCTCATTTCCATAGCAGAGAAAACTGTGGTGTATATTGAGGTGGAGGGTGTGGTCTATGGCTCAGGTGTAGAGTGAGGGTGGGGTGCACCACAGCAGCATGCTGGGACTGCTGAGGGTGGAGGAGGGAGTGATGATGACATCAGAGCTGCAGCAAAGCAGTCAGCAGCACAGAGACCAGTGAATACACAGTCTGTTCATCTTTGCATAGATACAATATATAGCACAATATTGAATGACAGAGACACGCTGTGTGAGCTTCCACAGATACACTGACGTCAGTATCCAGAGTCCTCCTGCTGCTCCCCCCTCAGAGCCCCGTGATCAGCACCAACACATTCAGTTAGATGACAGAGTCCAGCTGCAGCTAGAATCAGCTCCCCTCTGTGAACAACAGCACAGCGTCAGTGTTTCACACTCAGTGAAAGGAGGAAACAGCAGAAGAACACCATGTGTGCTACGTTTCCCAGGACACACTACAAACTGCACAAATACAGAGCAGCACGTGGAAGGACCTGGAGCTGCATTTAAAGAGAAAAGACAGCGTGATGTCCTGTATGGACAGGTGGAAGGAACCAAGTCCTCAGCTGAAACACTCGTGTTTGTCCACAGACAGGAAACACAGCAGGAAACTTTCTCACAGAAGTGCAGCTCATGGATAACACACTTCCTGTCAGTCAGAATGAGGCTGGAGCCAAACACAGAAAGGTGTTTTTGTCCAGATGAGCCCAGAGAAGAAACACGAGTGTTCACAGACATCACAAGCTCAGAGAGGTGAAACATGAGGTTGGAGTCCTCGTCAGCATTCAGAAGAGCTGCTGTGAAACCCTGAGTACTCATGACAGACTCTGATGGCACAAACACATCATGATTCAAACACAAAGACAAACATGGAGCTCCTGATCCTCCTGCATGAGAACAAGCTGACATGAGCGCTGTGTCTGAGAGTGTCTCCCTGTCACAGTGACAATAACACAGCTGCTGCTCACAGTCATTAAACTGACCTGAGGTCAGCTGCTAGGACGTCTCTGTGCTCCTTACATATGAACCATGTGACCTCACATCAGTGCTGTGGATGACTGTAGTCATAGAAGAGTAGAGCTGTAGCAGGTGGTGTGAGGAGGAGGAGGAGGTGGTGTATTCTAGTTAACGCAGTACTGAAACACTCCAGCAGAGGGCGCTGTCAAGTCCTTATTGTAATACAGTTACTGTGTGCAGTTATACTTCATACATAATCTGCACTTATTTCCATCAGACATGCTGTCAGTAAATGATTGGTTTCTATTGATTCTACTTCCTGTTGACTAGTTTGATGACAGTGAAACAATCACAGCTGATTGTGTGATGATGTAAACTGTCACTGTTACATTCAGTGTGTGTGACATAATGTTAGTGCAGGGCTGATAACAGCCTGGTTCTGTTAGAAACACATGAACGTGTCCATAGATCAGTGTGTGTTTAACATGAGAGCTTCAGCCCTGCTGATGTGTTCAATAAAGACATGTAGGAAAACTGATGAGACTCTGAAATAACTCTTTATATTTATAATGTAACTCTGCATCAAAAGAACAACAAAGGATCCCAGACAGGTTTATGTGAACAAAGACGATTCTGATGTTTCTGTGTTTCTAACAGTTTGACATTATTAGTAAACAGACTGCAGTGAACAGGATTTATAAAGAGCTTATATATAAAGATATGACAGCTGTTTGACAAGTTTATCACTGTGTGTTTGGACCTGATCAGTCCAGCTGTTTACTTGAAATATCTTCATTTACCTGTTCTGTTATATTTATGTTCTTGTCTCTGTTGAAAAACACATTTTAATGTCCCTCAGATTTTTCTCCCAGATGAATAAATATAAAAATGACACAAACTGACTGCAGCTACTTTTTGTCCTTTCTGTCAAAAACCTTCATGTGACTCATGAGAGACACGTTTCAGCTGTTTGTGACAGATCAGAGGCCAACAAGTCATTTATAACACTTTCCATCATTGTTTAGCACAAACACATGTTGACACAGCAGCGGGGCCGCAGTGAGAGTCAGAGCGAGGAGATAAAAACTCCTGTTTGACCACAGCCTCAGTTTGTTCCTGCACTTCAAACACTTCCTGTTGTTGACTGGGTGGAGTCAGGAAGCCAGCGAGGCCCTGCAGGACTGAGACTGCAGACTGGGACGTGCTCTGTGATGGAGATCAACAGCATCACTGACTGTTTCTGTGAGGACACCATCATCCCAGCAGGGCTGTTTCCCAACAACAAGCCCTGGACCATCAGAGACCTGAAGCTGCTGCTGAATGAAAGAAGAGGATCTTCAGGTCTGGAACAAGGACGAGCTGAGAGTGTTAATAACGTTACTAATGTTCAGCTACACTTTACTAGGTCACATCTGTGACACACGTCACTTAAATAAAGAAGGAAATATTGGCTCTGTTTTATCTGCTGGGCCCAAAAGTGACTCCCTGTATTTAAACTGCTATGAGTAACTTGTTGGTCTATAATATGTGAAACATGTGTCAAATGTCTCCATCATGAAAGATATCAGGTCATCTTGAGCCACAAAAACATTCCTATCATGAGGTAGAAGCTGGAATCAGTTTGTTGCAGACGTTTATATATCCGATATTTATCCAGTTAAAAGTTGAAATTCAAAAATGACTTTTCAAGAGTCGTCTGTCCAAGAGGAGCAGAAACTGCAACAAATATAACAACAGTTATTTAAGGCTGTTTTAAATGGCCACAAAGGAGCAGATTGGTTATAATGTATTATATATAATAATATATTGGTTGAAGATCATGTTTGCTACATTTTTATATGTCCTGTTATTGTTCTGTATTATATTCAGCTTTCAGCATCCTTTCCCAGCCCCCTGTTACACCATCCATACAAAGCCAATCTGACTGTGAGCCAATGTGTTTGATAGTTTGTGTTGGATCAATAGATTTGACAGACTTGGTTCATCCAGAGGGAAACAGTCCAAATTCAGATCTAATGAAATGATGGAGGCTGTTTCCTACCACGGTGCTGTGTGACTAACAAGGCTCATGGTCTCCAGCAGACAAGCGCCTGGAATGAGGTGAGCTGAGTGTTGCTTTGGTGGGTCTATGCCTACGTCATGCCATCAGGATTCATATTGGCAATAGTTCATATCTCTGTTCTTTAGCCTTCATCACAAAGCTGTGAAGGAAAAACAATCCAAACATCTAACAGGATTTGATGGATGCAAAGTCCACTGAGCTCTTTGTCATTTACAAACTTGTCCAACCAACAAGAGCACAGATGAAAAACACAGTGACAGTTAAAGGATTTTGCCATATATGAGCATAGATTACTTTCATATAGATTTTCAATGCAGGCTTTTGGTGAGCCGCTGGGTTCTGTCTAATAATCATCTCAGCATTTTACAATAGAATAGCTCTTTATTAGCTCTTCATTGATTGTTATTGGACATGAAACAAGGAAGCTGTGTTTCTCATTGGATGTTAGTTTCATGTTCATCAGGATCATTTTCTAAAGAGCTGATATTTAGACCATTTACTGCACTGGCTGCACATCCTGTCTACATTTCTCTGTATGTGCTGTAAAAACTGTGACTAGAGGTTACAGTTTTGTTTGTCTTTTCATATTTTTATATTTATCCATTTATTTGTGGAGACAAAAGCTTTGAAAAACTGTGACTGACAAAATCCCGCACAAATGATTTTAACTACATCACTCACTGCTGAGTGCAAAACTTTTTCATAAAATGTTTAAAGTAAATGAGGGAGGCTACAGCCCATCGAATACATCATTGATATATTTTTTAATATGGTAAACGTGGTTAGTCAAAGCTCTGAAGTAACACAGCTGTGAAGGCTTGGAAAGTGACCTTATGCTAGCAGTCCACTTCGTGCCATTTTGTGTAAAAATACGATACTGTCATTACAGCGGTCATTATTGATCTAATTTTGACGTATCATACTGTTTAGAACTTTTACTCTAAACTGCTACACGTTACTGTTTAAAACGTGTCGTATATTCGTACAAATGAAGATCATCTTACCTCGGACAAAATGGAGATCATCCACTGCTGAAGCGTGTGTGTCCTGCACGTGGCACAACGGACTACAGGCGGAAGTGTAGAATGATTGAAATGAAAATGCTTTCATCAGTTAAATCTATTAGATTTCTTCATTTTTCACGGTACTCATACATTTTTGTTAAATCTGCTCAACAAACTATTGCTTAATTTACCCCAAACAAAATTGTGTAAATTTAAATAACTGAACATCTCAAAATTTTTTAATTTTGCTTAGATTTAATTAAAACAACACAAACATGTTTTTACTGAGTATTACTTTCCTATTAGATACTAATTAACCCAAATCACAGTTTTTACAGCGTGTGCTGTGTTTGTCTGTTCATATTTCTCCATATTGACACAAACAGTGAACAGCAGCAGATCTACTCTTCATCTGTTTTAGGCCCAGTGAAAGATATGAAACAGAAATGGTGTCATTAGGAGAAGAAGAGAAGAACAAGTCCGGCGAGGAGGCAGCAGCTCTTAAAGATGAAACACAGCAACTTAGCCCTGAGCTCAGAGAGCTTCACATGAAAAAGCTCCTCAAGCAGATCATGTCAGAGGTTTGTCATCAACAGGAGGAACTGTTAATATCATAGGATGAAGGATGCTGTCAGCTGGATGAAGAAGGTTATTTAATGGCAAACGTTCACATTGAAGTCAAATTGTTGTCGTGTTGAACAGATTCATGTACTGATCGTCTCCAGAATGTTAGAAGAGCTTCAATGAATCCTTAGAAACAACTTACAGCTGCACAGTTGTGTCAAACCAATCTTTGTGTCATTGTGGGATTTTTGTGTTTCTACATGTGACACACGTCTAAAACATGCACACAATCTGAACACAAACAGGGACTCATTTGTTACCACAGCCAGATGCTGAGAGCCATTTCCTTGTAGTGCTGTGTCTATATATATGAACCATTAGATGTTATTGGAATGATTGTCAGCTTTGATAGTTTCATGTGTGTTTAGCTGGACGGCTGTTTGATCCTCGACATGTTTAAAGGTGTCCAGTCCTGAGACACTGGGGGTGGAAACAGCTGTGATGTCATTGGACTGTCACAAAGACAGAAGTGCATGAAGTGAGCAGCCAAGGAGCCGCTGATGTTTTGGATTCAACAGCATTTGAAAGGTTGACACAGACACATTTGCACATAGAAAGCTGAATTTGTCATATGCCACAGTGAACTCACTGTTCAGTGTTTTTCAGGAAGCTTCTTAACTGCCTCTGCTGCCAAACAAGCAGCTGATGTCCTTGAGAAGAAGCTGAAGAAGTCTTCAACAACAAATACAGGAAGTGGACTTTCAAATACTAGATTCACTTTAGACTCACACAAGAAATGACTCAACTAGCTGTGTTTGATTGACTCCTTTGACTATTTGAAAGGTCAGTGTGTGTCTGTACACAGACTGTTGTGTTGGACTATTATTCAGTTGTGTGCTGAATGTTTTCAAATGTCTGCATCTCAGTCCCAATCTGCTGTCATCTAAAGAACAAAATGATGTTTCTATGAGTCAAAAAGCTCCAGATGTTGTCGGGTTCACAAAGAAAACAAAGATTAGGAACTTAAACACAAAGTGTTTGGAGCCAAAATGTTAGCAAGCTGCTCTTTTTGAAATGGCAGAGGTACAGGTGGAGCTGTTGTAATGCTGGCAGAGGGTGTGTCTTAGTAACTCTGTGAGGTAGAACTGGATCCAACATTGTGGATGTGTTGATGTTGGAGCCATTAAGATTCTCTGGCCACACTGTAGGATTTCCCTTTGATTCACTGCGGGGGCATTTTGGAGTCTGTCAATGAAACTCTTCATATTTGTGTTTGACACCAGTTTATAGAAACAGAGAAATGTGTCATGCTTTTGTTCGGCCTCCACAAATACACACATTTGTTCATTGGTTGGACTTTTTCTACAATTTCTAGTTCTACAATGATCTGCTGTATCGTCCAAAATAAACTTCTGAATCATTTCCAACACTTCAGCAGATCTTTAGTTTGGGCAGTACAGTACAAAATAACACATATTGTACTATACTGCCCACTTCCTGATCTTATTGGATCTGTGTGTAAGGTTGGTGAAGGAAACACATGTTTACTGAGTGAATCGCTGCCATTAGGAACTAGTTTTTATATCACAGCCTAGAAATCACACAGGACCATTTCTGCAAGTGAAAAGTCCTAATTGGAGGAAAATAATTGTGTAGTTTGTGCGACTGCTGTTTGTAAATGAAGAATTGTCCCAACTACATGTGCTGCTGACCTTTGACCTTTTCTTTAGTGCACAGAGGAGTCTGTGGAAACATCCAGAACTGAGGCAGTGCTACAGATGTCTTCAAATAAAGTGGAGTATTATCCATGTTTTCTATGGATCACCTCCAATATCCTGATCTAACGAGCCCCCTTTTTGTGGATTTTAGAGCCTCTGACTTTTGCTGCGTCTGCGTCTCATTTCAAGCACAAGAGCAAGAAGTGGATGAAGAAATGGGGCGAGTGGGGTCAGTGTAGTGCATGTCAGCTGTGCTCACACATGCTTTCACAAAGAACATGTGTATTCATTGGCAGCATTAAGGTGCACTTTAGTCTTCATAATAATAAAGTATTCTGACTTTATTCTTCTGAATCCTCACAGTCATGTTGCAGCTCTGCTTTGCTTTAAGAAAATGTTCTACCAGGATGTTACTTTCCTAAACGTGTTCTCCAAATATTCCCAAAGACTTTGTTCTAAGTAGTTCTACATGATGAAACATCCACACTGAGTTTAAGAAGGACACACAAACACCATCTGTCCTTTCATCATGTGTACAAACGTGCTCAGATGTCAAATGTACCATGAATGGATGCAAATGTGGATTGTTCCAATAAAATGAACAGTTTTGTAAGTGGATCACAGTTTGAAGCTCATTGAAACCTATAAGAACATGTTATTCAAACCAACTTTATCCAACAGGAAGAAGCATCAGGGGAACAGGAAACATTCAAACATGTTTACTGTAAGAACTGCACAAAGGAAGGAAACACAATCCTACACACGACCACTTTAAAATGGACATTTAGCTTTTCAAACATCAGGGAGCTGCAATAACAACACTGTGCCCATTCTGATCAGACTGAAAGATTTATAGAGATTTATCCATGAGCTGGAAAAGGATTTGATATCAACATATATGCAGATTAGTAGGAGCATTTTCTTCATATTGATTTAGAGTTCAGTACTAGGAATATGTAGAATTAACATCTGTGTACATGACGAGTGATGAAAATTCAAAGTCAGGCTTTCAAAGGACGTCAGAATTGGTGTCTCTATCTGTGACTGTCCCAGAGGAACCTACCTGAGGGATTATTAAAGATCTGTCTATCTAGAAAGACTTGCATTGATCCACAGTGTACAATTCTTTCTAATCTATTAACATCTTCCTCCAAATCCTGTTTCTGCTGCATCAGAAGGGCTCAAACCTCCTGCTGTTTCTACTGGACCATAAATTCTACTTTATGATGATCTTCAAAGATAAAAACGTGAGTTTATTTGTGAACTCTGTGAAATGCGTCTGATGTTTAGTTTGAACCAATCCTGTGTCAGCTGCAGCCACATCATTGCCACGCATACAAATGGGTGCGTTCCTGTTCAGACCTGCTGGCTGTCAATGGGCTTCATTCCATTTCAGACTGCCGGATCAGATAGTTTATCCATGTCCACAAATGTTTGGCTGCATATTTGTATCATCTATATTTCCAGTATTCATACAGCCTATATTTCATGTGGACTCCAATCTGCCACCTGCCATCACGTTTTCAGGGTTCATTCAGGTTTATGCAGCGTCAGCATTAATGTCACATTTAATCAGACACATTTACATTACAACCCCACTACAACCATTATCAACATTTTACATTACATTATACATCTGCACTGATTTAAAGTATTTTAACCTGATTCATTTTTTCCACCCTAACAGTTCATTCCTCAAATCAAACAAGATATTTGACCCGCAAAAAATGTACCAACAAATAATTTTGCAATAAAATATTTATTCTTCAACTTTTACAATTGAAATCAAACAAGTGTGTTTAAGAGTGAAACCAGAGTGGAAGCTGCTCCTATAGAGTCCAACCCAGGCTAAAAGGAAGTTGAGTAGAGCAGCTTCATCAAAGTGTTGGCTCTCTGAACACGGTGCAAGATCGCCATCTGCAGGACAAAACTAGTTTTTCATCGTACTGCATCCAACATACATTAACAGTCTAATTTTTTTTTCAAAGTAGTGTGTGTGTGTGTGTGTGTGTGTATATATATATATATATATGTGTGTATACATATATATATATATGTATGTATATGTGTATATGTGTATATATGTATATATATGTATGTGTGTGTATACATATATATATATATATATGTGTATGTATGTATGTATGTGTATGTATGTATGTGTATATATATGTGTGTATGTGTATATATATGTGTGTATATATATGTGTATATGTGTATATATATATATGTATATACATACAACCCTGCGTCACATCTTCTTATAACTGTATTTTTTTCTTGTCTTGTAAATTTGCCCTCAATCTTTTATTTTTTTAATATTATTTTAACCTGTGATTGTGCAGCATACAGCCCACACAAAGTTAACGAGTGGCTTTGACATGTAAACAGTAAACAGTGCTCCATGTAATACTTGGCTAGATGGCAGTAGCGTGACTCCCAGTCAGCCTTTGACCAGTCCAGTGTTTCTGTTTCAGTCATTTAAACATTGTGATATCCAGATAAGTGAAATACCCTCCACAGAACAGCAGCATGACTACATGATTTCCCTAATCCGGCGATACAGGAACAGCCGACTGTCTCCACTACTCCACTTTCTCTTAGCATTAGCCATGCTAAGTGTTTAGCTTGATTAGCGCTCTGGCTCGGCTCTACAGCTGCTTTAAGAAAAATAAAGTCGTCTTGTTTGTTGAGCAGTACTTTATCATTGTTGTTGCTGTGCAGGTAATTATACGCCTCGGTGCTCTTATAATTACACAATTCCTCGCCAACAACGCCTTCGGAAAATACAAGTCATTAATAATGTGGATGTAGCTAACATCGGGCCATAGTTTAAAGTCATCTACCGTGAGAAGTGACGAGCGAGGCGCTGCTACTGAACTGTTCTTAAAGATTTTTAAAACATCTCTACTGTCTATACACCTTTAATGTGTTGCCATTTACACCAGGTAAAAACACCTGATTCATTCCAGTTTCTCTGCTTTCACTTTGAATCATGTCAACATGAAGCCTGGACGTCTGTGATGAACACACTATCAGCATCACTGACATATTTCATCATTTAAAAACACTTCCTGTCACTGTGGTGGTTACAGTGACATCATGCAGTTTGTGCTTTGACCTCCAGAGGGCGACAAATCAGCACAGACAGAGAGCTCCATTCAAACTTTGCTGCCATCAGTAATAATTCTTCAAATATAATCATCAGTGTTTGAGCAGTTATGATATCAGGGACAATCTAGACATGTGTGACAATACTGAACATGTCACATGACACACCTTAAACATCATGTGATCCACTCTCAGTCTGCACTTTCATTCATGACTTCAACAGGTTGAAATGAGCTTTGAAGAAACATTCAGTGAAATAAATATTTCATGGATTCATGTGAGCAGCAGATGAACTTTTTACCAACAACATCTTCAAAAACAGAGTCTGAATGAAGCTCAGATGTTGATGCTGCTCACTGATTGGACGGTTCAGCTCTGCTCTCAGTCTTTACTGCACAGGTGAAGGTAGAAAGTGTGACTGGATTTATAGACTGGAAACAGAGAAACATGCTGAACATTTGAAGCTTTGCAGCAGAAATGTTCATGTTACAAATACAGCAGAGCTGATCTGGGATCAGTGTGTTCACACCTGCAGCTACAACAAGGTTTCATGTCTCCACACGTCAGCATGTGAACTTTACTCTGACTAAGTCTGAGCAGTCAGACGGCATATTTTTAAAGTTAACACATCAGCACACACAGAGCTGAGCCCCTCCCACCTGTGCTGAGTTTCAGGTGGAGTCCTGCCTCCTTCCAGGAAGCAGCTCACCTGTGTGTCCGTGTTTAGTGTCCAGGTGTGGAGTGGAGCTTGTTGTTGGTGTGTGAAGAAACTGTAAGTTTGCTTTGTTTCCTCCTTTAACAGTTTGTCTTTAGGAACTTTACTGTTTGTTCAGCTCATGTTTGATTTCTTCACACAACAAACTGTGTGTGTTTGTATTTCCGGTCTCTCCATTAAAGTCAGTGTGTAATGTTTTTCTGGCTAACATCAGCTGTGTGCAGCTTAGTTCAGCACAAATCTGCCGCTCCATAGTTCACGGTAACGGACTCACAGCTGGACCAACGAGGCCGAGTGTGTCCACCACTCTGAGCTACGTTCGTGTTTGTGTACTTGTAGTTTGTACTTTGGTCCTGTCCAAATTCATGGGCTGCTTCCTCCTGAGGCCGCATTTGTAGACCGATTACGTCACAGCGACGCGCCAAAGGCTGTCCAAATTCGTAGACTCCTCTGAATGCAGCTGACAAATGCATCCTCCTTTTCCCCGAATTTGAAGGATGGGTCGGGTGTGTCCTTCGTGGCCTACCATATCCCAGAATTCATAGCGCGGCCCAGCCAAACTCCAGTTTCCAACAATGGCGGCAGCTACTAAGTTTTAAAATTACTCATACTAATCCTTCTGGGTCACAAAATAAACTTTTAACATATTTTCAGGTGAGAAAGTAGCTGTGTAAACATCAAATATCTGCTCGGTTTATCAAGATATTGCATATTTGCAAAAGTGCTTCGACGTTTTCGGAGACGTCTGTTACCCACCAGCTCGATAGCTAGCCGGGAGCTCGAGGGTTACTGATGCGGCCGAGAATGGCGCAACTCCCGGCACATCATTTTCAGATCACCGCGGACTTTCGCTACTCGGGTTAAACGTAATATATAAGTCACTTAGACAACCTAAAAATGTTATTGTTTGGCTTTCTTCAGTGTTTTCTTTGTCCGTGAGTAAATCGGTTTGGCTGAGATTAAAGGTATTAGATTAAATAAAATAAAACTTTATTAATCCCCCAGGTGGGTTCCTCTGGGTTTTTACACAGCTGACTAAACGTCAAACAGAAAACTAATTAAACAGAAGTATGAGACAGTCGAGAATTTACGCAAGTGTCCTGTTATATTTTAGATAGCAAGGAGCAGACGGCCGAGTTTATTAAACTCCACTGAGACAGCGGTGATGCAAATCAGAAGGCTAAACCGTCCAATTTCACGGCCGTTTACTTCCGGCCAACCCGACCTTCTGAGGACCCGGCCCACGTAGACCGCGAAGGCCGGGTCCTCAGCAGCATGCAGCCCATGAATTTGGACACAACTTTTGTGAGTTCACTCAGAGCCCACAGAGGACGCAGCGTATGTGATGACGTCACAGCCCTTTACCTCCTTTACTGTCACTGTGATTAATATTTAAACACGACACTAGACACCTGCAGAGCTCTGATGCTAAGCTAGCCACACAGCATGCTAACACTAAGCTAATGCTAAGCTAACAGTAAGAGTTCTTACAGACACGAGTTAAAAAGCTGCTTTTAGTTTGTGATCAGAGTCCAGGACTGAGAGCAGCAGCAGAGCTGATGGATGATGAATTACTGGATGGAAGAAGCTTCTCATTAGCAGTGAATCAGTGTGTGTGCAGTTCTCTGCAAACTCAGCAGGAAGAATTAGTGTGAAGCTTTAACTCTGCTGATCCTCTTTGAATCATGGATCAGCTGAAATGTTTAAAATGTTGTTCACACGTGTTGAACTGACTGAAGCTTCCAGTCACAGTGAATCAGTGTGTGTCAGTGAATGCATCGTGTGTGCTTCAGGCTCCATCTAGTGGACTGATAGTAGAGCAGCTGATGGCAGCTTCCTCTGCCTCACACTGCTGTCTGACTGCATTCAGCTGACACTGAGATGAAGCAGGAAAGAAGCAGCTGATATTTGGACAGCACACATGATGGAAAGGAGGATTTCAGTTGATGTGCACATGAATGATTTGTGTTTCCTCTGCAGGTGAAGGTAGAAAGTGTGTGTGAGCTGATGTGAATTGAGCAGCATGGATCAGTGTGAGGACAGAGAGGAGGGAGTCCCTCCCTCTAAAAGCACTCTGTGTGGGGAACATGAGAGCCAGACCAAAGCTCAGAGGTGAGATGACCATCTCTAACTGTCCATGACTCTTCTCCATGTCACAGCTCAGCACTCACATCACTGCTCCATCATTATTCACAGGAACCCACCTGGACCTCCACCCAGCTCTGTGTCTGCTGCAGAGAGGTGAGCTGTTAGTAACATGAACTCTCTGATTAAACTGCTTGATGTTGTTGGATATAAACTGCAGTACAAACATGTCGTTCCCTCAGTCCCATTTAAACTGTCTTTTAAAACAAGCCTTTGGTTTTTAAACAACTGAAAACCCACTTCAGCAAACAGGAAGTGATCAGATCGTCCGTCCACTTCCTGTCAGGCCCTGCAAACATTTCATATTGAAGAAAAGTAGTTGATATCTCACATTTTTACTCCACCACATTCAACCATTTTGACATTTTAGGCTACAGCATGAAACTCTTGTCACATGACTCCTGTTATGTTATAGAGTCATGTGACCACCAGGGAGGGATTTGTATGGATGAAACACATTCAAATCAATCTGATTCATTAATGGAAACATTTATGGTGTAAAATGCACCAACACTGAAAACGCTGAAGATAAAAACACAACAAATGAAATATGAACAAATCGAGGCTTTGAATACACGTGTGTGTGTTTGAGACAAAGAGATAAATGATTGTGTGTCTGTCCTATTGCTGAATGAGGATTTTATTGTAGATTTTGTGCGTGTACACTTTTGACCACGAAGGTGTTGAAAGGGCGTAAAACAGTTGGAGGCACAAGAGTAAACACTAGTGCTGTCAGTAGATTAAAAAATGACTACATAATCTCACAATTTTCTGTCATTAATCGTGATCAATCACAATTACTTGATCAATTACATTTTTTCAAATTTATATTTAAGCTTGTAACAGACGTTTACACCATATAATGAAGTAAATGCAGAATAAACACAAAGAATGTTAAATGCTTCAATTCAAAGAGACTTAATAGTTTTCTTCAGTCTTTAACTCAGCTTCTCTCCTGTAAATACAACTTTGTAACAAACATATATACTAAAAGCTAAGTGTGCACTAACATATAATAATATATAATCATTTATAATCTATATTACTGCTGTTAATGAAAATGTTTAATCAGACTCATCACAGGGTTACTGTGGATTAATTTGGATTAATCACGATTAAATATGATTTTTAATGTAAACTAATCAAATTTCATTTCATGAGCAAACAGACTCGAGAGAAAAGGGCAAATTTACACACTTAACATGTTTATTGAACGACTCTGTAAACATTGATTAACCTCCTGAATGAGCCGACCCCCCCAGGGACAGTCCTGCATGCTAATGATGGGCTCTGCTCTGTACGTGCATGATTCTGTCAGCCACAAACTCCTCAGCTGATCCTGAATCTGAGCCCATCTGTAAAACAATCATTTTCTTCACAAGTCTGTGGAGGTGGCACTGATCATGCAGCAGTCTAACACACTCTGTCACTCTTCTTCAAGTCTTTGACACGAGGAACCAAAACTATGTTATTAACAATATTAACAGGTCTGCAGTTTGTCCACTTGGCAGTTGTGTCATCAGTGCTTTGCATTATTGTGATATTTTAAGCTGGAAGTGCTTCGGTGAAAAGAAAATTCCTTCTGTCACAATGTGCAGAATACCTCATGTTGGTTGGCTGGTCCGCCTTGTTATTTTTTTAATACTCAAACTTTCCATCAAGAGGTCAGTGTGCGTTTATCATCTTCCATATTGAGCTGATTGGTTCAGCTGCCCGTCACTAACAGATGTGCTGCACATCTGCACGTGTGCAAAGGTAACTCTACTTGGACAAACTGCCCGAAGTGCGTTGGTAGAAACATTTCAGGGATTTTGAGTCGTTCTGCACTCCAGATGTGTCGTGTTAAAGATTTTTTTCATGTTAATCATGATAACAGATGAACCACCTAACCCTAACCCTAACCCTAACCCTACATGTTAATTTTGACAGCACTGTGTCACGTAAAGGAATGTTATTTTTCTGTCACTGTGTTATTATTCACATGCACAATCACTATTTCATCATTACTTCATTAGTCTGCATCACTTATCATTATCATTATCCGGTTATCATCCTTATTATCGTGTATCATTTACCACTTAGTATATTTTCCAGAGCACGCAGAATCAAACACATTCACAGTAAGTCAGATGAGGACGCTGAACTTTCGGTGGCCTGGACCAACAATCTTACACAACAGCACACTCGTCTTACACAGTGGATATGACTATATATGGAAAACATCTAGTTTCTTGTCCGGGAAAGAGTTGTTGTTGTTCTGAAGAAGATCATGTCCAGGAATTGTTCTGACGTCATAAAGGCTATAAAGCTTTCTGTTTTGGGGATGAGCGGAGAGACCGGCCCTCCCGCACTGTATAATACAGGTGTGTTTAATAAATCACTTTTTGGACACTCCCTGGGACTCTGTCTGCGCTTACTTTTCCTTCCAAATCAAAAAGAACCATTACATTTTGGTGCCGAAAACCCGGTTTGGGGGGAAAGAAGACGCGCTGCGAGGGAGCGGAGCTCCTGGGGGGTGCCAAAAGACGGGGGAAACCAGGGGGGACCGACTGAGTGACAAAAACCGCGGTATAAAAGGTCAGTACCACCTGTTGAATAATTTTTATCCAAAGGTACTAAATGGGAAGTTAAAACTAAATTGAATGTTCACTCAGGGGGGCCTTCTGCTGGGTTCTGTCCGTAGTGATTTTATTTAATTAGGATAATTAGTGGTAAAAGTTTGATAAAATTCTTTCAAAAGTTATTGCTGTTTATTTTAGGGGGTTTTCTGTGTTTTTGTGAGGTTTTTTGTGGTGTTAAAGCTAAGAGGCTTGGTTTGTGTGCCTTAAGTGAGAGTGTGGAGTTAGCTGCCAGGCACTCTTTAAGGTTAGGGGAACTCGGACTCATTGGGTGGTAGAAACGCGGTTTCGGGCGTCAGGTAATAAAACTTGAGGGGCTGAGAGTCCCCAGGGACGCTTTTAAATAGTGTATAAATTAACCTAGACCGGGGTGAGACCCCGTAGAGCACAGTGTTCAGCGTTTAGCAGCGACAGGTAATTTGTGGATTGCACAGTTACCCCTGGTGGCGTCCAGGTAGCTCGGGTGGCCTCCCGCGGGACTTCGGACACCCGTTAAAGGCCAGGTAATCAAGGATTACCTTTTACTGTGCTGTTTGGCTGAAGGGTGAGACCCGGCCGTGACTATTAACGTGGGTGACAGTGAGCTTTAAGTAAAGCTGAATGCGTGAGGTTGATTCCTTGACGCAAGACGTGGAGCGACCTGTCAACCTGCGGGGAGCGGTTTTAAATTAATTAGGGCTTAGAAATCTGACCGCGGCCGGTGAGGGCGTTCCCGACGCGGGGTTATTGATCATCAAGGCTGGTTCTGTGGACCAAGGTGAAGCCTGGGCTTAGGGCTTTTAAATTAGTCAAAAATTCAGGAAAAGTGGTATAGAAATAAAAAGAGAAATGAAACACGATAAGCTGTTCTGGCAGGCAGCGTGTTTATGTCTATACGGGCCCGTGTATGTAAATAGTGTGTAAATACCGGTGTAGAAGCGCTTATATTGTTTAAAAGCTTGCATGTATAGGCTTGCTGTTGTGTGTGGTGGAGAAAAAAAGAAAAGCGTCTCTGCCTCTCGGTCTCAAGCAGCGGCAAAGGAGGGGGCTTGGTGAACCCTGCAGTGTGTGTGTGTGAGGAGAAAGAGACAAAGGGGGGCAGCGCACGTGCCCATCGAGTATTAAAGGAAAAACTGTTTTTCTCTATTTGTTTAATTGTTCAACTCAGTTAAGTGTACCGATACAGAAGTGATAAGAAGTGATAAGGAACTAGTGAATAATTTGTCTTGGCATCTGGCGTCGTTTCTCATGTTGATACAGGCCTGTGTATATAAAATGTATATAAAATAAAGTGTAAATCGGCTGTGTAAATGGCTTATATTGATTATAACTGCGTGTGCTGTGAAACTGATTTAATACAGAAGCTGAGTGTATGAGGATTAAACAAAATAGTGTATGTTTGTGGTGTGTAGAAATCGAACTGTGAAGTCAATTGGGGGGTGGAGTTTGGTTTTATATTTTTTAGAGGAAGAGAAACTGCGGTATCGAGTCTGTGGCGCAGTTTGAAAATTTGCGAGGTGCACAAGAATGGATGGCACCCGCTCTGTGTGCCGTCTAGGATGTTGTCCAGAATAAGCAGAGAAAGACGTGTCTCACAGAGAGTTTGAACGGTACTGCGACAAGCAGGAAGTGAGTGTGAGCCAGCCTCGAGGGGCGGGTTCACAGGCGGACCGAATGAGGAGTAAAATGTGTGTGTCTCTGTGAATGAAAAAAGGTGGGGGCCGAGTGTCCAGCCTGTGTGTGTGAATTCCTGGATGACAACAGGAGAAGTAGATTAGTTGATTTTCTGTGAAATAATAAGAGAAGAAATCCTAGTGATCAAATAGGAGCAAGTGAACTGAAAATAAATAAAGGAAACTAAAATAGTGAATTAGTGTTAAGGTGAAGATAAATAAATTGACAAGATTAACAGTGACTTTAGAGGTGATCAAGTACTCAAGGAGGAATGGAGATTTGATGGCTGACTGTATGAGTGAGTAAACAGGTTAATGTGTGCGTGTGAAAAAATAAAAGAAAGAAAAGGAACTAAAATAAACAAAGAAAATAAAAGTGTGGAAGTGTGAGTGAGAAATTGTCTCCAACTGGGGAAGCAGTGATGCTAGAGGTCACGTTAGTCCCCTGCTGGACACAAAATGAAAACATAATTTGGAGTGTTGTGGACGAAAATAATTAATAAAAACATCAAGAAGATTTTTTGTGTTTGCGGTTATGAACAACTAAAAATTCACATTTGGGGTTTGAAGTCAGTAGAGTTCAAAACAAAATAAGTAGAGATGTGTTGTTTTAGGAGTGATGAAAACATCTGCAGTCACAATGAGTAATGAAAGTCTCTCAGTCTGTCGTTTACAGGTGGGAAACGGACCTGGATCAATTCTCCATGGGCAGCAGTCGGAAGAAATTATAGGTTAAAATCATTAGAAATAAAATAAAATGGAAACACCCAGCCAGAATTTTTGGCTGAATTGTTTTGCAGCTTCCCATCCTCATCCTGAACAAGCAAGCTCCAAGGAAGTTAATCTCTCCCTGAAGACATAGAGTGCAGTTCCAGAAGCATGAGTATGAACATCAACAATGGACAGAAGTCCAAGAGACAATACCGGAGTTCTGAGCAGAGAGGTCCAGCAGCGCTGTGGGCAAATGGCATCAGAAAGAGAAGACCCACCATCTAGATTGGAAGGATGGAGATGCGTTTCCAGCAAGCTGCAACCTCACTGTGTGTGAAGGACCTTTGAGGAGACTGTCTGAGTTTGACATTTGCCATGTTTGGAGCAAGATGGCAATGAAAGAGACAGTGGGACAAAGAGATACACGGGACAAAGCTGAAGAGAACTGACTGCTATTGGACTGAAAAGTGGGAGAAAAGAGCGGAGAGAAAAGGAGCACGTGATGACTGAGGCTGCTGTTTTGGTTTGGGGAATTAAATTGGGTTAAGGAATCCGGGGAGACAAACGACTGCCTGGAAGTGGAGGGTTGACACAGTGTCCAGACCACCACAAAAGGGGGAGGAAGACAAGCACTGAGGTATGCAAGAGTACTGTTAGAAAAATGAAGAGATAACACCACACATTCACATGATATGCACTAGAGATAACACAAAATCATACATGAAGTGAAACACATTAAAAGAGGGCATTTGTAGAAGGGGTTAACAACACACAGTGTGGTTGCCGATGGTAACCTGCAAACATTGGGGTTAGCTGTGCCTGACTATGTCAGAGTTTTTCATTTAAGATGTTTCTGAAACAAACTTAGGAGTGAACGGAGTGTTTTTGTTTCAGAAAAAGGGGGAAGGTACATAAAAGGATACATAGAAATAGAAAATGTATTAACCCGACTAACACACACACACACACACGCGATCAGCTCACTAGGATCAAACACAAGTTTAAGAAGGTAATACTGTTACCAGCATCCTGTCTGGTTTATTGAGTGGGTTGAGAACTGATACATAGATTGATTTAGGATTATTTTGGGGAAGATGATAGCAGGGGTGAACAGAATCCTGCACCCAGAGTTTAAATGAGTGAAACTAGCAGATTTTTTGTTTTGTTTTGTTTTGTTTTTGTTTCTGAAGTATGGGGAAAGTTTTACCATGGCACCAAGTTTTAGATTTGGTATTTTTTCACTTATAAGAGTGACAAGTCCTAAGACTGGGTTTCTGTATTTTTATTTACTTTTGTTTTTCAGTTTTATCTTTTATTTTTTCATTTTATTTTTATTTTATTTTTATTTTTGGACAGTGCACTGATTTTGTTTGTGAATTTCTTTTCTTTAAGCAGATCTGCACGTTGGGAATTAAAAGCGCTACACGTCGTCCAGAAAATGGTTGCAAGTGAGTTTCTCCACATTAAAATGGGCTCTGGAGAAAGCCACTTATTTGGGACAATTAGAAAATGAGAGTCCCGGCCTAAGAAGGATTCAGCGAGGTAATCCGATCTAAAGTTCTTCTTTTTCTTTTTGAAATGACGTCATTTTGCTGAGGGTGGAGATCGAATGCGACGATGGTTTCCACTATCAGCAAAGAAAGAATGAATGGATGAATGAATGGAAATAAAACAAACTGACTGACTGGTAAAAGCTGACAAAAGCTGATAAGACTTGACCACGACTCAAGGTTAACCTCCACCTAGACAGGACGAAAGGGTGGATGAATTTGTGTGTGTTTCTTTTACAGGAGCAGAAAGATGACAGCAACATCCGAGGTTGCGTGAGCTGTGGCCTACCGATTTAACTTTTATATGCCACTTTCTGTGTTTGTAAATTTACCAGGGGTGTGTTATTCATGGGTTTGTGTTGTGTGTTGCTCACAGAGGTAACTGTGAGAAAGTGTGCACATCTGCGCAGCGCTAACATTTGCATTTTCTTCTCTACAGCATTACAGTTCTTCGTGTGGTTTGATCATGTGATTTACCACAGGACAATTGATTGACGTTTGGTTTTCTACTACAGGGTTTCTGGGCTTATGTGTGAAGAAACTGTGTTTATAGGTTATGACGCCTGATCACCGGGATGGTCAATGTGTGTTGCCAATGTTTGTTTTGCTTTTGCTAAGGGTGCATGTGGAGGAGTCGGTAGAAAACAAACAAGTGACATGAGGAAACAAATAAGAGATGCAGTGTTTATGGACTAGTTCAACATGGAGCTCACTAGCTGGCCACTTTTTGAGCTCCTAGTGATAAATGGGTGGAGTGACATTGCTTAAGGAAAGTCACTGAGTAAATTGTGGAGTACATTGGGATGATTCATGATCGGGGACAAATTATGGTAATAATAGTGAGTTAATGATTGGAGAAAACCTGCACATGATACTTGTCTGTTATGCTGAATGCTTTATTGCTCTCAGGATCTATAGTTGGTTGTAAATAAGAAGTTTGATTTAACAGATTTGTTTTGCAGGATACAGGCTCCAGGTGGAGCTGGGAGTTAAACAGGCTTAACATGTAACTGCTGACTAATGTTTTTACACCAGGGTACAGGTTGGCAGGAGATTGTTTTAGAGACAACATTCTTGTACATGTCTCATTGGGGAGTTGAAACATGGAGGAAGCCATGTGCAAGAGGAGGTGAGTATTATAAAGTGTAAAGGTCACTCCTCGGGGACTGGCATGGTGGCCAGAGGAAATCAGGAAGCCGATCGGGCTGCGAAAGAGGCAGCCGGCTATAAAGCACTACGGCAGATTGTGCAAATAAGTGTGGAGGAAGAAGTAGGAGTCAACATGTTAGAGGAGGCCAGGAAGGCCCAAGAGGAGGCGGCCCCGGAAGAGGAGGGGGTCTGGAAGAGTCGAGGAGCATGGGAAGAAGGAGGTCTCTGGCGAGGACCTGACGGACGACCGGTGTTGACCGCCAACCTAGCGGAACAGAAGATTGCAGAAGTACATGGGCTTGGCCATGTGGGTGTGGCCCAGATGGAGAGACATCTGTGCCATTGGTGGCATTCCTTTTTGAGGGATATGATTAAGGAAAAAGCTAGGACGTGCCTGATCTGTGGGAGGCACAATCCGAAGCCAGTGATTAAACCAGAGGCAGGTAAGTTCCCCATTCCAGAAAGACCAGGGGAAGAGATTGTCATTGATTTCACTGACATGATTGATGTGGGACCGGGAGGAGTCCGGTATTTGCTGGTGAGTGTGGATGCTCTGACGGGGTGGCCCGAAGCGTGGCCAACAAAAAGGGAGGATGCAAAAAGTGTGATTAAGTGTTTAATCAATCATTACATTCCCCGGCATGGTTTTCCTAAAAGAATTCGCTCAGACAATGGAACTCAGTTTAGAAATAAAGATTTGGCAGAAGTAGAACAGAAGCTGGGGGTGCAGCACCGATTTGGGACGGTGTATCATCCTCAGTCCCAGGGGAAGGTGGAAAGAATGAATCTAAACCTGAAAATAAAATAGCTAAAATTTCTGCTCAGACGGGGCTAAATTGGGTTGCAGCCCTGCCAATTGCATTGATGATAATAAGATGTTGTGTTAATCAATCCACAGGTTTCACACCATATGAGCTGTTGACAGGACGACAGTTTCCAGGTCCATGGACAACAGTCCCGGCGGAAGAAAGTATAAAAAGTAATAGAAAACATGCTGAATGTTGGAAAGAATTAAAAGCTCTTGTGTCTAGTTTCACACAACAGGTTGGAGTGGGCGTGAATGCGGTGGACAGGTCCCTCCCCGACGCCAAGGCGGTGTGGCTGAAGGTCCTTAAGCGAAAGTGGAGAGATCCGAGGTGGACGGGGCCATTCGAGGTGACAGCTCGTACCACCAGTGCGGTTCGGTTGAAGGGAAAGGGTGAGACCTGGTTCCATTGGTCTCAATGCGCAGTGGCGGACGAGAGCTTACTCGAGATAAGCTCCACCCAAAGTAACACGGGGGGAACATAGAGGCAGAATAATCCTCTCCCCCTGTGCAGCGGTTCTCCCCAGCAGTCTACCTGGGGAGACGAAGAAAGAAGAGGAGCGTCACGCGCCAAGCATCAATCCATTCCAGGCTTGTGATAGGCTAGGGCTCTAGTCTGAACCAATTGATAGTTTAAAGCAGTCGTAATAGTTTTGTACGTTAATCGCATATTTTTATACTCATAATTTTATACTCTTATTACGAAGTTTGAGGTAAAAGTAAAAGAGCCTGGGGACAGTGATCATGAAACTGTGGGAAAATTGGAAAATAACGGGGATATTGGGGTTGATAAGTGTTGTAACGTGTTTGTTTGTTCATTGGCAGACAGGTGAATTGCCCAGACGCAGAGGTCTATCCGCTCCAGAGTCCAAACTGATCGAGTCGTCGAGAAAATTCAAGCGCGAGGTTGGCTCAGGTGGGAACGATGGGTGTCTCAAAGCCAGTGGGGGAGTCGAGTTTGGGTATGTTAATGGGTCCACGACAGCATTCACATTCGATGTGTGTGAGGTAATTAGATGCCCAGGAGACGGTAGCAGCTGGAGAACATATAATGTGTGGATTTGTTATCACCCTATGGTGTGCTACCCTAAGTCTGTGTGGGGCCCATCAATGGAAGGAGACATTTATGGTTATATAACGGATCAGTGGTGTTCTTGGCAGGATGTGGTTGCATGGACAGGAGTAGGATGGCAGCCAACAGTTCCACAGGCCCTTGAAGGGATAGCCATTCAGAGAGATTATTCTGTTACACATAACCCTGTCACTCTCTCCCTAGGACCGTGGACTAGACTTCCGGAGGCAAACTATGACGGAGGTGCGTTCTATTTAGTAATAGGGGTAGATAAACCAGGGACAGATCCCACAGGGATAATTCGGGTGAACTTATTCAATCCAAGATCTAGACCGGTAGGGAATGACACGGTAATGAATCTCACAGAGCAAATGGATCCCTTGGAGACAGTTACTTACCAGGACTCAGAAGAGACATGGTTTGTTGCCACAGATTACACTAGGTTAAAACCTCAAGAGTTAATAGAGCGTGCCACAGGTTTTGGTGATAGGAATCTTTGGTTAGATTGGGTGGCTCAAAATGCTAAGGAGCAGGAAGTGGTTGATTGTGTTGCTTGTGCTACAGCTAGGCCTCGTCTGTTCACTGAACCCGCTCCTTTGTATCCAGAGGATGAGTGGGGTTATGATTGTATGCTGAGATTAACTAGAGAGGCAGTGAACACAGGTAACTGCACCACTTTGTCAGGATTATATCCGCCAATTGATAAGCGTACGCAACCAGGTTCATTCACACCTAAAAAGGATAATTATACATGTTTTGAGTTCTCTACAGACAGTGTGAGATATACGTTAGGAAGAATTGATCCAAGCTGGTGTCAGAGGACAATCCCAGGCAGGACTACCAATAATGTAAGTGACCCAAATACTATTATAGGCACCTGGGCAAGGGGTGGGCTATATTATTATTGTGGGCAGTACACCCTTTTGGTGCAGGTTCCACTGGGGAGTGTGGGAACCTGTGCTCTGGTAAGACTAGGAGCACCTTTGATGCTGATAGGAAATAGAGTAGAGACAGTTCCACAGCAGGACACTGGTGTGTTGACAGCCAGACGTAGGAGAAGTATGAGAGGTGTGCACAAATATGACCCGAGATGGGACTCACCAACCTGGATTGACTCAATAGGAGTTCCCAGGGGAGTTCCAGATGAATATAAGTTAGTTAATCAGATAGCGGCCGGTTTTGAAAGTGTGTTTTTGTGGAGAACTCCAAATAAAAATGTTGATCGCATTAACTATGTTCATTATAATGTGTTGAGGCTCTCTAATCTCACTAGGGACGCGGTAGAAGGCCTGGCGGAACAATTGGGACCGACGTCGTTAATGGGAATCCAAAATCGCATGGCCCTTGACATGTTGTTGGCTGAGAAGGGTGGTGTGTGTGCCATGTTTGGGGACATGTGCTGTACTTTTATACCCAACAATACGGCCCCAGACGGTACGGTTACTAGGGCGCTTGAGAGTCTGGAAATGTTATCTAGAACCATGCATGAACAATCAGGTGTGAACACTGGACTGGGAGACTGGTTTACGTCTGTCTTTGGGCAATGGAAGAGTGTTATTATGTCTGCTATGTTTTCTTTTGTTGTTTTTCTTGCTATATTAATGATCGGATGTTGTCTCATCCCTCTGGTCCGGCGAGTTTTAGTAAAGATGCTGGAGAGAGCCCTGAGCTCGGGCTCAGCTGGTTCAGCGG
This sequence comes from Neolamprologus brichardi, assembly GCF_056152115.1. Lineage (NCBI taxonomy): Eukaryota > Metazoa > Chordata > Actinopteri > Cichliformes > Cichlidae > Neolamprologus > Neolamprologus brichardi. Next base: position 60,930,154 of record NC_142106.1, on the reverse strand, counting down.
CGCCTGAGTCGATGATGCCCTTGAAGGAGATTGTAAGCTGGAAGGAGGAGTGAGACAAATCCTGGTGTAAGTTGGTCTCGCAAGCGAGCCCAAGAGGAGGAGTTGTCACGTAAAGGAATGTTATTTTTCTGTCACTGTGTTATTATTCACATGCACAATCACTATTTCATCATTACTTCATTAGTCTGCATCACTTATCATTATCATTATCCGGTTATCATCCTTATTATCGTGTATCATTTACCACTTAGTATATTTTCCAGAGCACGCAGAATCAAACACATTCACAGTAAGTCAGATGAGGACGCTGAACTTTCGGTGGCCTGGACCAACAATCTTACACAACAGCACACTCGTCTTACACAGTGGATATGACTATATATGGAAAACATCTAGTTTCTTGTCCGGGAAAGAGTTGTTGTTGTTCTGAAGAAGATCATGTCCAGGAATTGTTCTGACGTCATAAAGGCTATAAAGCTTTCTGTTTTGGGGATGAGCGGAGAGACCGGCCCTCCCGCACTGTATAATACAGGTGTGTTTAATAAATCACTTTTTGGACACTCCCTGGGACTCTGTCTGCGCTTACTTTTCCTTCCAAATCAAAAAGAACCATTACAACTGGTAAATCCTTTTTAATGTTCTTCTGTCAGATCATTGATTAGACTCGACTCCAAATACGAGACTCAGAAAACTCAAATGAAAACTCAAATCAAACCAATGAGAAAAGGACTTCTTGTGTGTAGAATGAAAACATATGGAAGTCGTCAGGTTTCAAACACTCGATGAATCTACTGCACAGTTACATTCAGGGACCTTTGGCCTCCTGAGAGCATTAGTTGATGGTTCATCACAGTTTTACCTTCCAGTGAGTGAATTTATCAGTTTGATGAAGTCTCAAAGTTTCCTCTGAGCTTCTGCAGCATCATCACTTCCATCACTGATGAAAGAAAGTTCACAGAAAACAGAAAATATATCTTCAGAATCTGAGAGTTTAAAACTTGACAAAGTTGATTCAGATGAAGTTATTTGAGCAGAAACTCCTGGATCTTTATCCTGTGTTGATCTAATCCTTCATGGTTCCTCCACAGAGTGGACCAGCAGAGTTCAGAGGTTCCCAGTGGTCAGTCTGCCCAGCAGCATCAAACACAGCTGGACTTTATATTTATGGTCTGTACATGTACAACAACTACTGTTACATCTGTTCTGTTCACAGTCATCTCCATGCTGCTCTTTGTAGACCAGTGGATTGTCTGTAGGGCTGAGAACAAAGTACAAATACTTCATTACATAACCTAATTACTGTTTTCAGGTATCTGTAGTTTACTTGAGTAGTAACTATTTTTTACTTTTACTCCATACATTTTTAAACAAATATCTGAACTTTCTACTTTTTAAAAGTAGAAACATCCTCCAAAGAGCTGCTTTCTTTTTTACTATTACTTTTAAATTTAATGAGTACTTCAACTTTTACTGGAGTAGTTTTTAATAGTAGTAGTTGTCCTTCTACTTAACCAAAAGTACAGACTTTGTGTACTTTGCTGATTTTTACAATGATTCAGTTCTGATTCACAAATTCAGTTTTGAGAAATATTATAATGATGATTATTTATCTTGGATTTCACTGTTGAAAGAACCTCTAAACCTTGTAAAGTAAAAACATTTAATTCCAAATGATTTGAGTCTTTCTCTGCAACTACAAACTCCGTGTAAACTACTTTGGTATAAAAACAAAGCTGAGACTTCATCAGAGGTGTAAACATCAGGTTAATGATCCACACTTTGTGTTTACATGTTTTCATGATTATGTGATTTCACTCTGATTGGTTCATTCGTAAATATTCTGTTCCAGCTGCTGGAGGACAACATCATCACTTTTGTGAAGAACGAGCTGAAGAAGATCCAGAAGGTTCTGAGTCCAGGTTACCCAGAATGCTTAGAGAGTCAGAGGGAGGATGAGGAGGAGAGGAGGAGCAGAAAGGCACTTGTGACAATCACAGTGAACTTCCTGAGGAGACTGAAGCAGGAGGAGCTGGCTGAGCGTCTCTATTGCAGTAAGAGCATTTCTGTAAGCGTTTAAGCTGATTGATGAATACAACAGTCATTAAACAACCACTGTTGTCCTACAAGACCCTCATCATACTCCTCTGGCAGAGCTTCAACTGCAGTCTGAGGGAGACTGGTGCTCTACTTGCACTGTGTATAGTGCAGGTGGAGCACTGCTGACGTCGACAGAGAATATTGTCGGGCGGTGGAAGGAATACTTTGAGGACTTCCTTAATCCCACTGGCTTCCTCCTCCTGTAGAAGAAGCAGAGTCTGTGGATGAGGGGACGACTTACCTGTCTCCGGGGGCGAGGTCCCTAAGAGAGATAAATGACTCCTTGTTGGGTACACTGTAAACCCGAATAAGTCCAGTGAACTCAACATTCATGAGGAAACTGATTACATAATAATTTTTAAGTTAACTTACTTAAAAACTATAAGTTCACTGTAACTTAAAAAATATGACCTGAATAAGATCAAAGAATTGAACTACCTCCAACCTGTAACTTAGTATTTAAGTAACTTACAAAGTTTAATTTCACTAAACTTGTATTTTTTATTCTATTTGAACTTTATTTCATTACTTTACTAACTTAAATATTATAACTTATATAAACTCTAATTACCTATTAAAGCGCACGCTAAGTGTAACCCTTCATAGACAGGTTCTTTCTGTAAAGAAAAAAAACTGAGACAGATTTGCAATTGCAAGTTTATTTATAACCACCTGCACAAAACTTTACATGCTTCTGCGTTTGAACATGTTTTTAGTGCTTATTGTACAACTTGTACAGTGAACATTTTAAACAATATAGTGCTTCAGCGATTTCTTTGGCTCTCTTTTAAAATTAATTTTGGAAACAACATAAAAATGTATCAGCCTGATGCTGTTATAAAACTAATAAAAGGCATTTTTATAAACATTTAAACAAAATAAATAGTCTCAGTCTACTCTTTAGCTTTTCCCTTAAACTTCAACATAAATAGTATTTTTATAACTAATAATATAGTGCATCATTTTTTTTCTCCAGTTGTTCCCTTTTAAAACTTGTAAAAATAGAAACATTTAAAACGAAAAAATATGTATGAGCATTTTCTTCCACGTTTTCATTATAAGACTAAGTTAAATAGAACACCCACCATATAAAAAAAGGTATCTAGAGGCATGTTTGTCTCAGTCTATGTCTCAGGCTATGGGGAACAGATAGCAGCAGATGTCCTAAACCTACAGAACTTTGTATGAAACTTTACTACAGTTTAGTGCAACTAGTCATGCGAGGCATCAACTTCAGTGGAACAGTTTGAATTTTGCCAGCAGTATAGTGCCAGCACCTCTACGTGCTACTCTGGCAGTAAAAGATTGTTTTTGAGGCGAAGAAGACATGGTTTCAACTGTTTACCATCCTCAAGGCCCATCAGGAGTTTCTGGATGAATGTGAATGTGTTAACCAGGTTTTTTGGATAGTCCAGATGCAAGACATAAAACAATCCGAACAACAAGACAAATGCATCAGCCCACTTGGGAATGTCGCCTACCACAAGCTCATCTTCCACTACAGCTGCTGCACTGACCACAACAATATTAAAATACAATAAAAAAATAACTTACCTCAGAGCTTGGCAATAACTGTGTTTAATGCTCAAATCCCACTTCAAGCTGTTCGAACAAAAAGAAAAACCACAACTCACGTTACCATGAGACAGCTAGCTTAGCCCACATTTACACAGCGGCGGTTATTAGATTAATATGTAAAACATATTTCGCCAAAACGTAACCATTACCATATCACAAAGCTTATGGTGAAAATAAGTAAACCACTGGAAATAACAATTACCAACAACTGGTACGTGGCTGCCACTGGCGTTTTAGTCTCAATTTAGGCTTGCATTAAAATAGTGAGCAGTTAGCTCCAAAATGTGCGCCGACTCGTCGACAAAAAACGTGAGTTTTTCAACCGAAATGACTCAACACGGATGCAACATTCCTCTGGTAACAATCGACAGCAGCTCAAAGAATAATAAGGTTGTCTTTCATTTTACTTACTTATCTTCTTGCTTTGCTTTTCTTCACTTCGCTTCGCTTCAGACCTCTGCCATCTTGAAAACTTTTCAGAGTATGTAGTTCAGGTTCACGAACATACGCCATGATGTCATCAAGCCTCTCAACTTAATAACTTTGACACGAAGGTTTTATTTACTCATAACTTTCTATTCTAAGATCCCTTAAGTAAAAGTTAAATCTGCTTATAATTTTTAAGGTGTTTTGACTTGGTGGCTACTTTTGATTTCTATGATTATAAAACTTTTGAGCCTATTGTACTTTAGGGTTTACACTGTAGAGCACCTGGGGTGGATGAGGTTTCCTGAAGACTCTGGATGTTATAGGGCTGTCTTGGTTGGCACGCCTCTATACAATTTTGCTAGAGGATTTCCTCCGGTACCCATTTTTAAGAAGGGGGTCCCAAGGGTGTGTTCCAAATATAGGGGGATCACACTCCTTAGCCTACATGGGAAAGTCTATGCCAGGATGCTGGAAAGGAGAGTCCGTCTGAACCTCGAATGCAGGAAGAAAAATGTGGTTTTCATCCAGGTTGTGGAACACTGGATCAGCTCTTTATCCTCTCAAATATACTTGAGGATGCATTGATGTTTGTCCAATCAGTCTACATGTGTTTTGTGGACCTGGAGAAGGCATTCAGCAGTGTCACTCTGAGTGATCTTTTGGGAGGTATGGAGTGTCTGGCCTGTTGCTAAGGGTATTTGGTCCTTATACACCTGTTGCAGGAGCTTGGTTAGCATAGCCAGACTTGTTTCCAGTGGGTGATGGACTCTGCCCGTGTTACTTTTGCCGCAGATTCTCTTCGTAATTTTTATGGACAGAATTTCCGACAAGTAGCGGAAGGGTTTCCCTTGGGTGGTCTCAGAACCTGATCTCTGCTTTTCGCGGATAATGTGGTTCTGCTGCCCTAATCAGGTGATGGCCTCCGACTCGTACCAGAAGGGTTCATGCCTGATTGTGAAGTGGTGGAAATGAGAATCGGCACCTCCAAATCTGGGGCCATGGTCCTTAGCCGGAAAAGGGTTAAGTGCTCACTCCTGGACAAGAATGAGTTCCTGTCCCAAGTGGAGTTCAAGTATCTCGGGGCCTTGTTAACAAGTGACGGGAGAACAGACGGATTGGTGGTACTGCTGCTGCAGTGATGCGTACGCTGTACCAGTCCGTCATGGTGAAGAGAGAGTTGAGTTTAAAAGCAAAAGTCTCACTTGTCGATCTGCATCCCTAACCTCACTTATAGTCATGTTGTTAGTGACCAAAAGAGCAAGTTTGCAGATACAAGCGGTGGAAATGGGCTTCCTCTGAAGGGCTGCTGGCTTCTGCCTTAGTAATAGGGTGAGACGTTCGGCCACCTGGGATGGCCTCAGAGTAGAGCCACTTCTCCTCCACATCGAAAGGAGCCAGTTGAGGTCGTTTGGGTCTGACAAAGATGCCCCCTGGGCACCTACTAAGTGAGGTGTTCTGGGCATGTCCCACCGAGGCAGACCCAGGCTTGTCTGGGAACACCTTGATGTTCCCCCAGACAAGCTGGAGGAAGTGGTCATGAAGAGGGTTGTCTGGGCTTCTCTACCTAGGCTGCTGCTTATCCCTGGATAAGCGGAAAAATATAAATGGATGGATGACTAGAACATTTGTTATTGTCTTAAGAGATGGACCAACATGTAGCCAAATATCCATGCTTTAAAAAAATGAGACGTAATGTTTTGCATTCTTTTCCCAGAACATTTTCCTACGGTATGTCAACGTAACCTTAAATCTGCACTGAAGAAGAAGTTCCAGTGTGTGTTTGAGGGGCTCGCTAAAGCAGGAAACCAAACCCTTCTGAATCAGATCTACACAGAGCTCTACATCACAGAGGGAGGGACTGCAGAGGTCAATGATGTACATGAGGTCAGACAGATTGAAACAGCATCCAGGACCAAACCAGACAGACCAGAAACAACAATCAGACAAGAAGACATCTTTAAAGCCTCACCTGGAAGAGATGAACCAATCAGAACAGTGCTGACAAAGGGAGTGGCTGGCATTGGGAAAACAGTTTTAACACAGAAATACACCCTGGACTGGGCTGAAGACAAAGCCAACCAGGACATCCAGTTCATATTTCCATTCACTTTCAGAGAGCTGAATGTGCTGAAAGAGGAAAAGTTCAGCTTGGTGGGACTTGTTCATCACTTCTTTACTGAAACCAAAGAAGCAGGAATCTGCAGCTTTGAAGACTTCCAGGTTGTGTTCATCTTTGATGGTCTGGATGAGTGTCGACTTCCTCTGGACTTCCACAAAACTACAATCCTAACTGACCCTAGAAAGTCCACTTCAGTGGATGTGCTGCTGATAAACCTCATCAGGGGAAAACTGCTTCCCTCTGCTCACCTCTGGATAACCACACGACCTGCAGCAGCCAATCAGATCCCTCCTAAATGTGTTGGCATGGTGACAGAGGTCAGAGGGTTCACTGACCCACAGAAGGAGGAGTACTTCAGGAAGAGATTCAGAGATGAGGAGCAGGCCAGCAGGATCATCTCCCACATCAAGACATCACGAAGCCTCCACATCATGTGCCACATCCCAGTCTTCTGCTGGATCACTGCTACAGTTCTGGAGGATGTGCTGGAAACCAGAGAGGCAGGACAGCTGCCCAAGACCCTGACTGAGATGTACATCCACTTCCTGGTGGTTCAGGCCAAAGGGAAGAAGGTCAAGTATGATGGAGGAGCTGAGACAGATCCACACTGGAGTCCAGAGAGCAGGAAGATGATGGAGTCTCTGGGAAAACTGGCTTTTGATCAGCTGCAGAAAGGAAACCTGATCTTCTATGAATCAGACCTGACAGAGTGTGGCATCGATATCAGAGCAGCCTCAGTGTACTCAGGAGTCTTCACACAGATCTTTAAAGAGGAGAGAGGACTGTACCAGGACATGATGTTCTGCTTCATCCATCTGAGTGTTCAGGAGTTTCTGGCTGCTCTTCATGTCCATCTGACCTTCATCAACTCTGGACTCAATCTGCTGGAAGAACAAAAAACCTTCCAGAAGTCTGAAACAGGAGAATCTGCAGAGAAACACTTCTACCAGAGTGCTGTGAACAAGGCCTTACAGAGTCCAAATGGACACCTGGACTTGTTCCTCCGCTTCCTCCTGGGTCTTTCACTGCAGACCAATCAGACTTTCTTACGAGCCCTGATGTCACAGACAGGAAGTATCTCAGGAATCACTCTAGCAACAGTCCAGTACATCAAGGCGAGGCTCAGTGAGAATCTGTCTGCAGAGAAAAGCATCAATCTGATCCACTGTCTGAATGAACTGAATGATCGTTCTCTAGTGGAGGAGATCCAACAATACAGGACTTCAGGAAGTCTCTCCACAGGTAAACTGTCTCCTGCTCAGTGCTCAGCTCTGACCTTCATCTTACTGTCATCAGAAGAAGATCTGGATGAGTTTGACTTCAAGAAATACTCTACTTCAGAGGAGGCTCTTCTGAGAATGCTGCCAGTGGTCAAAGCCTCCAACAAAGCTCTGTAAGTAAACATGTTGTCATCGCTTCATTGTTAAAATCACGGGAAATAAATCAGAAATGCTGAGTTCAAAGAGCACTGTAATAGTTTTTTTTAAATAGTGAATTAAATGATCATCAGTCACTCAGTAAATATATGGTAGTTTTAATGTTTCACTCCAGCATTTCTAAAACACACTTTGTTCTATAACTCTTATCAAAGGACAATCCAGACCCAGCCTATAAGAACATGAGCACTGATGCTTCAGCCCCTCTGACAGGTTTATTATCCTCAGCTTGTTCACTTGTCTACAACTCCAGGATTTTGGTTGTTTTATTCTAAAGCACAAACTTCAGCTACCAGACTTCACCTACATCTTTTTCTGATGTTCGTAATTTAAGTTCAAGTTTGTATCTCACTTTCAGTGCACACTCTCCCTTTTTAAATATAAATCTCTGCTGTGCTGTCATGTTTTTATCCCGTATGGAGGGAGAACTTCGGTCTTCATTACTGAAATTGCCTCTAAGGTCGTGTTTCTTGTCAGTAACCATATGTAACTGTAAAGCTTCCATAACCAGTGTTCCCACAGAATTACAGTGGGTTCACTCTGGGTCCTCTACAGTTTTCTCCCACTGTCCACAGACATGCAGTTAGATTACCTGGTGATCTAAACTTCATGCAGGTGTGAGTGAGAGTGGTTTTCTGTCCCTCTGTGGGCTTAGTGGAAGAGAGTGGATGGATCTCTGCTTTGTCTTTGATATATCCTGACAGCAAACATTCTCCATGAAGTCTGCATTTTCAATTCAATTTAATTCAATTTTATTTATATAGCACCAAATCACAACAAAAGTCGCCTCAAGACACTTCATAGATACAGAGAAAAACCCAACAATCATATGACCCCCTATGAGCAAGCACTTTGGAAACAGTGGGAAGGAAAAACTCCCTTTTAACAGGAAGAAACCTCCATCAGAACCAGGCTCAGGGAGGAACGGCAATCTGCTGTGACCGGTTGGGGTTAGAGAAGGAAGAAAGGATTTCAGCTCATTTCCTTTATACGCACCTTTAACAGGAAGAGTTTTATACAGCTAGTGTTTAAAATCCAGTGTTCCTCACACTACACAGGTAATGAGCATAATGATTATTGAATTACTAAAATTTTCTAAAACAATTGGTTTAGTTAATATTGTATGATATTATACACAGAATTATTAGCTCAGTAGGTAGAGTGGTCGCACCATGATCATAAGGTCAGGGGTCGAATCCACCAAATAGCTACCCTGTGGTATCCCTGAGCAAGGTACCATCAAGGTACCAATCATTTGCACTGGATTGGTAGCACTCATAGTCTCATAGGTTTAAAAAAAAAAAAAAAGGTTCAACATATAAACAAATTTAATTTGATCACATATATTGTTTGTTTTTTGTTTTTTTTTGTTTTTTCCTTTTCTCTCTCAGACTGAGCAGCTGTAATGTCTCAGAGGAATGCTGTGAAAATTTGTTGTCAGTCGTCAGCTCCCAGACCTGTAGTCTGAGAGAGCTGGACCTAAGTACCAACAACCTGAAAGCTTCAGCAGTAAAGCTTCTGTCTGCTGCAGTGGAGAGTCCACACGCCACACTGAATGTTCTGAGGTCAGATCAATTTGTATTCAGTTTAGTTCTGTTTGTTTATGTGTTTGATGTTTGTTTTTGTTTATATCTTTATCCAGTTATCCTTGTTTCATAGCATTTTTTTCATTTCCAAGTTAAAGTGAAGTTTTACTAACTTGCTCAGCACAAGACAATAAGCTATTGCACCCTGATTACACTTTAACAACAATCTTTTTTTCATGTTTTTATCTTCAGACTTAACATCTGTGAACTCTCAGAGGAAAACTGTGAAGCTCTGTCCTCAGTTCTAAGCTCACAGTCCTCTAGTCTGACAGAGCTGGAACTGAGTATCAGAAAGCTGCAGGATTCAGGAGTGAAGCTTCTGTCTGTTGGACTACAACGTTTAAGCTGTAAACTGAATATTCTGAGGTCAGATCAGAAAACAATTTGTTTTTAGGATTATTAATTAAAGTTCATCCATATTCAATTCAATTCAATTTTATTTATATAGCGCCAAATCACAACAAAAGTCGCCTCAAGGCGCTTCATAGATAGAGAGAAAAACCCAAAAATCATATGCCCCCCTATGAGCAAGCACTTTGGCGACAGTGGGAAGGAAAAACTCCCTTTTAACAGGAAGAAACCTCCGGCAGAACCAGGCTCAGGGAGGGGCGGCCATCTGCTGCGACCGGTTGGGGTGAGAGAAGGAAGACAGGATAAAAGACATGCTGTGGAAGAGAGACAGAGGTTAATAACAGATATGATTCAATACAGAGAGGTCTGTTAATACATAGAGAGCGAGAAAGGTGACTGGAAAGGAAAAACTCAATGCATCATGGGAATCCCCCGGCAGCCTACATCTATTGCAGCATAACTAAGGGAGGATTCAGGGTCACCTAGTCCAGCCCTAACTATATGCTTTAGCAAAAAGGAAAGTTTTAAGCCTAATCTTAAAAGTAGAGATAGTGTCTGTCTCCCGAATCCAAACTGGAAGCTGGTTCCACAGAAGAGGGGCCTGAAAACTGAAGGCTCTCCCTCCCATTCTACTTTTAAATACTCTAGGAACAACAAGTAGGCCTGCAGAGCGGGAGCGAAGTGCTCTAATAGGGAAATATGGTACTACAAGGTCATTAAGATAAGATGGGGCCTGATTATTTAAGACCTTGTATGTGAGGAGCAGGATTTTGAATTCAATTCTGGATTTAACAGGAAGCCAATGAAGGGAAGCCAAAACAGGAGACATATGCTCTCTCTTTCTAGTCCCTGTCAGTACTCTTGCTGCAGCATTTTGGATTAGCTGAAGGCTTTTCAGTGAGTTTTTTGGACATCCTGATAATAATGAATTGCAGTAGTCCAGCCTGGAAGTAATAAATGCATGAACTAGTTTTTCAGCGTCACTCTGAGACAGGATATTTCTAATTTTAGAGATGTTGCGCAAATGGAAGAACGCAGTCTTACATATTTGTTTAATATGTGCGTTGAAGGACATATCCTGGTCAAAAATGACTCCAAGGTTCCTCACAGTGTTACTGGAGGCCAAGGTAATGCCATCCAGAGTAAGAATCTGGTTAGATACCATATTTCTAAGCTTTTCAGCGCCGAGTACAATGACCTCAGTTTTATCTGAGTTAAGAAGCAGAAAGTTAGTGGCCATCCAAGTCTTTATGTCTTTAAGACATTCCTGCAGTTTAACTAATTGGTGTGTGTTATCTGGCTTCATGGACAGATAGAGCTGGGTGTCATCTGCATAGCAGTGAAAATGTATGCTATGTCTTCTAATGATGCTGCCTAGGGGAAGCATGTATAATGTAAACAGAATTGGTCCTAGCACTGAACCCTGTGGAACTCCATAATTAACCTCAGTGTGTGAAGAGGACTCTCCATTTACATGCACAAATTGGAGTCTATTAGATAGATATGATACAAACCACTGCAGTGCAATACCTGTAATACCTACAGCATGTTCTAATCGCTCTAATAGGATATTATGGTCAACAGTATCGAATGCTGCACTAAGGTCAAGAAGGACAAGCACAGAGATGAGTCCACTGTCAGAGGCCATAAGAAGATCATTTGTAACCTTCACTAAAGCTGTTTCTGTGCTGTGATGAACTCTGAAACCTGACTGAAACTCTTCAAATAAACCATTCCTCTGCAGATGATCTGTTAGCTGTTTGACAACTACTCTTTCAAGGATTTTTGATATGAAAGGAAGGTTGGAGATTGGCCTATAATTAGCTAAGACTGCTGGGTCTAGAGATGGCTTTTTGAGTAAAGGTTTAACTGCAGCCACCTTGAAGGCCTGTGGTACATAGCCGATTATTAGAGATAGGTTGATCATATATAAGATCGAAGAATTAATCAATGACAGGACTTCTTTGAGCAGTTTTGTAGGAATGGGGTCTAAAAGACACGTTGATGGTTTGGAGGAAGTAATTATTGAAGTTAACTCAGAAAGATCGATTGGAGAAAAAGAGTCTAACTTAACATCAATGGAACTAAGAGTAGCTGTAGATAATATTACATCTGTGGGATGATTATTGGTAATTTTTTCTCTAATGATAAAAATTTTATTTGTGAAGAAGTTCATGAAGTCATCACTAGTTAACGTTAAAGGGATGGTTGGCTCAAAAGAGCTCTGACTTTTTGTCAGCCTGGCTACAGTGCTGAAGAGAAACCTGGGGTTGTTCTTATTTTCTTCAATCAGTGATGAGTAGTAAGCTGTTCTGGCTTTGCGGAGGGCTTTCTTATAAAGCAACAAACTATTTCTCCAGGCTAAATGATGATCCTCTAAATTTGTGACACGCCATTTCCTCTCCAGATTACGAGTCATCTGCTTTAGGGTACGTGTTTGAGAATTATACCACGGGGTCAGGTACTTCTGATTAGAGACCTTAGTTTTCACTGGAGCTACAGTATCCAGAGTCGTACGTAGTGAGGAGGTGAAATTATTAACAAGATAATCGACGTCTGTTGGGGTAGCGTTCAGATAGCTGCTCTGCTCTGTGTTGGTACAGGGCATTGACGATGATAACAGTGGCTGGATTACATTCTTAAACTTAGTTACAGCGCTTTCAGAAAGACATCTACTTTGATAAAGTCCACTCTCCACTGCTGCGTAATCAATTATTGTAAATGTACATGTTATCAAGAAATGATCAGACAGGAGAGGGTTTTCAGGAAACACTGTTAAATGTTCAGTTTCTATGCCATATGATAAAACGAGATCTAGAGTGTGATTAAAGTGGTGGGTGGGTTCTTTTACATTTTGAGAGAAACCAATTGAGTCTAACAACAGATTAAATGCCATGTTGAGGCTGTCATTTGTAGCATCAACATGGATGTCAAAATCACCCACAATAATTATTTTATCTGAGCTCAGAACTAAATTAGATATAAAGTCTGAGAAATCAGACAGAAACTCTGTGTAAGGCCCAGGTGGACGATAGATGATAACAAGTAAGACTGGTTCATATGATGTTGTATCTTAGTATGTTTATGTTTCCTTTAAAAATAGAAAGTCAAGATTTAATGTTGTGAAATGTAATAACAAACTCTACATGAATATTTTTGTTTAGACTCTCTTTTATTTTTCAGACTGAGTGGCTGTAACCTGTCAGAGAGAAGCTGTGAAGCTCTGTCCTCAGTCCTCAGCTCCCAGTCCTCCAGTCTGAGAGAGCTGGACCTGAGTAACTCTGACCTGCAGGATTCAGGAGTGAAGCTTCTGTCTGCTGGACTAAAGAGTTCACAGTGTGCAGTGGCAACTCTCAGGTCAGGATTCAAACTTTTCCACAGATGATCATTTGAAATGGGATTTATATTATTGTATAAACAGGTAACTTTTATACAGCTGTCAAGTGAACTTTTATTTACATTTGAGTGGATAATTGGACTCTGAATTACTAAAAGTTGTTATAGTCATGGCTTTGTTTATTTAAAAAAATACTTCATGTACTGCCTGATTTAAAGATTTAGGCTCCTTTGGGCCCATAATATATATATATTTGATTTCTTTGTGAATGAAATTAGGAGGATATTGGCGACTACTGATTGGTTCGCTGTTTGTTTTTTATTCACAGTACTTAATTTTAAAGGCTTTTTTCTCAAAATGAGATGTTTATCTTTTCTTCTACAACACTTGGAGCCACCAAATCTTCTTGCTTGATTTATTCATTACAGTTTGATTTAAAGAATATTAGACTCGTAACATAATAAATATATTTATTTCACTTCTTCTTGAGAGAAAGAAAGGGATGACTGGGTGAGCTCCAGTGGTTCATCCCAGCAGAGAGAGCGGCACACTGGGCTGCAAATGATCACAGTAGTAATGGCCATAGTTTGATAAAACAGGCAGTCTTACCCTGTAGATAATACAGGGTTCTGGTGCCGATGTGGGGGAGGGGACTCCCCCGGTACTAACTACATACTACTGACTACCTCATCCAGATGTCTTCCCTACTAACCCTGATAAGAAGTAACTGCAGTAGCCTTATAGGTCAAATCAGTTTCACCTGTTAAAGGTAGCTCCACTATCAATGGTGTCACTTGTTATTTCTGGGATTAGTTTAGTAGCCTGAACAGCTGCTTAAAGGAAAGGTTATTTTTATTATTATTATTTAATTATTAAGTCCGGGGGAACCTGCAAGAGCTGTTTGCGCAAAGAATAATACTCAGACTTTTAGGTTTTATCGTTTTACACAAGGTTTAAAAATGAATGTCCACCATTGAATTGCAGAAATTGTTATTGAGCTAATACTGATGTAGTTGTTATCATTGGTAAGGAGAGATTGGAGGAAGAATGAGCACAGCCAGGCCTAAAGATGCTTCTAATAATAATAATGGATTGCATTTATATAGTGCTTTGCGAGACCCTCAAATACCCTTTACAATTCCACTATTCATTCACTCTCACATTCACACACCTGGTGGAGGTAAGCTACAGTTGTAGTCACAGCTGCCCTGGGACGGACTGACAGTAGCGAGGCTGCAATATTGCGCCATCGGCCCCTCTGGTCATCACCAGTAAGCGGTAGGTGAAGAGAGTCCTTGAGAGAGCTGGCTCATCAGACAGACAACCTCATCTTGTAACCTACAGGTTCACTGGTCAGCACACCGGCTAACTAGCACACTGGCTAACTAGCACACCAGCTAATTAACAGATCAACTAACTAGCAGTCCAGCTAACGGCAGCCACAAGCTGAAGCACGATTAAATGTAGTGGAGATATCAGGGATGACACTGTTTAGCACTCCGGTCACTCTGGTGTGTCAGCCAGAACACCACTGAAGGCCAAATGATCCCAGCGTGTGGAATAAGGAGCTTAAGGTTTGGTTTGAGGCACTTTATTCTTTGACTGATTGATTCTTGTGGCTGTGATCACGTGTGTGGTTTCTTACAAAAAGGAAGTACACAATACAAATACATGACAAATAAGATGAATAGATAAGTTACATATCCAGTTATATGTACGTACATATATGTACATACATCAGTATAGCTAACATAACCATATATAAGGTCAAAGATCACAGTACTATAATGCAGTAATGTTAAACACAAAGGTGTATATCTACATAAATCTATCCTATCAGTGATCAGGGTACTGTAGTATACTTCTACTACATAAACTATACAAACTAAACGACATTAGTGTGACTTTCAGTTACCATCAGTACAGACGAACTGATGGTAGTTGGACAAAATAACGGCTTTGCAATTGTTGTGAAGGGCTTCCGGTTAAAGTAAGATCAGCTGATTACCTCATAACAAATTGTTTGCTACAGAACGCAGCTCCCACTCTTCATTAATATCATGTACTGTAACTCCCAGGTAACCATGGTTACCCAGCCACGCCCAGTAGTCTCCAGAGAGACAAACAGCTGGTGCAGGTTGTAGCGTTGTGGCTTTCGTAGTCTCTCCTTTTTCTACAGCTCATGTATTCTTCTTGTGATGCTGCGTCTTGAGGGAGGCTCATACATGCCGGCATTTGTTGATCCTAAGAACGTTCCTCAGACTGACTTCTTCAACAACACTAATCAGCCTGCAGTTTGTAGCTACTCACTTCACTGTGGCGTTTGTTAGCATGTCTTTCTTTGGTTTATCTAGACTCCTCCCACAAGCTGAATCTACGTAGTGTGCCCATGTCTCCCGCCTCTTTTTGTTTGAGTGGTTTGTTTGCTGCCATCAACAGTGTGTAATGCATTTAAGTGATACTTCAGACATGAAGCACTCCAACGATAAAAAACTCAACTTTGCTTACAAATAATTTGTATCAACACTGCCCTCTGGAATAATTAGACTTTGGTGACAAACTGATGTGATCTCCATGTTTCCTTTGTTGGACTGTGGGCGAGTGTCAGAACTGAATGTACTGAGTAACATGTAGAGTTTAAATATGTGTCAGTTCCAGTTTTAGAGCTCTAAAGTGCAGCTATCATGTTAGGAATATGTTAGGAATAGACAGTAACACTGAGCACACTGAAGTCAAATCTTTATTTATCCAGTTCACCTGTAGGCCGAGCTCAGTCCATCCATTTAGTGAAATGATGTTTAAAGGTCTCCTTGTTCTGTGAGCGTGCACAGATCCTGAAGCAGAAAGCCTGGGTTAACAGAGAAATGATCATCACTGTGATGATGCTCATCATCTCTGACTGGGATTTGAGGTTTTGTCAAAGCAGCAAAGAAAGCCTGGCTATGTTGGACTGCGTGTGGAAGCAGCACCCAGTTTGAGTTCAGGAGACAGACACCCTCTCTACTTTCAGGTGACCCTGAACCATCCCTTAGTTATGCTGCCATAGAGTTGGATAACAGACGGATTGTTGTTTTGTGTGTCTGCAGTCTGTCAGGCTGTCTGATCACAGAGGAAGGCTGTACTTCTGTGGCCTCAGCTCTGAGCTCCAACCCCTCCCATCTGAGAGAGCTGGACCTGAGCTACAATCATCCAGGCAACTCAGGAATTAAGCTTCTGTCGGCTGGACTGAAGGATCCAGGCTGGAGACTGGACACTCTCAGGTATGGAGAGAATGTCTGATAGAGGAGGAAGAGCTGGAAACATTTCCTGTGTCCTTCACTCACTTCCTGTTTGTTTCCTGCAGATGATACATGAACAATCACACATGCAGAAATATTTTCAGGGACAGACACACTAGTCTAGCTGGATAGTACATGGATATTTATGTAGGGGGTCTCCAAGGAGTCTGTTTGCAGGAACATTAATGATAAGTGATAAGTCATGTTGAGAGTTTCATTAAAAGTAGACCTACAGTTAGGTCCATAAATATTTGGACAGAGACAACATTTTGTAACTTTAGATACACTTTATTAGGTCACAGGTGTACTATACCTGAGATAGTGGCCACTGTGTACCTAATAAAGTGTCAGCCATGTGTATGTTTCCCATGCTGTATGTCCACAGTCACAGTGACAGTCAGTGACACTGACAGAAGGATGAAACAAGGCTGTGAATCATTTCAGTCTGTGTGTGTGACAAAGAGCCAGACAGGAGCAGCTAACATTTGGAAATGGAAGCTTACTGGAAACTCTACATTCACAGCTGAATTCACAATAGATTTGTTCTCAAGTGCACGTTTAGCGGCTAATGCTAATACTGTTTTTCATTTGCTTTCTACAACTTGAGCAGCTATTGCTAAGTAGGCCACTTTGCTCTGCTAAGGATTTGTGTGACCATGATGGAAACTCTGATAAGCTAATGCTGCTAAGCTAATGCTGTTTATGGGCCCTGTTAGAATCAATATTTCATTCTCATTCTGTTGTTTGAGAACAATATTAACGTTTCACATCATTATAACACAAGAGAAAAGGGTATTAGCATTAGCCACTAATGCTTATTCTCTTCAAATTAGCTTTAGCTGCTAATGGGAGCCAACTTAGCATTAATGGGGCGACCGTGGCTCAGGGGGTTGGGAAGCGTATCTGTAACCGGAAGGTCGCCGGTTCGATCCCCGGGCTCTCTGTCCTGGTCGTTGTGTCCTTGGGCAAGACACTTTACCCTACCGCCTACTGTGTTGGCCACAGGGGTAGCCTTGCTTCTGTCAGTCTGCCCCAGCAGCTGTAGCTGCAACCGTAGCTTGCCTCCACCAGTGTGTGAATGTGAGAGTGAATGAATAGTGGCATTGTAAAGCGCTTTGGGTGCCTTGAAAAAAGCGCTATATAAATCCAAACCATTATTATTATTATTAAACCCTTCACATCATTATAATGCAAGTGGAAAGAGTCACTTATGGCAGCCTATTTAGCATTAACATCGCATCATTATAACACAAGAGAAAAGGGTATTAGCATTAGCTACTAGTGTTGATTCACCTCAAATTTCCTTTAGCTGCTAATGGCAGCCTCCTTAGCATTAACTCCTCACTAATATAATGCTAATTTACATCAAATTAGCATTAGCTGCTTATATTGTTATAAGGAAAGAGAAAACGGTATTAGCATTAGCTGCTAATAATTATTCACCCCTAATTAGAATAAGCCGCTAAAAGCAGCCTACTGAGCATTAACTCCTCACTTCGTTGTTACCCAATGGATTAGTATTAGCTACTATCATTTTTAAAAGTAAGAGAAAACAGTGTTAGCATTATTGGATAATGCTAACTCACTTTAAATTTGCATTAGCTATTTACAACAGCGTTAGAATTAGCCGCTCACATTGTTAAAAAGTAAGGGAAAACAGTATTAGCAGTAGCACATAATGCTAATTCACGTCAACGTAGTATTAGTTAATAAGGGCAGCCTACTTAGCATTAACTGCTCACTAATATAATGCTAATTCACATCAAATTAGCATTAGCTGCTCAAGTTGTTATAAGGAAAGAGAAAACGGTATTAGCATTAGCTGCTAATAATTATTCACCCCTAATTAGAGTTAGCCCCTAAATGGCACCCTACTTAGCATTAACGCCTGACATTGTTATAATGCAGGGGAAAAGAGTTACCATTATCGGATAATGCAAATTCACATCAAATTAGCATTAGTTAATAACGGTAGACTTTGTATCATTAGCTGCTGTCATTCTTACAAAGCAAACAGTATGAGCATTAGCTGTTAATCCTTTTTCATCTAAAATTAGAATTAGCCACTAATGGCGTATTGTTAAAAAGTAAGAAAAAACATTGTTAGCAAGGGCGGATAATGCTAATTCACCTCAAATTAGTATTAGCTAATAATGGCACCTGCTTAGCATTAGCTGGTCACATTGTTATAAGGCAAGAAAATATGGTATTAGCATTAGCTGCCAATTTCTATTTACTTAAAATTAGCATTAGCGACTAATGGCAATCTACTTAACATTACCTCCTCACTAATACAATGCTAATTCACATCAACTTAGCATTAACTGCTAATATCAGCCTACTTAGCATTAGCTGCTCACATTATTAAAAGGGAAGTGAAAAGTGTTAGCATTATCGGGTAATGCTAACTCGCATCAAATTAGCATTACCTAATAACAGCAGCCTTCTTAGCATTAGCTAATCACATTTTTATACTGCAAGGGAAAGTAGTTAGCATTATTTGATAATGCTAATTCACATCAAATTAGCAATAGTTATTAATGGTAACACACATCACATTGTTAAAATGTAAGAAAAAACATTTGTAGGAGCCATATGAGTTGTTCCTTTTTTGAGTGGGTTGGTTTAAATGGACTCACTGTATTGGTGCAGGGGTATGGGGCGTGTCTCATGGGTGTGTTAGATGATAAATTTGGTTGCACTCACCTGTTCACAGCACCTGATGTTGATGAGCAGAAAGGTAGGGTGAGCGTTAGGCAAAACTTTCTGTTGACCGTAGCTTGAGCGCAGCTTGAATTATTTTGATGTATTTTGACTGTAACTTGATGGTTTTTGTATATTTGTGCACTAATTGATGCCATAGACCAGACGTTCCCAAAGTGTGGGGCCCGCCCCCTTGGGGGGGGCACAGAGCCATTGCAGGGGGGACGCGGCATCCATCCATCTTCATCCGCTTTATCCGGGGCCGGATCGCGGGGGCAGCAGCCTAAGCAAAGAGGCCCAGACCTCCCTCTCCCCAGCCACCTCCTCCAGCTCATCCGGGGGAACACCAAGGCGTTCCCAGGCCAGCCGAGAGATATAATCTCTCCAGCGTGTCCTGGGTCTGCCCCGGGGCCTCCTCCCGGTGGGACATGCCTGGAACACCCCACCCAGGAGGCGCCCAGGGGGCATCCTTACCAGATGCCCAAACCACCTCAGCTGGCCCCTTTCGATGTGGAGCAGCAGCGGCTCTACTCTGAGCCCCTCCCGGATGGCCGAACTTCTCACCCTATCTCTAAGGGAGAGGCCAGCCACCCTTCGGAGGAAGCTCATTTCCGCCGCTTGTATCCGCGATCTCGTCCTTTCGGTCACTACCCACAGCTCGTGGCCATAGGTGAGGGTAGGGACGTAGATCGACCGGTAAATTGAGAGCTTCGCTTTTACACTCAGCTCCCTCTTCACCACGACGGACCGGTGCAGCGTCTGCATTACTGCAGCTGCAGCCCCAATCCGTCTGTCGATCTCCGGCTCCCTTCTCCCATCACTCGCGAACAAGACCCCGAGATACTTGAACTCCTCCACTTGGGGCAGGACCTCATCCCTGACCCGGAGTGGGCACTCCACCCTTTTCCGGCTGAGAACCATGGCCTCAGATTTGGAGGTGCTGATCCTCATTCCCGCTGCTTCACACTCGGCTGCGAACCGCTCCAGTGCGAGCTGGAGGCCCTCACCCGATGAAGCCAACAGAACCACATCATCCGCAAAAATCAGAGATGAGATCCTGAGGCCACCAAAGCGAAAGCCCTCCGCCACTTGGCTGCGCCTAGAAATCCTGTCCATAAAAATTATGAACAGAACCGGTGACAAAGGGCAGCCCTGGCGGAGCCCATCACCCACCGGGAACGAGTCCGACTTATTGCCGGCAATGCGAACCAAGCTCTTGCAACGGTTGTATAGGGATCGAATGGCCCGTAGCAATGGGCCAGACACCCCATACTCCCGCAACACCTCCCACAGGACACCCCGAGGGACACGGTCGAATGCCTTCTCCAAGTCCACAAAACACATGTAGACTGGTTGGGCAAACTCCCATGCACCCTCAAGTATCCTCGAGAGGATGAAGAGCTGGTCCAGTGTTCCGCGACCAGGACGAAAACCGCATTGTTCCTCCTGCATCAGAGGTTCGACTAGCGGACGAACTCTCCTTTCCAGCACCCTGGCATAGACTTTCCCGGGGAGGCTGAGGAGTGTGATCCCCCTGTAGTTGGAACACACCCTCCGGTCCCCCTTCTTAAAGATGGGGACCACCACCCCGGTCTGCCAATCCACGGGTACTGCCCCTGATCTCCACGCAACATTGCAGAGGCGTGTCAGCCAGGACAGCCCTACAACGTCCAGAGCCTTCAGGAACTCGGGGCGGACCTCATCAACACCAGGGGCTCTGCCACCAAGGAGTTGTTTAACTGCCTCAGTGACCTCGCCCCCAGAAATTGGCGGGTCATTCCCCTCATCCCCAGACTCTGCTTCCTCCTCGGAAGACGCGTCAGTGGGATTAAGGAGGTCCTCGAAGTATTCCTTCCACCGCCTGACAATTTTCTCAGTCGACGTCAGCAGCGCTCCGCCAGCACTATACACAGTGCAGGTAGAGCACCGCTTTCCCCTCCTGAGACGCCTGACGGTTTGCCAGAACCTCTTCGAGGCAGTCCGAAAGTCTTTTTCCATGGCCTCTCCGAACTCCTCCCACACCCGAGTTTTTGCTTCAGCCACTGCCCGAGCCGCATTCCGCTTGGCCTGTCAATACCTGTCGGCTGTCTCCGGAGTCCCACAGGCTAACCAAGCCCGATAGGACTCCTTCTTCAGCCTGGTGGCTCCCTTCACCTCTGGTGTCCACCATTTGGTTCGGGGATTACCACCACGGCAGGCACCAACCACCTTGCGGCCGCAGCTCAATGCAGCAGCTTCGGCAATGGAGGCGCTGAACATGGTCCATTCGGACTCGATGTCCCCCGCCTCCCTCGGAATGCTGTTGAAGCTCTGCCGGAGGTGTGCGTTGAAGATCTCGCGGACTGGGGCCTCTGCTAGTCGTTCCCAGCACACCCTCACTACGCGTTTAGGTGCACCAGGTCTGTCCAGCGTCCTCCCCCGCCACCTGATCCAACTCACCACCAGGTGGTGATCAGTTGACAGCTCAGCCCCTCTCTTTACCCGAGTGTCCAGAACATATGGTCGCAGGTCTGGTGATACGATTACAAAATCGATCATCGACCTGCGGCCTAGAGCGTCCTGGTGCCACGTGCACTTATGGACACTCTTATGTTCGAACAAGGTGTTCGTTATGGCCAAACTGTGATTAGCACAGAAGTCCAATAACAAAGCACCGCTCGGGTTCAGATCAGGGAGGCCGTTCCTCCCAATCACGCCCCTCCAGGTCTCGCTGTCGTTACCCACGTGAGCATTGAAGTCTCCCAGCAGGACAACAGAGTCTCCAGGTGGGGCACCTTCCAGCACCCCCCCCAGGGACTCTAAGAAGGCTGGGTACTCCGAACTGCCACTCGGCGCATAAGCGCAGATGACAGTCAGGACCCGTTCCCCGACCCTAAGGCGCAGGGAACAAACCCTCTCGTCCACCGGGAAAAACCCCAACGTACCGGCAGCAAGCCGAGGGGATATTAGAATACCCACCCCAGCCCGCCGCCTCTCACCAGGGGCAACTCCAGACTGAGACAGAGTCCAGCCCCTCTCCAGGAGACTGGTTCCAGAGCCCAAGCCGTGCGTAGAGGTGAGCCCAACTATATCTAGCCGGTACCTCTCAACCTCACGCACTAACTCACGTGGGACGCGGTATGAAAAGGGAAAAAAAAAAACAACAACGCTTGGACACTGCTAGCATCTCCACTGAATCTTTGATGTTAAACCCTTTAAGACCTACCATAGAACCAAGTCCGCCAGAGCTTATCTTTAGATAAGCCCACACAAACGCAAAGCAGGAGATGAAGCATCGCTGAATATGTTTCCAAACCAATTTCATTCTAAGCCAAAGACTAGAAAATATGGTGAAGCATATCTTCCCTTTGGTTTTACCTGCACAAGTGCCGAGGTAGGTCTCACTGCAGGATTGGTTTTCCCTTCGTTGGGAGTAGTGATGGGTCGTTCGCGAACGAAATTGCTCTTAGAGCCGGCTCTTTGAAGTGAACGACGCGAGCCGGCTCCTTATTGGGAGCCGTGAGGTTTTGTTTTTCCCCCCCTTTCTCTCACGCCCTTTTTTCCGCTAAACTCCGCACGCGCGGCCTGTACTTTGCGCTGGGCAGATGGGGGAGGGGCGTTAGTTACACTCGCAGTAGCACAGGAACAGAGCCAGAGAGAAAGAGAGCGAGGGACAACAACGTCACATTAGAAAGGTACAGTAATCATCCACTATTTTCAGTTGCAGATGATAAAGGATTCAGAAATCATGCACGCCCTTATGACAGAGAATGTGCATCTAATTTTGTTTTAATATTTTAATTTATATTTAATTGTGTTGTGGTTTGCAGTGTTTTGTGTTGTTTCACGTTAAATTTGTTTAAAAGGAAAAAGCTGAAAATTTAAATAGTTAAAATTTAAAATGTAAATAGTTGTTTTTTGTATTATATGATTTATTCATTACATTTTATGTGGAGTGAATAAATAAAGTATATTTATGGTGGCCCTTAGAGACAAAGCACGTACAAACTCTGAAGCACGTACAAACTCCTAAGCATGTACAAACTCCAAAACACGTAAAAACTCAGAAGCACATACAAACTCAGAATCAAGTACAAAAGACAATGGAAGTGCTCCAGGATGCTAGGGGCAGTGTTGAGCTTTTGTTACCTAGTGGCTACACAAGCCAGGAAGTATCAACAACCAGATTTGGTGTGTGGTAGTAACAGGTAAATGAACTTTTTTTTAAATTATTTGAATAAATATGAGTGCTTGTCTATAAATACACAAACAATACACATATGCTTTCAATTGTGTAATTTAAGTGATCTGGGTAGCTCTGTTTTGGAAGTTCAGTTAACGCTAGAAATGTGTTTTGGAGTTTGTATATGCTTTAGAGTTTGTACGTGCTTTGTCTCTAGGGGCCATATATAAACATATATAAATAAAACCACTTTTTTTAATATTAGTTATTCCTTTTCTGCAAAATTTTATATTATTGTTAATGATTAAATAATTAAAGCAAGAAAACAACCTGAAGAGCCGGTTCGGAGCCGAAAGAGCCGGCTCTCTAAAAAGAGCAGGAAATCCCATCACTAGTTGGGAGCAGCGCTGGGCTGTTTAAATCACCGACAAACAGTATCCCACATTCTTGATTTGTAGTTCACAAACACTTGTTGTAATGACTAACTACTCCTGACATTTTGGAGATGTTAGCTCTTTATACAGTAAAGTTACAGCGGGATACAAATAATATCAGGCTGATCCTGCCACGATTTGTTCCCCCGGTTCAAATCACGGATAAACAGCATCCAACAGTTGTTTATGTTTTTGAACCCATTTTGCAGAGGGATTTTTTTGAAAAATGTATTGATAGCAATGTTGAATATTATTACACAGGAAAAAAAAACAGCTACATGTAAAATAATTACACCATGACACCTCTGCCTTTCTAAATGGAGGGACAGTAACTGCGTGTATATGTAAGCGTGTAAAACCTGCAGATAGTCAGATTAACAGTATTTCATCTCTATCTGCCATTCGGCAATTCATCTCATGTAAACAATAACGTGGCGCACAGCGTGACGTGAAAAAAGGCACATACCTTTGATGCTGCATGACGAATTCTGTATTCCTCGTCCACACGTAAACGCAAAAAAGGAGTTTTAAAAAATCTCAGTTTTCGGTGAGACGAAACAGCTGCGTTTTCAAAAATACCCGTGTAGGTGTGGACGTAGCGTAAAAGACTATTAGTTTATTTTCTTACTACCTGTAATTTATTGCAGATTACTTGTATTTGCTTAATTGTTTACTAAATGTTTGAGGTGTGAAATAAACTGCAATGGAGCAAAATATGGGTGTGTGTGGTTGGAGGATGTGTTCGTGCGTGCCCGCACGCGAGCGAGCGAGGGGGGGCGCGAACATTATTCTTGTAAAACAAGGGGGGCCCAGCAAAAAAAGTTTGGGAACCACTGCCATAGACCAAGTTGTAATTTGGCATAGTAGTTAGTGCAGTTATTGGTGAGTTGCAGTTATTTGTTTAATAGTTAATCCCAGGCCCTGATTTGTATATTGGACAGTTGCATGTGGAATAAAAGGAGCAAATGGTACAGAAGTGTATTTTATGTGTTTATTGTTCCGCGTCATCTGTGTCGTCATGTTTAGCCTGCCGCGGCCATAGTTTGGAGGAGCCGCAACCACATTGTTAGCATTAGCGGATAATTTAGCATTAGCTAATAACGGCAACCTACTTAGCATTAGCTGCTCACATTGTTAGATTCAAGAGAATATGGTATTAGCATTAGTTGCCAAGGCTTATTCACCTAAAATTAGCATTAGCCACTAATGGTAGCCTATTTAGCATAAACTTCTTAATGCTAAATTGGGCAGGGATAGCTCGGTAGGTAGAGTGGTGGCCCCATGATTAGAAGGTCGGGGGTTCGATTCCCCTGAACAGCTACCCTGAGGTACCCCTGAGCAAGGTACCGTCCCCACACACTACTCCACGGGCACCCAATGGCTGCCCACTGCTTCACTGAGTGAATGGGTTAAATGCAGAGAGGAATTTCCCCACGGGGATCAATAAAGTACTTTCTTTCTAAATAGGCTTAACTGAAATGAAAGTAATGTTAGCATTAGCTGCTGATATTTTTAAAAGGTAAGATAAAACATTGCTAGCAGCAGCGGATAATGCTAACACACATAATAATTAGCATTACCTAATAATGGCAGCCTTCTTAGCATTAGCTGCTTATATTGTCATATTGCAAGGGAAAAGAGTTGGCAAAAACATTTTTAGCATTAGTGGATAATGCTAATTCACCTAAATTAGCATTAGCTAATGATGGCTACGTACCTAGTATTAGCTACTGATATTGATATAAAGCAAGAAAATATGGTATTAGCATTAGCTTTTAATGCTTTTCATCTAAAATTAGCCACTAATGGCGTCCCATTTAGCATTAACTCTTCACATTGCTGGGGAAAAGTTAAAATTGAATAAAAAAGTGTTCACATTAGCTACTCGTATTGTTAAAAAGTAAGAAAAAACATTGTAGAGTCTACTTAGTATTAACTCCTCACTAATATAATGCTAATTCACATAAAATTAGCATTAGCTGATAGCATAATCCTACCTAGCACTAGCTGCAAACATTGTTAAAAGGGAAGGGAAAAGTGTTAGCATTACCCGATAATGCTAAACTTACAACAAATTAGCATTAGCTAATAATAATAGCTAATAAGAATAATATAATAATAGCTGCTCACATTGTTATAATGCAAGGGAAAAGAGTTAGCATTAGCGGAGGATGCTAATTCACTTCAAATTAGAAAATATGGTATTAGCATTAGCTGCTAATGGTTATTCACCTAAAATTAGAATTGGCCACTAATGGCGTCTTATTTAGCATTAACTCTTCACATCGCAGGGGAAAAGTTAAAATTGAATGAAAAATAGTGTTCACATTAGCTACTCATATTGTTAAAAAGTACAAAAAAAACATTGTTAGCATAAGCAGATAATGCCAATTCACCTCAAATTAGTATTGGCTAATAATGATCAGTCCAGCAAGAATATACCACAATGTCATCCAAATACACATTACAATTGTTAATGTCCGCTAACACAAAGTTCATAAGTCGTTGGAAAGTGGCTGGTGCATTCCACATGCCAAACGCCATCACTGTGTACTGCAAGAAATGGTCTGGAGTAACAAATGCTGAGATATCAGAGGCTCTGCTAGTTAGAGGAACCTGCCAGTACCCTTTTAACAGATCTAGCTTTGTTATGTAGGTGGTGGGTCCAATACTGTCTATGCAGTCTTCCATGCGAGGCAACGGGTATGAGTCAGGGACTGTGACTGCATTTACCCTCCTAAAATCAGTACAAAAACGAGGAGAACCATCTGACTTTGGTGTCAGCAGACATGGAGAGCTCCAAGAGCTATGGCTAGGTATCGCCAAACCATTTTCAAGCAGGTACTGTACCTCTTTTTTCATTAATTCCCTCTTGAGTGGGGGGCACCGGTATGCGTGTTGCTTAATAGGGCAGGCATCACCCACGTCAATGTCGTGCTTTAACACTGGAGTCCTAGATGGTACATCCCCAAACAGACTAGAGTGCGCTTGGATCAGATTTTTCACGTCATCTTTCTCGTCATGAGGAAGATAGGAGAGGTACGTGTCTAAGGCACCAAGAACCTCTGAGTTTGCGAGCCTGCCGCTCTGCTGACCTTCACTACCCTTCACCAAACCATCGTCATGGTTTATGGGCACAGAAATGAGTGAGATGGAGCCTTTGCGATCGTCTTCCCTAGAGTGAAACAGTTTCAGCATATTTATATGGCAGAGCCGTGTTTTGCGCCTTCTATCCGGAGTGCGAACAATGTAGTCTGTGTCATTGACTTTGCTCTCTACCACATATGGTCCCGCAAATTGGGCTGACAGAGATGGACCAGATGTGGGCACCAACATGAGTACCCGATCACCAGGTTTAAAAGAATGCTGCACTGCCTTCCTGTCATACTTCCGCTTCATCTTCCCTTGGGCTGCTGACAGACTTCTTAGCCATTGCACAAGCATGGTACAATCGTTCCCGACACTGCGTGACAAACTCAAACACATTTGATTGTGGCTGCACACCAGATAAAAACTGTTTTTTCAGAGTTTTTAGTGGCCCTCTCACACTATGCCCAAAAACTAACTCAGCAGGGCTGAAACCAAGGGACTCCTGTTTTGCTTCACGAGCTGCAAACAGTAGGAATGGCAGTCCCTCATCCCAGTTCTTGTCAGTCACCAGACAATATTCTCGCATCATCAACTTTATGGTCTGGTGCCATCTTTCTAGTGCACCTTGTGACTGGGGATGGTAAGGGCTGGAAGGGATGTGTTTGATACCAAGTGATTGTAAAGTCTGCTTGAACAGTTTTGACTGAAAATTGCTGCCTTGGTCGGTTTGAACACCTCTAGGCAGTCCAAATGTTGAAAAGAATTTAAGTAGCGCCTTAATTACAGTGGGAGCAGTGATTCTTCGAAGTGGTATGGCTTCAGGAAAACGGGTTGTGGCACACATGATTGTTAAGAGGAACTGATTACCCGTTTTTGTTCTGGGTAGAGGACCCACACAGTCCACTAAAACACGCTCAAAAGGCTCCGCAACTACCGTGATGGGTTTAAGAGGAGCAGGTGGCACCGTCTGATTAGGTTAACCCACAATTTGGCAAACCTGGCATGTTTTGCAGAACTTGGCAACGTCTTTCTTCAGACCTGGCCAGAAAAAGTGCTGAAGAACGCAGTCATAGGTTTTAGTGATTCCTAAATGACCTGACCATGGGTGTTCATGCGCAAGCTGCAATATGCCACCCTGGGGGGTGGTACGCCAAATGACTATTTGGCGTACCACCCCCCAACCCTCATCACCTCCTTCCTGCTGTAATGCAGGTCTTGAGACCCACTTCCGTAGCAGTAACCCATCCTCAAGATAAAACCTGTGTGCCTTTTTATTGTTTGTTAACTCGCTTGCCTCTTTAAAACACTTAACGAGTGACTCATCCTTTTCCTGAGCATGGCTCAAACACGCACGTGAGACGGGCAAAGGAAGAACCTCAGAGTAGTCAGACCCCGTTCATCGAGTGCTGATTTAGCAGGGCTAACAGCCAGCTCTCTGTCCCCAGTTAGAACAGATCCAAAAACAGTCTCACTCAGGTTCACTTCCTCCAGCTTACGAGCTTGCGACCTGGTAAGAACACTGACAGAAAACACATCAGGGTGGGATTTCAACAGCTCATCCTCTTCTGGGATACAGCTGGGTTTATCCACCACTTCAGGAACAGGGAGTACCTTGTCCCCAGCAATATCATTTCCCATTATAAACTCAACCTGAATAGGAAATGAGCTTCTCACTGCAACCTTGAAAAATCCAGAGGCTAACTTTGACTGCACATG
This sequence comes from Neolamprologus brichardi, assembly GCF_056152115.1. Lineage (NCBI taxonomy): Eukaryota > Metazoa > Chordata > Actinopteri > Cichliformes > Cichlidae > Neolamprologus > Neolamprologus brichardi. The sequence continues at coordinate 60,901,838 of NC_142106.1, read as the reverse complement.
AACACAATGTAATGGTGCAGGTATGTAGGCCATCCCAATACCTTGCAGTATTGTACTCGCGTTACAAGATGACTCATCACTGACTGGCAAAACATCGGCCAATAGAACTTCATGAACTTCTTCACAAATAAAATTTTTATCATTAGAGAAAAAATTACCAATAATCATCCCACAGATGTAATATTATCTACAGCTACTCTTAGTACCATTGATGTTAAGTTAGACTCTTTTTCTCCAATCGATCTTTCTGAGTTAACTTCAATAATTACTTCCTCCAAACCATCAACGTGTCTTTTAGACCCCATTCCTACAAAACTGCTCAAAGAAGTCCTGCCATTGATTAATTCTTCGATCTTATATATGATCAACCTATCTCTAATAATCGGCTATGTACCACAGGCCTTCAAGGTGGCTGCAGTTAAACCTTTACTCAAAAAGCCATCTCTAGACCCAGCAGTCTTAGCTAATTATAGGCCAATCTCCAACCTTCCTTTCATATCAAAAATCCTTGAAAGAGTAGTTGTCAAACAGCTAACAGATCATCTGCAGAGGAATGGTTTATTTGAAGAGTTTCAGTCAGGTTTCAGAGTTCATCACAGCACAGAAACAGCTTTAGTGAAGGTTACAAATGATCTTCTTATGGCCTCTGACAGTGGACTCATCTCTGTGCTTGTCCTTCTTGACCTTAGTGCAGCATTCGATACTGTTGACCATAATATCCTATTAGAGCGATTAGAACATGCTGTAGGTATTACAGGTATTGCACTGCAGTGGTTTGTATCATATCTATCTAATAGACTCCAATTTGTGCATGTAAATGGAGAGTCCTCTTCACACACTGAGGTTAATTATGGAGTTCCACAGGGTTCAGTGCTAGGACCAATTCTGTTTACATTATACATGCTTCCCCTAGGCAGCATCATTAGAAGACATAGCATACATTTTCACTGCTATGCAGTTGACACTCAGCTCTATCTGTCCATGAAGCCAGATAACACACACCAATTAGTTAAACTGCAGGAATGTCTTAAAGACATAAAGACTTGGATGGCCACTAACTTTCTGCTTCTTAACTCAGATAAATCTGAGGTCATTGTACTCGGCGCTGAAAAGCTTAGAAATATGGTATCTAACCAGATTCTTACTCTGGATGGCATTACCTTGGCCTCCAGTAACACTGTGAGGAACCTTGGAGTCATTTTCGACCAGGATATGTCCTTCAACGCACATATTAAACAAATATGTAAGACTGCGTTCTTCCATTTGCGCAACATCTCTAAAATTAGAAATATCCTGTCTCAGAGTGACGCTGAAAAACTAGTTCATGCATTTATTACTTCCAGGCTGGACTACTGCAATTCATTATTATCAGGATGTCCAAAAAACTCACTGAAAAGCCTTCAGTTAATCCAAAATGCTGCAGCAAGAGTACTGAGAGGGACTAGAAAGAGAGAGCATATTTCTCCTGTTTTGGCTTCCCTTCATTGGCTTCCTGTTAAATCCAGAATTGAATTCAAAATCCTGCTCCTCACATACAAGGTCTTAAATAATCAGGCCCCATCTTATCTTAATGACCTTGTAGTACCATATTACCCTATTAGAGCACTTCGCTCTCGCTCTGCAGGCCTACTTGTTGTTCCTAGAGTATTTAAAAGTAGAATGGGAGGGAGAGCCTTCAGTTTTCAGGCCCCTCTTCTGTGGAACCAGCTTCCAGTTTGGATTCGGGAGACAGACACTATCTCTACTTTTAAGATTAGGCTTAAAACTTTCCTTTTTGCTAAAGCATATAGTTAGGGCTGGACCAGGTGACCCTGAATCCTCCCTTAGTTATGCTGCAATAGATGTAGGCTGCCGGGGGATTCCCATGATGCATTGAGTTTTTCCTTTCCAGTCACCTTTCTCACTCACTATGTATTAACAGACCTCTCTGTATTGAATCATATCTGTTATTAATCTCTGTCTCTCTTCCACAGCATGTCTTTTATCCTGTCTTCCTTCTCTCACCCCAACCGGTCGCAGCAGATGGCCGCCCCTCCCTGAGCCTGGTTCTGCCGGAGGTTTCTTCCTGTTAAAAGGGAGTTTTTCCTTCCCACTGTCGCCAAAGTGCTTGCTCATAGGGGGTCATATGATTGTTGGGCTTTTCTCTGTATCTATGAAGCGCCTTGAGGCGACATTTGTTGTGATTTGGCGCTATATAAATAAAATTGAATTGAATTGAATAGAAATGATTGTGAGCCACCCGTGTCCCTCAGTATTCTCACGGGCTTCTGATCCCCAGGAAACCCTGTTAAGGAGACATAACCATCAAAAATGAAGGGTTTAAAACACTTATCAGGTTCACTCATGGTCACATGAGAGGGGGAGCTCAGCGACTTGACTAGGCCAACCCCTTTAGCTTGTTTTAATTGCTGGGGCACTTGTTTACGTTTAAGAGCCAAACACTCAGAAACTATATGCCCCACTTTGTGACAGTAAAAACATTGTCTATCAGACTTGGAACTCGAAGAACCCCTAGGTTGAGGGTGCGGCTTTGTGTCCTTTTTCATTTGTTCATGATAGTGTGATTCGGATTTAACCGCAAACACGCTTTCTTGCGTCAAAGCGAATTCTTCTGCCAAGACAGCTGCCCCCTGCAAAGTGGCGACTTTTTGTTCATTCAGGTACAGCACTGTACGGTCAGGAACACAGTTTTTGAATTCCTCAAACAATATCAGTTCATGCAGTGCGTTAAACCCTGAAACTTTGCTTGCTTGACACCACCTATCAAATAGTATCCCTTTTTCCCTTGCAAACTCAAGGAATGTTTGAGCAGTGGATTTCCTCAGGGTCCTGAAACGCTGCCTGTAAGCTTCAGGCACCAACTCATAGGCTTTGAGTATAGCGCTTTTGATATTGTCATACACAAGACTGTCCTCGATAGTGAGAGCTGCGCATACTTCCTGTGCTTTACCAATTAATTTGGACTGAAGCAAAAGGGGCCAAACCTCCTTGGGCCAATGTAAAGCCATAGCAATTCGCTCAAACGCATTAAAATAGGCCTCCACCTCAATCTCCCTGAATGGTGGAACTAGGGCAATGTTTTTGCCTACATCAAATGTTGGAGGTGCAGGAGCAGGGGGAGAATTATCTGAAGGATTACCATCGTTATCTTCATCCTTCACTGAAGGTGGAGCAAAGGCTCAGGAGACAATTTGTTAGCTTGCAACTCCAGGTGACGCAACCTAATAGATGTCTCAGCTTCTAACTGCCGACACTTTAGCTTGAACGCAAGCTCATCCTTACGTTCCCTTTCTTTGGCCTCAAGTTCAAGTCGAGCCAAACGTACCTTTAAGCGTGCACTAACACTGGGATTACTGGATTCGACAGAGAAGGCCTCAAACCGTGGAAGAGAGGCTGGTGGCTTTCCCCCCACCCGGTTTGACCATTGTTGGTGTCCCCGCCCCCTCCTCAGCACAAACCTTAGACTGATCAGGGGTTTCGAGGACCGACGCGGCATCCCCCGAGTCCACGTCTAAAGGGAACACACTTTTCCCAACCAACCCACTGACAACAAGAGACTTCAACTCGCTCTTCTTCATGGACTTAGCCACAGGGATTTCATAATGCGCGGCAACAGCACATAAATCCTCCTTCCTACATGCATCAAGCTGGTCCAACGCAGGCTTACCTATAAAATCACCCAGGCTAAACTGTGCCATATCCAAAATTAATCCCGGACGAGCCCCCACTTATGTTACGCCCCACTTAAAAACGAAGTGCTGACTGGGGTGAGGGGTAACACAAAGTGAAAGAGAAAAGATAAACTACTGGAGAATAGATGTCAGTAAACATGATTTATTTCCAAAAACTACTGCAGTAAAAATAAACACAGGGAAGCTCTTTTCTTCAGGGTCTCCAAAGCCAAAACACCCCCTTTAGCTAATAATTAAACCCAGTACTCTCTAACCAAAACAAAATACAATGGCTGAGCTCCCTGCCTAACCAAAAACAGGAGAAAACAGTTGAAACAAAAATGGCAGAGAACCCCTACCTGCTTCCACAACGATGAACTAAATAACACAGTAAGGGCACACCTTTGCTTACAATAAAAGAAAGACAACCAAAGTTTTACAGAGTTCAAGTTCTCACACACACACACACACACACACTAAGGCCCGCTGCCCAAAACACTACAGCTCACAGCCCTGGCAAAAATGGGGGAAGTGGCAGGGGTGTGGCAGTTTAGGATAGCAGACTATATGCCGTGGCTGACGAGCTGGAACACACCTCAGCTGTGGCTCATGAGGCAGACCTGCAACACAAGAAAAGGAGAAAAAAAACTCTTCTACAGAGGGAGAGCCACTAGAGGTCAGCGACCGTAACAGTGACTGCAGACTAAATTGGGCTACATTAAGTTCATTACTTTTCTTTTATCCCGCCGCCTATGCATCACTTTGAGAGTTAATATGAGATCTCTCTCTGTGAAAAAATAACTAAAAACCCCACTGACGTGTGTATAAATCTATATACGTATAATGTCCCGCTGGGCAGCAACTTAAAAAAAACAACTTTTATTGAAGTGTTGTGAACGCAGCGCGCTGGGGCGAATGTCCGCGTTTGCCCAATAGAAAGGAGGAAGCCAGCCAGGCACAGAAAAGAAAGAAACACTCCAGGGCAACGCTGCTGTAACTTTTACTCATTGAGAAATGTTTCCCTGCTTGCATCAAGCCCGGCTGGTGTCCCCTGAGATCCATATCCCATCCTGATTGGTGGGTTAATTCAGCTCCGCACACAACACTGTAAAGTGTCATACATTATCAAACTAACATTAAATTTTCATATTAAGGTGGGGGCCAAAAACTATCATCCTGCAGGCCACAATGGGCCCACGGGCCGCGAGTTTGAGACCCCTGGTGTAGGAGGACACCTACTCTGTGTCTGGTTAAGTATAAGAGCCCTTTGTTAGGGGGACCGCTGGACTCTTAGCACCAACTTTGGGGTCACAGGGTCACATCTCGAACACACACACACACACACACACACACACACCTACACTATGCACAGACTGGTACTCTTTGTTCATACCTGTGTAAGACGTCATATGTTAATGAACTTATGCATATTCATGTAACCTCAATAAAGAGCAGTGTTACGAGGGAGCAGACGAGAGCGACTGAGGTCAAGTGAAGGAACGGCGCTGTCACAGTTCTCTCCCTCATGAATTGTCTGGTTCCAGCGGTGGGTCTGTGCTAGACGACCCATCACCAGCTTTTTCCAGCTTTTTCCACTGGTTACCAGTACGTGGTAGAATCCACTTCCAGATCTTGTTGTTTGTCTTTAAATCTCTGAGTGATTGGCTCCATCTTATCTCTCTTTAACAAAATAATCCAAGTCGAGCCCTCAGGTCTGCAGATAAGTAGCTTCTGACCATAACTAGACGTAAAAACAGAGGTGAGCTTTATCGATCGCTGCAGCCAAACTCTGGAACAGTCGCCCTTCACATCAGGTCGTCACCAACACTCGACATTTTTAAAACCCGGTTGGAAAGACATTTGTACTCTGTAGCTTTCAATTCTGATGAGTCTTTATAGTAATTACTGTGTATGTTTCCTATTTTCTCTCTACTCTGTGCAGCACTTTGGCTCAAGCTGTTTTTAAATGTGCTGATAAATAAATGTAGATTTCTTTGAATAAAACAGTGGAGCCGAGCTTTGAGCTCAGTGTGTAACAGTGTGTGTATGAGAGCCATGTAATGGCCATGTGTGCCTGCTGACTGTGCTGCTCTGACCCCCCTCCTCCTTTCAGGGTGGAGCCTGCTGGAGTCCGATGGTTGAGACCAGGTCTGAGGAAGTGTAAGTGTGTTTTTAATGGGATTCATGAAAACAAAGCAGCACACATTCAACCATCTTTATCATGTCAGGAGTCATCATCAAAGTGTCAATCAATAAACAGATGATGGATCAATAACTGCAGCTGGATTGTGTTTGTTCTCTCCATCAGATTCCTGTCAACTCACAATCGACACAAACACAGTGAACACAAAGCTCCAACTGTCTGACAACAAAAGGAAGGTGACACGTGTGGAGGAGGTTCAGTCATATCCTGATCATCCAGACAGATTTAATGATTATCAGCTGCTGTGTAGAAATGGTCTGACTGGTCGCTGTTACTGGGAGGTCGAGTGGAGAGGAAAAGTTTTTATATCAGTGAGTTACGGAAACATCAGAAGGAAAGGAAACAGTTATGACTGTGAGTTTGGAGGAAATGATCAGTCCTGGAGTCTGATCTGCTCTGAGACATTTGGTTATTATGTCAGGCACAATAACAGAGGAACATACATCTCCTCCTCCTCCTCTGTCTCTAACAGAGCAGCAGTGTATGTGGACTGTCCTGCTGGCACTCTTTCCTTCTACAGAGTCTCCTCTGACACTCTGATCCACCTCCACACCTTCAACACCACATTCACTCAAACTCTTTATCCTGGGTTTGGGTTTCCTTGGTCTCCTGGTGCCTCAGTGTCCCTGTGCTGAGTGGGGTGTAAAGAGTGTCTCCTGTTACAGAAACACTCTGACTGTTGAACAGATAGTTCAGTCTGTACATGTCTGTCTCTTTCACTCACAAACACGTTTTCAGATTCATGGATTCAATCAGTTGATGTTTGAAACTCTTCTAAATGATTCCTTGTAAAGTTCTTCCTCTTCAGTCACAAACAAACAGGAAGTGATGTCACATGTGTTCCTGTCCACACAGCAGAATGAGTCTATTGCTGACAGTGATGTACAAACAGAGTGAGCATTTCTGAGGCCCAAAATAAACTGAGTAGTTCACTGAATGAACAATGGACTGTTAGCTCAGATCCTTCATCATTAGTATGGATTATATATGTATATGTATTATATTAGTATCATATATATCAGGTGCTGCTGGTTTCAGTCATTGTGCAAATGTGCTGTTTGTAAGGTTGTAAAGCTGCAGTCAGCTGAGACTGAAGAAGTCACCTGATCAGTGAGCAAACGTTTCTGAAAACGTCCAGATGAACAGAATCAACCTTTTGGGATCAGCCAGCAATGCAACATCATTGTTGTTCAGGTTCAGAGGTTTGCAGGAATGAACTGATGACCAGAAACAGCTGCAAAGTCCAATAAAATACCAGCTGGAGTTCAGCTGCATTTGAAGAAGTCAAAGAAAAGTAAGGATGGCAAAGGGCGATGTTTTCTTCCAAAGAACTGAAAACATGGTTGACGCCTCATTAGAAGAATAATCTGGACATTTGTGAGGAACTCTAACCAAGAAAGCAACGTCAAACAGATCCAACAGACAGTTTCCATGACTGGAAGTGTTGAGTGTAAAAATGCTACATTGCATTATTGCATCCTCTCACCACAGGAGGTGCTGTTGGCACCACTGATTGCTGATCAGCTGTTCTCTGATGATCTGATTGATACTGTGAATAACGGGACTCACTGAACTCTGTGACACAGTGAAGATTACAGAGTTTAACTTCAACATCTGACTGACGTCACACAGACAGAAGGATGAACCAGTGAGGCACAGAACACAGTTACTGGAGATACTGGATCAGCTCCATGTGAACCTCTGATGGAGAAGCTGCTGAGCCAGAGAAACATCAGGACATGACAGGCAGCTGCACTTATCTAACAACATGTAGCAGAGCTGATCTATGTTAGAGGATCTATCACAGCAGCTGAAGCCAAAGTCCAACACTGGATAGCAGCTGAGCCTGTGCTGAGTGTAGTGTTACAGGAAAAGGGCAGAAACACTGACACTGGTAGCTCACAGTGATGCTGACTGGGGCACAGAGCTGAATGATGCAGCATCAGGACACTGTTTCAGTCTGACTGACAGAGAAACCTGTAGCTGTATCTACATGTGAGGCAGAGGCTACACAAGCAGCTTTCTATGTTTCACAGTGACTGAGATCTTCAGTGGGGGTGGACATGCTCCTGTACAGACCTCTGAGGAGAACCAAGGTGCAGTCAAAGAGTCCAGTCTGTCCTCACAGATGTGAACATGTGGTTTCATCAGGTCTGCTGTCAGCTAGCAGGCTCACATCAGAATCACTGTTCCTGAAAAACACAGTCTGTGTGACATCATCAGTCAGCTGATCGTCCCAGATCTGAATGGTTTCTGTCTCTACTGAGGAAGTCAGAGAATATCACTGAGGTGTGGATCAGGTCTGAGTGAGCTGTGGAGGGACAGCTTTAAACAGTCCACAGGTCTCACGTCCTGCTCAGTCTGGTAGCAGATACCTCGTATTGTTCCAGATGTGCTGACATCACCAGCAGCAGCAGCACAGCTGTGTGATACGATGAATCTCAGTTATTGATCCAACACACAGTAAATACAAAGATCAGGATTTCTGAGAGGAATCATTATGAGTCTGAACACATGATCACTGAATGTTAGTCTCCACAATAATAAGCTAACACAACCAAACACAGCTTTCAGCTCTTATTTTGAAACTGGCTTATTTAGAGAGCTGTGATGTGAGCGTGCCTGGCTCTGAGGCACTTGGGTCAGCCTCTGTTGTTTAGAAGTGTTACAGACTGTGAATGACACAGACCTGTCAGTTTTCCATGTTTGTCTGTAACACAGCTCAGGGGCTCCATGCTGAACGCATCCATCCAGTGTTATTGATCCAGTACTAATACCAGCATTGGGATCAATACTACAATACACAATCACATGTGTCCACGTGATGCAGTTTGAAGAGCAATAAGATGTCTCTGTATGAGGAGGCGGGGTCACAGGAGGTTCACAGAAACTCTGCAGCAGCATCATCAGCTCACATGGAAACTTTGATGATTCACTTCTGTGGTGTTTTTACAGAAACACGTCACAAAATTAGCTCCACCTGTTTTGTGTGTGAGCTTTGAGTTTCTTGTCTTCATTCTGGATTCTTGTGTTGCTGTTTTTACACACAGCAGATATTTCCTGGTTGCTTCCTTGATGACCACATGAAGCTTTCTGAAGGTTGGATTGAAAACGCTTCATTACTCAAAGCTTTCCAACACAGGCCTCTGTGCTGCCATCTGGTGGACAAACATATGAAGTGCAGCGTGAAGCTACAAATTAAACTGCTTCAGCTACGTTTATATATAACATACTATAACCTATATAACTATATGTATAGTGTATTATGTAGGTTTTAGAGCTGGGGGTAGAATTGCTGATGGCCTGGTTGTTATTTATGTTCCCCATGGTTCACCAGCTCTCACACAACATCAGCACCAATGATCCACGTCCTTATAAACCTCTGAATCAGGTCCTGAAGCTGTGACGTCCTGAGTGAAGACCTCACTGATCACATGACTCTGGTCACCTGGACTCAGTGTTTCTGAAGCAGTGTGCTGGGTTTTTAAAAATCCGTGGCTGCTGCCTGATGTTGGGCCCACAGAGGAAGACGACTCACTCGCTCTTCTTCACTTCCTCCTTAAACATGTGGAAGGAGAGCAAAGTGCTGCCAGACTCTTATTTCTGACAGGAACAGAAGAAACCACAGCAAACTGTTCCAGTTCTTCATCTTCATCACAATCTATTTATTTCTGATGGTGTCTTCAGTCTGAGGGTTTGAAGTTTCCATGTCTGTGTGATGTGTGGTGTGAAGGCTGCTGGTTAAACTGGGACTCACTGTTTAAAGCACTGAGTGCTCATAGAGAGATGCTCCATGAGTCCCAGTACAGACTACAAACATGGTGGAAACTTAGCTTTGATATCCACACACTCTGCACGTCTGTGAGTAACTGTGATGAAGATGTGCAGAGATCTGTGTACAAACAGGAGAAAGACTGTAAAGACTCTGTGCTTCTAACAGCCTCTGTTAACATATGTGAGGCTGTTTGTTGTTGTTGCCATGGAGCTTTTCACTGTTTGGGTCAGCAGGTCATGTGATCAGGTTTGTTCTGTTAAAGCTGGACGATGGTTCAGTGTCAGGGTTTGTTTGCATTCATCAATAAATATCTAAATAAATCAAAGACTCCATGTTTTTTCTTTCATCATGTGACCTCTGCTCATCCATCTCTGTGTGTATCAGGATACATTTAGTTCATAATACACAGAAAAATCAGAGTTATTACCTGTAATAAATGTGAAAGTAAAGATTCCTGCATTGATAACCAGGCAGGACTGAAACACATCCAAGCTGTCACCACGGTAACAGCACCGTCCATCCACAGGTGAGGGGAGGAGCAAAAAGAGGGACTTTCACCATTTTATACTAAAAACACTCAACTAATGTTTCTAATATGAAACAAATAAGCCCACATTAATGTGAGCATTTATTCAATAATAATAATAATGATTTCCTCCTGATCTCATTTCCATAGCAGAGAAAACTGTGGTGTATATTGAGGTGGAGGGTGTGGTCTATGGCTCAGGTGTAGAGTGAGGGTGGGGTGCACCACAGCAGCATGCTGGGACTGCTGAGGGTGGAGGAGGGAGTGATGATGACATCAGAGCTGCAGCAAAGCAGTCAGCAGCACAGAGACCAGTGAATACACAGTCTGTTCATCTTTGCATAGATACAATATATAGCACAATATTGAATGACAGAGACACGCTGTGTGAGCTTCCACAGATACACTGACGTCAGTATCCAGAGTCCTCCTGCTGTCCAGCTGCAGCTAGAATCAGCTCCCCTCTGTGAACAACAGCACAGCGTCAGTGTTTCACACTCAGTGAAAGGAGAAAACAGCAGAAGAACACCATGTGTGCTACGTTTCCCAGGACACACTACAAACTGCACAAATACAGAGCAGCACGTGGAAGGACCTGGAGCTGCATTTAAAGAGAAAAGACAGCGTGATGTCCTGTATGGACAGGTGGAAGGAACCAAGTCCTCAGCTGAAACACTCGTGTTTGTCCACAGACAGGAAACACAGCAGGAAACTTTCTCACAGAAGTGCAGCTCATGGATAACACACTTCCTGTCAGTCAGAATGAGGCTGGAGCCAAACACAGAAAGGTGTTTTTGTCCAGATGAGCCCAGAGAAGAAACACGAGTGTTCACAGACATCACAAGCTCAGAGAGGTGAAACATGAGGTTGGAGTCCTCGTCAGCATTCAGAAGAGCTGCTGTGAAACCCTGAGTACTCATGACAGACTCTGATGGCACAAACACATCATGATTCAAACACAAAGACAAACATGGAGCTCCTGATCCTCCTGCATGAGAACAAGCTGACATGAGCGCTGTGTCTGAGAGTGTCTCCCTGTCACAGTGACAATAACACAGCTGCTGCTCACAGTCATTAAACGGACCTGAGGTCAGCTGCTAGGACGTCTCTGTGCTCCTTACATATGAACCATGTGACCTCACATCAGTGCTGTGGATGACTGTAGTCATAGAAGAGTAGAGCTGTAGCAGGTGGTGTGAGGAGGAGGAGGAGGTGGTGTATTCTAGTTAACGCAGTACTGAAACACTCCAGCAGAGGGCGCTGTTAAGTCCTTATTGTAATACAGTTACTGTGTGCAGTTATACTTCATACATAATCTGCACTTATTTCCATCAGACATGCTGTCAGTAAATGATTGGTTTCTATTGATTCTACTTCCTGTTGACTAGTTTGATGACAGTGAAACAATCACAGCTGATTGTGTGATGATGTAAACTGTCACTGTTACATTCAGTGTGTGTGACATAATGTTAGTGCAGGGCTGATAACAGCCTGGTTCTGTTAGAAACACATGAACGTGTCCATAGATCAGTGTGTGTTTAACATGAGAGCTTCAGCCCTGCTGATGTGTTCAATAAAGACATGTAGGAAAACTGATGAGACTCTGAAATAACTCTTTATATTTATAATGTAACTCTGCATCAAAAGAACAACAAAGGATCCCAGACAGGTTTATGTGAACAAAGACGATTCTGATGTTTCTGTGTTTCTAACAGTTTGACATTATTAGTAAACAGACTGCAGTGAACAGGATTTATAAAGAGCTTATATATAAAGATATGACAGCTGTTTGACAAGTTTATCACTGTGTGTTTGGACCTGATCAGTCCAGCTGTTTACTTGAAATATCTTCATTTACCTGTTCTGTTATATTTATGTTCTTGTCTCTGTTGAAAAACACATTTTAATGTCCCTCAGATTTTTCTCCCAGATGAATAAATATAAAAATGACACAAACTGACTGCAGCTACTTTTTGTCCTTTCTGTCAAAAACCTTCATGTGACTCATGAGAGACACGTTTCAGCTGTTTGTGACAGATCAGAGGCCAACAAGTCATTTATAACACTTTCCATCATTGTTTAGCACAAACACATGTTGACACAGCAGCGGGGCCGCAGTGAGAGTCATGGACATGGACATGGAGGAAGGCGGTTTTAGTGTGGGAATCAAATTTGGGTTTAGGAAACTGGGAAGAAAAAACGACTGCCTTGCGTGGAGAATTGAAAAGTGTCTGCGTGATATTCTGGATTAGGCTCTTTGAAAAGATCAGGACAGAAGGACGTGGATAGGTGCTTTATTGAACAGCAGGACATCACACACTAACTTGTTGTTTTCTTAGCAGTGCACAAACTACCCTTTTTGTTGTTATGTATTGGTCAACCAGGAACTAGCCCTCTAACAGGCACTTCTGTATTTTACCAATGGGGGACAACAATTCACTCTATTACATTCCTCCCCTTTTAGATTTGTAATTGAAATAAGCAACCCTTTAAAGAATGTATTTCACTGCCCCCACCAAAAGAAATGTTCTGTGGCCTTTACGAACAAAGAACAAATGTAGCCATTACTTTTATTATTAAACTGTTCACTTCTAAAATAACTGGCAGTAAATAACTAAAACATAACTCTACATTTTCAAAGATTCAGTCTCTTTGGGGGAACTCTGCGTCTCTCTGGGTATCTGCGTTCCACAGATGGGCTTTGGGTGGTTTCTGGGGTGGATACTGGTGGTTCATCGGTTGTCTGTTTAGGTGGTTCAGGAGGTAAGGGGTGTGATGTTAAAATCCCAGGTGGACTTGGTGGTATCTCTGGAACAACACTGTCCATAATCACTTCTGACCGTCCCTCTGAAACCGGTGAAAATATAACTGGGGGTTTCTCCACAGTCTGTCTCCATGGTAACAGGTGGTCCACATGTATTGTGCGTGTTCTCTGTCCCTCTTGTATCAGGTAAGTAACACGTCCCATTTTCTTCAGAACTGTTCCCTGAGTCCATTTTGTCCCCCCCCTCCCCCCCCCCGAAGTTTCGGATACGCACAGCGTCTCCCTCCGAAAAAACACGAACAGGTTGGGTTCTGTAATCATGGTGTCGCTTCTGCTCAGACTGTTTCTGTTCAATGTGTCTGCTTAGTTCAGGTTTCAGCAGGCTGAAGCGAGTCCGGATCTGACGTTTCAGGAACAACTCTGCTGGTGTACGACCCGTCACAGTGTGTGGTGTACTGCGATACATGATAAGGAAGTTTGCCAAACGATGACTGAGTGGCAATGTGGCCTTACCATCTGCTTCCAGCACATTTCTCATCAGGGATCGTTTCAGGATTTGTACTGACGTCTCTGCTGCCCCGTTTGATGCAGGATGATAGGCAGGAACAGCCGTGTGTCTGATCCCATTTAACTCCAGAAACTGATTGAATTCCTTTGACACAAGTTGAGGTCCATTGTCTGAAACAAGCTCTTCTGGAAGTCCATATGAAGCAAATAACCCTCTCAAAACCTCAATGGTGTTGTGTGAGGTAATGGATGGCATAGGGAACACTTCCAACCATTTTGAATGACTGTCAATTACAACTAAAAAGTACTGCTTGCCTTTTTCAGCGAAATCGATGTGAATCCGTTGCCAAACTCTCTCAGGCCACTTCCACGGATGGAGTGGTGCAACGGGTGGTGACTTCTGTACAGCCTGACAGACTGAGCAGCTTTGAACCAGTTCTTGTATATCACCATCACAGCCTGGCCACCACAGGTAACTGCGAGCGAGTGCTTTCATACGACAGATACCTGGATGTTCATGATGCAGGTCTTCCAGCACTTTCTGTTGGTAAACTGGTGGAATGATGACCCGTTGTCCCCAAAGAACACATCCTTGTTCTGCTGACAGCTCGTGTCTGCATGTAAAGTAAGGCTTAAGTGATTCGTCTTGCATTTAACTCGGCCACCCATTCATGGTGTAGCTCCAGACCTTGCTGAGGATTGGATCCTTCATGGTTGCTCTCTCAATGTCTTTAGCTACTATTGGTAGCTCTTCCACATGTGAGAAATAGAAGATACTTCCCTCCTCTGCGATGTTGTTTGGCGTATTCCGAGGTAGACGTGACAATGCATCTGCATTGGCATGTTCAGCTGATCTTCTATATTCAATGTCATAGTTGTATGCCATTAGAATAAGAGCCCAGCGTTGCATTCTTAGTGCAGCGAGTGTTGGGACAGCTGACTTTGGCCCTAGTATAGCCAGCAGTGGCTTATGATCTGTTATGAGGGTGAATTTCCTTCCACACAGATATTTATGGAATTTCTTTACTCCAAAAATTATGGCAAGGGCCTCTTTTTCTATCTGGGCATACTTCCGCTCAGCTTCAGTTAATGTTCTTGATGCGAAAGCCACAGGCCTTTCCTCTCCATTTTCCATGACATGAGAGATGACTGCGCCCAATCCGTAAGGTGACGCATCGCAGGCTAACTTCAATGGCAGATTTGTGCTGTAGTGCACCAACACTTTGCTCTGCAACAGTAGACTTTTTGCATCCCTGAATGCTTTTGCACATTCCATGGTCCAAATCCATTTAGCATCTTTTCTCAACAGGTTATGCAAAGGCTGAAGAATGGTGGATGGATTTTCCAAAAATCGACTGTAGTAATTTAGAAGACCAAGAAAGGACTTCAGTTCAGTGACGTTTGTTGGTTCTGGTGCATTTGCTATGGCTGCTACCTTTTCCTCTAAAGGATGGAGACCATCCCTGTCAATACGATGTCCCAGGTACTCCACACTGCTCTGAAGAAAATGGCACTTGGAAAGCTTCACTCTGACACCATGCTTCTCCAGACGTGTGAGTACTTCCTCCAACCCCTTCAAATGATCCCTTTCAGATGAAGCAGTGATGAGGACGTCATCCAAAAAGCAGGTCACATGCTCCATCCCCTGAAGGATTTGATCCATCACAGACCGGAAAAGAGCTGGAGCACTGGAAACACCGTAGCTGAGGCGATTGTATTTATAGAGACCTTTGTGTGTGTTGATGACCAGATACTTCTCTGATTCTTCATCTAACTGTAGCTGCTGATAGGCATGAGAAAGGTCAAGTTTACTGAGGGATGTTCCTCCAGCTAAAGTATCAAACAAATCTTCAGTATTAGGAAGTGGGTATCTTTCCTCTTCAACACACTGGTTGACACTGACTTTGTAGTCACCACATATCCTAATTGTTTTGTCTGCTTTTGGCACAGTAACAATAGGGGATGCCCACTCACTTTTCTCAACCTTTGAAATAACCTTCACCTTTTCCAATCTGTCCAGCTCCTTTTCCACAGCTTCTTTTAGTGCATAAGGAACTGGGCGAGCTTTACAGAAAATTGGTGTAGTGTTTGGTTTAGTGTGGATTCTAGCTTTAAATCCCTTTATGCAGCCTTGGTCATCTGAAAACACTGCCTGATGGCGCTGAATCACTTCTAGTACTCCTGGCTTTGCTTCTTTCTGCACCAGTACCTTGTGTACTGTGAAAATCTGTTTCCAGTTCAGCTGTAGTTTCTTTAACCAGTTTTGTCCAATCAGAGCTGGTCTGTCTCCCTGAACAACGATCAGTGGTAGGGTGATGTTTTGGGTCCCATACTGTACTGGTAACATAATATATCCACGCACAGCAATGTGTTGGCCTGAGTAGGACTTGAGCTTTAGCCCACTGGCTGATTTTATAGGGAAATGAGTGAGATGCAACTGATAATACTTGTCTGATACCACCGACACTGCTGATCCTGTATCCAGCAGCATGGTTGTGTTCTTGCTTCCAAGCACAACATCCACTGTGTATCCCTTCTCACTGGAGGTGATGGAGTACATTGAATAAACTCCAAAAAGTTCAGCTTCATCATTCCTACTTGAGCATTCATCCTCAGTTTCCAAATACTGAGTTTGCTGATTGAATTTTTTATTCCTGCAAGCACGTGCAATGTGTCCTATTTAAGCACAAACATGACACTTTTAACTCTTAAATTTGCACTCACGTGCTGAATGCTTTCCACCACAACGATAACATGGTTGCTTCACTCCTGTGTCTTTTTTAGGTCCCTTCCAGTTCTTTGCTTTGTTATCGCCCTCTTGCCTGTTCTGTCCTTTCCATCCTTTGTTGAAAAAAATTGGAGCATTTGTTAAGGCATTTACGTGGTGAGGGTCCTGGAGTCCTGAGAACTCCATCGCATTTTTCGAAGCGAGTTCCATGGATATGGCAATCTCACATGCATGTGGAAATGTAAGATCTTTTTCCGATAGTAGCCTGCGCTGCACAGCATCAGAACGCAGCCCACTAACAAAACGATCCCTCAGGGCCAAATATTGTCCAAAATCACATGTGGCTGACAACTGCCTCAGGGCGACAACATAGTCTGAAACTGCCTCCCCTTCTTTCTGGTTACGTTCAGTGTTGGGACTAACGCGTTATTAAGTAACGCGTTAGAGTAACTACGTTATTATTGTGGTAACGAGCACGGTAACTAGTTATTATGCCAAAATCAGGAACGCGTTAGTCGTTACTGGGATTTCGATAGGGTCGTTACTCGTTACTTCGTGTGGTGGCTATCGCGGAGCTTCCGCAGATTCAGTAACATTAGCAAGTGGTGGAAGCCAGCAGGTGGATGAGAGGAAGGGGACGCAGAAGGAAAAGAGACCCGAGGCGGCCGCCGGTCCAAGTGTGAACTGAACTTCAGGTAAGAAGTTATGACCTGCAGTCTATCTGGGTCAGATATAAACCAAGTTTAGGTGGAGTTTATTTTCGTTATTCTGACTTTTTTCGTACTGCGTACTAGCTAGCATGACAGAGTTTCTATACAGCTGGGTGGGTGCTATGAAGTTAATGATGTTGAACTTTATTTTGTTCATAAGTTATTAGAGTTGCCAACCGTCCCGTCTGGTATTCAGAGAAAAATATTACGCGTTTCTTATTGAGGTGAAAAGGAACAGTTTGTCCCGGACTTCAGCTACAATGAAAAAGGCACAAAGCTGGAGTTATTCTGTGTCTTTGCTGCACAGCTGCCTCTTCTTCTCTCATTCTTCCCCTCTTTCTCCTGTTTCTACTTCAATCATGAAAACTGATCAATGATCAGCTGATCGGCTCTCTTGTTTGTTTATCGCCCACTTTGCGCCAGAAAGAGGAAACCAGCCGATGTCGTGTTAAACAACAGCAGCACGTTTAAGCTTGATCAGCTGTTGTTAGAATTTATTTAATATTAATTTCTAGTATCAGCTGATGTTTGCTTGAGCCACAGCTGCAAAAAAGCTGCTGGTCATGATATCTGTTTGGTTATCTGGTGAGAGGGAAACATGAAGATGAAACCAGGAGATGTCCTTACTGAATGATCAGAGCTGAACAGGTGATGGAGAAACAGGTTTACCTTTTAGGTGACATAAATGAGTTGAAGGGAAGTTATGATCTGTTTCTGAGAGACAGATAACCCCGGGATCCTTTTTTAGGTAGCTGACAGCTGGTAACTGTGCAGGTGCGGATCTAGCAACGTTTTACCAGGGGGGCCAGGTAGGGCATTAACAGGAAGAGGTGGGCACAAAGAAATACTTTTTTCTTATTTTCATTTAAAATGTCTAGATTTTAAAAAATAATTATCTGAATCTTACAACAAACGATTGATAGATTGATACATATATACCATCAGAACAGTGTACATCACTGTCACAACAGCGTTTGTTTTCATTCAAAGGCTTTATGATTTTTCCTATAATGGTGGGCCAGTCTCTAGTCAAAATGCCCGGGCCGATTTTTTGTCCCAGTCCAACCCTGTATGCAGCTCATCTGCAGTCTGGTGTTACCTACATCTTCCTATTCAGAAGGCAGAATTTCCGAGTTCTTCGAGAAAAAAGGAAAACTGAATAAAATGGGTGTGTGTGGCCTAAATGAGTGAAAAGCACAGATCTGGGGTTAAACTCATAGCTAATAAGACATTAGGCTTATGTTGTGTGTTGTGTAGCTGATGGTTGGTTTGGAGTGAATCTAGCTGATGATTTTTCTTTTGTTGTGAAGTTGAGCCTGCCAATTAGTATGATGGTATGATAAACCATGCTGATGGTATGATTTACCCTCCTGAGGTGAGGAGCTTGTGTCATGACTTAACAAGGCCTTTTTATTTTGTTACTTTCACTGTGCACTGAAAGTTTTGTTCGATAATCTCTGTTTGAGCAGATCTGCACGATTAGAACAGAAAGCGCTGTACGACACGTCGTCGAGAAAATTGTTACAAGTGAGCTTCTCCACATTAAAATGGGTCGGGAGAAAGTCACTTATCTGGGACAATTAGAGAGTAAGTTCCTGTCCAAAAAGGATTCAGCGAGGTAATCCGATCTAAAGTTCTCCTTTTTCTTTTTGAAATGACGTCATTTTGCTGAGAGTGGAAACGTAATGCGACGATCGATTCCACTATTAGCAAAGAAAGAAAGAATGAATGTATGAATGAATGAGTGAAAGAGAAAAAAAAACTGATTGGTAAAAGCTGACAAAAGCTGACAAGGCTTGACCACTACTCAAGGTTAACCTCCACCTAGACAGGACAAAGGGGTGGATGAATCTATGTGTGTTTCCTTTTGAAGGAGCAGAAAGATGACAGCAACATTCGAGGTTGCGTGATGATTTAACCTTTTAAATGCCACTTTCTGTGTTTGTGCATCTACCAGGGGTGTTATTCACTACCTTGTGTTGCTCACAGAGGAAACTGTGAGAAAGAGTGTATACATCTGCGCAGCGCTAACATTTGCATTTTCTTTTCTACAGCATTACAGTTCTTCATGTGAATTGATCATGTGATTTATACCAGGACAGCTGGTTGATGTTTTTTCCTACTATAGGATTTCTGGGTCTATGTGTGAAGAAAACTGTGTTTATAGGTTATGAGTGGTGATGCTGTTACACTGTGTTTTTGGGAAAATGTGAAGGTTACTTTGACAATGTGAATAACATATGAGAAATTTCCTGTGTTGAAAACTAGTGTCACTTCTTTCCACAGCTATGGATGGCTAACTTTATGGTCCTTTTATAGCACCTCTGGAACCTGTCGACCTGCGTCTGACCACCGGGATGGTCAATGTGTATTGCTAATGTTTGTTTTTCTAAGAGTACATGTAGAGAATTCAGCAGAAGCGGACAAGTGACATGAGAAAAACAAATAAGAGAGGCAGTGTTTATGGAATAGTTGAACATGGAGCTCATTAACTGGCCACTTTTGAGCTCCTAGTGATACATGAGTGGAGTGACTTTGCTTAAGGGAAGTCACCGATTACATTAATGTTAACTGAGTACATGGGATGATCCATGTCTGAGGCAAATTATGGTAATAATTGTAGTTTACTGATTTGAGAAAACCTGCACATGACACTTGTCTTGCTGATGTTGAATGCTTTATTACTCTTGTGATACAATTATTTATAGGTGTGAAGTTTGATTTCACTTCCAGATCTATTTTCCAGGCCATGATGGTGTGTATGCAGGCTCCTGGCAGAGCCAGGTGTTAAGCAAACTTAATATGCAAAACACGCTAACATCTTTTATTGCAGGGTTACCGGGCTACTCTGGAGGAGATGCCCTGGTGCTGCCTGGGACATGATCTAGCTAACCTTTTTCTTTAAGACAGGAATCTAGGTTTGATGAGTTGACTCATGGGAGTGTCCATGCGTCAAAAGGAGGGGTCCAGGATTAACATGAAACAATGTTTTCTATTATTGTTGCAGTGATTTGTGTGATTAACAGTTCATTTATGGGTATTAAACCTATGCAAGTGGAGCATCCATGTTCAGATGAGGCTTTGATGGCCTATAAGTGAAGTTCACTGAACTAAAAAATGTGGTTTGATGATTGTTGACATGCTCTCCAAATAGAGGTTTTTCCTCCTAGCAAGGAAATATAGGTGCAGCAGTCAGAGTATTGCTGGAAGGAATCTCCAGAGGCCCAGTGAGAAACAAGAACCATTCCGGGCATGGCTGACAGTCCAGGCAGTGGTTGAGGTCAAAGGTCGAGCTGTTTGGGGCCCATCATGAGATCAGACTTTGGAGCCACAGCAAGGACCACGAAGCTGCGTTGGAATGAGAACTGTGCCAAGGGGGCTTTCCAGAGGCCAACAGAGGAGTTTGTGGACAACAGACGGGCACCTGAAGGATGAGGGGAGCGTGCCAAGCTCCATCGACAGCGCAGAGGGAGTCCAAGGATGACATCATGATTCTGTGAAAAGCACAATTCAATTTCAATTCAATTCAATTCAATTTTATTTATATAGCGCCAAATCACAACAAATGTCGCCTCAAGGCGCTTCATAGATACAGAGAAAAGCCCAACAATCATATGACCCCCTATGAGCAAGCACTTTGGCGACAGTGGGAAGGAAAAACTCCCTTTTAACAGGAAGAAACCTCCGGCAGAACCAGGCTCAGGGAGGGGCGGCCATCTGCTGCGACCGGTTGGGGTGAGAGAAGGAAGACAGGATAAAAGACATGCTGTGGAAGAGAGACAGAGATTAATAACAGATATGATTCAATACAGGGAGGTCTATTAACACATAGTGAGTGAGAAAGGTGACTGGAAAGGAAAAACTCAATGCATCATGGGAATCCCCCGGCAGCCTACATCTATTGCAGCATAACTAAGGGAGGATTCAGGGTCACCTGGTCCAGCCCTAACTATATGCTTTAGCAAAAAGGAAAGTTTTAAGCCTAATCTTAAAAGTAGAGATAGTGTCTGTCTCCCGAATCCAAACTGGAAGCTGGTTCCACAGAAGAGGGGCCTGAAAACTGAAGGCTCTCCCTCCCATTCTACTTTTAAATACTCTAGGAACAACAAGTAGGCCTGCAGAGTGGGAGCGAAGTGCTCTAATAGGGTAATATGGTACTACAAGGTCATTAAGATAGGATGGGGCCTGATTATTTAAGACCTTGTATGTGAGGAGCAGGATTTTGAATTCAATTCTGGATTTAACAGGAAGCCAATGAAGGGAAGCCAAAACAGGAGAAATATGCTCTCTCTTTCTAGTCCCTGTCAGTACTCTTGCTGCAGCATTTTGGATTAACTGAAGGCTTTTCAGTGAGTTTTTTGGACATCCTGATAATAATGAATTGCAGTAGTCCAGCCTGGAAGTAATAAATGCATGAACTAGTTTTTCAGCGTCACTCTGAGACAGGATATTTCTAATTTTAGAGATGTTGCGCAAATGGAAGAACGCAGTCTTACATATTTGATTAATATGTGCGTTGAAGGACATATCCTGGTCAAAAATGACTCCAAGGTTCCTCACAGTGTTACTGGAGGCCAAGGTAATGCCATCCAGAGTAAGAATCTGATTAGATACCATATTTCTAAGCTTTTCAGCGCCGAGAACAATGACCTCAGTTTTATCTGAGTTAAGAAGCAGAAAGTTAGTGGCCATCCAAGTCTTTATGTCTTTAAGACATTCCTGCAGTTTAACTAATTGGTGTGTGTTATCTGGCTTTATGGAGAGATAGAGCTGGGTGTCATCTGCATAGCAGTGAAAATGTATGCTATGTCTTCTAATGATGCTGCCTAGGGGAAGCATGTATAATGTAAACAGAATTGGTCCTAGCACTGAACCCTGTGGAACTCCATAATTAACCTCAGTGTGTGAAGAGGACTCTCCATTTACATGCACAAATTGGAGTCTATTAGATAGATATGATACAAACCACTGCAGTGCAATACCTGTAATACCTACAGCATGTTCTAATCGCTCTAATAGGATATTATGGTCAACAGTATCGAATGCTGCACTAAGGTCAAGAAGGACAAGCACAGAGATGAGCCCACTGTCAGAGGCCATAAGAAGATCATTTGTAACCTTCACTAAAGCTGTTTCTGTGCTGTGATGAACTCTGAAACCTGACTGAAACTCTTCAAATAAACCATTCCTCTGCAGATGATCTGTTAGCTGTTTGACAACTACTCTTTCAAGGATTTTTGATATGAAAGGAAGGTTGGAGATTGGCCTATAATTAGCTAAGACTGCTGGGTCTAGAGATGGCTTTTTGAGTAAAGGTTTAACTGCAGCCACCTTGAAGGCCTGTGGTACATAGCCGATCATTAGAGATAGGTTGATCATATATAAGATCGAAGAATTAATCAATGGCAGGACCTCTTTGAGCAGTTTTGTAGGAATGGGGTCTAAAAGACACGTTGATGGTTTGGAGGAAGTAATTATTGAAGTTAACTCAGAAAGATCGATTGGAGAAAAAGAGTCTAACTTAACATCAATGGAACTAAGAGTAGCTGTAGATAATATTACATCTGTGGGATGATTATTGGTAATTTTTTCTCTAATGATAAAAATTTTATTTGTGAAGAAGTTCATGAAGTCATCACTAGTTAACGTTAAAGGGATGGTTGGCTCAAAAGAGCTCTGACTTTTTGTCAGCCTGGCTACAGTGCTGAAGAGAAACTTGGGGTTGTTCTTATTTTCTTCAATCAGTGATGAGTAGTAAGCTGTTCTGGCTTTGCGGAGGGCTTTCTTATAAAGCAACAAACTATTTCTCCAGGCTAAATGATGATCCTCTAAATTTGTGACACGCCATTTCCTCTCCAGATTACGAGTCATCTGCTTTAGGGTACGTGTTTGAGAATTATACCACGGGGTCAGGTACTTCTGATTAGAGACCTTAGTTTTCACTGGAGCTACAGTATCCAGAGTCGTACGTAGTGAGGAGGTGAAATTATTAACAAGATAATCGACCTCTGTTGGGGTAGCGTTCAGATAGCTGCTCTGCTCTGTGTTGGTACAGGGCATTGACGATGATAACAGTGGCTGGATTATATTCTTAAACTTAGTTACAGCGCTTTCAGAAAGACATCTACTTTGATAAAGTCCACTCTCCACTGCTGCGTAATCAATTATTGTAAATGTAAATGTTATCAAGAAATGATCAGACAGGAGAGGGTTTTCAGGAAACACTGTTAAATGTTCAGTTTCTATGCCATATGTTAAAACAAGATCTAGAGTGTGATTAAAGTGGTGGGTGGGTTCTTTTACATTTTGAGAGAAACCAATTGAGTCTAACAACAGATTAAATGCCATGTTGAGGCTGTCATTTTTAGCATCAACATGGATGTTAAAATCACCCACAATAGTTATTTTATCTGAGCTCAGAACTAAATTAGATATAAAGTCTGAGAAATCAGACAGAAACTCTGTGTAAGGCCCAGGTGGACGATAGATGATAACAAGTAAGACTGGTTTCTGAGTTTCACAGCTGGGGTGGACAATGTTAAGCATCAGGCTTTCAAATGAATTAAAAGTCTGTCTTGGTCTTTCATTAATTAATAGACTGGTGTGAAAAATTGTTGCCACACCGCCCCCTCGACCTGTGCTTCGCGATTTCTGGTAGTTAGAATGACTCGGGGGTGTTGATTCATTTAAACTAACATAATCATCCTGCTGCAACCAGGTTTCTGTAAGGCAGAGTAAATCAATTTGTTGATCAATTATTAAGTCATGTACTAACAGAGACTTGGAGGAGAGAGACCTAATATTTAATAATCCACATTTCACTGTTTTACTCTTTGGTTCAGATGTGGATACTGTATTGTTCTTTCTTTGTAAATGTTTAAGTTGTTTGTTGCTGGTTTTTAGTTTGTTTTTTGTCTTTTTGGAAGCAGACACAGTCTCTATGGAGATTCACAGGAACCAGAAGCTATGGTGGTGATGACAGCAGTTTCCTATGAACATCACCTAATGCTGTGTCACTGTATAGTGCATATGATGACACTCTGAAGACTGCTGGGATCATAACAGCAGTAAGATAACTGGACCCAGCACCCTTTCCACAGAGGGGTTTTTCTGCAGAGCATGGACAATGGAGGAGTCATAAGTATCCCCCTCGCAGGACGAAGGCCTGAAGTGAGGTGATGGGGGTTGATAGAGGCCATAAAATTAGAGTGCTGAAAAGGTCTGCAGCTTTGGAGATAGCTGAGACCCATGTTGACAAACAACAAAACTAACTGGTATGTTTGAATGTCTATTCTACATACATTTGGACTCTGGTCCTATGGACAGTGATGGAAACAACTGGAAGAGACATTTATGACGCCCTGCAGAACTTAAACCACTCTGCAGAGAGACATGTGATTTGCACGCCCAGAGGAGCACCACCAAGCTGAGATGTTTTTGAAAATGTTACTTTCTTATTTTAACTATTAACTTAACAATTCATTTGTTTGCTCGTAGGATGCAGTTTGCCATTGGATGAGATCAATGAGGAATGGGATAACTGCTAATACATTTGTTAAACTGTGTGTGTTTACAGTAATTTAGGGTGATTGACATATGCTGTGTATAAAAATGTTTGCATTGAAACTTTCAGACATGAGGTGACCATAACTGGGAACTTTTCTAGCATAAAGGTCAAAAAGGGGGGAATGTTAGGTGTTGTATTGTTGATTGTCATTTATGCTTAGAAATATCTACTTATATATGCTTAGAGTTTTATAATTAGTTTTAGATTGGTAGAGGTGTTTAATTAATTGTGTAGTGATAGGATGTGTGATCTTTAGCAGGCTGCAAAGGCTTGGTGTGGATTCCAGAGTGTTCTGGAATCCACACCTACATCCTGGGAGCATGGGAAGAGGTCGTACCTTGTTTTATTGTTTTATGGTAGGATAAACGTGGCTATATCTGTTTTAGGCTAAGTGCCTTTTGTTTAGATAGACTGCTGGACTTCCAGACCAGCAGGTTTAGGGAAGTCTTTATGGGGTCACGCTCTGACCCCCCCCCCCCCCCCCCGCCCCCCCCCCACACACACACACACAATCCTTTGTTCACATGTATACCTATGTAAGATGTTATATGTTAATGACCCTATGCATATTCATGTAACCACAATAAAAGGAGTGCTATGGGGAACCTGGCTGAGAGTCTGACGGGGGTCAAGTGGTGGAACGACACTTGGCTCCAGGCAGGTCTCCCTCATGCATGAGTAACATGAAGAACTTTGCCTACTTTGTGTCTTGCTTTGCTGTGTAATTATATTGTCTTCAACGTTCCAGCGAATAGGTTCAAGCTACAAACCTATCAGGCATTATGGAAAACACACAAATTCACTACAGTAGAGACACTCTGGTTTCTATTGGTTTACACACATTTCATCGTGTTCAACTCTGGAGCCAAACTGGCCAAGAGAGATCCTGAGAGAGAACAAAGGATGCGACCCTATGTGATAGCCTTGAGGGAAACGAGCTGGCATCAGGAACAGGCTACTGGGTTGCGCACACCATGCACCCATGCCCAGTATCCTGCTAGCCAATGTTCAGTCCATCGAGAACAAGTTTGATGACCTCAGGGCCAGACTTAAGTTCCAGGGAGATATTCGGGACTGCAACCTCCTTTCTTTTCGGTTTACTGCATGGACAGAATAATGGATCGGGGAAGAAAAGAGGTGGTGGAGTGTGTTTGATGGTGAACAACAGATGGTGCGACAGCGTGAGGATTTCAGCATTTCTCCACTCACGTGCTCTTGCTCACCCAATCTGGAATTTTTGATGATTAAAAGTCGCCCTTTCTATATTCCTTGGGAATTCACTGCGGTCACTGCCTGCATTGTTTGTATTCCGCCTTATGTGGACTCGGACACTGCCTTATGTGAGCTACATGAGGATCTCACACAAAACAAGCACTTCACCAGGACGTTGTGCTTATTATTATGAGAGATTTTAACAGAGTAAACCTCCAACGCACATTTCATAACCTTCACCAGCACATCACCTGCCCCACCAGGGGCATTAGACCACTGCTACACCCCGTTCAAGAACTGCTACAAAGCAGTCTCTGCCAGCATTTGGAAAATTGGACCGCCTTGCCATTTTCCTAATGCCTGTTTACAAACAAAGGCTAAAGCAGGAAGGACCAATCAGGAGGGAGGTCACACACTGGATGACCATTCAATGACAATGCAGACCACACTGGATGACGCAGACTGGGACATGTTTCAGCGCAGCTCTGATGACATCTACATGTTTATGGAAGCAGTTGTGGATTTTATCGGGAAACTAGCGGATAATACAGTGGAAAGAACTATCATCCAAACATTTCCGAATCAGAAGCCGTGGGTGGATAAAAACTTCCACGATGCTCTGAGACCACGCACTGCTGCCTACAATGAAGGGCTCATCTCCGGTAATATGGACCAATACAAAGCTGTGTCTTACAACGTGCACAGCATGGATACAAAGACGAAGACGAGCTACGGGGAAAAACTAGAGTCACAGCTACAACATTGCAATTCTAGGAGTCTGTGGAAGGGATTGGGGACTATAAACAACCAGCTTCTTAAATGAGGAATGTCAACGCTTCACTGGCTGAACACATTTTATGCTCGCTTCGACACTGCGGCAAATAAAAGAACAAACGGCTGCATGCAGAGAGCACCAGTGAAGACAAAGCTTTCTTCATGACAGAGCATCCCATGATGAAAGCTTTTAGGAAAGTGAACACGAGGAAGGCAGCAGGATCAGATGCAATCCCTTGTCAGGTCCTGAGAGCCTGCGCTGACCAGCTAGCACTGGTGTTCACGGAGATCTTCAACCTCTCCCTGGCCAAAGCCGAGATTCCGACATGCTTCAAAGAGTCCATCATTGTTCCTGTCAACAGCCCGCTTGCCACAATGATTACTAGGGATGCACCGATACCGATAACAGTATCTGGTATCGGGCTCGACACCACATTTTCTAAAGTACTCGTACTCGTTAAAAGTCCCCCAATACCAGGGACTGATACCACGGTCTGAGACTTGTCTATGTTTGAGCGGCATGTAAGGGGTTAATCACAGGCGCCAAGTGCCCGCCCCCAGGCCCGAGTGCCCGCCTCCAGGCCCCGAGTGCCCGCCCCCAGGCCCCGGCTGCAGCTCAGAGCTGGGAGAAGGCGAGGCGAGACATATCAGCCATGTGGAAGTATTTCAAAGTGAACGAAGACGTGAAAACAAAGGCGGACTGCAAATTGTGCTCAGCAAAATTGTCCAGAGGCTCTAAAGGTAGCGCATTTAACACAAGTAATTTAATCAAGCACCAAAAACACGACAACGAGTACAAAGAGTTTACCCACGCTTATTTACCCACGCTTATTAGCACAGAGGAGCATAGCTGATGCTACAGCAGTGGGACGGAAAATAGTTGGGCATTTTAAACCGCCTTAGCCTACTCCCGCCTCGAGGACATTCAGGGACAGCTCAACCAGCCAATAAAGAGACTGCAGCAGGACGTACAGACGCGCTGGAACAGCACGTATTACATGCTCCAGGCCCTTGTTGAGCAAAAGCGAGTGCTGGGCGTGTCCGAGCACGAACTCCCTGACTATCTCACCGCTCACCAATGGGCTCTTATGGAGACGACTGTTGCCATCCTCGCCCCCTTTGAGGAACTAACTAAAAAAGTGAGCAGCTTCGACGCACTAGCCTCTGATGTCATCCCAGCTGTGACTGTGCTAGTGAGACTTCTAAACAGAGAAACAGACGAGGACCACGGCGTCAAGACAATGAAAGCAACCTTACTGGCAGCTGTCAAGAAGCGCTTCAGTGACGTCGAGACCAACCCACTGTACATTACATTATACATCTTCACGGATATAAAGTATTTTAACCTGATTCATTGTTTCAGGAGGAGATTTCCATCAAACACTGGATTCTGATTCAGATCAAACTAACAATCCAAAGCAGCAACTTTCAAATCTCTGGATTCTTCTTGGTGGCTTTCAGATGAGCTCATGTTACAATCAGCTGCTGTGTGTGTGTTGTTGTGTAGTTGAAGCTCTGACTCACATTTCATATGTGACCAAAGGAAACTTGGTGCTGTGTGACACACTTTAGATTCTCTGCTGCTGCTTTGAACTCTTCAAACTAAAGAGCCAAACTGATGACTGACTGTGCAGCTCTGACATGGCAACAAATGTCCCTGTTATCAGCTGCTGGATGGACGTTATCAGAGCTTTTTAGTCCCACACGGATCACCAGGAGCTCCTCCTCTGTCTGCAAACAGGCTCAGCAGCTTAGTAGTTACTGTAAGGTCTCTGATGGAGCTCTGTGATTAGTGGAGTGTCCAAGCTAAATCAAGTTATCAAGTTTCTTTGTCCTCTGATAAACCATGAAAGGACCGATCAGCTGATCAGCAGTCAGGACATCAGTATCGTGACCAGTGATGGGAATAACGGCGTTACTAACGGCGTTACTAACGGCGTTACTAACGGCGTTACTAACGGCGTTACTAACGGCGTTACTAACGGCGTTACTTTTTTCAGTAATGAGTAATCTAACTAATTATTATTCCTATCGTTACAACGCCGTTACAGTTACTAACAAGAAAATGCGGTCCGTTACTATTTTTCAACAAACAGACAGTTGAAGCTGTGTTCAGCTTACAGCATCTTATATCAGCTGCAGGAAGTAGCTGTAAGTAATCTGGGCGCTCTCAAAAGAGAGAGAGTTTTGAGATGTGAGAGATTTGTGACGTTTAGCATGTTTGGAGTGTGTAGTTAATGTGTAATTAATGTGTTGTCTTGTGTAGTTAGTGTGTAGTGTTGTGGATAGTTTTGTGTTGTGTGTCAGAACAATGAGGCGACTGCTGTCTCCAGGTAGAAACAGCAGTGATACACCTGCTGCTGTCAGGCCTGCAGGTATCAGGCTGTGATGTTTCCTTTATAGTGGACAGAAATTGTGTTTTTGGCACAAATAATTTGTGGCATCTTATTGAAGAACAGCTGATTGTTCTGTAAATAGTTTGAAATGTTTATTTGAAAAAGGGTAAAAGGTAAATGGATGCAAATAACTTTGTTGTTTGCAAAACTTGTGCATAGGATTTTTTTTATTTATGAAATATGATTCATTAAACATGTTTGTGGTTGTTACAGTAAAAAATAACTTTTTCTACTCTGATTTTATGTTTTTTGTGTGATTTTAGATCAATTGTGTTTCTACAGTCAAAATGAAAACATGACTGTAAATTCAGACATGTGAGGTTGTGCTGATGAGACCAAACAAGGCAAATAAATAGTTTTTAAAGGTAAAATGTGGAGGAAACATCAAAAGTAGTTAAAATGGCCAATTATACCCTAGACCCCAGAGGGTTAAACTTTTTTTTTTTTAAAGTAACGCAATAGTTACTTTTCAAGTAATTAATTACTTTTAGAATATTGTAAGTCAATTACTAACTCAGTTACTTTTTTGAAGAAGTAACTAGTAACTATAATGAATTACTTTTTCAAAGTAACTTGCCCAACACTGATGGTGACACGAGTACTGGATCAAATTTGACCCTGAGCTTTGTTTTGACCTACAAAGTTCACATCCTGCTTCTTCTTCCAGTTGAAAACATGCAAAAGTTCATAGCGTTCCACAGCAGAGCCTGACACAGCGCTCCACGCCTTCTCCTCATCACATTTGTGCTTCCTGACGTGCAGCTGCTTCCTAAACTTCCAGACTTCTAACTTAATTCATAGGGAGGAGATCACTCCACTGCACTGCAGACAGATTTCAGACTCTCATGAATTCCTTCTAAGGCCTGATGTGGCTTTGCTTCCTGCTACATGACACATTTATTCACACCTTATGAACCAATCAGGAGCCTCCTACCTGTTCCCACGGCCGCCTCATTAATAAAAGGAAGTCAGTGTTTCTGTGAGCCGACGAGCTGAACTCAGACTTTTCACTTATACCACGTCTTATTTCTTTCTTTACTGTATTTATTTATTTCACCTGCACAGCGATTTTATTTCTATATGTAGATATTTGATATTCTGTAACTGAAGCTGTCCACGTTTGATCTCAAAGTGACACATGGACTCTGTCTGTGTCCTCAGTTTCCCAGCATGCCTCGGCTGTGGAGCTGTATGAGGGAGAGCTGTTTGTCCTGCTGCCCTGTGAGTTTCCCACTTTTGAACTTGACCGCCCCACAGTGGTGTGGAGTCGCTCCCACCTCAGTCCTGCAACCGTCCACCAGCTTCAAGGAGACGAACTGAAAGATCCAAACCAGCATTACAGCGGCCGAACATCCATGAAGACTGACGCTCTGGAAACTGGAGACCTCAGCCTGAACCTGACCAACCTCCACCTGTCTGACAGCGCCACCTCCACCTGCTCCGTCAGATCATTTAGACTGAGAGATGTCCCACTGCAGGTCAAAGGTCAACATCAAACCAAAACCCTGCTGTAGACGATCACAATCACTCAAACTGAACTTTTAATATTGTCACAATAAGCATGCTTGCTTCACCATTTTAAATCTAAGCACATTCTTTAATTCATTACATTCAGTCAAAGGTCACCTGCCAATTTGTGTCTCTCTACAGAACCATTTCCATGCTGGGCCACAGCTCTGCTGGTTCTGCTGGTTCTGCTGGTTCTCTTGGTTCTTGTTCTCATCGTCTCTGGAGGTTTTCTGCATTATTGGCTTGTTATTACCCACCAGTCTACCGTTGTTGACAGCGCTGTCGGCCGCTGGGTTTGTTGTTGTTTTTGACTTAGTCTCATTTCTGCTGTTCAAACTGAACAAACTTTGTAAAATGATGCAAAACTGCAAAACTCTCAGCTGTGTCTGTAATCAAACCTCTGTAACTTTGCTCTGTTTCACTTCATCAGGTCATGTTCACTTGTGTTTTTGTTCTACTGCAGAATATTTTTAAGGTCATCTGCTATAAAAAGCCAGGCCAGGAAAATCTGCTTCATGTTTTTCTGTTTTATCCTCAGTTACTTTGACACATCTGCTGTGATGCTCACACCTCTGATGAAGTCTCACAGTGTCAGCTTTCTTTTTATAGATATAAAAATATGGAAATGAATGATAATATTTCTGACTGTCTGAGGCAAACTTCAGCGATTAAAAGTGAATGGATTGCAGAAATCAGTGAGGATACCCAGCCCTGTTAGCAGGTGTCCTCTGGTGGCTCCTTGACTGTCACACAATCATGTGCTGACAGGAAATGTTGCAGCAGCTTCAGTAAATGTTCCTCCCTGAGTTGTGCTCAGTCATGTGGTGGAGAGCTTCAGATGTTCAGAGCAGGAGAGCTCCAACAAGACCAGGACTGTGTGATGGGTTTAGATTTTATTATTGTCATTTGTATTAGGAAATATTTAACCATATATGCTTAGAGGTGTATAATCAATTGTTTAGTGATAGGATGTGTGATCTTTAGCAGGCTGCAAAGGCTTGGTGTGCATTCAGAGTGTTCTGGAATCCACACCTACATCCTGGGAGCATGGGAAGAGGTCGTACATTGTCTTATTGTTTTACGGTAGGATAAACGTAGCTATATCTGTTTTAGTCTGAGTGCCTTTTGTTTAGATGAACTGCTGGACTTTCCAGACCAGTAGGTTTAGGGAAGTCTTCATGGGGTCACACTCTGACCCCCCCCCCCCGCCCCCCCCCCCCCCCACACACACACACAGTATTCTTTGTTCACATGTATACCTATGTAAGATGTTATATGTTAATGACCCTATGCATATTCATGTAACCACAATAAAAGGAGTGCTATGGGGAACCTGGCTGAGAGTCTGACGGAGGTCAAGTGGTGGAACGACACTTGGCTCCAGGCAGGTCTCCCTCATGCATGAGTAACACGAAGAACTTTGGTGCCTTGTGTCTTGCTTTTTGTTGTGTAGCAAATTGTCCTTAACGTTCCAGCAAATAGGTTTATGCTACGAACCTGTCATTAATTGGTCCTTCGAGAGCCGGATCCCTGGAGTCGACATTCACCGAGGGGAAAAGAGACACACCGACAGACTGACGTCAGCCAGGACTTATAGAGGTCCTGCAGCAAAGTCCTGAGGCGTGAGAATTCGTCATCGGGCCGGTGGATTAGCCGTCTGTTTTTTTCTCCTCGATGGATGACGATTGACGGGATTCGGGACTGATGCTACTCGCAATAAGCAACACCAAGTAGGTATGTGAAAACTCTTAGCCACTGTGTGAGGCTGAGTTCAAAAGTCTTTATCACTGTGTGCGATAAAGTGTGTAGTCACTGTGTGCGACTATTCTTTGCCACTGTGTGCGGCAAAGCACGCATCCACTGTGTGAGGTTGCGTTGGAAGTCTTTATCACTGTGTGCGATAAAGCGCGTGATCACTGCTATGTAAGTCTTTGCCACTGTGTGGGGCAAAGCGCGCAGCCACTGTGTGAGACTGCATTGAGACGATAGGCCTAAATTTTGTTGTTTGTGTGTGAGGATATTTTTTGTTGTTGTTGCGTGAGTGTGTTTGTGTGAGTGCGTGCGGAGCAGAACACGTGGTCTGTGACGCCAGCAGCTGTTGTTATTATGGGTTCCCAAGCAACCAAGAGTGCGTCAGAAGGTGACGAGAAGTTTATGATGAAATTCGCTCCCGGTAGCGCAAAGTATTTAGGACATTGGCGCAAAAAATATGATTTTGAAGGTAAATTGGTTGTAGGACAATGTCAAATGTTAGTAGACCAGTTGACAGTAAAGGCAGCTTGTGCAAAAGGGAAATTGAAACAGGAGAGAGAGTTACAACTGGCGTCCGCTAAACTGTGGTTAGAGCAGGCGCAGAAAAGACAGGAGGCAGCGAACGTGAAGAGAGCAGCTTTGCAGGCATTAGCTGTGAAATCTGAAGATGAGACGGTGCGGTCTACTTCAGTAGTGCTGACGTTAAGGGACCAACAGCGTAGAGAAGCATTAGAGAGGGAGAGAGAGGCCAGAGAGGAGGAAGAAAAGCAGGAGCAGGAGAAGAGAGAGAGAGAGGAGGAGGATAGAGTACGGCAGGAGTTTGGGGATGCCGCAACAAAATATTTAAGCGCTTATGGAACTAGATCCAAAACTAAAAGGGATGAGGCGAGTGCAGCTGGTATGCCTGCCTACCCTTTGCATGATACCTTTCCCATGGTAGAGGTCGCGAATCCCCATTTTGGTGTTGAAAATGACCAAAGCCGTGTTATTTGTGTTTACAGGCCATGGACTGAATCTGAATGTGCAGAGGCATGTAAAGATTTAGGAAACCCGTTGACTAATGTTAATGAATTTATCGCCCGACACAAGCAACTCTGCTCCTCGTACCGCTTAAACGGTCAGGAAACAGAAGCCATTTTTAGGAAGTGTCTCACATATAACTGGGCTCGGGTGCGAGGCACCTACACAGGGAGGGATGGTAATACCGTCCTACCCTATGGCCATGCAAATTTAAGAGGCCAAGTTGATGGGGTTTATGAGCGTCTTAGAAATACCTTTAAAGCTTCTGTAGATTACAACAAAATCGCCCAATGCATTCAGAAAGCAGGAGAGGATGTTCATGAGTTCAGGGCGAGATTAGAGGAAGTTTTCAAAGAACATAGCGGCCTTGAAGAGAGTGCAGAGAAGGCCAGCCCATATCAGCAGCAGTTAAAACATGCTTTGATGAATGGCTTTCATTCACCCATTGCTGATTTCATCAGAAAACAAAATGTTAGTCATAACACTGACGGGTCCGTTGAATGCATGAACTGGGCCCGCCATGCACAGGAAGTCATTAAAAATAAAAAAAAAGAAGTCACAAAGCTCTGAGGCCGCTGCCTTCTTAGTGGATCAAATCTTTTTCCAGGGACAGATCAGACGGGGAAGAAATAGAGGCGGAGTTGAGAGAAGTAGAAGAAATTGGGGCCCTAAAGAGAAACGGGACAAGAGATTTGATAAATGCTATGAATGTAGAGAAATGGGCCATCATGCAAGGGAGTGTCCTGAACGCATGCCTGAAGAGTATAAACGCCCTGATCCAAGAAACCCTTATTATAATAAATGACTAGCACCTGTTGACACTGCTAATACACATACATGTACAAATGATCCCTTAGCTTGCCAGAATCTACAACAGCCTGTGTTTCAGACTCCAGATTTAACTGAAGTATTGTTAAATCTGTCAGGAAAAGAAGTAAAACCAGTTCGCACGTTAACTGTGCAAGGCAAAACTGTTCAATTTCTGTGTGATTCAGGTGCAGATAAAACTGTTTTAAAAGATCATCCGTCAGGAGTTGATCCTTCAAATGGCACAATTTATGTGAAGTCTGCAAATGGTCAGTTAAATCAGCATAGAATCTCTAAACCAGTGTGGATTAGAGATCCTACCACAGGAGAGGCAGCTCAGAGTTCAGTTGTAATGTGCCCAACTTGTCCGGTGAACCTCTTGGGAAGAGATATGATGATGAAACTTGGAATTTCAATAATTCCAACATCCATTGGGATGATAGCTGCAGGAAAAGGTGAAACTGCTGAGACAATGGTTCATCAGGACAGTGGGGATTTGCATTATTACTGGACACTTGACCTGTCGGCCTCCAGACCTGATCAAATAAACTGTAAACTGTTAGCTGCAGCTGAGGAAATGTTGACAACTAACCATGACATACAGCCACCAGAAGACTTGCATGTCACACTGAGATTTAAGACCATGCCTGGGCCTGATGAGGCCTACACAGATAAAGTGCTGAAATTAGGGCCACAGAGAAAAACCATTAAAGCAATATATACTGATGGTGAAACCATGGCTGGATGTAGTGTGATCCTTTCTGAAGCTGCACAACAACTCTTTACAGGGCAAACACCACATATTTCACTGACAAAGAGTGGCACAGCTGAGTGGACAGACTTAGCATCTTTGGTGAGACAGGGGGAGAGTGTTGGAATGTGGCAGCAAGCTGGAGGGGGTTGGGAGACAGACGTGCAGCACAGCATCTTTCGTAAAAAGCTGGGATGGGTGACACATACTACACCTCAAACACATTTAAAGGGGGGTGAGAATGACACAGCAGAATGATATGTTGTAGATGTCAAAGATCACCCGGAGCTTAAACAGGTCCCAGAGAAGCTCTGGTCTACTGGGAAGACTGATGTGGGGCTAATAACAACAGCGAGTCCAGTAGTAATAAAGCCCAAAACGTCTTTTAGGCCAAGAGTGAAACAATATCCCTTGAAGCCTGATGCAGTGGAAGGCATTAAACCAGTAATAGAGGATATGATTAAAGCAGGGATACTAGTTGAAGCTCCACAAGCAGTATGTAACACACCCATCTTCCCAGTTAGGAAGGCTGATTCACAGTCGTGGCGCATGATTCAAGATTTAAGAGCTGTAAATCAGGCAGTGGAGAGTATAGCTCCATGCGTCCCCGACCCCCACACCTTGTTAAATCAGCTTAAGCCAGACAAGACACACTTCACTGTGGTAGATTTAAGTAATGCTTTCTTTTCCATACCAGTACATGAGAATTCACAAGGCTGGTTTGGTTTCACGTATCAAGGCAAAAAATACACATACACCAGATTGCCGCAAGGTTTTTGTGACAGTCCTACAATTTTCACACAGAATATTACAAATTGTCTGTCTGATTTTGTGATTCCATCACATTCACAGATGTTGGTATATGTCGATGACATTTTAATTGCATCCAATTCAGAGAAGAACTGTAAAGACATATCATTGGCATTGCTGACTCACTTAGCTGAGACAGGTAACAAGGCCTCACTTTCAAAGCTACAGTGGGTGAAGACAGAAGTGAAATTTTTAGGACATCTGCTTAGTGCAGCAGGGAAAAGCATACACCCAGAGAGGAAAACAGCTATCTTGGCAGCACCTAGGCCAGTGACAAAGAAACACATGATGCAATTCCTAGGGTTGCTAAATTTCTGTCGATCGTGGATGCCCCATTACTCTGAAATTGTGCAGCCATTATTAGATATGATGTACAGTAAACCTTTGGCTATGTCAGAAAGTTTAAGTTGGACTCCTGAGGGGGAGCAAGCTCTGTGCATGCTGAAACAGATGCTGACAGGAGCATCGGTTCTAGGACTTCCAGATTATAACAAGCCCTTTGTTCAAACTGTTGACTGTAAAGGGTGTTTTATGACATCCATGTTAGCACAAAAATGTGGAGGTGGAATGAAGCCAGTAGCTTATTATTCTAAGAGGCTGGATCATGTGGCTTGTGCCTTACCTCACTGTGTGCGATCTGTGTGTGCAGCCGCTGAAGCCGTAAAGTGTTCTGGTGAAATTGTTTTGTTTCACCCTTTGACCCTGCTAGTTCCACACGAGGTGGATGTTTTATTGCTGCAGACTAAAATGACATTCTTGTCACCTGCAAGACACTTGTCTTTAATGTCACTGTTGCTCTCCCAGCCACACATAACTATTAAGCGGTGTACAACTTTGAATCCCTCTACACTGTTGCCCACAGAGGAGGAGGGTACACCACATGTGTGTAGTGAGCATGTAGAAACACAGTGTAAACCTGGAAGTGATTTAACGGACATACCACTCACTGCGGGCAAGGTTTGGTTTGTTGATGGTTCCAGTTTTAAAACAGCAGAGGGAAAGACTAAAACGGGCTTTGCTGTTGTGGATGATGTGCAGGTCATCCGTGCTGGGCAGTTTTCACATTCCATGTCTGCCCAAGCAGCTGAGATAGTGGCTTTGACGGAAGCCTGCAAAGCAGCTGAGGGGCAGGCAGTGACTATATATACAGTCAGTATGCATACGCCACACTCCATTTCTTTGCCGCTCAGTGGTCAAGACGAGGCATGACAACATCAACAGGGAAACCTGTGGAGCATGCGACACTTTTGCAGGCCCTGTTGAAAGCAGTCTTACTGCCTAGTAATGTTGCGGTTTGTAAATGTGCAGCACACACACGTGGCACTGACCCCATTGTACTAGGCAACGCCTTTGCAGATAAAATTGCAAAGGAAGCGGCCCTTGGAACACATGGGGTTCATATTCTGGTGTCTCAGGAGCAAACTATGCCCATCACACATGATGTGCTAGCAGACATGCAGTCACACTCACCTCCAGCTGAGAAGCAGCTGTGGCTCACTAAAGGAGCAAGCCTGCGAGGTGATGTCTACTATCTTTGTGATAAACCTATATTGCCTAAAAACCTATATAGGACTGCTGCAATTTTGAGCCATGGGCTTTGCCATGTCTCAACAGCCGGAATGTTAGCAGCAGTCGAACGGCAGTTTTTCACACTGGGATTCAATGCTTATTCAAAACATTTTTGTAAAGCATGTTTGATATGTTGTAAACATAATGCTCAGGGAAACCTCAGACCTAAAAGAGGAAGGTTTCCCAGACCCAGCAACCCATTTGAACTAATCCATATGGATTTCATTGAGTTGTCTAACTGTAACACCTACAGGTACTGCCTGGTAATTGTGTGCCCGTTCTCAAAGTGGGTAGAAATTGTCCCCACTAAGAAAGCAGATGCTATTTCAGTGGCTAAAGCGATATGCAAAAATGTGATCCCAGAGCATGGGATCCCCCAAACTATTTACAGTGACAATGGTCCTCATTTTGTGAATGAAGTAATTGAGAAAATGTCACAACATCTGGGGATAACGCTGAAAAACCACTGCTCATACCACCCACAAAGTGCAGGGCTGGTTGAAAGGACTAATGGCACAGTAAAGCTGAGACTCAGGAAAACAATGGAGGAAACAGGCAGAACATGGGTAGACTGCATTGAGCTAGTGAAAATGTATATGAGAATCACGCCAACTGATAATGGCCTAACGCGTTTTGAAATAATATATGGCAGGCCATTTAGAGTTCCAGTGTTCTGTAATGATAATGATAAAGCAGAAGAAGAAAACACACTAGCAGACTGGATGATTAAAATGCTGAAAAGCAAAGAAGTCATGAGTGCAAATGATCTGCCAGATGATTCTGTTTCTGTACAGGAAGAACGTCTGAAGCCAGGGGACTGGGTGCTGATAAAGGTCATAAAGAGGAAGTGCTGGTCGAAGCCACGGTGGGACGGACCATACCAGGCTCTGCTGACAACACCAACAGCTGTGAAGATCGCAGAACGACCCACCTGGATACACCAAAGCCACTGCAAAAAGGTGACACACATCCAGGCCAGCTCGGAGTAAGTGGCAGGAAGACCGGGTACAAAGGGGGGGGAAAGCCTCCAGGGCCCCTCGTCTCAATCCGGTGAAGAAACCAACTGAGCCACAGGTACTCATCAGAATGGCTGGTAAAGTGTTGTCTACCCTGCTGAGTGTAATGGCTTTGATGTCATCTTGGTCAGCTGTGGAGACCCTGTATGTCCAAGGAAACCACACCCAATACCCTCATGGCTATTCTACAAACTTTTGGTGGCAGTTTATGAATACAACTGCTCACTTGAACAATAGGACAGACTGCTATGTGTGTGCTCATATGCCGTTATCAGCATATACATCTGGACTGTGGCCGTACAGCATACCAGAGGACAGGAGCAGGGAGGGAAACATCCTGCTGAAGAAACAAGTGCTGCTCACTGTCAGGGCTCAGTGCTGTGCTGCAGGTCAGAGGTCAGAGGTCATGGTGGGACCAGTATCAGTTTACTCCATTGAATCCATTCAGCCTGTGGCTGATAATGTTTCTAATAACGACAAACTGGAAACACAACTTTACGATTGTTTCTTTAACATTTCCTGATATTCAGACACTTCAGCAGGAATCACAGCAGCAGCTGTTTTTGGGGATGATGCAACGAGCCTCGTCCACACCTGGAGTTTCTGTCCTTCTACTTTCTAAATACTCACAGGCTCAGGCAGTGGGGGTCACAAAGAGGTGGCTCTGAGCCCTTTATCATTTGCAGTGCTGATGAACACTCTGATGTTTGCAGACAAAGTTATGATCTGCAGTGAGAGTGAGGAGGAGAGTCTGCAGAGAAGAGAAAGTACAAACAAGGAGAGATGAGGAGGAGGTCAGGGCTGATTGATCTATGACAGGAGGAGAGCAGTAAGAGTGAAGAGGAGGAGATGCAGTGAGACCTGCTGTGATGGAGACGGTGGCACACAGACAGGAGGAGCTGCAGGTGGCAGAGCTGAAGATGCTGAGAGTTTGGTTGGAGGTGAGCAGGATGGACAGGATTAGAAAGAAGAAGATCAGAGGGATCGCTCAGGTCCAGCAGAGCTGCAGTCAGACTGTGTGCTGGATGCTCCAGAAACTGACTCAGTGTGTGTGTCGAGTTCACACAGTGCAGAAACAAACTCACTTTACAACATTATCACAGGTTTATTGATCCATCAGAGCAGCTGGAAGGAAGAGACGAGCTCCTGAACATTTCCTGACGCTGCTGCACAAACAAAGTGATTCATTATTAGTTTGATCTTTAATGTCACAGCTGTGTGAAACATGCTGATGTCACACAGTTTGATCAGACTGTGCATTGGTACATAGTGTTGGTTTTACTTCCATCATTTTATTGTCATATTTATATGTTTGTTTATTTAAATATCAGGTTTTATCCTGATATTGTGTGTTAGTGTTGTTGCACAATATTCTTTTAATCCACTGTGGACTAAGCGGACAATAGTAGCACCTGTGGAGGTGGGGGCGTTCCCCGAGGCGGCCTATCAGCCGCCAGGCTGACCTGTTAAAGGGGATAGTGAGGCAGAGATGGGAAGGCGACGCACGAAAGGCGAGCAGGAGGAAAAGAAACGCGCACAAGCCAGCATAGTGGGAGGCGATGCAATCCACAGCAGGTGCCCCTCTGCCTGCATCTGGCTACGACGGAGGCCGTGTTCAGGTGTGGAGTGGGGCGGGACTGTGACGCGCTGTCAGGAGGAGACAGGTCTGCGACAGGAGCCCCGCCCCCTTGTTCCGGCGTGGTTTCCATCCCGGAAGAGAAATTCCTCTCCTGTTTCAGATCAGGAACATCTGCCTGCGTGTGGCTGGACTGTGGCATTATGGGAATTTTAGCCTATGGAAACATTAGTTTAGCCTTTGTGTTGACAGTGTAGAGTTATTTCTGCGGCTGGTTTTTAGCGTGTTGAGACTCTTTTTATTGTATAGGGGATTTTAACCTGTAACTCTGGTTGTGTCTGTTTCCATGGAAATAAATGGTGTGTTTAAGGCCAACTTAGTGTCTGAGCCCTGAGCGCTGACCCACTCACTCCCCTTCTACTTGTATGCAAACGCACTTTGAGGTGCAGATTTAGATCCACCACTTTTAGCGGCTCCACTAACACTGAAGCCTCACACAGGAAGTCATCTCCATGTGCCGTTTATTTACTTTCCGGCTCTTTGAAGCTTCGCTGCCAAATGTGGAGGAAAAGTTTTATGTGGAGCTATCTGCAGCATGTATAAACTGATATTAATCTTTAACAGGGCTGTCAAAACTGAGAGCAAACAAAAGAACTGCTGTATAATGCCGTCCACCCACTCAGTTTAATTGGTCACATGACTGCATCATATGACTAAAATGCATCATTGTTTTCAAAGGGCTCAGTTTCTGCAGTCCAGATTGCAACATAGACCGAGTGAAAGAAAGACGAGCGTGTGAAAAGCGGACGGTTCAGCCTGACCCTTAAACGCCCCACAGAGAGAGACAGCTGTGTGGCCTGGAGCCAGGGAAACATCATGGATGGAGAGTCGTGCTGCTCACAGTTACAGGTGTTTGTTCACTTTCACTTGGTTCTCTCTGCTTTCACTTATTCTTTTATTGTGTTTCTGTGTGAAGCTGTCGTGTCTCCTCTGCAGGTCCAGGATCAAACATCAGGAACAGAAGCAGCTCCATTGATCCCACTCCTCTGATGGCTGATCAATCACTTTGATCTGTTTGATTATTGATCAGTGATGTCAGAGTGGAGTCAGTGTGATGTATGAAATATATCTTAAACTATCATAAAAATGTTTTATCATATAAGTCATTTTTCTACATTTTCTTCTACAGATCAGTTTATGTCAGTATGTCCATGAAGGTTCATCCAGGTCATCGTAGTCGAAGGAGCTTGGAAAGAAAAGCGTCTGGACTTCTTTAAGCTGCTTGAAGACGTTTCACCTTCACCTGAGAAGCTTCTTCAATTCTAGGGCTTAAATCTTCAAATGGTGAAGAGTCCCAGATTTAACCCTGTTGGAGTGTCCCCCTAAGATCCCTTCCCACTCACATCCTGGGCCATCTGACCTCAGGAAATCACATGATAGTGTGAGAGACAAGCTCGTAGACAAACAGCTTTTTACACTATAATTACCTGTTTGGGTCCAGTGAGTGTCAATGACAGGAAATCCTCACCTGGTGGTGAGTGAGAGGAACCACAGCAGAGACCTCTGTGTTTAAGAAATGGATGGTTATGGTCGCTGATGCTCTCAGCTCAGTGTTCACACCAGCACACAGAGTGCACAAGCTCCCACTGTGGAGTAGACACTACAGGGACTGAACGCCTGTGGAGCTGTTCACACAGACTGTGTAGTTACAGGAAGCTGCCAGCAGGTGGCAGCACATCACCGCAGCGTCAGCCTGCAACTAAAACCTCTGCAGAGACTCTGACGGGTGTCAAACAGGCAGCAAGTTTGACATAAAAGCTGCTTCAGGATCAAACTCATCAGGATGTGATAATAGGATTATTCCTTTGTGACGTCATAATTAATCATTACTTAACATAAGAAATGCTTTATTTATCTCGCAAGTTTGAAAATGAGGCTAAATAAGGTGAAAAACATGTCAGTGTAATATATCAAACATGACAGGAAATGGCTCGGATAATTAACAGTTGGAAAATAATCCTAAAGTCCGTTGAAGCTGGAGATGTTGGAGGGCAGCAGGAGCAGTCAGGGAGATGGTCACCCTAGTTATCCTAACTGGGCGTTTATAAAGTCAGCAAAGAGGCACAGAAAAGAAGATCAGACACCAGCGAGGGAGGATAAGAAGGACAGACGCAACAACATTGTCATCCCCTATGTAGCCGGTGTATCAGAGAAACTCAGGAGGGTTTTCTCCAAGCATGACATCCCGGTGCATTTCAGACCCAGCAACACACTCAGACACAAACTGGTTCACCCGAAAGACAAAACTCCAAAACACAGACTTAACAACGTGGTGTTTGCTGTACAGCAGCGAGGAATGCCCAGACCTCTACATCGGAGAGACCAAACAGCCACTTCACAAGCGCACAACACAGAAGAGCCACCTCCACAGGACAAGACTCAGCTGTCCATCTGCATCTAAAGGTCAAAGGTCACTCTTTGAGGATGCCAATGTTCACATTTTGGACAGAGAGGACAGATGGTTTGAAAGAGGAGTGAAAGAAGCATCTATGTCCACTGTGAGCGACCATCTTTGAACAGAGGCGGTGGTTTACGACACCAACTCTCTGCCATCTATAATCCAGTTTTGAGTTCCCTCCCCAGACGCCTTAACGCCCACTCACATCCTGGACCATCTGACCTCAGGACATCACATGATAAGGTGGGGCCAGGTTTCACAATGAGCTCACCTGAAACTCTGGCTGATTGGGACCCACACCCAGTTTCACACCTTGGCTCAGGCGATTAGAGGATCATCAGGGGTCCTTTTGTCCCTCTGTGGGGGGAAACTCCCACTAGGTTTAAATCTGGGACTCTCCACCATTTGACCTTTGAACTGAAGAAGCTTCTCGGATGAAGGTGAAACGTCTTCAAGCAACTTAAAGAAGTCCAGACGCTTTTCTTTGCAGCTCCTTTGACTACGATGACCTGGATGACTGAGAACCTTCACAGACATAGAACAGCAGTCGTACATTTATTTACAAACCCCACGTGTACAGGGCAGGATGTGCAATGGTCCAGGGGAAAAGTTACAAAGTCCAACACACGCTCTGCTCACTCGCTCCTCTCGTATTTGTTTTCAGCTCACTCACTCTCACTCCACTCCACGCCACCAGGGAAACAGATCGGGGTCACGGACGAGTCCGAGAACCTGAGCACAAGAGAACTGCGGTGAGCATAAACAGAGTAATCACACGACGAGTCCAGGTCATCAGGTAGATTCACGGCAGGTGCGTGGGCCAAGGGCGGAGCCCAGCTGAGCTCCGCCCAGGCAGACAAGTGAGAGACAGGAGAGAGAGACATATAACCATAGTATGCTAATAGCAAATTTTTTAGTCAGGTTTAAAGTGAGATCCTGCTTTAAGGGCAGCTTCATCTGCTGGTAATGACAGATGTTTCTAGTATATCAGGCTTGGCCAACATTACAGGGACTTACTTGCAGAGACCCACGAGCTCCAAACTTGGTGCTTTTATGATTGGTGCAGATGCTCTAAGCTACTATTAACCAATAAGAACCACGGGGTGAGGTGTCACTACAAGAACTTATCAGCCACCAACTTGTATGTATAACTTTCCTCACACTTGTAAAACTCTGTCAGTAGAATTCAATGGGGCAGAGTGACCTGAGCACAGGCCCACTCTGTGACACTCAGAGCTTTGTGGATATCATCTGCAGGTGCACGTACTGGGAGTGCATGTACAGGCAGCTTGCAGCCACTTTGCCACCACTTTAGGACAATGTTTACAGTAGACTGAGCCACACTGACTTTGAGCAGTCATTGTGCTGCTGCATGGTTGATGGCACTGTCCCTGCAGCTGTCAGGGACAACAAGAACCACTCAACTACCTCAGCCAAGCCGAGACTGTGCTGATGTTGTGAGCTGAGACCAAGACACTAACCCAGGATGGTGATATGATGGTGTGAGAGTGGGTGGATGAGCCCATCCCACCTTAAATATAGAAATATCTGTAATGCAACACATGTTTTATGCAACATGAACATATTTCCCACGCTGTTTCATGTTGTGTTTCCAAGATTTCAGTTTACTGTAACTTTCATTTGTATTTCCTTCAGTCTGTTAATCTTGGAGCTTCTTATTACCAGGTGAGAACATGTAACCGTCTGTAGATGTGATGACACTATGGAGCGGGATCTCCTGTCTAGTGCTGCACAGAAAGCTGATGTCACTGCAGCTGCTAATATGTGCTGCAGCCAAGCCTACATGAGGGGGCTGTGCTGTGGAACAGGGTGGTGCAGGTGGTGTTATCTACATTTGAACATTAGACAACAGTCACATGAAGACACTTGATGTTGTTAGCTAAAGACCTACAATAAGAGAAAGAGAGCAGCAGCACTAGTGCAGCAACAGCAGCTAATGTTGTAAAAACACTGATCAATGATTTGACTGTAGCTGCTCCAACTGTCTGTCAGTGATGCTGTTGGAGATGAATGTTTCAGTAACACTGACTGAGACTGAAATGGTTTTAACACTGGTTTCATGTTCAGATAGATTTGACATGCTGTAAAATGTCACATATTTCTGATATATGTATAATACATAATCATGCTGTTACACACATTCATATTTGACTGTTACTGTATCATATTCAGTCCTCGTCTTACACTCAGGTGTTTATCGCAGTCACAGACGTGTCTGTAGTTGTTGTTGTCAGCCATGGAGGAACATTTCTGTGTGTGTGTGACTTTTACTGCTACCCTTCATTACATAATTACCAACAAGAATAAACTGTTAATTACCACCAAAGAACAGCTCACTTCCAGATGTTAGCTGCCAAAAGATTTTGTCAAATGTTTATTATCAACTTATTTTTTATTTTTCAACCTAAATATCACCTGCTTTAAAGCAGCCTGGTTGTCTAGCAGTACTAGTTTCTGTCACTAGATGGCAGTGTAGGCTTTGGTATGTGTTTGATCACTTTGTGTTTTTCTGTTTCTGCTGTGATCACAGCTGAGACGTGTTTGGTT
This sequence comes from Neolamprologus brichardi, assembly GCF_056152115.1. Classification (NCBI taxonomy): domain Eukaryota; kingdom Metazoa; phylum Chordata; class Actinopteri; order Cichliformes; family Cichlidae; genus Neolamprologus; species Neolamprologus brichardi. The sequence goes on along the minus strand of NC_142106.1, from coordinate 60,857,169 downwards.
CTGTGGGCCTTTCAGTTTCATCTAAAACCTCCTGAAAGTCTGAATAATCGTCACCTTCGTTGAGATCAGACAAAAGCACTACCTAACAACAACAACTAGTAAGTGCCTCAGTTACCAGAAATTACAGTCAGAGATGAGTATTTATGAAACCTCAGAGAAATCAAACTTCATAACATTTATAGAACCAGAATTATCCTGTATGTTAATCATCTGAAACATCATTATTATCTAAATACTTCATTAATCATTTTCTGAGTAATAAACCTATAATTTACAACCATAACAGCTCCTAAATAACTGGTCTGTCTGTGTGTCATACTTTAGACATATAAAACTGCTGTCACTGATGATGTTCTGAACTTATTGATCCAGATCTTTTAAATCTGTCTTAATGTAACCGGCGTGTTCCTACGTTGTGTCTGACAATGAAAGGTCAAAGAAACAAAGAGCTCCAAGTCATTAACTTGCTCGCTCCAGCTCCTACAACCAAATGCAAACAGGAGGGACGAGGGTTAGCTCCACCCACCACAACTTCCAAGCTAGCAAGATCTATTCATGCTAGCATAGACTGTGCCTGTGACACATTTGTGGCACACACGTACTACACATTCACAGCATCTAGCAAAGACACAATGATGACAATAATTGACCTAAAAACACAATCAGAAACATCAGGGTGGCTAAATATACATTATATGTGTGTTGTACAGTGATGGGAAAGAAATGACACCGACCTCTCCCACAGGGGAATTGTAGCAAAGGGGAGGGGCCAAAGGGGTACCCCAAAATTTACAGGGTTGCACCAAAGAAGAAGAAGAATGAGGAGGGGCTCCAACTGATAATAAACATAAGTGCAGACTTGGAGGTCCTGAAAGTCAGCTATAACAGGAACAGTTTGGTTCCATTAATAAACTACATACTAATGCTCACTATTGTGTAGTTATTATAAAGAAGAGTCCATGTGTCAGTATTCACACACCTGGCTTGGGTTTCTGCAGCTAATTGGTCACCTGTGAGGAGACAAACCCACAGCATGCAGGTCATTTCTACATCTGTTGGTGTGTCCTCAGTTTCCCAGCATGCCTTGGCTGTGCTCATGGAAGTGAATGAGGGGGAAAGATCTGTCCTGCTGCCCTGTCAGTACTCGGATTTCATACCTGGTGATCTCAGAGGACAAAAGCAGCGTTACAGCGGCGCACATCGATGAGAGCTGATGCTCTCAACACTGCAGACCTCCGCCTGTCTCTGAGAAAACCAACAATGGCTGTCAGCAGCGACTACACCTGCTCCACCAGTGCTGGGAGAGAAGAGCTGAGACTGACAGCTCTTTGTACAGGTCAGTACTGTAGAGGTCAGAGGTCAGTTTGCTGACAAACCATTTAAAAACATTTTTGAGCTAAAATCCACGGAAGTCACAGAGGAAAGACGAGACACTGCAGAGAGGATCCAGAATATTTGATGTTTTCTGATGACAGTTAAAGTTTCCAGCTATCAAAAAGTGTAACAGCGCAGCCTTCATGTCCTTTCAGTTCTCCATCATTAATGATGACTGTCCGTTATAAATCATGTTGGCTAGTTTCCTAACTCAGTCCATGTCTCCAAAGCAAACTTGTGTCCCACACTTTCTGTGCTGAGTCTTCAGGGATTCTTTTCACTTGGTGCTGAACTAACTTTAATGAATTGGGGCTCCAAAGAAACCCCAGCCCTCCCTAAACAAGGCTAACAATGCAACAACTCTTTGGGCACTCTGTGGTGTAGCTATTAATCACAATCAGCTTTACTGACCACAGATATGCACACATGACAGCTTCATGACAGACACTTACTATATGCACAGCACATGCATGAGGACTGACTATAAATATCTACAGAGCCACTTCCTCTATCTGCTGCTGGTACATACCCGTCCTTCCATCATGGCTGCTCTCCTTGCTCCTCCTCTTTCTCTGCTTTCTGCTGTCTGAGGTTTTCACTAAGTACACGGTCAGTCGTGGCTGATGTCTGTGGTCTCGTCCTGAACAGTGGTTCTGCTGACACTCACTGGTCCTCTGACTCGTTCCTTCCTCGTGTCAGTGCTTTCAGTCTTCTCCTTTGGCGAGCTCATTATCCCAGCTGGGTATCTGATCAGGGCGGCGCAGGTGGTGATTGGCCACAGTCAGATCCACCTACGAGCATCTTTGAGGGAAACATCCTGGTGGCAAAAGACGTTGAGCTGAAAGTCAGAGTGTAGCTAGCATACAGCTAACGCTAAGTCATTTCAAAGAGTTCTCAGTCACGTCTGAGCAACAACAGGAAGTGCTGTGGACTTTTGGAGGAAACAGAAAGTTCATGTTGATGTCACAGCTCATTGCTCGCCCAGATCTTTGCACATCTGTAGAACTTTGCTGCAGAATGCAAAGCACACGTGGCTACAGGAAGAGTTTTAGCTCCAACTTTGTTGGAGCTGAACATGAGAAATCCTCAACACCAAGACTGATCACAAACACACAAAGCCCCGGGTCCACAAACTGTACGTGTCTCATTACAACACAACGTGACCAAACAACTATGTTAATAAGGAGAAAGCTGCTCTGAAGTCATTAGTGACATCACCTCCTCTGTCTCCACCCGCCTGCAGGCCTTCACCTCCTCATTCATCCACAGTCGGCCTCCCTCTGCTCCATCAGCTGACGTCCTCTGTACAACTACCTGCTGTAATCTTTGATTTCTTCTTCTTTGTATCCTGCAAAGCTCAAAATTCACTATAATACAAAGACATTTCAGAAACGCTGCACTGAGTGAAACAACAGCAGTGACCTAAATGAGTCTCCAGCGTATTCAAATAGATTTTCTGTGAAGCATTAAAATCAAACTTTTGTTTCTCATCCTTTCAGTTTTGTGCTCGTGCTGTTAGTCTGAGAAGCTCCTTGTTTGAAGTCAGCTCAGGATCATAAAGACTTCAAATCTATTTGATGCCTGAGTAACTTACATACGGAGAAACATCTGGATCAAATCCACACTGAATGTTTATGTGACACATTTAAAAGAAGTCTGTTGTTCACAGTCGTGCTTGTACAGAGTGCTGACAGCTGACAGGACCTAACAGAAATAATGTGTCTGTGCTGAATGAGACACTAACATAACACATGATGATGTTCATGAGTCTGATGGAAACACTGGTTCTTTCAGTCACTGGTGTCCTCACTCCAGTCCATGTGAGCTGGAACTAATGATTTGATCTTAATTGTGTCAATGTTGTTGGATCTGTTTACATATGTTATTAAAAACAGTTTTATCTAACGTGATCCTTTCATATTTTAATAAGTGTTCATTGTTATTATGGGCTGTAACAGGCTGACTGTGTCACAGAGGATTTCATCCTTTGTCCATCAGGACAGTCAGACAGAAATCTGCTTCCTGTTCCCAGTGTGAGCGTTTGTCAGCCTCACTGATGGAGGACGGCTCTCTCACAGTGTGCAGACATATTTAATTACTGCTAACAGTCACAGTTCATCGCAGCAGCTGTTTAACATGGACGTGAAAGAATCAGAGATCCAACATCTGACCTGGACCCACAGCACTGATCACTGATCACAGAGTCTGTTACACAGACTGACCGTTCTGTGGTCAAACATGAAGGCATCAACGTGACCTCTGACCTTTATCTACAGTGTTTCAGTCTATTTGAACTTTTTACTTTGAGCCTCATGATCACTGTGATAACATGTGATCATTCAGCCCCACGAGTTCATGGCTATACTGGAGGAAAAGAATTGAAAAGCTCAGTTTAGTGTTCCTGTAAGCAAAGTCAGTGAGATGGAAATATAGATTTTTACATACATCAGGGACAAAACAAAGAGAACAGGAAGTAATCAGAGTAAAGGTAAGACCGTCATTGTACATGAGAGAAGTGCAAATTGCCTTATTAAATAATATTTACAAAACAGCTGCATGAAGGTTTAATACAAAGTGTGTTTGTGATCTTCTGGCTGACAGGTGTGTTCACCTGCCACAGAACGAACAGTTATTTTACAGCTTTATGGAGAGAAAAGAATTAATGAAGCGTTCTTTATGGTTGGATCAGTCTGAGGGAGAAGGAGCTCTGCTGCCTCAGGATTGTGGAGTAGAGCAGGTGTGACAGATTGTCTATCATTGAGAGCAGTTTGTTCAGTGACCTCTGACCCTCACTGAATTCAACCCCTCCAAATTTTGACCAATGATACTTCCTGCCTGGTGGATTAGTCCAGGGGTGGGCGATCTCAGTCCACGAGGGCCGGTGTCCTGCAGGTTTTAGACGTGTCCTTGAACCAACACAGCTGATTTAAAGGCTAAATTAGCTCCTCAACATGTCCTGAAGTTCTCCAGAGGCCTGGTAACGAACTAATCATGTGATTCAGGTGTGTTGACCCAAGGTGAGATCTAAAACCTGCAGGACACCGGCCCTCGTGGACTGGGATTGCCCACCCCTGGGTTAGTCTGTTGATCCTTCAGCCTGAGTGTCTTAATATGGAGGCTGTGACCCGAGTCCATATTTAAGAAATACATTTGGAGTTTTCAGTGTTTCCATGTCGTTGTGCTGTGATGATCACTTTGATTGTTGCTGCCATAATCTGAGAGTTTGTGTTCACTTTACACTTTGTATTTTTAATCCGTAGATTTAGTTTCCCCCAAACAGCTGGTGATGTTTAGCTTCATCAGGCTGGTGTGTTTAAGGAGTGGCAGCTGTTCTTCACCTGACTGCTGTCCTGTTTGATATTCCTTCACTTACAGTTATTTTTGTCTTTTCATTGTTCTTCTGCTTCCACTCTCACAATAGGACGAATGTTTACTTCAGAATCACTGTGACTGTCAGAATCCCTCACTCTGGATAAACACACTAACTTTTCACCAACCAGCAAAATACTTTCCTAGATTTTACACCACCTGCTTGCGCCTCTCTCCTTTACCTAGGAATACAAAGACCTTTCAATAATATAAGATAAAAGTTACCCAGTTGCCCCTGCTGGTGGTTTTTGTCCTTCAAGTTTGGGTCCTTGACCAGAGGCCTGGCTTGACCTACGTTCACACTGCAGGTCTTAATGCTCAATTCTGATTTTTTGATCAAATCTGATTTTTTTGTCTGTTTGTTCACACTACAAATAAAATGTGACAACAAACGTGCTCCAGTGTGAACGGTTCACGGTCCTCAAAGCGGCCGCATGCGCAAAAGAAAACGTCACACACAATGCAGTCTGTTTAGAGAAATAAAAATGGCAACTACAGAGCTAGTAGGTGTTGTTGCAGGAGTCTATCGATTTCTGCACATCGTAACCGACAGTATTTTGACAAATTAATTAGAGAAAGAAGGACACTGAGAAAAAATAGAGGCTGTGCTTTAACAATGGCCTTGTTTGGAGCAGTGGCTGCTACCTCGGTGCAGAGGTATGTGTTCTCCGGCACTGATAATTGGCTTGTGTCAGTGACCTAAAAGACGGATTTAATGCAACACGACCATTCAAACAGCAGCTTTCTAAAACATCAGATATGTATCAGATTCAGTGCCACATACAAAAGTGGTTGGATCACTTTGAATGACAGCGATTAGAGGAGGTTCTTCCATCAGTACCAAGCTCTGCTGATTTTCATTAATAAAACTTCAACCTGCTCAGTGAAAAACAGAGTGAAATCAGACAAGACTGAGTCCACTTTTAACTTTGTTTCGTCACATTTAACAGGAACTCATCTGAAGATCAGCCTCCTCCCTGTAAGGGGAAAATTCTTATCAAGTCTCCACCTGTCCTGCTTCAGGTGAAGCCCCGCCTCCTTCCAGGAATCACCTGTGTGTCCGTGTTTAGTGTGCAGCTGTGGAGCTTGTTGTTGGTGTGTGAAGAAACTGTAAGTTTGCTTTGTTTCCTCCTTTAACAGTTTGTCTTTAGGAACTTTATGAGCAGATCAGGAAGTGAGACGTTTGTATTTACATAAAATAAAACAAATGAGATGATTTGATGATTGGCTGAATCCACTCTGGTTATCAGTCAGTAACTCTGCACTCAAACATTTGTCTTTGATAAACAGTTTAAAATGATCTGAATGAAACTTTGGATCCAACATCACTGGTGGAACAATGATGGTCCCTTTAACTGGAAACAGATGAAACCAGTTTGTTCTTCAGAAGCCGACATTCAGGTTTTACTGAGTGACGTCAAAACAACATGAAGCTGCTCCAGCTCAGTTCAGGGTCACTGCAAACAGAGATAATCAGAAGTAAATACAGACTCTCACACACACCATCAATATTTAAGGATGTTTTCACTGCGGTTTAAATCCTACATATACTTGATGTTAATGCAGGAGTAAAGCCTCTCAGAATCAAACACATTTAAACCTCTGTGACTCAGGACTGTGTGAAGCGCACAATCGAACACTTTTTCATCTGTTTCAAGTGAAACACAATGAAGTGTTCAAAGGAAAAACATGTTACTATGTGAATCCTGCTTGATGGACCAGAGCAGAGGCTTCACTCTGTGCTCTGTTCATTACTCTGTCAGTCTGAGTTATTCATGAAGGAGCTGATGATAAGCTGGTTAATGTTGGCACACACACACACTGTGACACTGTCAGACATGAGGAAGTGTGCAGGTAAACTTTGCTCAGAAATGATAATGAGGAGTTACACAGACTGATGGAGCTCATAGAGTGAGACGTTTATTTTACATGAAGTAAACCTGATGTATGATCTGATCTGTAGATCAAACTGATGTGTTAGTGTTCATACAGCTGTGTTTAATAACCTGTTGTTTAGGGCTGGGCGATAAGGCCTCAAATCCATATCATTTGAAGCATGTGCAGTAACGATATATATCACGATATATTCTTTTCTTCTGTATAACATATTTTCCACACTATAAGGCTTAAAATCCTTTAATTTTCTCAAAAATCGAGAGTGTGCCTTATGTATGAATTCTGGTTGTGCTTACTGACCTCGAACTGATTTTGGCTGCAGAAATCTGTTAAAATGTTTTAGTACAACTTTGGTAAGCTGTTTTGCCGTTGGGCTCGTCCGCTGTAGCAGGACAAAGATTTGAAGAGAGGACAAGCTTCAGGTTCACAGACACAAAAAGCAACTCTGTAGCTGCAGAGCTGACCTACCAACAAGAGGCAAAGAAGTCATTCAACATTTGTTTTTATGGACCTCCTGAGACCCACTGCCCTCACATGGAGACATGATGGCTGGGAGGACTTCAGTGAGCCTCCAAACATGGCTGCTGCTTAATTTTCCACACATCTGTTCACATCTGTATGTTTCAGCTTTGTCCTTCAGTCACAACATGGTTCATCTTCATCTTAACTTCCTGCTTCTATCATGGTTAAAGCTGATGAATCCTCTGGACATCAAACACTGATGGTGTTATTGGAGCTGAGTGCAGTTTGATGGCTTTATTATCCACACTGTGACACATGGCAGCTGTCAGAGCAGAACACAGGAAGTCAGCAGGTGTGTTTAAATTCAGCCTCTGCTTCCTCTGAAGGTTCATGACATCGCAGCGAGGCCACGAAGGCCGTCCAGACTCCCACAAACGTGTCCTCCTTCTCCCTGGATTTGAAGGACAGGTGGGCCCACCCTATCCCAGGATGCATTGCAGCGTGGTGGTGGAACATATATCTGGGTCCAGAGATGGAGCAGCGCTCTCTCTCTGAGTCTTTGAGGCTGTTTCTGTTTGAGTCTGGCTTCAGTCTAATTTAGCAGCTGTGACATCAGAGATTGTAGGGGAGGAACAGCCACACCCACAGGTGAGTTTCCCACCCAGAAACAGAGCGTGGACATCACCTCTGTCTGCGCTGTGTTGGTCACAAGCTTTGTTCTGGGCTTTTAACTGGAGGGTGGAGCTTGTGAGTGATGGAAGCTGAGAGCTGTGTTTGCACATGCTCAGTGTGACAGGATGGTGGCTGCTGTGTTTGCACATGCTCAGTGTGACAGGATGTTGGCTGCTGTGTTTGCACATGCTCAGTGTGACAGGATGGTGGCTGCTGTGTTTGCACATGCTCAGTGTGACAGGATGGTGGCTGCTGTGTTTGCACATGCTCAGTGTGACAGGATGGTGGCTGCTGTGTTTGCACATGCTCAGTGTGACAGGATGGTGGCTGCTGTGTTTGCACATGCTCAGTGTGCAAACAGTTCATTTTTTCATGCCCTTTGTCTGGATGCTAATCCAGCTGTGTCTGTTTGTAATGACAGTAAATAAATGTCAGACTTACAGCTCCTGTTTTACTACATTAAAGTGATCAGATGAGTTCAGCACTTTGACGGATGGAAGTGAAAGCAGGAAACGACAAATGTAGCACAGCAGCAGCGTTTAACACGTCTGAGCTGGAAACAGAAACTCTGGGATGAACATCATTCATAGAACAACTTCCAGCTTCTTTTGCTCGGCTACAGTTTGGATGGATTTGCATTTAAAGATGCAACAAGACTAAAATGGTTAGTGTCAGGAGGTCAAAGGTCAGAGCTCCTGTGGGTCTGAGGGCAGCCTCACGCTGGAGAAGGATGAAGGAGTCTGACCTGAGCCAGTGTTTGACATGAACACATCAGCACTGCTGTCAGTGAGCCTAACGACAGCCGTTAGCATCATTTCAGTGTTTCAGTCATAAAAACACTTCCTGTCACTGTGGTGGTTACAGTGACATCATGCAGTTTGTGCTTTGACCTCCAGAGGGCGACAAATCAGCACAGACAGAGAGCTCCATTCAAACTTTGCTGCCATCAGTAATAATTCTTCAAATATAATCATCAGTGTTTGAGCAGTTATGATATCAGGGACAATCTAGACATGTGTGACAATACTGAACATGTCACATGACACACCTTAAACATCATGTGATCCACTCTCAGTCTGCACTTTCATTCATGACTTCAACAGGTTGAAATGAGCTTTGAACAAACATCAGTTCAGTGTTGAAATATTTAAACGCTGCAGGAAGAACAACAAAGTGATGACGGATGTTTGTGTTTCAAAGAGGAGAAACAGCAGAAATAAATCACAGCCTGCCAGAGGTTTGGAGTTTCCGAGGTGCACGTGAACTCAGCACACAGTGTCCAATGCTCCAGATTGCCCTCAAACGTCTCTTTGGGTGTTTCCTTCCTGCTGAAAGTTTACTTTAACTTCCTGAACTTCGTGGAGTGGAGCTTGTTGTTGGTGTGTGAAGAAACTGTAAGTTTGCTTTGTTTCCTCCTTTAACAGTTTGTCTTTAGGAACTTTACTGTTTGTTCAGCTTATGTTTGATTTCTTCACACAACAAACTGTGTGTGTTTGTATTTCCGGTCTCTCCATTAAAGTCGGTGTGTAATGTTTTCCTGGCTAACATCAGCTGTGTGCAGCTTAGTTCAGCACAAATCTGCCGCTCCATAGTTCACGGTAACGGACTCACAGCTGGACCAACGAGGCCGAGTGTGTCCGCCACTCTGAGCTACGTTCGTGTTTGTGTACTTGTAGTTTGTACTTTGTGAGTTCACTCAGAGCCCACAGAGGACGCAGCGTACGTGATGACGTCACAGCCCTTTACCTCCTTTACTGTTGTCGCTACCCGATCCGTACCGGAAACCCGATCGGTACCCCGCATGCGCGAAAGGTGTCTACTTCCGGTCGTAGCGTTTTACGATAGTTATGGGTCAGAGTATCTGTTAAGATGTTAAGAATAATAAGTATCTCTTAAAATGTTTGCAATAATGAAGCATTTCAGTACAATGTAGACAAAAACGAAAAATAAAAAGATAGTTACGGATCGGGACTCCCCGATCCTTACTGCGCATGTGCAAAGTCGGACCGTACAAATCGGGTCTACCCGATCCGTACCGCGCATGTGCAGATGTTTTCTTCTTCTTCTGTTCGTTTAATGGATGTGTACTCCCCAGTGTACGAGGATACTGCCACCTGCTGACCGAGCGAATGAACCCTATTGTAAACTGAATCGGCGTCATTACAAACGTGTGTTAAATTTGATTTAGTGATAGTCGAGTGTGTTTATGCTTGTCTGTGTGGAGAGGATTGACTGGAATAGTGATGATGATGTCCGCTATCACTGTCAATTGTCAGTAAACACTTAATCTGGCTGATGAATCTTCACGTGACACATTGCTAAATCAATATTATTAAGTCTGTAATTAGGCGCCATTCGTCTTATTTTACGGCGCTGTTGTTCAATCGGGGGACACTCTCTGTTGAGGAGAAAAGCATGAATTTGTTTGTATACGGATTATCCATTGTTTAAATGTCCCGGGCAGTCAAAAAGGAGACAGAGCTGTTGAGAAATGCTAGGAGCTAACTGGGCGCTAACCGTGTCATTCAAATATATTGACTGTCGCAATGTTGGCAAAGAGAGGAAGTGACGTAAGATTTGCGCATGCGGGGTACCGATCGGGTTTCCGGTACGGATCGGGTAGTGACAACTGTCACTGTGATTAATATTTACACACGAGACACCTGCAGAGCTCTGACGCTAAGCTAGCCACACAGCATGCTAACGCTAAGCTAACACTAAGCTAACGCTAAGCTAACGCTAAGCTAACACTAAGAGTTCTTACAGACACGAGTTAAAAAGCTGCTTTTAGTTTGTGATCACAATCCAGGACTGAGAGCAGCAGCAGAGCTGATGGATGATGAATTACTGGATGGAAGAAGCTTCTCATTAGCAGTAAATCAGTGTGTGTGCAGTTCTCTGCAAACTCAGCAGGAATAATTAGTGTGAAGCTTTAACTCTGCTGATCCTCTTTGAATCATGGATCAGCTGAAATGTTTAAAATGTTGTTCACACGTGTTGAACTGACTGAAGCTAGTGATGTGTCCTGTGTGTCGAAGCGTCAAATCGTGTGTCGGGTAATCTCGGGGCGTTTCTGGGAAGCGCGTATCGAGGCTTGCTTTGATTACGTATGCAGTGACGTTCGAGGCCTCGCGGGCAGTCCGTACCACGTGACTGATTCAGGGACTGGTTCACCGGTTCGCGCCAGATTCGAAATAAAATGGGCAGAAAAACACAGCTGATTTCCATCACACTGTGTTGTGGAATTGGATTACGTACGTGTTACATAGTAACTTGAGCATTTCTTCTTCGATGGAACCAGGAAGGAAGAGATTTTTTATTTTATTTTATCTCTCCTAATAAAGTGTGCACACAGTAATAAATATCACAAATGATAAGCACCATAATATAAATAAACAACACTACAGATCCTATAATCTGATTTCTGTCTTTTAGTTTATTAAAAAGTGAAGCGCCAAATACTAGTTTGTGTCATTATCCAGATGTACATAAGCATGATTACACAGGTACTAGCGGGTTTTGATTATCGATTAAAATCGATTCTAGCTTGGATAACGTGATATCGATTCATTAAAATCCTGAATCGATTTTTAATATAAATATTACTACATTTCAACCACCACCAAACAGCTAAAACAGTAAATGAGAGCAGGTACACCGATTCTGCACAAAGACGTAAACACAAAGCGCTGACGCATCAGAATCAATCGCCTTTCTCACCAAACAGCACGGACACGGTCGGGGCTGAAAGCCGACAGCTCACTGATTCTAATCTAAGGCGTCTGCTGTGATGCTTACACATTAGATAAAGTCTCGAAAGTGTCAGCTTTCTTTTTATAGATATAAAAATATGCAAATGTACTGATCTATGATCTGAATTATACTATTGACTGACTGTCTGAGGCTAACAGTTACACAATCATACCAAAACTCTGTCCTGATAGTTTCCACTTTCTCTTTTGTATCACACATACTGAGACAATATTCAGGATAAATAACCAAGAAAACAATTTATTTATTCAGTTTAGAGGTTTACACATCATTATAATCACAGAGCCCGCTTCACTTGAATTGTCCACTTGATGGCGCAGTAGAGCAAATGAATCTCAATGCTTCGAACCATGAGTCGACCAATTGGGTGGAAAGCTTCAGTTCATCATGAGGCTTCATCTCACCATCACTAACTGAAGCTTCCAGTCACAGTGAATCAGTGTGTGTCAGTGAATGCATCGTGTGTGCTTCAGGCTCCATCTAGTGGACTGATAGTAGAGCAGCTGATGGCAGCTTCCTCTGCCTCACACTGCTGTCTGACTGCATTCAGCTGACACTGAGATGAAGCAGGAAAGAAGCAGCTGATATTTGGACAGCACACATGATGGAAAGGAGGATTTCAGTTGATGTGCACATGAATGATTTGTGTTTCCTCTGCAGGTGAAGGTAGAAAGTGTGTGTGAGCTGATGTGAATTGAGCAGCATGGATCAGTGTGAGGACAGAGAGGAGGGAGTCCCTCCCTCTAAAAGCACTCTGTGTGGGGAACATGAGAGCCAGACCAAAGCTCAGAGGTGAGATGACCATCTCTAACTGTCCATGACTCTTCTCCATGTCACAGCTCAGCACTCACATCACTGCTCCATCATTATTCACAGGAACCAGCCTGGACCTCCACCCAGCTCTGTGTCCTTACAGAGTGACCAGTCTAAAGATCTTCCCCTTTATTTTAAAGTCCAGCCTGTGTCTGCTGCAGAGAGGTGAGCTATTAGTAACATGAACTCTTTGATTTAACTGCTTGATGTTGTTGGATATAAACTGCAGTACAAACACGTTATTCCCTCGTTCCCATTTAAACTGTCTTTTAAAACAAGCCTTTATAACTTTTTCAGGATCCATCAGAGACTCAAACCTGGACCTCCACCCAGCTCTGTGTCCTTACAGAGTGACCGGTCTAAAGATGCTGGTATTTACTTTAAATCAGGCGTGTGTCATCCTGGAGAGAGGTAATGTGTGTGTAAATGTTGTTGTGTGTTTGTGAATAAATCCTCCATCATCACAGACGTCCGAGCTTCATATATCGTTGTTAAACTTAACGTAGGAATCACAAACATTCAGAGATGAACTTACACACTTGGCTTTATACGTACTTTGAGTTGAAACGTACTTGATCTGTGAATGATGACGTTTCACAAGTACACACAAGTACATTTACTGAGAAACTGCCTTTGAAACAAAGTTCAGTTAGAAAAACACTGAAGTCATTCAGGGAATTATGATCTTTGTGTTTTTACAAGCTTTAAAACACAACAAAGAAGTGTCAGTGATCAGGATAACAGTGGAAGGACTCTGGAGGATCATTTGTATTATTGATCATTTTGATCAAAGTGGCCTTGTGTGTGTGTGTGTGTGTGTGTCCATGGTTCCTCCACAGAGTGGAGCAGCAGAGCTCAGAGGTTCCCAGTGGTCAGTCTGCCCAGCAGCATCAAACACAGCTGGACTCCATATTTATGGTCTGTACATGTACAACAACTACTTTATTATTATTAATAATACATTTATTTATAGGTCCCTTTCAGAACACCAAGGACTCTGTGGACTAAACGTCCAAAAGAAACAAACTTTGAAATCAGACGGTGCAAATGTGATCACAGGCAATGTTCCCTCTAAGCTGCACGTGTGCAATTGTGCACTGCTGGCACGTCTCTGTGCACAGAAAATCTGCGTTGCACACAAAACAAATCAACCTGAATTGAAATTAAAGTAAATACGTTAACAATTCTGTTTTTCAGTGTTAGTCAGTGACTGGCTGCTCCAGCCAATGATGCGATTCACATTTGTATATACGCAGCTAATCAACATGGTTGACAGGCTATGACAGCGTCCTTATGTGCGACACCGGTGTTTTAGCACAGCGGCTGATGTGGAGTGAAGCCACGTTAATGACAATGTGTACAACCATTGGAGATGTGAGCAGGACAGACGGAACAATTCACGGGAAAAGTGTGGACTTTATACCAGTTTTTAAATTGTGTTGATCGGCCACGTAAAACCAGAGTTATGATAAAATATCTGCAATGTTTGTTTTTCTTCCTGAATACTGTCGTTGTTTATGTTTACTGCAGGAAGAAACGGTAAAAACGGCGTTTTATAAGGAAAACGCTCGAAAGCCTGTGAGCAAAGATGAAACCAAAACACCCCACCCTTTCCTATTGTTGGAAAAATGTACCATGTCGACCAATCAAAACATGATATGGCAACATGGCATTTAGTTGTTTAGGAAGGGGGAAGTTTTAGGAGTGATGGCGTGTTTGAGATGTAAGAGATTTGTGACGTTTAGCACAAATCTTGTGTAGTTAGTGTGTAGTTAGTGTGTAGTGATCGTGTAGTGAGCGTGTAGTTAGCGTGTATTGAGCGTGTAGTGAGCGTGTAGTGAGCGTGTAGTGAGCGTGTAGTGAGCGTGTATTGAGCGTGTAGTGAGCGTGTAGTTAGCGTGTAGTGAGCGTGTAGTTAGCGTGTAGTGAGCGTGTAGTTGGTGTGTAGTGTAGTCAATAGTTTTGTTGTGTGTCAGAACAATGAGGCGACTGCTGAATGTTACAGGTGTTACAGCAGTGACACATCTGCTGCTGTCAGGCCTGCAGGTATCAGGCTGTTGTTCTCCTTCATCTCATAGTGGACAGAAATTATTTTTGGAGTGACACAAATAATTTGTGTGGCATCAGATTTGATGCAGAACAGCTGATTGTTCTGTAAATAGTTTGAAATGTTTATTTAAAAAAAAACTTAAAACCTTGGCTGCATTTTTAGGTAAACAGCTGCAAAAAACTTTATTTGCATAACTCAGTTACTTTTTTGAAGAAGTAACTATATAATTAATTGCCCAGCACTGGTCATTATTTACTGTATTTTGCATCCAGAGTTACAGACTCTCTCCCAGACCACAGACTCATAATACAAGTCAGAGCTTAATAATAAATAAAAAAAAAAAATAAAGTTGTGTTTTCAAAATTGGAGTTCAAGTTATTTTTACTTCCAATAGTGTTAACATGCTACACAGGTCATGAACAAGATTGTTTTTAATTTTCATTGTAAGTGGACTAAATTATTATTTTTTGGAGTGGCACAAATAATTTGTGTGGCATCAGATTTGATGCAGGTCAGCTGATTGTTCTGTAAATAGTTTGAAATGTTTATTTAAAAAAAACGCCTTGGCTGCATTTTTAGGTAAACAGCTGCAAAAAACTGGTGTAGTTATGTATGTAGTATGAAGTGTAATGTAGTTGTGTAGTTAGTGTGTAGTGTAGTCAATAGTTTTGTTGTGTGCGTCAGAACAATGAGGCGACTCAAATCCACGGCTGCAAAATACTGGGGTGGCTGTAGCTCAGGTGGCAGAGCAGGTCAGCCACTAAACAGAAGGTCGGTGGTTCGATCCCAGGCTGCCTCCTCGCTGCATGCCAAATATCCTTGGGCACGATACTAACCCCATGTTTGCCTACTGGTGGTGGTCAGAGGGCCCGGTGGCGCCAGTGTCCGGCAGCCTTGCCTCTGTCAGTGCGCCCCAGGGCAGCTGTGGCTACAGTGTAGCTTGCCATTGCCAGTGTGTGTGAATGGGTGAATGTAGTGTAAAGCGCTTTGGAGTCCTTGGGGACTGAGTAAAGCGCTATACAAATGCAGGCTTTGTTTTACCTTTTTGAAGAAGTAACTACATAATTAATTAAATTAAAATTAAATTAAATTAAATAACTAATTGCCCAACATTGGTCATTATTTACTGTATTTTGCATCCAGAGTTACAGACTCTCTCCCAGACCACAGACTCATAATACAAGTCAGAGCTTAATAATAAATAAAAAAAAAAAATAAAGTTGTGTTTTCAAAATTGGAGTTCAAGTTATTTTTACTTCCAATAGTGTTAACATGCTACACAGGTCATGAACAATATTGTTTTAAATTTTCATTGTAAGTGGGCTAAAGCAGTTAATTAAAAGTAGTCTAACATAAATGCTGTAATTTGATTACTTTAATAAACATGTAACTTGGATGTATTAGATGCTGGCGTGACCACAGTGAACACGTCTGCTGTTGCTCACAGTGGTCCAAGGGACGCTCAGGGAGTTTGTGTGTTCAGACACATGAAACATTAGAGGAAACATTGATCACAGGGAAACGTTTTAAACATCGAGGCTTTAAACAGAAACCAAAGTGAAACAGTTTGTAGTTGAGATCAGTGAGAATGAAGCTGAATAACTGTTTCTACAATAACTTTGAGCAATAAATGACAAATATGATGGAAATTAGGAGCATTAACACTTACTAATGATGTGAGTCGACACTCGGCTATATTGAGACAACCACATTAGGTGGTCCTCAACTGTAATGGAAACCAGTGGATCCAGTCCAGTCGTGGCGACCTGTGGTGAGTCGATCTGAGCAGCTACTAATGGAAACGGGGCCATAGATGTGTTTGTGCTTAATAACAATGAATCACAGGATTTTTACATTACTGTTAAAATCTCATGTTGTTTGTTAAAGTGTTGTTAAAGATGGTGACAGATGTACCCTTAGGCCCCTCCTCCATTCAGAGATGGTCTTTCCCTTTTCACATAAATGGCCTCCTTGACTCCGCCCTCAAACCAGCGTTCACATTTTCTCAGGACCTTCTTGATGTTGTGTAGACTGAAGTTCAGAGTGGTGGCTCATTCATAAAGTATTCTGTTCCAGCTGCTGGAGGACAACATCATCACTTTTGTGAAGAACGAGCTGAAGAAGATCCAGAAGGCTCTGAATCCAAATAAGCCCCAGTGCTTGGAGATTCAGAGGGAGGATGATGAGCAGAGGAGAAACAGCAGAGAGGCATTTGTGAAGATCACAGTAAACTTCCTGAGGAGAATGAAGCAGGAGGAGCTGGCTGACCGTCTGCAGAGACGTAAGAGGATTTATCTAAAGATTTAAGCTGCTGGATAAATGAGAGACTTGTGACACCAGTGTGTTCTGTCATTTCTCAGTGGGTCAGAAATTGTCATCAGCATTTTGTAAAATGTGATTGTTAAAGTTGTATTTTTATTATTATTATTCAGAACTTCCAGCTGCTGTTTGTCACCGTAACCTTAAATCTGCTCTGAAGAAGAAGTTCCAGTGTGTGTTTGAGGGCATCGCTAAAGCAGGAAACCCAACCCTTCTGAATCAGATCTACACAGAGCTCTACATCACAGAGGGAGGGACTGCAGAGGTCAATGATGAACATGAGGTCAGACAGATTGAAACAGCATCCAGGAAACCAGACAGACCAGAAACAACCATCAGACAAGAAGACATCTTTAAAGCCTCACCTGGAAGAGATGAACCAATCAGAACAGTGCTGACAAAGGGAGTGGCTGGCATTGGGAAAACAGTCTTAACACAGAAATACAGCCTGGACTGGGCTGAAGACAAAGCCAACCAGGACATCCAGTTCATGTTTCCATTCACTTTCAGAGAGCTGAATGTGCTGAAAGAGGAAAAGTTCAGCTTGGTGGAGCTTGTTCATCACTTCTTTACTGAAACCAAAGAAGCAGGAATCTGCAGCTTTGAAGACTTCCAGGTTGTGTTCATCTTTGATGGTCTGGATGAGTGTCGACTTCCTCTGGACTTCCACAAAACTGCAATCCTAACTGACCCTAGAAAGTCCACCTCAGTGGATGTGCTGCTGATAAACCTCATCAGGGGGAAACTGCTTCCCTCTGCTCGCCTCTGGATAACCACACGACCTGCAGCAGCCAATCAGATCCCTCCTATCTGTGTTGGCATGGTGACAGAGGTCAGAGGGTTCACTGACCCACAGAAGGAGGAGTACTTCAGGAAGAGATTCAGAGATGAGGAGCAGGCCAGCAGGATCATCTTCCACATCAAGACATCACGAAGCCTCCACATCATGTGCCACATCCCAGTCTTCTGCTGGATCACTGCTACAGTTCTGGAGGATGTGCTGGAAACCAGAGAGGGAGGAGAGCTGCCCAAGACCCTGACTGAGATGTACATCCACTTCCTGGTGGTTCAGGCCAAAGTGAAGAAGGTCAAGTATGATGGAGGAGCTGAGACAGATCCACACTGGAGTCCAGAGAGCAGGAAGATGATGGAGTCTCTGGGAAAACTGGCTTTTGATCAGCTGCGGAATGGAAACCTGATCTTCTATGAATCAGACCTGACAGAGTGTGGCATCGATATCAGAGTAGCCTCAGTGTACTCAGGAGTGTTCACACAGATCTTTAAAGAGGAGAGAGGACTGTACCAGGACAAGGTGTTCTGCTTCATCCATCTGAGTGTTCAGGAGTTTCTGGCTGCTCTTCATGTCCATCTGACCTTCATCAACTCTGGACTCAATTTGCTGGAAGAACAACAAACAAACTCCCGGACACACTTCTACCAGAGTGCTGTGAAGAAGGCCTTACAGAGTCCAAATGGACACCTGGACTTGTTCCTCCGCTTCCTCCTGGGTCTTTCACTGCAGACCACTCAGACTCTCTTACGAGGTCTGCTGACACAGGCAGGAAGTAGCTCACAGACCAATCAGGAAACAGTTCAGTACATCAAGAAGAAGCTCAGTGAGAATCTGTCTGCAGAGAAAAGCATCAATCTGATCCACTGTCTGAATGAACTGAATGATCGTTCTCTAGTGGAGGAGATCCAACAATACAGGACTTCAGGAAGTCTCTCCACAGGTAAACTGTCTCCTGCTCAGTGCTCAGCTCTGACCTTCATCTTACTGTCATCAGAAGAAGATCTGGATGAGTTTGACTTCAAGAAATACTCTACTTCAGAGGAGGCTCTTCTGAGAATGCTGCCAGTGGTCAAAGCCTCCAACAAAGCTCTGTAAGTAAACACGTCATCGCTTCATTGTTAAAATAATGGGAAATAAATCAGAAATGCTGAGTTCAAAGAGCACTGTAACATTTTTTTTTAAATAGTGAATTAAATGATCATCAGTCACTCAGTAAATATATGATAGTTTTAATGTTTCACTCCAGCATTTCTCAAACACACTTTGTTCTGTAACTCTTATCAAAGGACAATCCAGACCCAGCCTATAAGAACATGAGCTCTGATGCTTCAGCCCCTCATACGGTTTATTATCCTCAGCTTGTTCACTTGTCTCCAACTCCAGGAGTTTGGTTGTTTTATTCTAAAGCACAAACTTCACCTACCAGACTTCACCTACATCTTTTTATGATGTTCGTAATTTAAGTTCAAGTTTGTTTCTCACTTTCAGTGCACACTCTCTCTTTTTAAATATAAATCTCTGCTGTGCTGTCATGTTTTCATCCCGTATGGAGGGAGAACTTCGGTCTTCAATACTGAAATTGCCTCTAAGGTCGTGTTTCTTGTCAGTAACCATATGTAACTGTAAGGCTTCCATAACCAGGTTTCCCACAGAATTACATTGGGTTCACTCTGGTTCCTCTACAGTTTCCTCCCACTGTCCACAGACATGCAGTTAGCCTACCTGGTGATCTAAACTTCATGCAGGTGTGAGTGAGAGTGGTTGTCTGTCCATCTGTGGGCTTAGTGGAAGAGACTGGATGGATCTCTGCTTTGTCTTTGATATATCCTGACAGCAAACATTCTCCATGAAGTCTGCATTTCAGCTCATCTCCTTTATACGCACCTTTAACAGGAAGAGTTTTATACAACTAGTGTTTAAAATCCAGGGTTCCTCACAATACACAGGTAATGAGGATAATGATTATTGAATTACTAAAACTTTCTAAAATAATTGTTTTACAGTGGGGCAAAAAAGTATTTAGTCAGCCACCGATTGTGCAAGTTCCCCCACTTAAAATGATGACATAGGTCAGTAATTTGCACCAGAGGTACACTTCAACTGTGAGAGACAGAATGTGAAAAAAAAATCCATGAATTCACATGGTAGGATTTGTAAAGAATTTATTCGTAAATCAGGGTGGAAAATAAGTATTTGGTCACCTCAAACAAGGAAAATCCCTGGCTCTCACAGACCTGTAACGTCTTCTGTTAGAAGCTTTTCTGTCCCCCACTCGTTACCTGTATGAATGGCACCTGTTTGACCTCATCATCTGTATAAAAGACACCTGTCCACAGCCTCAACCAGTCAGACTCCAAACTCCGCCATGGCCAAGACCAAAGAGCTTTCGAAGGACACCAGGAAAAGAATTGTAGACCTGCACCAGACTGGGAAGAGTGAATCTACAATAGGCAAGCAGCTTGGTGTGAAAAAATCAACTGTGGGAGCAATCATCAGAAAATGGAAGACATACAAGACCACTGATAATCTCCCTCGATCTGGGGCTCCACGCAAGATCTCATCCCGTGGGGTCAAAATGATCATGAGAACGGTGAGCAAAGATCCCAGAACCACACGGGGGGACCTGGTGAATGACCTGCAGAGAGCTGGGACCAAAGTAACAAAGGTCACCATCAGTAACACACTACAACGGCAGGGAATCAAATCCCGCAGTGCCAGACGTGTTCCGCTGCTGAAGCCAGTGCATGTCCAGGCCCGTCTGAAGTTTGCCAGAGAGCACATGGATGATACAGCAGAGGATTGGGAGAATGTCATGTGGTCAGATGAAACCAAAGTAGAACTTTTTGGTATAAACTCAACTCGTCGTGTTTGGAGGAAGAAGAATACTGAGTTGCATCCCAAGAACACCATACCTACTGTGAAGCATGGGGGTGGAAACATTATGCTATGGGGCTGTTTTTCTGCCAAGGGGACAGGACGACTGATCCATGTTAAGGACAGAATGAATGGGGCCAAGTATCGTGAGATTTTGAGCCAAAACCTCCTTCCATCAGTGAGAACTTTGAAGATGAAACAAGGCTGGGTCTTCCAACATGACAATGATCCAAAACACACCGCCCGGGCAACAAAGGAGTGGCTCCGTAAGAAGCATTTGAAAGTCCTGGAGTGGCCTAGCCAGTCTCCAGACCTCAACCCCATAGAAAATCTGTGGCGGGAGTTGAAAGTCCGTGTTGCTCGCCGACAGCCCCAAAACATCACTGCTCTTGAGAAGATCTGCATGGAGGAATGGGCCAAAATACCAGTTACTGTGTGTGCAAACCTGGTAAAGACCTATAGTAAACATTTGACCTCTGTTATTGCCAACAAAGGTTATGTTACAAAGTATTGAGTTGTATTTTTGTTATTGACCAAATACTTATTTTCCACCCTGATTTACGAATAAATTCTTTACAAATCCTACCATGTGAATTCATGGATTTTTTTTTCACATTCTGTCTCTCACAGTTGAAGTGTACCTCTGGTGCAAATTACTGACCTCTGTCATCATTTTAAGTGGGGGAACTTGCACAATCGGTGGCTGACTAAATACTTTTTTGCCCCACTGTAGTTAATATTGTATGATAGTATACACAGAATTATTAGCTTAGTAGGTAGAGTGGTCGCCCCATGATCATAAGGTCAGGGGTCGAATCCACCAAATAGCTACCTTGTGGTACCCCTGAGCAAGGTACCATCAAGGTACCAATCATGTGCACTGGATTGGTAGCACTCATAGTCTCATAGGTTTAAAATTTAAAAAAAAAAAAAAAAAAAAGGTTCAACATATAAACAAATTTAATTTGATCACATATATTGTTTGGTTTTTTTGTTTTTTCCCTTTCTCTCTAAGACTGAGCAGCTGTAACGTCTCAGAGGAAGGCTGTGAAAATTTGTTGTCAGTGGTCAGCTCCCAGTCCTGTAGTCTGAGAGAGCTGGACCTGAGTACCAACAGCCTGAAGGCTTCAGCAGTAAAGCTTCTGTCTTCTGCAGTAGAGAGTCCACACGCCAAACTGAATCTTCTGAGGTCAGATCAATTTGTATTCTGTTTACTTTTGTTTGTTTATGTGTTTGATGTTTGTTTTTGTTTATGTCTTTATCCAGTTATCCTTGTTTCATAGCATTTTTATTCATTTCCAAGTTACAGTGAAGTTTTACTAACCTGCTCAGCACAAGACAATGAGCTATTGCACCCTGATTACACTTTAACAACAATCTTTATTCATGTTTTTATCTTCAGACTTAACATCTGTGAACTCTCAGAGGAAAACTGTGAAGCTCTGTCCTCAGTTCTCAGCTCGCAGTCCTCTAGTCGGACAGAGCTGGACCTGAGTATCAGAAAGCTTCAGGATTCAGGAGTGAAGCTTCTGTCTGTTGGACTACAACGTTTAAACTGTAAACTGAATACTCTGAGGTCAGATCAGAAAACAATTTAATTAATAATTCTAAAAACAAAGTTCATCCATATGATGTTATATCTTAGTATGTTTATGTTTCCTTTAAAAATAGAAAGTCAAGATTTAATGTTGTGAAATGTATTAACAAACTCTACATGAGTATTTGTTGTATAGACTGTCTTTTATTTTTCAGACTGAGTGGCTGTAACTTGTCAGAGAGAAGCTGTGAAGCTCTGTCCTCAGTCCTCAGCTCCCAGTCCTCCAGTCTGAGAGAGCTGGACCTGAGTAACTCTGACCTGCAGGATTCAGGAGTGAAGCTTCTGTATGCTGGACTAAAGAGTTCACAGTGTGCAGTGGAAACTCTCAGGTTAGGATTCAAACTTTTCCACAGATGATCATTTGAAATGTGATTTATATTATTGTATAAACGGATAACTTTTATACAGCTGTCAAGTGAACTTTTATTTACATTTGAGCGGATAATTGGACTCTGAATTACTAAAAGTTGTTATAGTCATGTATTTGTTTATTTAAAAAAAATACTTCATGTACTGCCTAATTTAAAGATTTAGGCTCCTTTGGGCCAATAATATACATATTTGATTTCTTTGTGAATGAAATTAGGAGGATATTGGCGACTTCTGATTGGTTCGCTGTTTGTTTTTTATTCACAGTACTTACTTAATTTTAAAGGCTGATTTCTCAAAATGAGATGTTTATCTTTTCTTCTACAACACTTGGAGCCACCAAATCTTCTTGCTTGATTTATTCATTACAGTTTGATTTAAAGAATATTAGACTCGTAACATAATAAATATATTTATTTCAATTCTTCTTGAGAGAAAGAAAGGGATGACTGGGTGAGCTCCAGTGGTTCATCCCAGCAGAGAGAGCAGCACACTGGGCTGCAAATGATCACAGTAGTAATGGCCATAGTTTGATAAAACAGGCCGTCTTACCCTGTAGATAATACAGGGTTCTGGTGCCGATGTGGGGGAGGGGACTCGCCCGGTACTAACTACCTACTACTACCTAACTCATGCAGATGTCTTCCTCACTAACCCTGATAAGAAGTAACTGCAGTAGCCTTATAGGTCAAATCAGTTTCACCTGTTAAAGGTAGCTCCACTATTAATGGTGTCACTTGTTATTTCTGGGATGAGTTTAGTAGCCTGAACAGCTGCTTAAAGGAAAGGTTATTATCATTATTATTATTTAATTATTAAGTCCGGGGTAACCTGCAAGAGCTGTTTGCACAAAGAATAATACTCAGACTTTTAGGTTTTATCGTTTTACACAAGGTTTAAAAATGAATGTCCACAATTGAATTGCAGAAATTGTTATTGAGCTAATACTGATGTAGTTGTTATCTTTGGTAAGGAGAGATTGGAGGAAGAATGAGCACAGTCAGGCCTAAAGATGCTCTTAATAATAATAATGGATTGCATTTATATGGCACTTTTCGAGACCCTCAAAGACCCTTTACAATTCCACTATTCATTCACTCTCACACACTGGTGGAGGTAAGCTACAGTTGTAGCCACAGCTTCCCTGGGACAGACTGACAGAAGCGAGGCTGCCATATTGCGCCATCGGCGCCTCTGGTCATCACCAGTAAGTGGTAGGTGAAGTGTCTTGCCCAAGGACAAAACGACCAAGACAGAGAGAGCTGGCTCATCAGACAGACAAGCTCATCTTTTAACCTACTGGTTCACTGGTCAGCACACCAGCTGACTAGCGAACCGGCTAACTAGCACACTGGCTAACAAGCACACTGGCTAACTAGCACACCGGCTAACTAGCAGTCCAGCTAACGGCAGCCACAAGCTGAAGCACGATTAAATGTAGTGGAGATATCAGGGATGACACTGGTGTGTCCGATTCACTCTTTAGCACTCCGGTCACTCCGGTGTGTCAGCCAGAACACCACTGAAGGCCAAATGATCCCAGCGTGTGGAATAAGGAGCTTAAGCTTCAGATTGAGGCACATTATTCTTTGACTGATTGATTCTTGTGGCTGTGATCACGTGTGTGGTTTCTTAGAAAAAGGAAGTACACAATACAAATACATGACAAATAAGATGAATAGATAAGTTACATATCCAGTTATATGTATGTACATATATATGCAAGTACATATATGTACATACATCAGTATAGCTAACATAACCATATATAAGGACAAAGATCATAGTACTATAATGCAGTAATGTTAAACACAAAGGTGTATATTTACATAAATCTATCCTATCAGTGATCAGAGTACTGTAGTATACTTCTACTACATAAACTATAGAAACTAAACCAAATTAGTGTGACTTTAAGTTACCATCAGTACAGACGAACTGATGGTAGTTGGACAAAATAAAGACTTTGGAATTATTGTGAAGGGCTTCCGGTTAAACTAAGATCAGCTGATTACCTCATAACAAATTGTTTGCTATAGAACGCAGCTCCCACTCTTCATTAATATCATGTACTGTAACTTACCCAGCCATGCCCAGTAGTCTCCAGA
This sequence comes from Neolamprologus brichardi, assembly GCF_056152115.1. Taxonomy (NCBI): domain Eukaryota; kingdom Metazoa; phylum Chordata; class Actinopteri; order Cichliformes; family Cichlidae; genus Neolamprologus; species Neolamprologus brichardi. Next base: position 60,832,702 of record NC_142106.1, on the reverse strand, counting down.
GAGACCAACAGCTGGTGCACGTTGTAACGCTGTGGCTTTCGTAGTCTTTCCTTTTTCTACAGCTCATGTATTCTTCTTGTGATGGTGTGTCTTGAGGGAGGCTCATACATGCCGTCATTTGTTGATCCTAAGAACATTCCTCAGACCGACTTCTTCAACAACACTAATCAGCCTGCAGTTTGTAGCTACTCACTTCACTGTGGCGTTTGTTAGCTTGTCATTCTTTGGTTTATCTAGACTCCTCCCACAAGCTGATCCTGCGTAGTCTGCCCAAGCCTCCCACCGCTGTTCGTTTGGGTGGTTTGTTTGCTGCCATCAACAGCATGTAATGCATTTAAGTGATACTTCAGAATTGAAGTACTCCGACAATAAAAAACTCAACTTTGATTAAAAATAATTTAGTTGTATCAACACTGCCCTCTGGAATAATTAGACTTTGGTGACAATATGTGTCAGTTCCAGTTTTAGAGCTCTGAAGTGCAGCTATTATGTTAGGAATAGACAGGAACACTGAGCACACTGAGGTCAAATCTTTATTTTACCACTCGCTGCATTCTTGATGTTCATGAATTCAGCAGGTTCATGATTGTCTGCAGCATTAATCTCATATTTCCATTAAAAGTGTTGAATTTGACTGTTTGATGTTCTTTATGATCTCTGGCACCAGTTCATCTGTAGGCTGAGCTCAGTCCATCCATTTAGTGAAATGATGTTTAAAGGTCTCCTTGTTCTGTGAGCATGCACAGATCCTGAAGAAGAAAGCCTGGGTTACAGAGAAATGATGATCACTGTGATGATGCTCATCATCTCTGACTGGGATTTGAGGTTTTGTCAAAGCAGCAAAGACAAAGAAAGCTTGGCTATGTTGGACTGGGTGTGGAAGCAGCTCCCAGTTTGAGTTCAGGAGACAGACACCCTCTCTACTTTGAAGATCAGCTTCAAACTTTCCTTTTTGATAAAGCTTATAGTTAGAGCTGCATCAGGTGACCCTGAACCATCCCTTAGTTATGCTGCCATAGAGATGGATAACAGACGGATTGTTGTTTTGTGTGTCTGCAGCCTGTCAGGCTGTCTAATCACAGAGGAAGGCTGTACTTCTCTGGGTTCTGCTCTGAGCTCCAACCCCTCCCATCTGAGAGAGCTGGACCTGAGCTACAATCATCCAGGTGACTCAGGAATTAAGCTGCTGTCGGCTGGACTGAAGGATCCAGGCTGGAGACTGGACACTCTCAGGTATGGAGAGAATGTCTGATAGAGGAGGAAGAACTGGAAACATTTCCTGTGTCTTTCACTCACTTCCTGTTTGTTTCCTGCAGATGACACATGAACAATCACACATGCAGGAATATTTTCAGGGACAGACACACTAGTCTATCTGGATAGTACATGGATATTTATGTAGAGGGTCTCCAAGGAGTCTGTTTGCAGGAACATTAATGATAACTGATAAGTCATGTTGAGAGTTTCATTAAAAGTAGACCTACAGTTAGGTCCATAAATATTTGGACAGAGACAACATTTTGTAACTTTAGATACACTTTATTAGGTCACAGGTGCACCTGAGATAGTGTGTACCTAATAAAGTGTCAGCCATGTGTAACACAGTAAGGGGAATTGTTGAAAATAATATATCAATGGGCCAATAGGCTCAACTATAGGAGCACAGGGGTGTGTTTAAATGAGACACGGAGACAAGAATGTAACTCAAAAGAACCAGCCAACTTTAGTGAAATAAACCATAAGGTTGACAAGCACAGGTTAAAGACACTTTACAATGGTAGAAAGGAAACTTACAAAAATTAAAAGAAAAGTAAAACACATAAACTACTAAAGCAATGACTTGGTCAAGTGTTACTTTTGGTTTTCAATGTTCGGGTTTCAATGTTCGGGTTTCAATGTTTGGGTGCACCCTAGTAACCTGACTCCTTAACTCTTATAGAAACAGATTACACAAATCCAATGTACATTCAAATGAAAATCTCACACTCTTTTCACATGTGGAGAATGTTCTACACAACAGCTCATTATTTAACTTCCCAAATAAAAAATGTCCAAGGGGTAAAGTCCAAAAAATTCCCAGGGTGTGAAAGAAAATAGGGGTGAGAGAATGTCAGTCAGTAGTCTTATGTATATCCAGCTGTGCGTGAAAGTGTGAGTGATACAGTCCTACCACACCGCAAGGTGCAGCAGATCATCAAGTGGAAAAGAAGCGAATCTCAGTCTCTCTAAGTCCAGGTGGGAAGGCTCGCCATCTATTTCACCGGAGGAATCCACCTCAGGAACAATTCAGCATACAAAAAAAAAACCTGACCTGTCAACAGACAGGGTCAGAAGAGCAATTTAAATATTAATTATGCTGTTCTAGCTATAATTCACAATTTAGGATCTTGTTGAAGTCACATTCAACATCAATTTGCAATAAAAATACTCAAATTTGCAAAAATAAAACATTTCTCCTACACAAACTATGCATTAAACCAAGTAAAGTCAGTGCATATGCATATATGTCGCATATGCGACAATAATTAATCAAACAATTGAGATTAATTCAGTTTCTCAACAATAAAATGTGAAACAGACGTGAACTAACTGAGACATACAACATGTGCTCACCGATCTCAGTGCATCACGGCCAAAGACAGTCGGACAGTCTCAGTTGGAAAATGCGGGGCTCTAAATAACGTAACAGGACATGTTGTTTTTCTCTTTAATAACCGTAATACGACGTGAAGGAAAATAAACATAAGTTGCGCTTCAAGTGTTACCTTACTTCTGGAAGCAGATTGAGATGAACTTTCAGGCAGTTGATAGCAACCAGAGCTAACAAAGGCTAACAGTTTAGCTCCACGTGGTACTTTCTAAAGTCACCAGGAAACTTCAACATTTGCCTGTTTACTCACTGTGGCTACTTTTAACATGAAAGGTAGCTGATAACCAGTGAACTTATGTGCAGCACAGTTGGTTGCAACTTATATCTAATACTTTTTCCAACTCAAAAGCTTCAGTCTCTCTTTTCTCCTGCCAGCACGCGACTACCTCCACACATAGCAGCGAACACAGAGCATGTGGGTGGGACATACAGCGGCAGGCTGCTCTCCCATTGGTCAAAGCATACTGGGACCTGTGCATTTTGATTGGTTGGGCAGGATGTCCATCTCTCCTCATATCAGTCCTTAAAGTGGTACCCTCATTGTATGTGGGTTACACCTGTGTATGTTTCCCATGCTGTATGTCCACAGTCACAGTGACAGTCAGTGACACTGACAGAAGGATGAAACAAGGCTGTGAATCATTTCAGTCTGTGTGAGTGACAAAGAGCCAGACAGGAGCGGCTAACATTTGGAAATGAAAGCTTATTGGAAACTCTTCATTCACGGCTGAATTCACAATAGATTTGTTCTTAAGTGCACATTTAGCAGCTAATGCTAATACTGTTTTCCCTTTGCTTTCTACAACTTGAGCAGCTATTGCTAAGTAGGCCACTTTGCTCTGCTAAGGATTTGTGTGACCATGATGGAAACTCTGATAATCTAATGCTGCTAAGCTAATGCTGTTTATGGGCCCTGTTAGAATCAATATTTCATTCTCATTCTGTTGTTTGAGAACAATATTAACGTTTCACATCATTATAACACAAGAGAAAAGGGTATTAGGGTTAGCTACTAATGCTTATTCACCTCAAATTAGCTTTAGCTGCCAATAGGAGCCTTCTTAGCATTAACTCCTCACTAATATAATGCTAATTCACATCAAATTAGCATTAGCTGCTCATATTGTTATAAGGAAAGAGAAAACGGTATTAGCATTACCTGCTAATAATTTTTCACCCCTAATTAGAATTAGCCGCTAAAAGCAGCCTTCTTAGCATTAACTCCTCACATCGTTGTTACCCAATGGAAAAGAGTATTAGTATTAGCTACTGTCATTTTTAATAAGTAAGAGAAAACAGTGTTAGCATTATTGAATAATGCTAATTCGCATTAAATTAGCATTAGCTATTTACAACAGTATACTTAGAATTAGCCGCTCACATTGTTAAAAAGTAAGGGAAAACAGTATTAGCATTAGCACATAATACTAATTCACGTCAAAGTAGCGTTAGTTAATAACGGCAGCCTACTTAGCATTAACTGCTCACTAATATAATGCTAATTCACACCAAATTAGCATTAGCTACTCAAGTTGTTACAAGGAAAGAGAAAACGGTATTAGCATTAGCTGCTAATAATTATTTACCCTTATTTAGAATTAGCCGCTAATGGCAGCCTAATTAGCATTAACCCCTCACATTGTTATAAAGCAAGTTAAAAGTGACAGCATTATCGGATAATGCTAACTCGCTTCACATTAGCATTAGCTAATAACAGCAGCCTTCTTAGCATTAGCTGCTGACATTGTCTTAATACAAGGGAAAAGATTTAGCATTAACGGATGATGCTAATTCACATCAAATTAGCAATAGTTAATAACGTTAACCTACTGAGTATTAGCTGCTCACATTGTTTAAATTGAAGGAAAAATAGTATAAGTATTAGATACTTGTATTGTTAAAAAGTAAGAAAAAACATTGTTAGCATTAGCGGATAAATTAGCATTAGTTAGTAACGGCAATGTATTAAGCATTAGCTGGTCTCATTGTTATAAAGCAAGAAAATATGGTATTAGCATTAGTTGCCAATTCCTATTCACCTAAAATTAGCACTAATGGTAGCCTATTTAGCATAAACTTCTTAATGCTAAATGCAGTTAATTAATGCTAAATAGTCTTAACGGAAATTAAAGTAGTGTTAGCATTAGCTACTTATATTGTTATAAAGCAAGAATATATGGTATTAGCATTAGCTACTAATGTTTATTCACTTCAAATTAGCATTAGTTAATAATGGTAGACTTCGTATCATTAGCTGCCGTCATTCTTTTTTTTTTTTGTGTCCCGTTTGGATCTTTAGCCAACAGAATTGTTGTCTTAAGGCCAAGAAAGATGCCAAGCGGATATATTTTACCAAGTGGACTATCATGGCCTTGCCATATTGGTCCATTTGATTGACCTTTATTATAATTATCAATTTATTTTATTTTCGGTTGCTAGAAACGGGACAGACATGACTGGGGGATAAGACAGGGAGAAATAATGAAAGAAAGAGAGGGAGAGAAAGAAAACCAGAGGGGAGAAGAATTTATTGAGTGAGAAAGGGGGGAAGAAAGAAAGAAAACAAACCAAACACCTGGATCACCTGTATGGAGATAAAAAAAAAACAGAAGAGAAAGCAAACAAAAAAAGAGCAACATAATAAAAAACAGGACCATCACAATAAACTAGCTAGCAGTAGATAACTGTAGATACTAAATATTAAACGATATTGTGCAGCACGCAAGATAGACAGCGCACAATGTGCTTTGAGGCAGCAGCCAGGAAAGGTGTAGTCCGCGTCTGTGAACACCCGTGTGTACACCTGTGTGCATACCTGTGTGGATCAGCATGCTTGTATTCCAAAGGTTTCTCCATGTAACGATCTGCTAGGGAGTGTGGGGAGCCATAGCCCCGTCCCCCAGGGTATGAAGCAGGTATGGAGGAGATCCAGGCCCCAGATATCCAGAGGCCCCAGAGTACAAGGACCCGAGCAGGACCACCAAAAGGGGGGGAACCGTGCCACCCTCCTGGGAAGGGCTGAGTAGAGCCCCAAACGAGAGGTCACCCAGCAGCTACGGAGCAGAGGCCAGAGGGGGTTGCAGTGGAGTGCCCGTGGGCTGCTGTCATTCTTATAAAACAAAGGAAATCAGTATGAGCATTAGCTGCTAATGCTTTTTCCTCTAAAATTAGAATTAGCCACTAATGGCGTATTGTTAAAAAGTAAGAAAAATCATTGTTAGCATAAGCGGATAATGCTAATTCACCTCAAATTAGTAGTAGCTAATAACGGCACCTGCTTAGCATTAGCTGGTCACATTGTTATAAGGCAAGAAAATATGGCATTAGCTGCCAATTTCTATTTATCTAAAATTAGCATTAGCCGCCAATGGCAGCATACTTAGCATTAACTCCTCACATCGTTATAATGCAAATGAGGCTAACTTGCATTAAATTAGACTGCTGTTATTAGCTAATGCTATTTAGCAGTAGCTGCTCACATTGTTGTAAAGCAAAGGAAAATAATATGAGCATTAGGTTCTAATGCGTATTTGCCTTAAATTAGACGTAGGTGCTAATGGTGGCCTACTTAGCATTAGCAGCTAAGATGTTGTAATGCTAGGAAAAATAGTGTTAGCATTAGCTAATCACATTGTTAAAAAGTAAGTGTTAGCATTAGTGCATAATGCTAATTCACATCAAATTAGCATTAGTTAATAACGGCAGCCTATTTAGCATTAGCAGATAATGTTGACCTTGGCCCACTGGAAAAGTTAAGAACTAAAGATTTAGGAGTGTTTCTCGATAGCTCTTTCTCATTTGAGAAACAAATAAATTCTGTTATTAAAACCAGCTGTAAGGTTTATATTGTTGATTGTCATTTATTCTTAGAAATATTTACTCATATATGCTTAGTTTTATAATCGATTGCATGATGATAGAGGTTTGATCCTTAGTAGTCTGTAAAGACTCTGTGTGCCTTCCGGAGTGCCCTGGCATGCACACACCACTTGGGGCCATGAGAGAGGTCATACTCTCTCTTACTGATTTATGGTGTAGGACAGGGGTCTCAACCTCAATTTAGCTGGGGGCCGCTGCAGGCAGAGTCTGGGTGAGGCTGGGCCGCATTAGGTTTTCCACAAGAAAGGCATGGTTAAAAAATTCCAATCTTCTCAAATCTCTTTATTTATTTTTTTAACACAAAATATGAAAAATAAATAAACAAATTAATAATTAATAAGAAAATAAATAATCTGTAATACATAAATAAAATAATAATAAGATATTTTTAATCAGTGAACTTGTGTGTTTTTTTTCAGTCTTCTATATTTGCTGTATTTAGATTGAAATGTCTGTATTAACAGTTCTATAACCTTCTTCTGAACATGAATGGAACACTGTAGAAAATGAACTGTTCTTCTGAACATGGCTTCTCTTGCCTACTCCTTGCTGCTAGAGACCTGGCAGCGTTTCCTCTCGCATAGCCGAGCCAGATTTGGCCTGAGGGAGGAAGCAGTTGCGACCCTCAGTATGTCTTGAAGATGATCATCTGTAAGTCTGGACCTGTACTTGGACTTATTGAAGTTCAAAGTGGAGAAGAGCTTTTCGCACAAGTATGAGCTACCAAAAAGGCACATGGTCCGCTTGAACATTCGGGAAAGCCGAGGGAAACTAGGGCTCAATTCTCTCAAAAATTGTCCAAGCTTGTCTGCTTTTCCACTCACCTCCCTGAACTTTGCTTTGAGTTCAGAGTTGCACTGCAGCTCAATGAGCTCCATTTGAAGCACAGAAGGGGCATCTTGCACATCAAAGGAGAAGGGGTCCGCAAAAATTTGAAAGGTGGCTCTGTGTGTCTTGAAGTCAATCTGTGATCAAATTCCTCCTGTAGCCTCAAAATGACATCAACATACTTGTCAGCACTGAATGGTGTGCCTGCATCCACGAGTGCCTTGCATGCTGGGAAATGGCAAAGGATTGTACAAAGTACAAGACGACACGAACACCGTGGCGTTTGCACATGGTAGAAAGTACAGGGATGGCAAGCGCAAAAAAGGCGACTGCTCACAGCGCTGGGCTGTTGTTACAGGAGAAAGAAGCGGAAATGACACCGTGACATATAACAAATAACATCACCTGTTTCTGATGTTAGTTGTTTTGACTGCTTTTACATTATATTGAAATATATGTAATGTTCATGTATGCTGCAATGCAAACGGAGTGATGCAAATAAAAAACATCGAGCCACAAATTACGGTGCTATCCTATAATTAGTCCGGGTTACCGGGGACTGTTATTGCCGATGAACAGGTGTCGCTTTGTGACTGCAGACTAAATTGGGCTGCATTGAGTTCATTACTTTTCTTTTATCCCGCCACCTACGCATCACTTTGAGAGTTAATATGAGATCTCTCTCTGTGAAAAAATAACTAAAACTCCCACTGACGTGTGTATAAATCTATATACGTATAATGTCCTGCTGGGCAGCAACTTAAAAAAAACAACTTTTTTTGAAGTGTTGTGAACGCAGCGCGCTGGGGTGAATGTCCGCGTTTGCCCAATAGAAAGGAGGAAGCCAGCCAGGCACAGAAAAGAAAGAAACAACCCAGGGCAACGCAGCTGTAACTTTTACTCATTGAGAAATGTTTCCCTGCTTGCATCAAGCCCGGCTGGTGTCCCCTGAGATCCATATCCCACCCTGATTGGTGGATTAATAGAGATTGACAGACCACGTGACTTTCGCGCATTGCATGCCGGTAACTCGTGGCAAAACAATCCAAGTACCGCATCAAATGCAAGCATTTCCAGCACTGCAAAACGTTCATTCTCCGGTTCCAATACCTTCTTGCTTTTTCTTTGCCCCCCAAAAAGTTCTGTACAAAACGAAGGAGAACAATTCCGGTCCGTACAAAGACAGACTTGATGAAAAGGCAAAGAAAAGATACGAGGAAAAAATCAAAGGAGTGAAAGGGTTAGACCCTTACGGGCACACAGAGTGGACAAAATACGTTAGCGTGCTGCCCAACTTTCACCACGCTCATATTTATAATCATACGGTTCTTGGAGTGAGTGCATACACTCATGAAGTTTAGTAACTTCAGGTCACTGCAACAAGTCCAGGTACAGTTTACCGACGGATGGGTACAGGACCTTGAAATTCACCGTGTAGAACGAAAGACCATCGTATGTATCATAAGTTTACCAGTCTCACAAATCGTCTTCATAAATACACATTCGTTAACCGTTTATTAATAGGACCTTTGAGCTCAACGGTAATTAATTAGTAGTGGAAATCATTTCTGGTTCGCATTACAGAAATGTAGCAGTGACAATAATAGTGTATGCTGTAATCGTACTGGGCAATTAGTGATAGCATAGCGCCACAATTTCTGTTCTGCGCCAGACTTGCTTGTAACCTATATCACCAATTATGTTATGAAAAATGACTATTAACTACTACAAAACACTGACCTTTGTGGAAATGCTTGGAGCAGACTAACCTGTGAGCTGGAGTGTTCTGGGACGTTATATTTGGTCTTTGAATGGCTGCAATCCAGACCATCCGTCGCCTCTTTTTACTTCAGAAACACGGCTCGAATAATTTCTCTTCAACGACGTAATCCGATAAAAAACGATCTCTTTACCCGTCGGCTTCCCGTGGCTGTCAAGCGACCGGCTATTGCAGTTAATAATACAACAGCTTCTTGACAGTTTTTTGTGTTTCTTTTTATCGCTGTATAACTGATTTCAATTAAAAGCCTGCGTGCGCTAGTACCTCTTGCCACGAGTTCCCAGAATTCTTTGCGGTTTTACCCTTGAATGACGTCACATTTTCAATCTCTATTCAGCTCCACACACAACACTGTAAAGTGTCATACATTATCAAACTAACATTAAATTTTTATATTAAGATGGGGGCCAAAAACTATCGTCCTGCGGGCTGCAATTGGCCCGCAAGCCGCGAGTTTGAGGCCCCTGGTGTAGGAGGACACCTACTCTGTGTCTGGTTAAGTATAAGAGCCCTTTGTTAGGGGGACCACTGGACTCTTAGCACCAGCTTTGGGGTCACGGGGTCACATCTGGAACACATATACACACACACACACACACACACACACACACACACACACACACACACACACACACACACACACACACATACCTACACTATGCACAGACTGGTACTCTTTGTTCATACCTGTGTAAGACGTCATATGTTAATGAACTTATGCATATTCATGTAACCTCAATAAAGAGCAGTGTTATGAGGGAGCAGACGAGAGCGACTGAGGTCAAGTGAAGGAACGGCGCTGTCACAGTTCTCTCCCTCATGAATTGTCTGGTTCCAGCGGTGGGTCTGTGCTAGACGACCCATCACCAGCTTTTTCCAGCTTCTTCCACTGGTTACCAGTACGTGGTAGAATCCACTTCCAGATCTGGTTGTTTGTCTTTAAATCTCTGAATGGATTGGCTCCATCTTATCTCTCTTTAACAAAATAATCCAAGTCGAGCCCTCAGGTCTGCAGATAAGTAGCTTCTGACCAGAACTAGACGTAAAAACAGAGGTGAGCTTTATCGATCGCTGCAGCCAAACTCTGGAACAGTCGCCCTTCACATCAGGTCGTCACCAACACTCGACATTATTAAAACCCGGTTGGAAACACATTTGTACTCTGTAGCTTTCAATTCTGACGAGTCTTTATAGTAATTACTGTGTATGTTTCCTATTTTATCTCTACTCTGTGCAGCACTTTGGCTCAAGCTGTTTTTAAATGTGCTGATAAATAAATGTAGATTTCTTTGAATAAAACAGTGGAGCCGAGCTTTGAGCTCAGTGTGTAACAGTGTGTGTATGAGAGCCATGTAATGTCCATGTGTGCATGCTGACTGTGCTGCTCTGACCCCCCTCCTCCTTTCAGGGTGGAGCCTGCTGGAGTCCGATGGTTGAGACCAGGTCTGAGGAAGTGTAAGTGTGTTTTTAATGGGATTCATGAAAACAAAGCAGCACACATTCAACCATCTTCATCATGTCAGGAGTCATCATCAAAGTGTCAATCAATGAACAGATGATGGATCAATAACTGCAGCTGGATTGTGTTTGTTCTCTCCATCAGATTCCTGTCAACTCACAATCGACACAAACACAGTGAACAAATGGCTCCAACTGTCTGACAACAACAGGAAGGTGACACGTGTGTGGGAGGTTCAGTCATATCCTGATCATCCAGACAGATTTGATGTTCGTCCTCAGCTGCTGTGTAGAAATGGTCTGACTGGTCGCTGTTACTGGGAGGTCGAGTGGAGAGGAAACGTTTTTATATCAGTGAGTTACAGAAGCATCAGAAGGAAAGGAGACAGTGATGATTGTTTGTTTGGATGGAATGATCAGTCCTGGAGTCTGTTCTGCTCTGATGATGGTCCTCAGTCTGTCAGGCACAATAAGAGAGTAACATCAATCTCCTCCTCCTCCATCTCCTCCTCCTCCTCTGTCTCTAACAGAGCAGCAGTGTATGTGGACTGTCCTGCTGGCAATCTGTCCTTCTACAGAGTCTCCTCTGACACTCTGATCCACCTCCACACCTTCAACACCACATTCACTCAAACTCTTTATCCTGGGTTTAGGTTCTGGTCTCCTGGTTCCTCAGTGTCCCTGTGCTGAGTGAGGTGTAAAGAGTGTCTCCTGTTACAGAAACACTCTGACTGTTGAACAGATAGTTCAGTCTGTACATGTCTGTCTCTTTCACTCACAAACACGTTTTCAGATTCATGGATTCAATCAGTTGATGTTTGAAACTCTTCTAAATGATTGCTTGTAAACTTCTTCCTCTTCAGTCACAAACAAACAGGAAGTGATGTCACATGTGTTCCTGTCCACACAGCAGAATGAGTCTATTGCTGACAGTGATGTACAAACAGAGTGAGCATTTCTGAGGCCCAAAATAAACTGAGTAGTTCACTGAATGAACAATGGACTGTGAGCTCAGTTCCTTCATCATTAGTATGGATTATATATGTATATGTATTATATTAGTATCATATATATCAGGTGCTGCTGCTGCTGGTTTCAGTCATTGTGCAAATGTGCTGTTTGTAAGGTTGTAAAGCTGCAGTCAGCTGAGACTGAAGAAGTCACCTGATCAGTGAGCAAACGTTTCTGAAAACGTCCAGATGAACAGAATCAACCTTTTGGGATCAGCCAGCAATGCAGCATCATTGTTGTTCAGGTTCAGAGGTTTGCAGAAATGAACTGATGACCAGAAACAGCTGCAAAGTCCAATAAAATAACAGCTGGAGTTCAGCTGCATTTGAAGAAGTCAAAGAAAAGTAAGGATGGCAAAGGGCGATGTTTTCTTCCAAAGAACTGAAAACATGGTTGACGCCTGATTAGAAGAATAATCTGGACATTTGTGAGGAACTCTAACCAAGAAAGCAACACAAGAAAGCAACGTCAAACAGATCCAACAGAAAGTTTCCATGACTGGAAGTGTTGAGTGTAAAAATGCTGATGATCTGATTGATACTGTTAATAACGGGACTCACTGAACTCTGTGACACAGTGAAGATTACAGAGTTGAACTTCAACATCTGACTGACGTCACACAGAGAGAAGGATGAACCAGTGAGGCACAGAACACAGTTACTGGAGATACTGGATCAGCTCCATGTGAACCTCTGATGGAGAAGCTGCTGACCCAGAGAAACATCAGGACATGACAGGCAGCTGCACTTATCTAACAACATGTAGCTTGCAAAATCTCGAAAAATCGCTAGCCCGACGTCACGTTCTACCAAATTCTCTGTTCTGTTAGAAACACATGAACGTGTCCATAGATCAGTGTGTGTTTAACATGAGAGCTTCAGCCCTGCTGATGTGTTTAATAAAGACATGTAGGAAAACTGATGAGACTCTGAAATAACTCTTTATATTTATAATGTAACTCTGCATCAAAAGAACAACAAAGGATCCCAGACAGGTTTATGTGAACAAAGACGATTCTGATGTTTCTGTGTTTCTAACAGTTTGACATTATTAGTAAACAGACTGCAATGAACAGGATTTATAAAGAGCTTATATATAAAGATATGACAGCTGTTTGACAAGTTTATCACTGTGTGTTTGGACCTGATCAGTCCAGCTGTTTACTTGAAATATGTTCATTTACCTGTTCTGTTATATTTATGTTCTTGTCTCTGTTAAAAAACACATTTTAATGTCCCTCGGATTTTTCTCCCAGATGAATAAATATAAAAATGACACAAACTGACTGCAGCTACTTTTTGTCCTTTCTGTCAAAAACCTTCATGTGACTCATGAGAGACACGTTTCAGCTGTTTGCGACAGATCAGAGGCCAACAAGTCATTTATAACACTTTCCATCATTGTTTAGCACAAACACATGTTGACACAGCAGCGGGGCCGCAGTGAGAGTCAGAGCGAGGAGATCAAAACTCCTGTTTGACCACAGCCTCAGTTTGTTCCTGCACTTCAAACACTTCCTGTTGTTGACTGGGTGGAGTCAGGAAGCCAGCGAGGCCCTGCAGGACTGAGACTACAGACTGGGACGTGCTCTGTGATGGAGATCAACAGCATCACTGACTGTTTCTGTGAGGACACCATCATCCCAGCAGGGCTGTTTCCCAACAACAAGCCCTGGACCATCAGAGACCTGAAGCTGCTGCTGAATGAAAGAAGAGGATCTTCAGGTCTGGAACAAGGACGAGCTGAGAGTGTTAATAACGTTACTAATGTTCAGCTACACTTTACTAGGTCACATCTGTGACACACGTCACTTAAATAAAGAAGGAAATATTGGCTCTGTTTTATCTGCTGGGCCCAAAAGTGACTCCCCTGTATTATATTCAGCTTTCAGCATCCTTTCCCAGCCCCCTGTTACACCAAAGCCAATCTGACTGTGAGCCAATGTGTTTGATAGTTTGTGTTGGATCAATAGATTTGACAGACTTGGTTCATCCAGAGGGAAACAGTCCAAATTCAGATCTAATGAAATGATGGAGGCTGTTTCCTACCACGGTGCTAATGTGTGACTAACAAGGCTCATGGTCTCCAGCAGACAAGCGCCTGGAATGAGGTGAGCTGAGTGTTGCTTTGGTGGGTCTATGCCCACCAGGGGCAGATCTAGAAGGGTGGCATGGGGTGGCAAGTGCCACTCTAAAATGATCCCTTGCCACCCCAAGTGCCACCCCAGTTTTGCATATGACAGTGTTGTTTATTAAAATAAGATAGCATTAACAGTTTGAGCGTAGTTACAGTCAACAGTGAATATAAATGCTAAAACTGAATATATTGCATAGTGTCCACATGTTTCCTATCAGTGGAAAAATGCACCATGTCGACCAGCTAAAAAAAAAAGTCAACATGTGGGATTTGGTTGTTTAGGAAGAGGGAAAAGTTTTGGGAGTGATGGTAACGGCAGAAAGACTGAGCGAGCGAGTGAGAGAGAGAGAGAGAGAGTTTTTAGATGTGGGAGATTTGTGACGTTTAGTGTTGAGTGTATACTTAGTGTGTTGTGTTGTCTTGTGTAGTTGTTCTGTTGTAGTCGTTTTGTTTTGTGTGTCAGTGAGGGCACTAATGAATGTCACAAAGGCACATTTGTAAACACTGTCACTAAGTAGAAAACCAGCGGAGTGATACACCTGCTGTTGTCAGGCTTTCAGGTTTATCCCTGTGCTCTTCTGTCTTTTGGTGGACAAACTTTTTTTTTACTGGCACACATCATTTGTGGGGCATCTTATTGTGACACCTGATTGTTCTCTCATTTTAGTTTTAGTAATATTTTTAAATGGGTGTAGAAAATGAAAAAAACAGCAGGTGTATTGGCTGCATTTTTAGATAAATAGCTGTATATGTTTACAAAATGTACATTTTATATTTGCATTTCAAGTTATAAACATTTACTCAACATGTCTGTGGTTTTTTTACAGTAAAATTTACTACTAGGGTTTTAAGTTCTTTGTGTGATTTCAGATCAGTAATAGTTATATTAATAGTAATAGTAATACTAATGCAGTATGCCAGTGAAAAAACAACTAAAGTCAGTTGAGCTGAAAAGATACCAAACAAGGCAAGGAGAAAACAATGAAATTAAACAATTTGAGGGTGAAATACAAACGTAAACTCAAAAGGAGTCAAAAATGTCCGGTTGTATTTCAGACCTCAGAGGGTGAATCCAAAAAATCATGAAAAATTAGGTTTAAATTTTTGTTCATGACAGTGCAAATTTCTGACATTTTGTTTAATTTAAGCTGTAACAATGTGACTGTTTTCTAACAAAAAACAGTGAAACTTAACTTAGACTTGTGTTTGTAAATGAAGCGCCCCATGTTGTGTAGCTTTCTGGAGTTTATACTTATTGGGCTACATATTTATTTAGTATACAGGCTATACAGTACATAACATCAAAACTCACATGTTTTATGTAACTAAAGTGTGTAATCATGTGGGCTACAGACAATAATTAAGTTATAGACTTTATTTATATGAAAAACGTGTATACTTACTGCATTTGAATCATTTTAACCATATGTAACCACCTGCATATGTGTTTGGGGGAAAAGGCTTTGATTTTGCCACCCCATTTGATTTCTTTGCCACCCTAAGAAAATTTCTCTAGATCCGCCCATGACCCGAAGCGGCCGCCAGTCCGAGTGTGAACTGAACTTCAGGTAAGAAGTTATGACCTGCAGTCTATCTGGGTCAGATATAAACCAAGTTTAGGTGGAGTTCATTTTCCTTGTGTGGACTTTTTACAGTCAGTTACAATAACTCGCACTGCGTACTAGCTAGCATGACGGAGTTTCTAAACAGCTGGGTGGGTGCTATGATGTTACTGATAGTGAACTTTATTTTATTCATAAGGTTAGTTAGTAGAGTTGCCAACCGTCCCGTAAAAAACAGAATCGTCTCGTATTCAGAGAAAATATTACGCGTTTCATGTTGAGCTGAAAAGGAACACAGTTTGTCCCGGACACCAGCACTAAATGCACAGATAGCCAGGTGTTTCACATTTTGGTACCATCTGCCAGTTTTAATTTTTTAGGTATTGAAGAGCAGAAATGATTTAATTTTATTTACATGCTTAAAAATGTTTGCTTTTGAATATTATTTGAAGAATTACCCACACACTCAGGCACTTTGGGCCTGTTTCCCTTTGCATAACCGAGTGTTGGAAACGTGCCTTTTCTCTTTAAACTCTGAGGGGCTGTCACTTTGGCTTCTATTGCCAGATTTGCATGATTGACCCTCTTTTTAAAATAATTTTAGCCAAGAGAATCAAGTTAACATCACTGTTTTTACGTCAGGTCCACCAATCAGATGTTGCAGAGCAAAAAATACACGTAACCATAAATTTACAACACTCACCCTGGTCCAATCAAATGTCTGTAGCCAGGCAAAATTTGTGATTTTCGACGGGAAAAGGCTCTGAGGCATTGTGGGAGATCGAGTGAGGAAGGGACAGTTCTGGAGTCCCGACTGGATGTTCCCACGTTGGAAGGAGCGAATTTTACGTTATATTTTATTGAACGCTGTGCATATTTGTGGTCTGCTTTTTCAGCTGGTTTGATGAATTTTGGTCGGAGCGTGATGAAACTCGCAGTTTTGGAATCTGTGAGATCTCAGATTTTAAACAATGTTTTGCTAGCCGCAGTTTTACACTCACGAGGCTGCGTTGTGTTTGTTGTGAAATGACGTAATGGCTCCTAACTGTTTGTTGTTTTTGCTGTATTTGGTGGTTGCAGAAATGGTTTAAAGGAGCTTTTAGCTGAGATTCAGTTTTTTTTAGGTACCACACACGCCGGGACTTTTATTACAAAGCTCGTGTTACAGTTGATTAAACGGGACCTCTGCACCGATACTGGGAGCACTGGGGCTCATTTAATGTTTGTCAGACTTAAGCTACATGACAGCTGTGGGTAAATACAGATTTATGACATACCAACAAACTTCTCAAAATGTAGACTCTAACCAGTTGTCGGTTGAAAAGCTTTCATTGCAGGATGTTCAAATCTTCTTCTTCTGTAAGTTTTCACAATGGAAATTCCTATTTTTCTCATTAGCACCACCAGTGTTGGGACTTGGATTTGAATCTGATGAGCACTCCCGCAAAGGACAGATGAGTGACAGCACAGGGGCACTTCAGGGGGCCAATCAAATTTCAGCTGGGACCAGTGCCCCTGTGCCGCTACCCCTGGAACCACTCCTGGCACCATCATACCCGCCACAATGGTCATTTAACTCATCTCGTCAGCACACAGATGCAGTCGTTTCTAACTGTGGTTAAGGCAGGAGAAGGCGCTGCACTATTCTCCTAAATTAGAGCATTCAGACAGGATCACATCACACGAGCTTATAAGGAGAAGCCAAAACTGGAAGCCACGACTTTGTTGAGGGTGTTTTTTGCAAAGGTCTTTCTACAAATTCAAGTTTTCAAACTGCTTCAACATCTCACTCTGTGTATTCGTGTGTCTCTGAGCTTCGGTGCAGGATTATCATTAAAATGGTGGGAAAACGAGCATGATTGCAACGACCACGGCACAATGGATCAAGTTACAAACATTAAGCGATACTGACCAACGCACCACAACGACTGTGTCGCACGACACAGCATGTGATGTCACAACTGGTGCGAGACTTGCTGGCCTGCTCCTATGAGGGTTGTTTTCCGGGGATGGCTTGTTCCTCTTAGTTGCGGGGTCGGGGTTCCCCCAGGTGTCGGGTGGTTCTTGGGGTCCAGGGTCCCGTCTTTGGCTTTCTCTGAAGTGGCCGGCCTCTGCAGTAGTTGGCTGGCCGCTGCACTGGACCGCTAGTACTCCTTCCCCTGGCTGTGGGAGCTCCATCTGTGGCAGCAGGTGGAGACCCATTGTGTACATTTGCTTCACCCTCGACTTTTCCTCCACCACCCTTTTTTTCTGTCCCTTTTCTTTCTTCTATTCCTCTGCTTTCTTCTATCTTTCACTGATCTGGCCTTCACCCTGTCCATGCTATAACACCCACACAAGGGGCTAACGGCATTCTGGCCAGACAGGAGCTCTTAGTGGTAAATCCTGTGGTTTATGCATTTATATGACACATTTAGACCAAAAACACTGGATCTTTCTTAGGCGCAAATAATGATTTTAACTGAACGTCAAAGCTCTTCAGAGATGACAACAACAAACAGATCCCATCCTGATCTGTTCCACTGCACAGGTGGACTCCAGTCCAGACCTGGTCTACAGATCTGGTCCAGAGTCATGTTGCTATCGGGGCTGTGTGACAGTATATGCTGCTCTTCTTCACTGCAGTCATCACATCACATGGTTCTGTAATCAGCACAAACACAACCTGAACATTATCCACTGGATTTAGAAGATTCACAGCAGTCATTTTTATTATGAACTATGTGATTTTGTATCTGTTGTCACTGTTTTCAACTCAAAACGAGATCGTTTATTTTCTAGTTTTGACCCTTTCACGCATGAATTATGACAACCTCCATCAGGATTTTTTTCTTAAGTGTTTTTATTCATCTTTAGGCATGAAAAAAGATTTTTGAACTTCATTTAAACGTGTACTTTTCAAAGAGTTTTTTTTACATGTCCAGTTAGGTGGACAACAGGTTTTGACAGGGTATGGAGGGACACATCAATGTCCAGTGTAGTGGTTTATGTGCAAGTATACCATCAACACTGACACAAATACAAGCAAACAGCTGTAACTGTAGTGACCACTGTGTGTGAAAGGGTTAAGTGATCAGGTTTAACAGATCAGTGATAAATCTGTGCTGTTGGATCAATAATGAAACAGACTGCTGTTAGAAATAACTCTTATTCTGGTGTTTATATTCTGATCAAATAGATGATAAATAGTTTCAGTGCGTAACTCACAGAAAGAAGCAGAACAGTTCACATCAGGCTGAAACCTCTGCAGTGTCTTCTTGGCTTCGTCTCTAAATTTTAAAGTTCTGCAGTATTTTATAACAAACTCCTTTAAATTGTCCTCCATGCAGCCAAGTTTGTTTCCAGTTCAACTCAATTCAATTCAATTTTATTTATATAGCGCCAAATCACAACAAAAGTCGCCTCAAGGCGCTTCATAGATACAGAGAAAAACCCAACAATCATATGACCCCCTATGAGCAAGCACTTTGGTGACAGTGGGAAGGAAAAACTCCCTTTAAACAGGAAGAAACCTCCAGCAGAACCAGGCTCGGGGAGGGGCGGCCATCTGCTGCGACCGGTTGGGGTGAGAGAAGGAAGACAGGATAAAAGACATGCTGTGGAAGAGAGACAGAGGTTAATAACAGATATGATTCAACACAGAGAGGTCTGTTAATACATAGTAAGCGAGAAAGGTGACTGGAAAGGAAAAACTCAATGCATCATGGGAATCCCCCGGCAGCCTACATCTATTGCAGCATAACTAAGGGAGGATTCAGGGTCACCTGGTCCAGCCCTAACTATATGCTTTAGCAAAAAGGAAAGTTTTAAGCCTAATCTTAAAAGTAGAGATAGTGTCTGTCTCCCGAATCCAAACTGGAAGCTGGTTCCACAGAAGAGGGGCCTGAAAACTGAAGGCTCTCCCTCCCATTCTACTTTTAAATACTCTAGGAACAACAAGTAGACCTGCAGAGCGGGAGCGAAGTGCTCTAATAGGGTGATATGGTACTACAAGGTCATTAAGATAAGATGGGGCCTGATTATTTAAGACCTTGTATGTGAGGAGCAGGATTTTGAATTCAATTCTGGATTTAACAGGAAGCCAATGAAGGGAAGCCAAAACAGGGGAAATATGCTCTCTCTTTCTAGTCCCTGTCAGGACTCTTGCTGCAGCATTTTGTATTAGCTGAAGGCTTTTCAGTGAGTTTTTTGGACATCCTGATAATAATGAATTGCAGTAGTCCAGCCTGGAGGTAATAAATGCATGAACTAGTTTTTCAGCGTCACTCTGAGACAGGATATTTCTAATTTTAGAGATGTTGCGCAAATGGAAGAACGCAGTCTTACATATTTGTTTAATATGTGCGTTGAAGGACATATCCTGGTAAAGGCGACATTTGTTGTGATTTGGCGCTATATAAATAAAATTGAATTGAATTGAATTGAATTAAAAAATAACTCCAAGGTTCCTCACAGTGTTACTGGAGGCCAAGGTAATGCCATCCAGAGTAAGAATCTGGTTAGATACCATATTTCTAAGCTTTTCAGCACCGAGTACAATAACCTCAGTTTTATCTGAGTTAAGAAGCAGAAAGTTAGTGGCCATCCAAGTCTTTATGTCTTTAAAACATTCCTGCAGTTTAACTAATTGGTGTGTGTTATCTGGCTTCATGGACAGATAGAGCTGGGTGTTTTATTACCAGTCGCATTGATTACTGTAACGCCCTGCTCTCTTGTCTTCCTAAAAAGAATATTTCAACTTTACAACTTTTACAAAACTCTGCAGCTCGTGTGCTGACGAAGACGAGAGGGCGGGCCCACATTACACCGGTTTTAGAATCGCTGCACTGGCTCCCCGTGTGTTTCAGGATCGATTTTAAAGTTCTTTTATTGGTTTTTAAATGTCTGGTGGGGTGGGGGGGGTGGGGGGGGGGATATGTCTGTATTCACATCGCTTATGTTAATGAAAGTGTGGGGAGTGAGTTGGAGGGCGGGGCGGTGTGGGCTGCTTTTAACCATGTAAAGCACTTTGTGCTACATTTTTTTTGTATGAAAAGTGCTTTATAAATAAAGATTGATTGATTGATTGATTACATTTCTGTGGCTGCTGCAACGAAACTGTTTGAAACCTTGTTGTTCTGCACTTTGGGACCTGAAGAGGAACCTGAACCTCTGTGCAGAGGGTTCAACTCTGAGGATTCCTGTTTAGTTTTTTTTTTACTTCACATGGCAAAACTTGACAACTTTATGATAAATGTACAACTTCAATGTGAAACATTCATTTTTTTTCTCTTGTTTGTTTGAAGCTGCTTCCTGTTGGCTTCAGCTGTTTGGAGTTTCCATTTTCTAAACTTCTACATTCTGAACCTTCTTCAGCTCTGAACAGATGATGTAACACTGAATGATTTCAAGCTCACACTTTGTCTAATAAACTTACATCTTTCATTCTTTATACAGGTTGAGGAGCTGTGATTTGTCAGAGATCAGCTGTGATTATCTGGCAGCAGCACTGAAGTCCAACCCCTCCCATCTGAGAGAGCTGGACCTGAGTAACAACAACAACCTGCAGGATCCAGGAGTGAAGCATCTGTGTGGTTTTCTGGAGCTTCCAGGATGTGGACTTGAACTTCTGAGGTCAGTCACATGTTTTAGTTGTGCTGAGATGAATATGATGTGATGAGTCTGACTCAGTAGATAATGCAGAGTTCTGAGCTGATGTGGGTGAGAGGACTCAGGCAGCCTGACAGAGTTGATGTCCATGTCTTCCCTGCTTGTCCTGATATACATAAACCTGAGTATCCTTGCAGGTCAGATCTTATCAGTCACACCTGTTAGTGCAGCTCTCCTCTAGATTGTAGTGCTTGTTAAACTAGGATGATTTTAGGAGCCTGGACCACTGACTCAAAGGGAAGATATTACTTGGAAAGGCCAAAGCGACCTATTAGAGGTGTTTGCACTAACATAGATAAATACTCAGATTTACACATTTAGTGTCTCACAAAGGGTTAAAAAGTGAATGTGCACAGAGAGGTTGGTGGTGAGATGGGCACTTCCAGCACTGTAGACGTGTTCCAGCTCAGTGTTCATGGAAATAATCCGGAGAGCAGGACTCCTTGATGAATGTCACATCTTCTTAAAGTTATAATCCACAGGGAAAACTGTGAAACTGTCGATCTGATATCTACTCAGCCAATCAGGTATTTACATGCCCTTCACTGATCTTCAGCCTCACCTTATTATCACCCCCTCTCTCTCTCTTTTACATCTGAATTATCTTCACTTCACATTTCAGTCAGTTCAGATTTCATTAGCACGTTCACTTTAGCATAATCCATTTGAATCCAAACACCTTTCTCTTTAAACTCTGTTTAATATACAGATATACTGTCACAGTATATTCAGTACAATCCTCTTTTTCACTGAGTCACACACATTCAGAGATCGGAGTGTCCTGTGTGTGCTGTCATTCACTCACTCTCATATATCTGAAGTCTGTTTGTACACAGGTTAATCTGGGACTCTCCACCATTTGACCCTAGAAATAAAGAAGCGTCTTGGATGAGAGGTGAAAGGTGAAACTTCTTCAAGAAACTTAAAGAAGTCCAGATGCCTTTTTTTCTAAGCTCTTTAGATGACTGCGAACCTTCACAGACACCTCATAAGTGAGACTCTCAGAGCTACCAGCCCTTTGCTACAATCACAAAGCTCTTCATTGAAATCAATGATATCAAAGCTGGAATCAAATGAGTCCAAGTGTTCTGCTGATTCAGCATCACATTCATCTTTGCTCCTTGTTCTGCATCCCCACCATGGACTTCATTCCTTTCCAAGCCAGCCTTGAGTGTCCTTTATTCAACTTATGCTCTGCTTTACTTTTACACGTGATTTTAGCTGCTTTATCTCTCTTTCAACAAGTTTCTGTGCCTCGATCTTTTTCTTCTCTCCCTTATAACAAGACAGCTTCTTCTGACTGAGAATATGTTGGAGTGATTTACTAATCCAGGGCTGATTTTTGGGGAAAATACTTCCTGTTTTCAAAGTAATCACCATTTTCCCCAGAAAGCAATGTAAGTAGAAATAAATGATCTAAGTGAGAACATGAGCCTTTAAAAAGGCTCTTCTGAGGCTGCTGCCAGTGGTCAAACCCTCCAAAAAAGCTCTGTAAGTAAATATGTGATCATAGCTTTAGTTTTTAAATGTTTATTCTAGTTAACACAAATCAGGTGGAACAACTCAAATAAAATATCAAAATTATTAAGTGATCATCGGTACTCAGTTTGTTCAATACCGAATACATTGGAGCACAAATTGTCCACATTTCTGAAATATTTCTGGGTGTAACTGTTACCAAAGTGCAATTTAGACCTGGCCTGTGGTTGTTATCTAAGTGATAATCATCAATTCTACTAAAACAAATACAAAATAAAGAAATTTGACACATTTTGTTGATATCAAAGGCACACTGAACAATTCAGTGTTGTTTTACTTCTGTTCTCTCTTCACTTCTTCTCCTCTGATTCTCTCCACATGTTGCTCTGCATAAGTGCTCAGTTTCCTGACAAAAACAAGATTAAATATTGCTAAATATAAGAGTATCACATTACACTTCAACACAAGTGTTTTATTTTTGTAATTGTTTATCTGTTATTTTTCAGACTGAGTCACTGTGACCTGTCAGAGAGAAGCTGTGAAGCTCTGTCCTCAGATCTCAGCTCTCAGACCTCTAATCTGAGACAGCTGGACCTGAGTGACATTAACCTGAAGGATTCAGGCGTGAAGCTTCTGTCTGAAGGACTGAAGAGTCCACACTGTACACTGGAAACTCTCAGGTGAGATCAAACATTTTTCTTTCATCAACTGACAGAATTAGCAGATTAATAATAAGGCAGTCCCCTAATAAGTGGAGATGTGGAGGTGTTTTGAAGGGCAAAATACTCTTTTGTTAACAAGACAGGAAGTAGCTCCTGGGAACTGCTTCCTTTGTTATTGTCTAAGTAGAAACATGATGGTAAAACAGTGAGTTTGCAGAGGTGAATCCACAGCACACAACACAACAGTGCTGTTGCGTGCTGAAAGCAGACTTCTCACAGATTCTGAGACTGCAGGTTTCATCACTGTCCAACCAAAATTCACTGAACCAGCAATAAATGAACGTCCAAAACTACACTTCATGTTTAAAAAGGTGAACAGATTACACAAAAAAGATGTAAACACAAATCCCCCTATTTGTGTTTACATCTTTTTTGTGTAATCTGTTCACCTGCAGTTTCAGCTGTTTGGTGGTTGTTGAGATGGTTTTGTGAACTTTTAGCTGAGATTCTGACATTTCTGTAGATACTACACATGTCTAATTACTTTGTATAGCATGAATGGCCATAACGAGGTTTTTAACAGTAAGAGAAGTTGTAAAACTTAAGAAAATATAGTTAAAATCCAAAACCTTCTACGTCTGGTCACTTGTGGTAAGGAGCAGATCAAACGAGTAAAGAATTACGTTATAATTATAAATGGCTTCAACAGCACATTCAGGTCTGTGAGACTCATTCAGACACTGAGCCGTGGCTCTGTGCTATATGCACATATTTCTGCATCTCTTCCATTCAGACACACTTTATATAGTTTAATTTATGTAGTATTCAATACTGAACTGTACATTTAGTCTTTTTAGAGGCAGCAAGTTTTATTCTGTGTTTTCATAAAAGCCTTATTTTTATCCATTTACTGCTATTAGGAAGAACATGTGAGGTTTAATAACTGGACGAGTTTGAAACAATTTGTCCTCCACAATGGAAAATGAGTGGAAATAAAAATGGGTCTCACTTTAGCCAGCTACTAATTTTATCAGCTCCACTCTGTGTCTCCTGTATATCTCCTATATAAATTCTGCACTCAGCTTTGTGGTCTCCAATATCACTGAAATGCAGCCAGATGCTGCTCATTTTGCCTTTTCACTTTTTCCTGACACGCTTGCATTTCAATACAGCTCCCATTTCTCTGTGTACCTGGTCTCTAACACTACCCTTGCTGTCTATGGGACATTCCCGTCTTCTTTCACATAATGGTATGATCCCAGTCTGTCTCTTAAAGTGTTTGGCCACATGGTTTGCTCATCAGAATAAAACCTCAGCCGTGCTCACATTGATTATCAGCAAGCCTGAAAATTCATCAATATTTGACATATGAAATTATCTCAAGGGCTGGATTTGGCCCAAGGGCCATATGTTTGACACCCCTGGTTTACACAGTTTGGTATTCAATGTACAAGTGAGTTAGCTCTCAGCTAACTAGCAGACAAGCTAACTGCTGGGACTGCGTCTTTCTAACAAGAGCGTCAGACACTCAGACTGGTTTTCTTTGTGGATGATGATGTGTTCTCACACTGATCCTTCATGCTGATGCTGCCATCCACCCACTGCTCCTGGATTCCTCATCATCATCTCCATCAGCCCTCACAATACTCCACCTTCATCAGCTTCATGTTCAGCAGCCTGGATGGACAGTAATTCTTTCCATGGGTTATGGTGGGACATTGAGAGCTGGAGTTAAACAGCAGTGAGAAATGAAAGACTGATTTCTATTTAGTCTTGTGATGTGCAGCTTTGTTCCGAGCATTAAGGCCCAGCAAAGATTACTGAGGTCATAGAGTCACTGATGAAACCTGTGTGCTTATAGAAACTGAAACCAGATGAACCAGAATAGAAGGACATTAAAATGAAGTGTCAGCTACAGAAAGGCAAAGCTATTCAGTTGTTGGTGTGAGTTATTTAAATGGAGGATGGAGTCAGACTTTAAGCTGCTGGACTCAGTCACTATATCCTGTTCTCCTCATAGAACCTGGATACACAGACTCACCTGTGACACAGTGACACACAGTGTGGGCTACACACACATTAGAAAGTGGATCAGTGACACTTGTGCAATCATTTGTTGTGCTGGGAAACCATGAACACTTTGAATCACCATTAATGGCTTTGTTACAGCAACATTCAATCATGAGTTCAAAAGTAGTGTATTGTGTACTTATTTTAATAGTACTGCAGTATGAGAAGTGCAACAGTCAGTGTGCAGAAACAGATCAGGTGCTTTCTAACAGCAGTGTTCCCTTTAACAGAGCAGCAGTTCAAATATTTCTGTCAGTCTGAGCTGAAACATGAATCTAATCAAATATCAAATCAAAGTTCTTTGCCTCTGCCAGGACGTCAACATTTGATCTAGTTTTTTACAAAGTTGCCCTCAGCGTCCAGAGCCACCAACATACCTTTGATCAACAGCAAGTGAACATTTATAAATGTGTGTTTTCAGAACAGGAACCAGCAGAACTATTGTTCTGTTATCAGGGAGCAGCACAAACGCTCATCAGCTCATTTACTGTGTTGGACTTTGAGTGTGTGAAGTGTGTGTTTGTGCTGGATTTCCTTTGGAGAATCTCAGTCAGAAACAAGACAAAGAAAAACTCTTTCAATAGTCCAGGTTGAGTTGACAACATGAACTGCATTTATCTTCCTCTGACTTGACATTTTCTTCCTCCTCTGCACCGAGCCAGCTGCTAAGACACACAAGCTCATTGACATTTTCTGATGATAAAGAAACTCTCTTCTTCTGTACAATATGAGCAGCAACAGAGAACAAGCTTTCACAGGTACAGATGTTGCAGCTGTGGCCAAGTACATGTGCTGCATGTTTGGAGCAGCACTCTAATGGACAGGCCTCTGTACTGATGGTGGGCTCTGCTCTGTATCCACCACACTGTTCTCAGCCGAGTCTTCCTCCTGTTCACAATCACACTCTGATGAAGCACCAATAGGGCCAACTTTTTCTCTGGTGGCTCGGTTGTTGTTGCTTCCACAGGTTTCCCTCCAACAACCCTCTGTTTCTTCAGTAAGTTCAGTAAGATCTGGGTAAACACTTGAGCTCTTTGAATCTGGCTCCAGTGCAGCAGCAGTTTTCACATATACAATGTTGGCATTTTGCTTGCGTGTCTCCAGGTCTGTTCTGAATGTAGACTTGAATTTGACCACGTAGGCGGGGTCATCATCTGAGCTCTCCATCACCCGAGAGAGATGACAAAACACAGAATCACAGAGCATGAAACCAACGTTTCTCCTCCCAGAAGTTCAGTCACAGACCTGCAACAGAAACAAGAATCAAAGATTCAAATGACGCAGAGCATTCATTTACTTATATCCACAAACATGTCCTCTACATATTCATGCTGTATTTACACACACATACAGAGGCTGTTTGTCTCTCACACACAGACAGGACACTGAGAAATACATCATGTTAAATATACCTGCAGTCTTCCAGCTGTGCACTTTGTCCCTGTTAGCTGTGATTGCCATGGCAACCTTGGTGTTGTGCGCGATGCAGGGACGTGTTCAAAGGCAGACGTCTGGCAGCAGCATCATATTTGATGCACTATCTGTACTGAGTGTGCTGACTTTATTTCAAATGTCCCACTGCTGTGCAACATGAATCACATGTTCTGCACGTTTCTGTAACTCCCAGGTAACCATGGTTACCCAGCTACGTCCAGTAGTCTCCAGAGAGACCAAAAGCAGGTTCACATTGTAACTCCGTGGCTTTCGTAGTCTCTCCTTTTTCTACAGCTCATGTGTTCTTCTTGTGATGGTGCGTCTTGAGGCTCATACATACCGTCATTTGTTGATCCTAAGAACGTTCCTCAGACCGACTTCTTCAACAACACTAATCAGCCTGCAGTTTGTAGCTACTCACTTCACTGTGGCGTTTGCTAGCTTGTCTGTTTTTGGTTTATCTAGACTCCTCCCACCATCTGAATCTACGTAGTCTGCCCAAGTCTCCCACCTCTGTTTGTTTGGGTGGTTTGTTTGCTGCCATCAACAGCGTGTAATGCATTTAAGTGATACTTCAGACATGAAGTACTCCGACGATAAAAAACTCAACTTTGCTTAAAATTAACCACTGGAATAATTAGACTTTGGTGACAAACTGATGTGATCTCCACGTTTCCTTTGTTGGACTGTGGGCGAATGTCAGAACTGAATGTACTGAGTAACATGTAGAGTTTAAATATGTGTCAGTTCCAGTTTTAGAGCTCTAAAGTGCAGCTATCATGTTAGGAATATGTTAGGAATAGACAGTAACACTGAGCACACTGAGGTCAAATCTTTATTTTACCACTCGCTGCATTCTTGATGTTCATGAATTCAGCAGGATCGTGATTGTCTGCAGCATTAATCTCATATTTCCATAAAAAGTGTTGAATTTGACTGTTTGATGTTCTTTATGATTTCTGGCACCAGTTCATCTGTAGGCTGAGCTCAGTTTATCCATTTAGTGAAATGATGTTTAAAGGTCTCCTTGTTCTGTGAGCGTGCACAGATCCTGAAGCAGAAAGCCTGGGTTAACAGAGAAATGATCATCACTGTGATGATGCTCATCATCTCTGACTGGGATTTGAGGTTTTGTCAAAGCAGCAAAGAAAGCCTGGCTATGTTGGACTGGGTGTGGAAGGAGCTCCCAGTTTGAGATCAGGAGAAAGACACCATCTCTACTTTGAAGATCAGCTTCAAACTTTCCTTTTTGATAAAGCTTATAGTTAGAGCTGGATCAGGTGACCCTGAACCATCCCTTAGTTATGCTGCCATAGAGATGGATAAAAGACGGATTGTTGTTTTGTGTGTCTGCAGTCTGTCAGGCTGTCTGATCACAGAGGAAGGCTGTACTTCTCTGGCCTCAGCTCTGAGCTCCATCCCCTCCCATCTGAGAGAGCTGGACCTGAGCAACAATCATGCAGGTTACTCAGGGATGAAGCTGCTGTTGGCTGGACTGAAGGATCCAGGCTGGAGACTGGACACTCTCAGGTATGGAGAGAATGTCTGATAGAGGAGGAAGAACTGGAAACATTTCCTGTGTCTTTCACTCACTTCTTGTTTGTTTCCTGCAAATGAAACATGAACAATCACACATGCAGGAATATTTTCAGGGACAGACACACTAGTCTAGCTGGATAGTACATGGATATTTATGTAGGGGTCTCCAAGGAGTCTGTTTGCAGGAACATTAATGATAACTGATAAGTCATGTTGAGAGTTTCATTAAAAGTAGACCTACAGTTAGGTCCATAAATATTTGGACAGAGACAACATTTTGTAACTTTAGATACACTTTATTAGGTCACAGGTGTACTATACCTGAGATAGTGGGCACTGTGTACCTAATAAAGTGTCAGCCATGTGTATGTTTCCCATGCTGTATGTCCACAGTCACAGTGACAGTCAGTTACACTGACAGAAGGATGAAACAAGGCTGTGAATCATTTCAGTCTGTGTGTGTGACAATGAGCCAGACAGGAGCAGCTAACATCTGGAAATGGAAGCTTACTGAAAACTCTAAATTCACGGCTGAATTCAAAATAGATTTGATCTCAAGTGCACATTTAGCAGCTAATGCTAATACTGTTTTCCCTTTGCTTTCTACAACTTGAGCAGCTATTGCTAAGTAGGCCACTTTGCTCTGCTAAGGATTTGTGTGACCATGATGGAAACTCTGAAAAGTTAATGCTGCTAAGCTAATGCTTTTTATGGGCCCTGTTAGAATCAATATTTCATTCTCATTCTGTTGTTTGAGAACAATATTAACGTTTCACATTATTATAACACAAGACAAAAGGGTATTAGCGTTAGCCACTAATGCTTATTCACCTCAAATTAGCTTAAGCTGCTAATGGGATCCTACTTGGCATAAACCCTTCACATCGTTATAATGCAAGGGAAAAGAGTCACTTATGGCAGCCTATTTAGCATTAATGTCACATCATTATAACACAAGAGAATATGGTATTAGCATTAGTTGCCAATGCTTATTCACCTAAAATTAGCATTAGCCACTAATGGTAGCCTATTTAGCATAAACTTCTTAATGCTAAATGAAGTTAATTAATGCTAAATAGGCTTAACTGGAATGAAGGTAATGTTAGCATCAGAGATGGGCAGTAACGCGTTACAAGTAACGCGTTAACGCGTTACAAGTAACGCGTTACTTGTAATGCGTTACTGTAATGTGATTACTTTTTTCAGGTAACGAGTAAAGTAAGGTATTACTATTGCAAAAACGGTAATTAGTTTACCATTACTTGCCCGTAGGAACGCTGCGTTACTGCGTTACTAAAACCGTGATTTTTTTGCGAGAATGTCTCATGACAGTGACGTAAGCAAGTGCGACGTTTGTGACAACAGCTGTGTGCAGATCAACAATGGATCATATATCGAGTGCAGAGAGAGTATGAGCGTGCAGCGTTTAAAGCGTGGAAGTACTGACCTTACTTTGAGTTTGATTCCATAAAAAGTGACAAAAACATTAGCGTCCGTTGTGCATGGGAAGAAAACTTATTTTTACAGTGAAAAGCCCCCCCTAAACTTCCAAGCAAGCACCGAGTGCGCTACGATGTAATGGGAAAATCACAGAGAAACTCGCGGATTCTTCAACTGACCGCGGCACACCTGCACCAGTGTAAACCTCCGCCTACCCTACTCCTGCTTTACAGGTGAAAATAGAGCAACAGGACCGTTAGTCTTTGATGTTATTTATTTTCTGGTGTGTTTTACTTGCATCTATTTAAAAGAGTGAGTGTAAACACATACAAAAAAATATTTTATGTGCAGAAAATAAGTTTAAATGTTAAACAAATTTCTTCCAGTCAGAGAATGTTGCATATAATTAAATTTTTGCTTGATGCATGAAGTTAAAAGATTAAAACTAATAAAACAAGTTTTAAAAAGGGACATTTCCACTTGATTACATTTTGTATGATGATTATGTAGAAAAAGCAGAATTGGGCTGAAAGATCTATCGCTTTATCACCTATTCAGGTTGTAAATTGTGTTTTTAAAAAGTAAGTAACTAAGTAATTAATTACTTTTGAAAATAAGTAATCAGTAAAGTAGCGGGCTTACTTTTTTGGGGAAGTAATCGGTAATTAGTTACTGATTACATTTTTCAAGTAATTTGACCAACACTGGTTAGCATTAGCTGCTGATATTGTTAAAAGGTAAGATAAAACATGGCTAGCAGCAGCAGATAATGCTAGCACACATAATAATTAGCATTACCTAATAATGGCAGCCTTCTTAGCATTACCTTCTTATATTGTCATAATGCAAGGGAAAAGAGTTGGCAAAAACATTGTTAGCATTAGTGGTTAATGCTAATTCACCTAAATTAGCATTAGCTAATGATGGCTTGGTACCTAGCATTAGCTACTGATATTGATTTAAAGCAAGAAAATATGGTATTAGCATTAGCTTTTAATGCTTTTTCATCTAAAATTAGAATTAGCCACTCCTATTTAGTGTTAACTCTTCACATCGCAGGGGAAAAGTTAAAATTGAATAAAAAAAAGTGTTCATATTAGCTACTCGTATTGTTAAAAAGTAACAAAAAACATTGTTAGCAAAAGGGGATAATGCTAATTCACCAAAAATCAGTATTAGCTAATAACGGCAACCTACTAAGTATTAGCTGGTCACATTGTTATAAAGCAAGAAAATATGGTATTAGCATTAGCTGCCAATTCCTATTCACCTAAAATTAGCATTAGCCACTAATGGCAGTCTACTTAGTATTAACTCCTCACTAATATAATGCTAATTCACATCAAATTAGCATTAGCTGCTATCATCAGCCTACCTAGCACTAGCTGCAAACATTGTTAAAAAGGAAGGGAAAAGTGTTACCATTACCCAATAATGCTAAACCTCCATCAAATTAGCATTAGCTAATAACAGCAGCCTTCTTAGCATTAGCTGCTCACATTGTTATAATGCAAGGGAAAAGAATTAACATTAGCGGAGGATGCTAATTCACGTCAAATTAGAAAATATGGTATTAGCATTAGCTGCTAATAGTTATTCACCTAAAATTAGAATTGGCCACTAATGGCGTCCTATTTAGCATTAAGTCTTCACATTGCAGGGGAAAAGTTAAAATTGAATGAAAAATAGTGTTCACATTAGCTACTCATATTGTTAAAAAGTACAAAATGAATTGTTAGCATAAGCGGTTATGCGGTATTAGCATAATGCTAATTCACCTAAAAATAGTATTAGCTTATAAGGGCAACCTACTTAGCATTAGCTGGTCACATTGTTATAAAGCAAGAAAATATGGTATTAGCATTAGCTGCCAATTCCTATTCACCTAAAATTAGCATTACCTGCTAATGGCAGTCTACTTAGCATTAACTCCTCACTAATGTAATGCTAATTCACATCAAATTAGCTTTAGCTTTAGCATTAGCTGCTAGCATCAGTCTACCTAGCACTAGCTGCTCACATTGTTAAAAGGGAAGAGAAAACGATATTAGCATTAGCTGGTAATAATTATTCACCCCTAATTAGAATTAGCCGCTAATGGCAGCATACTTAGCATTAACTCCTCACATCGTTTTAATGCAAATGAGGCTAACTTGCATTAAATTAGACTGCTGTTATTAGCTAATGCTATTTAGAAGTAGCTGCTCACATTGTTATAAAGCAAAGGAAAACGATATGAGCATTAGGTTCCAATGCGAATTTGCCTTTAATTAGACGTAGGTGCTAATGGTGGCCTACTTAGCATTAGCAGCTCAGATGTTGTAATGCTAGGAAAAAGAGTGTTAGCATTAGCTACTCACATTGTTAAAAAGTAAGTGTTAGCATTAGTGCATAATGCTAATTCACATCAAATTTGCATTAGTTAATAACGGCAGCCTATTTAGCATTAGCAGATAATGTTGACCTTGGCCCACTGGAAAAGTTAAAACTAAAGATTTAGGAGTGTTTCTAAAAAGTTCTTTCTCATTTGAGAAACAAATTAATTCTGTTATTAAAACCAGCTGTACGGTTTATATTGTTGATTGTCATTTATGCTTAGAAATATTTACTCATATATGCTTAGAGTTTTATAATCGATTGCATGATGATAGAGGTTTGATCCTTAGTAGTCTGTAAAGACTTTGTGTGCCTTCCAGAGTGCTCTGGCATGCACACACCACTTGGGGCCATGAAAGAGGTCGTACCCTCTCTTACTGATTTATGGTGTAGGACAGGGGTCTCAAACTCAATTTAGCTGGGGGCCGCTGCAGGCAGAGTCTGGGTGAGGCTGGGCCGCATTAGGTTTTCCACAAGAAAGGCATGGTTAAAAAACTTCCAATCTTCTCAAATTTCTTTATTTATTTTTTTTACACAAAATATGAAAAATAAATAAACAAATGAAGAATTAATAAGAAAATAAATCAATCTGTAATAAATAAAACAATAATAAGATATTTTTAGTCAGTGAACTTATGTGTTTTTTTTTCAGTCTTCTATATCTGCTGTATTTAGATTGAAATGTCTGTATTAACAGTTCTATAACCTTCTTCTGAACTTGAATGGAACATTGTAGAAAATGAACTGTTCTTCTGAACATGGCTTCTCTTGCCTACTCCTTGCTGCTAGAGACCTGGCAGCGTTTCCTCTCGCATAGCTGAGCCAGATTTGGCCTGAGGGAGGAAGCAGTTGCGACCCTCAGTATGTCTTGAAGATGATCATCCGTAAGTCTGGACCTGTACTTGGACTTATTGAAGTTCAAAGTGGAGAAGAGCTTTTCGCACAAGTATGTGCTACCAGAAAGGCACATGGACCGCTTGAAAATTTGGGAAAGCCGAGGGAAACTAGGGCTCAATTCTCTCAAAAATTGTCCAAGCTTGTCTGCTTTTCCACTCACCTCCCTGAACTTTGCTTTGAGTTCAGATTGCACTGCAGCTCAATGAGCTCCATTTGAAGCACAGAAGGGGCATCTTGCACATCAAAGGAGAAGGGGTCTGCAAAAATTTGAAAGGTGGCTCTGTGTGTCTTGAAGTCAACAAATCTGTGATCAAATTCCTCCTGTAGCCTCAAAATGACATCAACATACTTGTCAGCACTGAATGGTGTGCCTGCATCCACCAGTGCCTTGCATGCTGGGAAATGGCAAAGGTTTGTCTGAGAGAGCTGAGCTTTCCAGAGCGCAAGTTTTGTGGGGAATGCTCTCACGTTGTCATAGGCAGCACTGACAAGTTGCCCCTGGCCTTGTAACGTGTTGTTCAGTACATTAAGCTCATGTGTCATATCAACAAGAAAAGCTAAGTCTATGAGCCATTTGGGATCAGTTAGCACAGGAACACTAACTCCATCCTTCTCCATGAAGGCTTCACTTCTGCTCTCAACTCAAAAAGTCTCTTTAATACATTTCCCCTGCTGAGCCAACGTACCTCAGTGAAGTCGAGCACATCCCCATATTCTGACTCCATTTCCTCTAAAAAAGCACAGGACCTTCGGTGCTTTAAGCCCCTGGATCTGATTTGGTTGATGCATTTTACAACAATAGACATCACATTGTCAAACTTCAGGCATTTGCTGCAAAGGACCTGCTGATGGATAATGCAGTGCAGAGCAATGGCCTCCTCCACGCCTTCCTCTTCCAGTTTTTTTTGAACAAGTGCCACCAGTCCATTTTTCCTCCCTGTCATTGATGGCGCTCCATCTGTTGTTATTCCAACAAACCTCTTCCATGGCAAACCAACATTCTCAATGGCATCACACAGCTTGTAAATATCTGCTGAGCGGTGGTCTGGCCATGCATTGGAATTACTGTGAGCAGCTCCTCCATCACTTCAAAACTGTCATCAACACCACGGACATACATTGGGAGCTGGGCAGTGTCGGTGATGTCTGTGGTCTCATCAAGAGCGACTGAGTATACACTGAAACATTTGGCTTTCTCACACAGTTGGTCATAAATGTCACTTGACAGGTCAGAAATGCGATCTGCTGCGGTGTTGGCAGAAAGGCTGATGTTGCTAAACTGACCTTTCTTTCACGGACAGACTATATTTGCAGCCTGCAATATGCACTTTTAGACAAATTCACCTTCTGTGAATGGCTTCCCTGCTTTAGCAATCATCTCAATAACCACGTGGCTTCGACTGCTGCATTATTCTCTCTGGTTGCTTTCTTGAAGAAATCTTGCTGCCTCAGTAGATCTGTTTTAAGACTGGCAACCTGGTTCGCTCTCTCATCTCCCTGGTATTTTGCATCCACCTCAGCATGTCTAGTTGTGTAATGAAGTTTCAAATTGTATTCCTTGTGCACCGCAACTTTCTCTGTGCAAATAAGACAGGTCGGGGTGCCCCTGTGCTCAACAAAGAAATATTGCATTTCCCACTTTTTCCTGAAATTGTCGGTGCTCATCACCAACCTTTCTCTTCACCGCAGGCTTTGAAAAAGACATGTTTGGGGCTATGTAACATTTATAATTCTACTTGGTGTCACTGTCGCATTGAAGTTTCAATCAAGCGTTTAGCCGACGGACGGGGAACGTCTCAACGCGTAGAGAACGTCATTTCTGCTTCTTTTTCTTGCAACCTTAGCGATCGGCGATCGGCAGATAAGAAGCCGGTAGCAGTCTCCTTTGTTCTTACGCTCGATGTTCATGTCTTTCATGACGACACGAACACCGTGGCGTTTTTAGATGGTAGAAAGTACAGGGATAGCGAGTGCAAAAAAGGCGACTGCTCACGGCGCCGGGCTGTTGTTACAGGAGAAAGAAGCAGAAATGACACCGTGACATATAACAAATAACATCACCTGTTTCTGATGTTAGTTGTTTTGACTGCTTTTACATTATATTGAAATATATGTAATGTTCATGTATGCTGCAATGCAAACGGAGTGATGCAAATAAAAAACATCGACCCACAAATTACGGTGCGACCCTATAATTAGTCCGGGTTACCGGGGACTGTTATTGCCAATGAACAGGTGTCGCTATGTGACTGCAGACTAAATTGGGCTGCATTGAGTTCATTACTTTTCTTTTATCCCGCCGCCTACGCATCACTTTGAGAGTTAATATGAGATCACTCTCTGTGAAAAAATAACTAAAACTCCCACTCACGTGTGTATAAATCTATATACGTATAATGTCCCGCTGGGAAGCAACTTAAAAAAAACAACTTTTTTTGAAGTGTTGTGAACGCAGCGCGCTGGGGCGAATGTCCGCGTTTGCCCAATAGAAAGGAGGAAGCCAGCCAGGCACAGAAAAGAAAGAAACACTCCAGGGCAACGCTGCTGTAACTTTTCCCACCCTGATTGGTGGGTTAATTCAGCTCCGCACACAACACTTTAAAGTGTCATACATTATCAAACTAACATTAAATTTTCATATTAAGGTGGGGGCCAAAAACTATCGTCCTGCGGGCCGCAATTGGCCCGCGGGCCGCGAGTTTGAGACCCCTGGTGTAGGAGGACACCTACTCTGTGTCTGGTTAAGTATAAGAGCCCTTTGTTAGGGGGACCGCTGGACTCTTAGCACCAGCTTTGGGGTCACAGGGTCACATCTGGAACACACACACACACACACACACACACACACACACACACACACACACATACACACACACACATACCTACACTATGCACAGACTGGTACTCTTTGTTCATACCTGTGTAAGACGTCACATGTTAATGAACTTATGCATATTCATGTAACCTCAATAAAGAGCAGTGTTACGAGGGAGCAGATGAGAGCGACTGAGGTCAAGTGAAGGAACGGCGCTGTCACAGTTCTCTCCCTCATGAATTGTCTGGTTCCAGCGGTGGGTCTGTGCTAGACGACCCATCACCAGCTTTTTCCAGCTTTTTCCACTGGTTACCAGTACGTGGTAGAATCCACTTCCAGATCTGGTTGTTTGTCTTTAAATCTCTGAATGGATTGGCTCCATCTTATCTCTATTTAAGAAACTAATTCAAGTCGAGCCCTCAGGTCTGCAGATAAGTAGCTTCTGACCAGAACTAGACGTAAAAACAGAGGTGAGCTTTATCGATGGCTGCAGCCAAACTCTGGAACAGTCGCCCTTCACATCAGGTCGTCACCAACACTCGACATTTTTAAAACCCGGTTGGAAACACATTTGTACTCTGTAGCTTTCAATTCTGACGAGTCTTTATAGTAATTACTGTGTATGTTTCCTATTTTCTCTCTACTCTGTGCAGCACTTTGGCTCAAGCTGTTTTTAAATGTGCTGATAAATAAATGTAGATTTCTTTGAATAAAACAGTGGAGCCGAGCTTTGAGCTCAGTGTGTAACAGTGTGTGTATGAGAGCCATGTAATGTCCATGTGTGCATGCTGACTGTGCTGCTCTGACCCCCCTCCTCCTTTCAGGGTGGAGCCTGCTGGAGTCCGATGGTTGACACCAGGTCTGAGGAAGTGTAAGTGTGTTTTTAATGGGATTCATGAAAACAAAGCAGCACACATTCAACCATCTTCATCATGTCAGGAGTCATCATCAAAGTGTCAATCAATGAACAGATGATGGATCAATAACTGCAGCTGGATTGTGTTTGTTCTCTCCATCAGATTCCTGTCAACTCACAATCGACACAAACACAGTGAACACAAAGCTCCAACTGTCTGACAACAACAGGAAGGTGACACGTGTGTGGGAGGTTCAGTCATATCCTGATCATCCAGACAGATTTGATGTTCGTCCTCAGCTGCTGTGTAGAGATGGTCTGACTGGTCGCTGTTACTGGGAGGTCGAGTGGAGAGGAAACGTTTTTATATCAGTGAGTTACAGAAGCATCAGAAGGAAAGGAGGCAGAGACTGTTTGTTTGGACGCAATGATCAGTCCTGGAGTCTGAGCTGCTCTAATGATGGTCCTCAGTCTGTCTGTCACAATAAGAGAGAAACATCCATCTCCTCCTCCTCCTCCTCCTCCTCCTCCTCTGTCTCTAACAGAGCAGCAGTGTATGTGGACTGTCCTGCTGGCACTCTGTCCTTCTACAGAGTCTCCTCTGACACTCTGATCCACCTCCACACCTTCAACACCACATTCACTCAAACTCTTTATCCTGGGTTTAGGTTCTGGTCTCCTGGTTCCTCAGTGTCCCTGTGCTGAGTGGGGTGTAAAGAGTGTCTCCTGTTACAGAAACACTCTGACTGTTGAACAGATAGTTCAGTCTGTACATGTCTGTCTCTTTCACTCACAAACACGTTTTCAGATTCATGGATTCAATCAGTTGATGTTTGAAACTCTTCTAAATGATTCCTTGTAAACTTCTTCCTCTTCAGTTACAAACAAACAGGAAGTGATGTCACATGTGTTCCTGTCCACACAGCAGAATGAGTCTATTGCTGACAGTGATGTACAAACAGAGTGAGCATTTCTGAGGCCCAAAATAAACTGAGTAGTTCACTGAATGAACAATGGACTGTGAGCTCAGTTCCTTCATCATTAGTATGGATTATATATGTATATGTATTATATTAGTATCATATATATCAGGTGCTGCTGCTGCTGGTTTCAGTCATTGTGCAAATGTGCTGTTTGTAAGGTTGTAAAGCTGCAGTCAGCTGAGACTGAAGAAGTCACCTGATCAGTGAGCAAACGTTTCTGAAAACGTCCAGATGAACAGAATCAACCTTTTGGGATCAGCCAGCAATGCAGCATCATTGTTGTTCAGGTTCAGAGGTTTGCAGGAATGAACTGATGACAAGAAACAGCTGCAAAGTCCAATAAAATACCAGCTGGAGTTCAGCTGCATTTGAAGAAGTCAAAGAAAAGTAAGGATGGCAAAGGGCGATGTTTTCTTCCAAAGAACTGAAAACATGGTCGACGCCTCATTAGAAGAATAATCTGGACATTTGTGAGGAACTCTAACCAAGAAAGCAGCACAAGAAAGCAACGTCAAACAGATCCAACAGACAGTTTCATGACTGGAAGTGTTGAGTGTAAAAATGCTACATTGCATTATTGCATCCTCTCACCACAGGAGGTGCTGTTGGCACCACTGATTGCTGATCAGCTGTTCTCTGATGATCTGATTGATACTGTGAATAACGGGACTCACTGAACTCTGTGACACAGTGAAGATTACAGAGTTTAACTTCAACATCTGACTGACGTCACACAGACAGAAGGATGAACCAGTGAGGCACAGAACACAGTTACTGGAGATACTGGATCAGCTCCATGTGAACCTCTGATGGAGAAGCTGCTGAGCCAGAGAAACATCAGGACATGACAGGCAGCTGCACTTATCTAACAACATGTAGCAGAGCTGATCTATGTTAGAGGATCTATCACAGCAGCTGAAGCCAAAGTCCAACACTGGATAGCAGCTGAGCCTGTGCTGAGTGTAGTGTTACAGGAAAAGGGCAGAAACACTGACACTGGTAGCTCACAGTGATGCTGACTGGGGCACAGAGCTGAATGATGCAGCATCAGGACACTGTTTCAGTCTGACTGACAGAGAAACCTGTAGCTGTATCTACATGTGAGGCAGAGGCTACACAAGCAGCTTTCTATGTTTCACAGTGACTGAGATCTTCAGTGGGGGTGGACATGCTCCTGTACAGACCTCTGAGGAGAACCAAGGTGCAGTCAAAGAGTCCAGTCTGTCCTCACAGATGTCAACATGTGGTTTCATCAGGTCTGCTGTCAGCTAGCAGGCTCACATCAGAATCACTGTTCCTGAAAAACACAGTCTGTGTGACATCATCAGTCAGCTGATCGTCCCAGATCTGAATGGTTTCTGTCTCTACTGAGGAAGTCAGAGAATATCACTGAGGTGTGGATCAGGTCTGAGTGAGCTGTGGAGGGACAGCTTTAAACAGTCCACAGGTCTCACGTCCTGCTCAGTCTGGTAGCAGATACCTCGTATTGTTCCAGATGTGCTGACATCACCAGCAGCAGCAGCACAGCTGTGTGATACGATGAATCTCAGTTATTGATCCAACACACAGTAAATACAAAGATCAGGATTTCTGAGAGTAATCATTATGAGTCTGAACACATGATCACTGAATGTTAGTCTCCACAATAATAAGCTAACACAAGCAAACACAGCTTTCAGCTCTTATTTTGAAACTGGCTTATTTAGAGAGCTGTGATGTGAGCGTGCCTGGCTCTGAGGCACTTGGGTCAGCCTCTGTTGTTTAGAAGTGTTACAGACTGTGAATGACACAGACCTGTCAGTTTTCATGTTTGTCTGTAACACAGCTCAGGGGCTCCATGCTGAACGCATCCATCCAGTGTTATTGATCCAGTACTAATACCAGCATTGGGATCAATACTACAATACACAATCACATGTGTCCACGTGATGCAGTTTGAAGAGCAATAAGATGTCTCTGTATGAGGAGGCGGGGTCACAGGAGGTTCACAGAAACTCTGCAGCAGCATCATCAGCTCACATGGAAACTTTGATGATTCACTTCTGTGGTGTTTTT
This sequence comes from Neolamprologus brichardi, assembly GCF_056152115.1. Classification (NCBI taxonomy): domain Eukaryota; kingdom Metazoa; phylum Chordata; class Actinopteri; order Cichliformes; family Cichlidae; genus Neolamprologus; species Neolamprologus brichardi. The sequence continues at coordinate 60,793,143 of NC_142106.1, read as the reverse complement.
ACAGAAACACGTCACAAAATTAGCTCCACCTGTTTTGTGTGTGAGCTTTGAGTTTCTTGTCTTCATTCTGGATTCTTGTGTTGCTGTTTTTACACACAGCAGATATTTCCTGGTTGCTTCCTTGATGATGTGGGGATTAGGGAAACTATTTTACTGCTATTGTTAATAATCATCATCATTACCATTGCAGTACTAACATTAATAACATAATCTACAGCATTGATATTGCATTCAGATGTTTAAACATGTTGGTACCCAATTAGCCTTTATTACAGGTGCAGTTATAACCACGTTAAACTGTTGAGTTAAATCAATGATCTTAAATGCTTTTGAATGCTTGTTATAATCTTAAATGTGTATGTGCTGATTCTGAAAGGCCTAACTCTGAGTACACTCTGTGCCAAAGTAGACAGGAAGTGCAGGCTTTTGCAGAGCGTGCTTGTGAAAGGTACTTTGAGGAGCTGTTGGGAGGATGCTATTTGAATAACCAGGTTATTCATTGTTATCTTTTAGTCATTTATATCTTTTTATTAAGCTTTGAAGTAGGGGCACTCATTTGATTAAAACATTTATTCAACATATTACAGATATAGTTTCAGTTAGGTTATTATGCACATGAGAATTGGCCTCTCTTCTCATAAGACAAAGTTCGTGTGAGGTCGAGCCACACACACACACACACACACACACACACACACACACACACACACAGTAGATAGAGTCATTTATAGGTGAGAGGTTAGTCATGTTTGCTTGCAACTGCAAAATTGTCTCTGCAAAAAGAGGAACAGTTTCTTGCAGGGTGTGGGTCTGGTGTTCCAGACGAGAAGTGAAAGTCAGAAGGCTGACAGGAAGCATCTGCTGTGGAGACGGAGACAATGTTATTTTTAAACTGTGTTAAAAGTCTTTGTGGTTTTGAAACCTATGTATGACCTGTATCTGATTGACGTTGAAGGGGCGTATTAAATTTAAGCCCTGATGGTATATAAAGCATCTGCTTATGCTCTGTAAGTCGGGGATCGGCGCTGTCTGCGTACGGCGGTGGTCCCCCCACGCGTGCATTAAATCATCGTTTGACTCCACCTGGCCGGATCAGTGTTGTTATTTTGAAAGTTGATTACCTCCTCTAACCCTCCTCAATATTGAACCCAACAATGACCACATGAAGCTTTCTGAAGCTTGGATTGAAAACGCTTCATTACTCAAAGCTTTCCAACACAGGCCTCTGTGCTGCCATCTGGTGGACAAACATATGAAGTGCAGCGTGAAGCTACAAATTAAACTGCTTCAGCTACGTTTATATATAACATACTATAACCTATATAACTATATGTATAGTGTATTATGTAGGTTTTAGAGCTGGGGGTAGAATTGCTGATGGCCTGGTTGTTATTTATGTTCCCCATGGTTCACCAGCTCTCACACAACATCAGCACCAATGATCCACGTCCTTATAAACCTCTGAATCAGGTCCTGAAGCTGTGACGTCATGAGTGAAGACCTCGCTGATCACATGACTCTGGTCACCTGGACTCAGTGTTTCTGAAGCAGTGTGCTGGGTTTTTAAAAATACGTGGCTGCTGCCTGATGTTGGGCCCACAGAGGAAGACGACTCACTCGCTCTTCTTCACTTCCTCCTTAAACATGTGGAAGGAGAGCAAAGTGCTGCCAGACTCTTATTTCTGACAGGAACAGAAGAAACCACAGCAAACTGTTCCAGTTCTTCATCTTCCTCACAATCTATTTATTTCTGATGGTGTCTTCAGTCTGAGGGTTTGAAGTTTCCATGTCTGTGTGATGTGTGGTGTGAAGGCTGCTGGTTAAACTGGGACTCACTGTTTAAAGCACTGACTGCTCATAGAGAGATGCTCCATGAGTCCCAGTACAGACTACAAACATGGTGGAAACTTAGCTTTGATATCCACACACTCTGCACGTCTGTGAGTAACTGTGATGAAGATGTGCAGAGATCTGTGTACAAACAGGAGAAAGACTGTAAAGACTCTGTGCTTCTAACAGCCTCTGTTAACATATGTGAGGCTGTTTGTTGTTGTTGCCATGGAGCTTTTCACTGTTTGGGTCAGCAGGTCATGTGATCAGGTTTGTTCTGTGAAAGCTGGACGATGGTTCAGTGTCAGGGTTTGTTTGCATTCATCAATAAATATCTAAATAAATCAAAGACTCCATGTTTGTTCTTTCATCATGTGACCTCTGCTCATCCATCTCTGTGTGTATCAGGATACATTTAGTTCATAATACACGAGTCAGAGAAATCAAAGAAAAGACAGTGTGATGTCCTGTATGGACAGGTGGAAGGAACCAAGTCCTCAGCTGAAACACTCGTGTTTGTCCACAGACAGGAAACACAGCAGGAAACTTTCTCACAGAAGTGCAGCTCATGGATAACACACTTCCTGTCAGTCAGAATGAGGCTGGAGCCAAACACAGAAAGGTGTTTTTGTCCAGATGAGCCCAGAGAAGAAACACGAGTGTTCACAGACATCAGAAGCTCAGAGAGGTGAAACATGAGGTTGGAGTCCTCGTCAGCATTCAGAAGAGCTGCTGTGAAACCCTGAGTACTCATGACAGACTCTGATGGCACAAACACATCATGATTCAAACACAAAGACAAACATGGAGCTCCTGATCCTCCTGCATGAGAACAAGCTGACATGAGCGCTGTGTCTGAGAGTGTCTCCCTGTCACAGTGACAATAACACAGCTGCTGCTCGCAGTCATTAAACTGACCTGAGGTCAGCTGCTAGGACGTCTCTGTGCTCCTTACATATGAACCATGTGACCTCACATCAGTGCTGTGGATGACTGTAGTCATAGAAGAGTAGAGCTGTAGCAGGTGGTGTGAGGAGGAGGAGGAGGTGGTGTATTCTAGTTAACGCAGTACTGAAACACTCCAGCAGAGGGCGCTGTTAAGTCCTTATTGTAACACAGTTACTGTGTGCAGTTATACTTCATACATAATCTGCACTTATTTCCATCAGACATGCTGTCAGTAAATGATTGGTTTCTATTGATTCTACTTCCTGTTGACTAGTTTGATGACAGTGAAACAATCACAGCTGATTGTGTGATGATGTAAACTGTCACTGTTACATTCAGTGTGTGTGACATAATGTTAGTGCAGGGCTGATAACAGCCTGGTTCTGTTAGAAACACATGAACGTGTCCATAGATCAGTGTGTGTTTAACATGAGAGCTTCAGCCCTGCTGATGTGTTCAATAAAGACATGTAGGAAAACTGATGAGACTCTGAAATAACTCTTTATATTTATAATGTAACTCTGCATCAAAAGAACAACAAAGGATCCCAGACAGGTTTATGTGAACAAAGACGATTCTGATGTTTCTGTGTTTCTAACAGTTTGACATTATTAGTAAACAGACTGCAGTGAACAGGATTTATAAAGAGCTTATATATAAAGATATGACAGCTGTTTGACAAGTTTATCACTGTGTGTTTGGACCTGATCAGTCCAGCTGTTTACTTGAAATATCTTCATTTACCTGTTCTGTTATATTTATGTTCTTGTCTCTGTTGAAAAACACATTTTAATGTCCCTCAGATTTTTCTCCCAGATGAATAAATATAAAAATGACACAAACTGACTGCAGCTACTTTTTGTTCTTTCTGTCAAAAACCTTCATGTGACTCATGAGAGACACGTTTCAGCTGTTTGTGACAGATCAGAGGCCAACAAGTCATTTATAACACTTTCCATCATTGTTTAGCACAAACACATGTTGACACAGCAGCGGGGCCGCAGTGACAGTCAGAGCGAGGAGATAAAAACTCCTGTTTGACCACAGCCTCAGTTTGTTCCTGCACTTCAAACACTTCCTGTTGTTGACTGGGTGGAGTCAGGAAGCCAGCGAGGCCCTGCGGGACTGAGACTGCAGACTGGGACGTGCTCTGTGATGGAGATCAACAGCATCACTGACTGTTTCTGTGAGGACACCATCATCCCAGCAGGGCTGTTTCCCAACAACAAGCCATGGACCATCAGAGACCTGAAGCTGCTGCTGAATGAAAGAAGAGGATCTTCAGGTCTGGAACAAGGACGAGCTGAGAGTGTTAATAACGTTACTAATGTTCAGCTACACTTTACTAGGTCACATCTGTGACACACGTCACTTAAATAAAGAAGGAAATATTGGCTCTGTTTTATCTGCTGGGCCCAAAAGTGACTCCCCGTATTTAAACTGCTATGAATAACTTGTTGGTCTATAATATGTGAAACATGTGTCAAATGTCTCCATCATGAAAGATATCAGGTCATCTTGAGCCACAAAAACATTCCTATCATGAGGTAGAAGGTGGAATCAGTTTGTTGCAGACGTTTATATATCCGATATTTATCCAGTTAAAAGTTGAAATTCAAAAATGTCTTTTCAAGAGTCGTCTGTCCAAGAGGAGCAGAAACTGCAACAAATATAACAACAGTTATTTAAGGCTGTTTTAAATGGCCACAAAGGAGCAGATTGGTTATAATGCAGCTGCTTCAGAGGAATAAAGATGAAACACTGTTTTTATTTCATGTGTAACACCTTTCAATAATGTGTTGACTAAAGTCTATTGACCAGTATAAGTAAAGACATCACACACACACATGGAAACACTGAAACCTGTTTTTGGTGCAGCAGCGGTCCCAGCTGCTCACCTTTATCTAGACTGGGTCGGCTGCTTATCTCAATATAATCAATGTTTAAAGTTTTGTTCTCAGTGTTTCTGTGTTGCTTCGTATAGGATCTCCCAGCATCATCACTGTGCTGTCCAATCATTGTGTGCTAGGTTACCCTTATAGTGCAATGTGTGTTTGCACAAAGAGAAGCATGTGTGTCAAATATAAATAAGCACAGAACAGAAAAAGCTGCTCGTTTCTTCTATTTAGAGTCAAGTTAGTGTTTTGTGTCTTTGTTTGAGGCCTAATGTCAAGCAGAGGTGTGTGTAACTGGACTGGTCTGTTATATGTGTGAAATGTGTGCTTCTCTTCAGCATCATCTTTGTCACTGCTGATTCCTTTGTGTCATCATTTGTTGAGAAGAGAGAACAGTTATAACGGAGGAGCAAAAGGAAGCCCTGAAATCTGCATCCAACAAGGAAGTGTTGGCTCACCAGTGATCCCAGCAGAGGCCACTGGTTTGGCTCCAGTTGTTATAGATTCAATGATGTTGTTGCTACAGATACATGTTAGCATCTTTACTGTAGTAAAGTCTTGTAATGTGAAGATAGAAACAAGGCAGAAAACAGCTCCATGATCTGATCTTAATGATGTTGTTTTTATTTCTGTCTTTCAGAACTGGATTGGAAACTATCAAAGGTCTAAAAACAGCCTCAACCCTCCCAAAGAGCAAACTTTACACACGTCATCTTTCAGCTACAATCTTTGTTGCAGGGATCTTCTGCCAAACAAGGCTGAGAGAAGATTTCTTACAGCTGTCATGTTGATGCTGTTTCAATCTTTGGGCAAACACACTCATATATTAGGGCTGATATCAGGGCTGCACAAGTTCTTTGTGTTTGTGATCATGAATAATAGAAGTGTGCCTGTTGAAGATCATGTTTGCTACATTATTATATGTCCTGTTATTGTTCTGTATTATATTCAGCTTTCAGCATCCTTTCCCAGCCCCCTGTTACACCATCCATACAAAGCCAATCTGACTGTGAGCCAATGTGTTTGATAGTTTGTGTTGGATCAATAGATTTGACAGACTTGGTTCATCCAGAGGGAAACAGTCCAAATTCAGATCTAATGAAATGATGGAGGCTGTTTCCTACCACGGTGCTAATGTGTGACTAACAAGGCTCATGGTCTCCAGCAGACAAGCGCCTGGAATGAGGTGAGCTGAGTGTTGCTTTGGTGGGTCTATGCCCACGTCATGCCATCAGGATTCATATTGGCAATAGTTCATATCTCTGTTCTTTAGCCTTCATCACAAAGCTGTGAAGTAAAAACAATCCAAACATCTAACAGGATTTGATGGATGCAAAGTCCACTGAGCTCTTTGTCATTTACAAACTTGTCCAACCAACAAGAGTACAGATGAAAAACACAGTGACAGTTAAATGATTTTGCCATATATGAGCATAGATTACTTTCATATAGATTTTCAATGCAGGCTTTTGGTGAGCCGCTGGGTTCTGTCTAATAATCATCTCAGCATTTTACAATAGAACAGCTCTTTATTAGCTCTTCATTTATTGTTATTGGACATGAAACAAGGAAGCTGTGTTTCTCATTGGATGTTAGTTTCATGTTCATCAGGATCATTTTCTAAAGAGCTGATATTGAGACCATTTACTGCACTGGCTGCACATCCTGTCTACATTTCTCTGTATGTGCTGTAAAAACTGTGACTAGAGGTTACTTAAAAAACCTATGACAACAACGTGACACTTAATTTACTTAAGTAGATTTTAATTTCAAGTGATTTTTGTAAAATTTAGATAAAATGTTAATTAAATTTCAACAAAAAACAATAATATATATTATTAACATTCTCTTGTAAATATGTGTTGAATTTAGGGACAAAATCTCAAATTGAAGGTTAAAATTGCTAATTGTAACAAAAAATTAGTTCATTTAAAATGAATCTCTGAGAAAAATTACTTTGAATTTACTAACGATCTGCCAAAGCTTTAGTAAAAAATGACTAAAATATCCATTACAAAAAAATTAAAACTTTTTGTTTTTAATTAAAACTCAAGTTGGATTCACTAATTTTCCAATTAAACTTTATAATTAATGACTCAATAGTAAGAGAAAATCAAATTAATTTAACTTCTTTTCTGAGTAAAATGAATAAATTTCACAAAGACAACATTCAAACAGTAATTGTTTTTATTGTGGAATATAAAACATATACAAAATTTATAATATAACATTTTTCTGATTAATTTACATTGTATGCACTGAAATTCTTCACTAGTGCTCGCCCCAAAATAATAGGAAGAATAGGCCATAATTGAAAATACAGTTTCAGCCAACTTCTCGAGAATGTCAGTCTTTACTTTGGAGGTGGGCAGAAGATTTCCACTCTTTTTATACTCCTCGGTGGCTCTTTCCAGGTACATTTCAGTTTCATATGCAGACTGTGGAACAGCTTCGGCTCACAACGTTCTGTGAACTTCTGCCTTTTGAGAATAATGGTGTCCTGAGAAGATGTGGTTGCAGCAGAGTCTGCATTGGACACAACTGGATTGGATGATGCGTCATAGTCAGTTGACAGTTGATCAGAGGGGCTGCCGAAAACTGGCAGGATGACCAGGGTGATGCCAACAACCTTCACAGTAGTCCTGAAATTTTGGTTTAAAATACTGAAGACTGAAGTCGTTTGAAATCCCAAAGGTATCCTTCACAACACTTTGCAGCTCCTCTACTGTTGGTGGGATCCTGATGGAAGAACCAACTTCTCCATTTGGTCATCAGTGATTACATGGAGCTCGTCAGAGCAGTCGCTTTCTAAAACATCAGATATGTATCGGATTCAGTGCCACATACAAAAGTGGTTGGATCACTCTGAATGACAGCGATTAGAGGAGGTTCTTCCATCAGTACCAAGCTCTGCTGATTTTCATTAATAAAACTTCAACCTGCTCAGTGAAAAACAGAGTGAAATCAGACAAGACTGAGTCCACTTTTAACTTTGTTTCGTCACATTTAACAGGAACTCATCTGAAGATCAGCCTCCTCCCTGTAAGGGGAAAATTCTTATCAAGTCTCCACCTGTCCTGCTTCAGGTGAAGCCCCGCCTCCTTCCAGGAATCACCTGTGTGTCCGTGTTTAGTGTGCAGCTGTGGAGCTTGTTGCTGGTGTGTGAAGAAGCTGTAAGTTTGCTTTGTTTCCTCCTTTAACAGTTTGTCTTTAGGAACTTTATGAGCAGATCAGGAAGTGAGACGTTTGTATTTACATAAAATAAAACAAATGAGATGATTTGATGATTGGCTGAATCCACTCTGGTTATCAGTCAGTAACTCTGCACTCAAACATTTGTCTTTGATAAACAGTTTAAAATGATCTGAATGAAACTTTGGATCCAACATCACTGGTGGAACAATGATGGTCCCTTTAACTGGAAACAGATGAAACCAGTTTGTTCTTCAGAAGCCGACATTCAGGTTTTACTGAGTGACGTCAAAACAACATGAAGCTGCTCCAGCTCAGTTCAGGGTCACTGCAAACACAGATAATCAGAAGTAAATACAGAATACATAAGCAGTTTTGCCGTTGGGCTCGTCCGCTGTAGCAGGACAAAGATTTGAAGAGAGGACAAGCTTCAGGTTCACAGACACAAAAAGCAACTCTGTAGCTGCAGAGCTGACCTACCAACAAGAGGCAAAGAAGTCATTCAACATTTGTTTTTATGAACCTCCTGAGACCCACTGCCCTCACATGGAGACATGGTGGCTGGGAGGACTTCAGTGAGCCTCCAAACATGGCTGCTGCTTAATTTTCCACACATCTGTTCACATCTGTATGTTTCAGCTTTGTCCTTCAGTCACAACATGGTTCATCTTCATCTTAACTTCCTGCTTCTATCATGGTTAAAGCTGATGAATCCTCTGGACATCAAACACTGATGGTGTTATTGGAGCTGAGTGCAGTTTGATGGCTTTATTATCCACACTGTGACACATGGCAGCTGTCAGAGCAGAACACAGGAAGTCAGCAGGTGTGTTTCAATTCAGCCTCTGCTTCCTCTGAAGGTTCATGACATCACAGCGAGGCCACGAAGGCCGTCCAGACTCCCACAAACGTGTCCTCCTTCTCCCTGGATTTGAAGGACAGGTGGGCCCACCCTATCCCAGGATGCATTGCAGCGTGGTGGTGGAACATATATCTGGGTCCAGAGATGGAGCAGCGCTCTCTCTCTGAGTCTTTGAGGCTGTTTCTGTTTGAGTCTGGCTTCAGTCTAATTTAGCAGCTGTGACACAGAGATTGTAGGGAAGGAACAGCCACACCCACAGGTGAGTTTCCCACCCAGAAACAGAGCGTGGACATCACCTCTGTCTGCGCTGTGTTGGTCACAAGCTTTGTTCTGGGCTTTTAAGTGGAGGCTGGAGCTTGTGAGTGATGGAAGCTGAGAGCTGTGTTTGCACATGCTCAGTGTGACAGGATGTTGGTTGCTGTGTTTGCACATGCTCAGTGTGACAGGATGGTGGCTGCTGTGTTTGCACATGCTCAGTGTGACAGGATGGTGGCTGCTGTGTTTGCACATGCTCAGTGTGACAGGATGTTGGCTGCTGTGTTTGCACATGCTCAGTGTGACAGGATGGTGGCTGCTGTGTTTGCACATGCTCAGTGTGACAGGATGGTGGCTGCTGTGTTTGCACATGCTCAGTGTGACAGGATGGTGGCTGCTGTGTTTGCACATGCTCAGTGTGACAGGATGGTGGCTGCTGTGTTTGCACGTGCTCAGTGTGACAGGATGTTGGCTGCTGTGTTTGCACGTGCTCAGTGTGACAGGATGGTGGCTGCTGTGTTTGCACATGCTCAGTGTGCAAACAGTTCATCTTTTCAGCCCTTTGTCTGGATGCTAATCCAGCTGTGTCTGTTTGTAATGACAGTAAATAAATGTCAGACTTACAGCTCCTGTTTTACTGCATTAAAGTGATCAGATGAGTTCAGCGCTTTGACGGATGGAAGTGAAAGCAGGAAATGACAAATGTAGCACAGCAACAGCGTTTAACACGTCTGAGCTGGAAACAGAAACTCTGGGATGAACATCATTCATAGAACAACTTCCAGCTTCTTTTGCTCTGCTACAGTTTGGATGGGTTTGCATTTAAAGATGCAACAAGACTAAAATGGTTAGGGTCAGGAGGTCAAAGGTCAGAGCTCCTGTGGGCCTGAGGGTGGCCTCACGTTGGAGAAGGATGAAGGAGTCTGACCTGAGCCAGTGTTTGACATGAACACATCAGCACTGCTGTCAGTGAGCCTAACGACAGCCGTTAGCATCATTTCAGTGTTTCAGTCATAAAAACACTTCCTGTCACTGTGGTGGTTACAGTGACATCATGCAGTTTGTGCTTTGACCTCCAGAGGGCGACAAATCAGCACAGACAGAGAGCTCCATTCAAACTTTGCTGCCATCAGTAATAATTCTTCAAATATAATCATCAGTGTTTGAGCAGTTATGATATCAGGGACAATCTAGACATGTGTGACAATACTGAACATGTCACATGACACACCTTAAACATCATGTGATCAACTCTCAGTCTGCGCTTTCATTCATGACTTCAACAGGTTGAAATGAGCTTTGAACAAACATCAGTTCAGTGTTGAAATATTTAAACGCTGCAGGAAGAACAACAAAGTGATGACGGATGTTTGTGTTTCAAAGAGGAGAAACAGCAGAAATAAATCACAGCCTGCCAGAGGTGTAGAGTTTCCGAGGTGCACATGAAAGCAGCACACAGTGTCCAATGCTCCAGATTGCCCTCAAACGTCTCTTTGGGTGTTTCCTTCCTGCTCAAAGTTTACTTTAACTTCCTGAACTTCGTGCAGTGGAGCTTGTTGTTGGTGTGTGAAGAAACTGTAAGTTTGCTTTGTTTCCTCCTTTAACAGTTTGTCTTTAGGAACTTTACTGTTTGTTCAGCTCATGTTTGATTTCTTCACACAACAAACTGTGTGTGTTTGTATTTCCGGTCTCTCCATTAAAGTCAGTGTGTAATGTTTTCCTGGCTAACATCAGCTGTGTGCAGCTTAGTTCAGCACAAATCTGCCGCTCCATAGTTCACGGTAACGGACTCACAGCTGGACCAACGAGGCCGAGTGTGTCCGCCACTCTGAGCTACGTTCGTGTTTGTGTACTTGTAGTTTGTACTTTGTGAGTTCACTCAGAGCCCACAGAGGACGCAGCGTACGTGATGACGTCACAGCCCTTTACCTCCTTTACTGTCACTGTGATTAATATTTACACAGAGACACCTGCAGAGCTCTGACGCTAAGCTAGCCACACAGCATGCTAAAGCTAAGCTAACACTAAGAGCTCTTAAAGACACGAGTTAAAAATGTAATTGAGCACTTTGTGAATGAGAGCAGCAGCAGCACAGAGTTAGTTGATGGTCAGATGGTTACAGAAAGAGCAGCAGACTTTGCAAATGATCATTTATTCCAGCTGTAACTCAGACATGACGTGTAAACAGACTGTTGGCTCTCCTCAAACAGGAAGTGATGCTTCACTTTCAGCCTTCTGTGGATTTTCTTCAGTAAAAGCTGAAGTCAAACTGTCAACATGTCAGCACACAAGCTCACACATGACTGCTTCATCAACATGGAGCTCTGAGTGTTTATTAAAGGATCATTGTGTGAAAGAGGCTCTAACACAGCTGACTGCAGCCTTTAGCTGTGAGCACACAGTGTCTCACATTTACATTCACTTTACTGTCAAACACACTCAGTAACTTTAAACAGCTGCTGTTATCAAGTGAAAACAGCAAAGATTTCAGGGCAAAGCTAGACTCTGGTCCCAGCTGTCTGTAAAGGTCACATGGTTCAGTCCATGTATTTAAACTCTGTGCTCTAACCAGCTCATCCTCAGCCTTTTCTTTGAATAACCCAGAGGAATTCTTACTTACATATAATACAATACATTTAAACTCCAGCTGCTCACAGTACGACCATAATCCTGAACAGTGTAAATGACAGTGTTTATCTCTGTTCTTACATTGCAGAGACTTACACTGCTTATGTTTAGCCTGCAAACCAGTTTCTCTTTAGGATAATGAAGGTGTGCTTAGTCTTCAATAGCTTCTGTGCCTGCAAATGAAAAACACATTTTTCTTCTCTAACAGGATCTATGGGAGACCTGCTGGACCTGAACCCAGCTGTGTGTCCTTAAAGAGTGACGCGTCTAAAGATCGCTTCATTGATTTTAAAGTGCAGCCTCTGTCTGCTGCAGAGAGCTGAGCTGTTAGTAACATGAACTCTCTGATTTAACTGCTTGATGTTGTTGGATATAAATGGCAGTACAAACACGTCATTCACAGTAATTGTAGAAACTAATGGTGGTGGTGCGTGTATGCGCCCAGATCAGCTGTCTGCGGCCCAGGACGGTGTAACTCCGTCACAACTACTTACATAAATCCTAACTAGGCACTTTACACAAGTGCCAACATGAGAAATTAGTGACGGTCCCATAATGAGCGCCTGGCAGAGGCTGCTTCGCAGTAAATGACAGTAACATTCGGTAAACTAAGTGTGCGCCAAGGATTTAAACAAAGGAGGATAATGGCCGCAGCAAAGAACAAACAGGATAAAACACAGAAACTTACAGTCTCATGGACGCACACCTCTGCTGACTCTCCCCACCTGCAGCTCTGACCGAACTCTCTGCGTCGAAGCGTAATGATGAGGTAGAATTGTGTCTTCTGATTGGTGAAGAGGATGGGTTGCCTTCCCGCTCATTGGCTATTTGGCAGCTGTATACTGATATATTTACTCTGCAGATGTGGCTCTGTTCGTCAGTTCTGCCAACTGGCTTTTGTACAACCGCGTTATCATGAGGGAGCACTGTATTGAACTTGAACAAAGGTTTGAGGAAGCACGAAAGCTGTCCACACATCTGGACTCAACGTTGTTGACAGTTGAGCCAACGTATTAAAGAACTGTGACGTATAAACTTTGAAGGGGTTAAGGGCGCTTTCCCACATGAAATAAGTGTTAGTACCTTGAAGTGGCAATGAGAAGGAATGAGCCCAATCTTAAATTAACTAGAGAATAGCATGCTCTTATTGTGAAAATCTGACTCCTGTCCTACTTCAGGTGGAGTCCCGCCTCCTTCCAGGAAGCAGCTCACCTGGGTTTCTGTGTTTGGTGTCCAGCTGTGGAGCTTGTTGTTGGTGTTTGAAGAAACTGTACGTTTGTGTTGTTTCCTCCTTTAACAGTTTGTTTGTTTCTGCTCTGTGATGTTTGGACCAGATGTTCAGCTCTTATTTCAGGACACACTTTGGATCGCTTGTGTTTGAAGACACATGATTATAGATTATTGATTGATTGGAATCCACACTGATTATCAGTCAGTTACTCTGCGCTTAAACATTTGTTACTGTGATCAACAGTTTAAATGGTTCTGTGTGTAACTTTAGACCCAACTGACACTAATCAGTATCGTCATGTAACATTGTTTTTCCCTTTAAACAAGGACAAAGAGATCAAATCAGTTTGTTGTTAAGAAGTTGGCATTCAGGTTTTACTGAAGTGAAAAAACACAAAACAAAGCAGCTCAGTTTAGTTCAGGGTCACTGCAAAGTCAATCAGACATAAGATTCATGTTTTAAATGCTGTGTGTGCTGATAATATCTGCATATGGAGTTTGCAAGTTTAAAATACACAAGTTTAAAAATATATTTGGACTCTTCTGCTTTTCTGTGTCTTTCTATTGTGATGAACACATTGATTGCTGCTGTCACACTCTGAGGGTTTTGTGTTTATTGTGTTTTAATCAGGGACCTGAGTCTGACTTCTTTTAGTGTTTGAAGATTTTAATCACTGTTAGTTGGTCACAGTGTGTCTCTTGTGTCTGTGTGTTGCCATCCCATTGAAGTCTTTGCAATTTTTTGTTGAACACTTTGAACTTTGTCCTTTTTGAACTATTTTCAGTCTGAATGAAGAGTCACTTGATTGTATTTAAGTTTGTTGCCCTAAATTTAGCTACAAACCTTTGCCAACGAACCAGGTTACTCTTGTATTAAATACATTTATCCAGTCACTTAATGGTACATTTAGATGAGTTAAATAGTTGAACTGATGCATGTTACGATTCTGTTTGTTGTGATGAATTCTCAGTAAATCATGACTTTAATGTAAGAGCAAAGTCTCACAGCCTCAAACGCATTTAAACCTCTCACTCCATAACTGAAGATGTGTAAGATATAAAGTGCAGAACGCAAGCCTGATACTAGTGTTTGATCTGTTTCAAATTAAACACAAATGAACTGTTCAAGGGACAAAAGTAATTAGTTGTTTGGTCCTTTGTGAATTCTTACCTGTGTGGGAAATGTTCAGATAGAAAGATCTGAACTTTTTTAACAAGAATCAGACGGTTGTGTCCAGAAGATCAGGTCTGAGTCTGTCTAAGACCTTGTGCTGCTCCTGGTCAGCAGAGGGCTCGAAGCCATCTGTTCCTGACTGCTGATGCTTTCCTTTAACATCTTTAACAAGGACTCGTTTCTTCATGAAAAACAGAAGACTTGATTCAAAAACAGAAGAAACAGCGCACAGTAAAGTTACATGTAATAACATGTTTAATGTTCAAACACAGGCATAGTGTGACGCACTTAAACATGAGGAAGTTAAACATTCTTCTGTTGATGGCTGATCACTGAGGCATCACAGAAACTGATGGAGTTGATAGAACAGAACAGGAAGTGAGATATTTTAATTTACTTGACATAAAACAAATTAATTTTATGTCATGACATAAAATAAATCAGATGTATGATCTAAATCAAACCCCTGATGTCTCTTAGCCTTTATACAGCTCTGTTAAATGAGTGTTGTTACCATTGGTGCATCACTGAGATCAGGTGTTCTGAAAACTGAAACTATGCTGCATGCAGCTACTAGTTTTTCTATTTTGGTGCTATAAATGTTCATGGACATGGTTTCCTTGGCTGAAAACACCAAAATCATTAAAATATCTTTTCATGAAAATGATGTAAGACAGAGCAGAGAGCTAATGCTGACTTTAATGCTCAGGACCCACTTCTTCTGATCGGACTGTGTTTGAGGATCTTTAGAAGTTTTTCTTTCTAGTTTCTCCACAAGTTAGCTGATTTAAAACAAACAAACAATCAAACAAAAACCCTGTTCACATGCCATCAAGATAAAACGACAAAAATCCAAACCCTGCTGCAGATCTGGTGTTCTCCATATTAGGCTACGTTCACACTGCAGGCGAAAGCGCATCAAATCTGACTTTTTTGACCCTATGTGACCCAAATCCATCATGGTGACAGTGTGAACGGCACAAATCTGATATTTTCAAATCTGATCTGGGTCACTTTCGTATGTGGTCCTGAATCTGATACATATCTGATGTTTCAGAAAGCTGCTGTTTGATGGTCATGTCACTTTAAATCCGTCTTTTACGTCACTGACACGAGACAGACGCCAATTATCAGCTCTGGAGAAGACATCGTGAACGCTTCCTGTCCATCCAGTGAAACTGTTGGGAAGACAACGTTGGAGAAACGTGAACATTTTATTTGTTCTGTATAATCTGCAGATTCTGACAGAAATCTGCAACTATCCTTTGAAGCAGCGCTCCTCTAAAACAGCAATAAGGATCATTATTAGGTTATTTACATTATTATGTAAATAACTTTATAACTTAAAGCAAAAATTGGGAAACGTGAAGTCTGAAGTCTTTATATTAAGGGCCATCAGTCAAACAATACTGTTGCTCTGGGTCTAAACAGAGCGCGTTGTGTGTGACGTCTTCTTTTGTGCATGCGGCTGCTTTGAGCGTTCACACTAGAGCGCGTTTGCTGTCACATTTTATTTGTAGTGTGAACGAGCAGACAAAACAATCAGATTTGATCAAAAAATCTGAATTGAGCATCAAGACCTGCAGAGTGAACGTAGCCTTAGAGAATGGTGAGCTGCTAAATGTGTTT